>NC_092504.1:54905314-55539421 GCF_047511675.1 Marmota flaviventris | reverse complement strand
TTAATCCTAATTTACTCTCATTTGGCCATGAAAAACTTGATGATTCATATATATATTATTCAGATTCTGTAAATCTGAAATACTGTGGATAACATATCTTCAACAGCAGTAAAACTTTACCTGAAAAACTTGCTGTGCAATATATTTCATGGATATATATTTAAGTTTGTTCCATACTGATGTGGCCAAATATATGTAGTGAGAAATGTAATTAACCTGATCCATTCTCTTCCTTTTTGGGGGCTCTGCTATAGTTTATTGACCTCACTCATTTCCTTCCAATCTGGATGAACTGCAATGTTCTGGGTTATATTTAAAGTAGATCTACCTAGTAGGTGGATGAAGCAAGAATATCAGATTGGTCTGTTTCAGTGATTATTTTTGTCAATGCCATTTCCCACTCTCAGATATATCAAAAGTAAACATTAAATGCCATGATCACTAGCTTTGACTATAAAGCAGCTTGAGGACAAGCAATAATATATAATTATTTGTTTACACTGTGTTATAGATAACCAAAATAATTTTCTTATTGAAAATTAAATTTGTGTCCCTTATGGGAGAGTGGATCCTTAGGTAGTTGTGAGGAGACTAGAATTTGTGCTCATATTGTTGAGTGTCCTCTCCTTTGAAAGAAGTGCTGCCTACTCCAAAGTCCCAGATATAGAATGTCATGTAAATGTCCTCAGGTAGCACAGTTTCTGAAGGCATCCAATATCTTCTGTCCTCAAAGAAGAAAAGAGTAAGTTTTTAAAATATATTTTAATAGCTATATCATCCAGATTTGAAATGGCATAAAATAATATTTTGAAGACAAATAAATCCATTTAATTATGTTTTTCAGAAGGAATGTATTCTCTACATTTAATATAATTTCTAAAATATCAAGGAAGTTTTCAGGTAAACTGAGAATTTCTTCAGAGACCCTCCGCTGTGTCTCAATCTATTCCATAATATGATCAATGAAAAAGATTCACATATATCACCAAATTTGAGGATATTTAGTTGAAAAACTTTGAAGCAGTTTAATGAATTCCTGGAAGAAAACAAAACACTTCTTAAAGGTAGATAAAAGCATATGGAGTTTAAACATTTTTACTTGAGATCAAATTTCTCTTCCAGAAATATGAGTGTCAATATGAGGTCATTCTTATATTATCTAAGGATATTTGACTCTGGACATCCCCACACGTTAACACTTCTTTTCTAGTTGGTGCTAGAAAAGCTTATTTTTGCAACTTTTCTTAAGTCTTATCGGAGGGGAATGCAGCTAGGTTTATCTACTGTGCTAACTCTATTACCAGTGGCTGCTTACAATAGTGTATTAGGAAGTTCTGAGTCTCATTCTAAGCAGTAAGTTGAAACTCAATCATTATGAACAAAAGTGTATCTGGTATAGGCTTCTGTGTGTGTGGGGGATAGGGTGTTGGAGGAGACAAGAAAAAAAGGAGCACTGTCTCCTTCCAAATATTTTTGGCTCTAATCTAACATGGGAAATATAGTATGCCAGCAGTTACATGTCTCTTTCAGAGTTAATACCATAGTGTTGGTGGCCCAGTAAAAACATTCCTTCACATTACTTGAACCAATGCTGAGTGAGTAAAGAGGGCTTTCTGATTTTATTAAGATCCACATTCATCCAGCAGCTAAGGAGGCTGAGGCAGGAGGATTACAAATTCAAAGCCAGCCTCAGCAATTTAATGAGGCCCTAAGTAATTAACAAGACTCTGTCTCAAGATAAAAAATTTAAAAAAAGGTTGGGGATGTTGCTCATTGGTTAAGCAGCCCTGGGTTCAATCTCTGGTAACAACAAAACAAAACAAAATCTGCATTTGTCAAAAAAGACAAAAAACTCTTGTGTCCCACTCTGTGAATGACTTTCATGGCTGAAGACATTTTCCAAGATGGGAGAACTTACGATTTGGTGATTCTGTGGTGGTTTCCTCTGTAGTTTGTGTGCCCCTTCTGATGCCTGCTGGGGTAGTCTCTCCAAACTCATCATCATCTGTGCCAGTAGGAGTTGCAAGGTGGCTCGCTGGGGTTCCCTGGTTGGTAGGATTTACTCCTGTTTGTCCTGCAGGAAGGACCCCATCCTGGGCATCTGGATTAGCTCCTGCCTGATTGGTGGGCTGGATGCCTCCGGGAAACAAGGGATGGATGAGAAGGCCTGTGAAGATTTGTGGGGCCAATGGCTAGAATGAGGAAAAGAAACAGAAAACAAAGTCAAAAGGAACACATTTTATGATTAGTCAATGAGCCTGTCTCTTTGGAGGGCAGCAAGTTGTGAGTAGGAAGGAGAGGGCAAAGTCAGAGAAGAAAACAAAAATTTGCCATTCCTCAGTGAAGATGCCTCTCTTGCCAAAGCCAAGCCTGATGCTGGTTTCATTATTGGGGTTCTTTGTTTGTGCTCTGTTTTCCTCAGAATGGGAAAACCAGAATCAAACTGGTCACAGGAAGAGGTATGATACATGCTTTGTTATTATCAGGTGGATCTGGAGATAATACTAAAGGAGAAAACTCATACAATAATAATGGTGATAACTCTGTTATTGACCTAAAAAATAGACTTTCTTTTGCCAATAAAAGTTTTTTTAAAAAAGTAATTTAGGAAATTAAAAATAAATGGAAAAATTAGTTTGGGTAGATTCACCAAACATCATCTTCATCCTTTTAAGGTTCTTTCAATTCAGCTGCTAGTGTGTTTTTTGAGGTTATTGAAGAAACTCCTCTCTGGAAGTTTTCCACTGTTAAAAAGATTCTGATTGAGTGAGTCTCAGCAGGATTCAGGAATCTGCATCTTAAACTGGTTCTCAAAGTCATACCGAGTTGGTGGCCAAGACTGAAGTTTGGGAAATGATGTCTTAGATTTAATAGATACTGAAATCAGAATTAGACTTATACCAGATGATATAGGAGTATAGTGCACTAGAAAAGCTTTTAAACTGAGAATTATGACAACCACAGCTTTGAAGTAAGAAAAGTGGTGGCAGCCATCTTTAAAAAAATAAAATGGAATAGATTATAAATTACCATGGTACATTGCATACAGTAAGGGGAATTTTTTTTTTTTCCTTTGGTACTGGGGATTGAATTCAGGGGCACTCAACCACTGAACCACATCTCCAGCTCTATTTTGTATTTTATTTAGAGACAGTCTCACTGAATTGCTTAGTGCCTCGTTTTTGCTAAGGCTGGCTTTGAACTGGCAATCCTCCTGTCTCAGCTTCCTGAACTGCTGGGATTATAAGCATGCGCCACCACAGGGCAGTTAGAGGAATATTTATGAGTTGAACCAAAAAATGTTTGAAAACCACCAGAATGTTGGATAGAAAAGTGGTTTTGGATTTGGACGTAGTCTTTTTTTTTTCTTTTCTTTTGTTGTCTTTTAGACCTAAATTACTTTAGCTCTCTAAGCCTCAGTTTCTTGTATTTGTACAGCTGTGTCCAAGGTCTTGACTTTGTAGTTTGGTGAGAGTTAAAGGCCATGTATGTAAGGGATCCACTTAAGTGCTTGCCATGTAGAAGGTCCAATAGCTGGTAGATGTGGAAGTTCATGTATCAATGTTGGAAAAATAAGACACTACTCCCATTACTTGATTATCATTTATGGAAAAAACAGAAAATCTCTACCTTTTTCATAATAGGAAAACTATTTAAAAACTGTGTTCTCAGATATTGCCTAGCTTTCTTATTTCTATTGTCATGTTTATATATCATATGAATTCAAGTCATTTTTTAAAACATGACTTATGGATGACAAGATATTAGTGTGTATTTGTGTTATTAAGAATGCCATTTAGGGACTGGGTTTATGGCTCAGTGGTAGAGCACTTGCCTCACATACGAGGCACTGTGTTCAATCCCAGCACCACATAAAAATAAATAAATAAAATAAAGATATTGTTTCCATCTAAAACTAAAAGACCAAATATATATATATATATATATATATATATATATATATATAACGAATGCCATTTAGGTCTAGGCCTCCTATTACTCGTGTGTATAGGAAAGAGTATTTATCACTATCAGATGCTAGAAAATATTTTCTTCTCATAAAACTAAAAATTACAAAACAGTAAATATTTAGATTACTCTACATTTGCATTCATTTCAATATTTTTTAATTATAGATTTTGATCAGTATAGAGTTAAAAATGTGTAATAGGTCTCTGAGAACCATAGAACTGAGCCTAATGGCAATGTGTGAAAGACCAGTGCTAAGTCATTATAATAGAAAAGTAGCTGCAAGATGATGATAAAATCCCCAGTTAGAGAGAGAATAATATAATTCAAAGGCATATAAAAATGTTCAGTTTACTATACACCAGATTCAGGTTTGTGGCCAAAGAGTATATGAGATGATAGAAAACATTGTGGTAGAAGTAAAAAGAGTTTGGAATGATAGTTTTGAACAAAAAAAATTTTTTTACCAATTCCTCTGAGCTTAGGATAGTACCCTAAAAACAAAATTTTAAACAAAAGATATTAGACAAAGTTTAATATACTCAAGTATATATATATACATATATATATATATAAAGATACATATCATAACTTAAAAACTCAAAATACTTTTAAGTATTATAAAGAGATATTTTGTTTTCAACAATATGTTAAACTGTCTTTGTGATCTGTATCATAAAACTGACATCAGCATGTGATATGGGGACTGGTAACATTTATTATTTGAATAATGTGAGGTCACCTACATTTTAAAAATTATATATTTTTCGTAAGTAATAGATATACATTGGAGGAAACTTAAAGATACAGAAAACATTAGAGAAAAAAATATTCTCACCATTCAAAGTTTACGGTATTTTTTTCAGATGTCTTCCAATTTTTTTTTTTTTTTTACAGAATAGAAATTATGTCATTTATACAGTTTTCTGTCTTTCTTGCCTTTTCTTTCAGCATTCCTTAATTATCACTTAACTGTATTATTAATAAATTTTAACATGTGTAATTCTGAATGGCACATAGTATTTGCTTTTATGTTGCATAGCTTAACCTTTTTCTTTGTAGGGGGTCTTAAATTTAAGGTATATCCAATACTTTTCTCTATACTATTTTGATGAATATATTGTACATAAACCTTTGCTATATTTCAAATAATTCTTGTAGAATATGGTCCTACATATGGGATTGAGTTGCTAGAAATTTTATATTTGACTATGTTTTTAGAAGTAAAAGCTGTCACCTTATTCTGATATTGCTACTGGCCCTTTGTAATTTTATCAGTGATCTCAAGAATTATTTTCACTAAAGTAGATAGGAAGATGGAAAAGAAAGTAAAAAAAAATTTAAGTACATATAGTTAAAAAATAAATTTGAGATAAAAAATCCCCCAAATCACAAACAATAAGATTAATCCCATTAATTTATTTCTTTTTTAACAGTTTGGTTTAGAGGATTGACTAGTTGCCTCATCTGATGTATCAGCTACTATAGGTGCAACTATAGCTTAGAAACTGCTACTGTCTCTACTTATCTTTAAATTGGACATAAAAATAATGCCTACAGAGATGGTCTTATTTTTATTTTGGGGGGATGGGAGTTGGACCCAGGGGAGTTCTACCACTGCACTACATTCCAAGCCCTGTTTAATTTTTATTTTGAGGCAATGTCTTCCTCAGCCAGGGTGGTCTCAAACTTAGGATTTTCCCGCCTCTGCCTCCCAAGTCACTGGAAATACAGGTGTATGATCCTGTGCTTGGCTAAAGAGGCTGTTTTAAATATTAAATGAAATAACACATGCAAAGTACTTTTCAGAACAGTATTTGGCATGTAATTGCTCAGTAAGTGTTAGCTTTTATTATTAGTGGCCACACAGTAAAAAGTAAATCAGAAACTTGGTGACTGATGAATTGGAAAGAGGTTAAATATTTTATACCAAGGTGATTTAAAACAAAATCATACTAAAATAATTTTACCTGGGCTCCAAGTTGTGCTACAATAATTGGTAACATCTGAAAAAAATGGAAAAATTTACTAAAAATGTATATTCAAAAATGAGTTCTGGTAGATGGTATAAATCTTGAAATTTCCTTGAAAGGATTAAATATCTGTTTAACCAATGCTTGTTACTAAGTATCATCATAGATACAGAATCTTAGAGCTAGATGGGAATTGAAACTTATGTAGTGTGTAAAAATAAGATCAGACCCAGGTTGTTTTACATTTAAAGCAATACATTTAGAAGGTAGAAGTTATACAGTGGACGATGCTACGGTTTGAATAGTGTCCTCCAAAGGGCTCTAGAGTGTATGCTTGATCAGTTTGGTTCTTTGATAATTGGGAGCTGCCAACAGTTATAGGTTTTGTGCCAGAGAAAGTAAGGAAGGATTTTGAGAGACTGGAACTGCCTAGGAGATCAGGTATGGGGACCCTTGTTGGTAGAAGAATCAGGGAAATTAAAGAATCCCGTTAGAGAATGGAGATGGATATGCATTCCTGCATGCAGGGGAATGTGCAATGGCAAACTTTATACTGAAAATTTTGTAACATTTACACAGCCCACTAATGCTTTGACTGAAGTGGGTATGTAATCTGGGGAATAAGTTGTACTATGTCTGTCTTCAAGGTTAAAATAGAGCAGGGCAACAATTGAAACTGAACCTGGGTAGTCAGAACATGGATTATACCAGGATCATGTATTAAAGAGAGTCACATTTTATTCACATGTTTTTCAAGTCTTTTTCAGAGGTTCAACTTTTTTAACCAAGATTTTTATTATTGGGCTGGGATTGTGGCTTAGTGGTAGAGCGCTCACCTAGCACATTCGAGGCCCTGGGTTGGATTCTCAGCACCACATAAAAAATAAAATAAAGGTAAAAAAAAGATTTTTATTAAGAAGACATTTTATGTGTCTTCAGTTCCATAAATCCTCTCCTAAGAATAGATCCAAAGGAAACACTCACTCATTGATGTATCATAGACTTAGTTACAAGGATGTTCTCTGTAGCATTGTTTACAGAAGCAAAAAGTTTGGAAAAACCTCCATGTTTTCACTGTATGGAATTTGGTATAAAATGGCATATTAAGCAGTCATTTATAAATAAAGTTACAAGTGAATATTTCAAGGCATGAAAATTATTCAAGATATATTTAGAAGAAAAAAAATCAGGTTACAGAACATTAGATAGAGCAAGAATATGTGTTTTCTTTAAAAAATGTACATATAGCTATTGAATAAGGATTTGAAAGACATATCCTATATAGTGTTTGATTTTGGGTGAATTTTATTACTTCTTTTTGCCTGTATGTATTTTCTCAATTTTTTATAATTAACATTATTTACATAATAAATAATCAATGTTTCTACAAAACAATTAGACCATTAGGTGGGTTCCTGGGGCTGAGATCACTTGCTGGGAAGAATAAGTTGTCCCAAAACAACAGTCCAGCCATAGACAATTGTATTTTTCTTTAGAGATTATTAAGTTGTTTAGAGACATTTCAAGAAATTAAGAATTTTGTCTTTGTCTAGTGTTAAATGTGAATGCTTCTAAAGAGAGTGATATTTTAAGTACATTATGTTTATGTTGTGTGAGAGGGTATCCCAGAATTTTTTTCTGAAAGCAAATGATAGTGGGAGGTAAGAATATAGTAACTAAAAAGTCCTAGGAGACTTTTGAGGTGGCATGGAAAAAAGAGAACAAAAAATTTAGATTTACTGGAGGTAAAACTTTACCCATCTCTTAGTTTTTCTTTGGGATGGTCTTGGTCATCTGGAAAGTATTCAACAGAAAACAGAATATGCTAGAAATAATTCTGGTTCCTCTCAATTTGTCCTTATATTCTTCACTCTTCAATATTCCCCAACTTTTTATGGTTTCTTGTTACTCATTGAAAATGTGTTCTAGGGAGGTTATTGGGCAGTATTCCCAGTTTTAGGGGTGTGTTTTCAACAAAAACCAAATTATCAAATACTATTCTACATTTAGTAGAACATAACATCTGCAAATTATTTGTTCAATTTTTCAAGAAAGCCTAAAAAATTCTTTGAATTCTGTAAGCTTTCATCTGAGAGAAAATGTTCTCTAATGTTGAACTGAAGTCCAGTTTTTGAACTTACTTGTGATTGCAGCTGCTGTTGTCCATTCAATGCTCCCAGGGTCAATGGAAGTGTTTGGGCACCAGGTGCCATTCCTATAGCAGGATTAAACTGTGGATAATGAAGAAGATTTTTATTGTGTTTCTTTCAGTTCCAACATTTGGGAAACTAATATGTATTTACTAAATGTAAATATATTTTTAAATGGAGGATTTGGTATATAAACATAGTATTCTACTGTGTGTGTAATTTGACACAGAAATTAAATCCAAAGACTTGTTTAGTCTGCTAGTATACCTATAAGATCTATTTTTAACTTTTTCCATATTAAGTTTTTCTTTGGCATTTAATTTCATCTATTTGAGAATTATTTAGGTGATATTTTCCTTTCTTTCACCATCTGATTACAACAGTAATGGCTCTTAGAATTTTTTTCCTAAAGAAATTAATTCTTTCATTGCTATCCTCTTGAAAATTGAGAGGTTTGGAATTAAATATCTTGGCTGGAACATGAATTAATGCTTTATTTAAATCTGAACACTGGAAAAAAATCCACATCAATCAGGGAAGATTTTTCTATTCTTGAATAGATTACAGATATTCTATGAGAGGACTCAAGATCTTTCTATTCTTTTTAGTTTTCTCTTATTGGGGTAATAATGGTGATCATAGTGTTTATGTCGGTGTCCAGACATTCTAAGGGGGCATTCTGTAGTGGAGGAATGGAGAAAGAATCTTGTAGAAGAGGTTGGAGGAGTTGGAGAACTAAGATTTGAGTTAGATGAATTTCTTTGGAGACTCCTATTAAGAAAATCTTTTTGGAATGCATTGATTGCATCCAATGCTTTGACTCTCCTTTTATTCCTCTTTTACAATTTATCTACAGTGAGTATGTGTATGTTCACTTGTGGATGAACATTTCCATGTGTTCTTGTCTCTCCTCCATGCTGAACATTAGGTATTATGTTTATTGAATAATGGGTAATGACATAAAAGATTACTTACCAGTTGCAGATCTGCCCCCAGTGTGAGCAACTGTGTTAATGGTATTAGACTTAAAGAAGAGAAGACCTAGAGGGCATTGAAATTGGTGTATTAGACAAGAGATTATCTGTTTTTTTTTCCTACTCTGTTAATAGTAGATGTCTTCAAGTAATCTATACTTCTATCAGAGGTGGATTGGTCCTGGGAGGTGTCCTATGTTCACACTTATGGTGTTTATCAGTACCTCATTTTGCATATTGATTTTTGTAATCTTTTTATTAAAGAGTGTCTTGGAAATTGTATAAGCTTCAGATTCCTTAAGGAAAAAGATTGACTCCTAATTAGAGCGTTTTACAATGTCCATTGACTAAAGAAAAAACTTTAGATTCTAGTATTATCTGACTGTACTATTTCACAAAGTCTATATATAGGTAAGTCAGAGCCCTTATATATTGTCGAAAAGTTGGAGGGCCAGGGAGTACAGTAACCAAGCTAATGGAGTTTTCAAAAATATTTAAATATGCTTTGAAGAAACAGATTCTATAGAAACACATCAGCTCATCAACAGAGTAAAACTTAAGAAAGCCATGAAGAAACATGCTGTTATTTTTATGGCTTACCTCCTAATCTCTGCCATCCTTGTAAATTCCACATAGCATGTCAGAGTATCTCAAAGGCATACATGACCAAGCTTTGTAAAAAGGTGTTGTTATTGCTTTTCAAAGTTTACTAGAGTTAGTTGCTAAACCAACTATTCAGACAAAAGAAAAAGAACGAGAGCACTTTACTTTCTTTATTTATATATTTTTAAAAAGTGTTTTTTTTTCTCTCAAAGGAAAAGCCTCTCTTTTGTTCAGTCATAAGACTATATAAGTCTTGATTTTAAATCCACCAGTCTTAACATGTTTCCTTTGTTGGTTTATAAATCTTCCCTATTATAAAACAGTTACCTGATTTGGCTGCTGTTGGTTTAGTTGTGAGGCCTGATCTGGAGCTGGTTTTGTTGGAGCAAGTCCCAAATTAAACTGCTTCTGTGAATACAAATATTTGATAAGTCAGGAATGTGTTTGAGGTTTTATATCCACTTATGTCCAGAAAAAAGCAGGTTGTCTCAAATAAAAATGTCTGTCTTTAAGCTTCATGTATTTTGAAACAGTTTTGATCCCTGAAACATTTTGTGTATGGCAGAGGCAGAATGCTAGAATGGAAAAATGCTGCATCAAAAAGGGTGTGGAGGACCCCCAAAAAAGGGTGTGGAGGGCTGGGCTGTGGCTCAGTGGTATAGCATGCCTAGCATGGCATGCGCAAGGCAAGGCCCTGTGTTCAATCCCCAGTATTGGAAAAATACAAAACCAAACCAAAATAAAAAAAATAAACAATAGCCTTAGCAGTAGCAGCAACAATAACCACCCAAAACAGGTGGTGGTGGTGGTGGGGTGTTTGGAAAGAGGAAAAGGAAAGGGCGAGGTTGTTCCTGGCTCTCATTTCTTTTCTG
This sequence comes from Marmota flaviventris, assembly GCF_047511675.1. Taxonomy (NCBI): domain Eukaryota; kingdom Metazoa; phylum Chordata; class Mammalia; order Rodentia; family Sciuridae; genus Marmota; species Marmota flaviventris. The sequence goes on along the minus strand of NC_092504.1, from coordinate 55,528,880 downwards.
TAGCTTCTATCTTCCTTTGTCGGATATGGAATACACACTCTGCATCTTAGTTCTGTGCATATTTGCTTTTCCCCAATGCTTGACTTAAACTGCCATAAATCCTACTGCATTTTCATGAAGCCTCCCACCTTTGCCTTGTGCCTGACATGTTAATCCTGTAATGAAAGTTCATTTTCCCTCCTGGCCAGTATATTCTCCTAGTGTATTAAGAATCCTTGACTTTTAAGGGTGAAAAATGTCCTTGCTACCCATATGATCTATTTGCATGGTTTTATTCTATAGATAAGAGAAGCCCAAGGTCACATAGTGAGTGGCAGAGTTAGTATCAGGGTCTCCACTGTGCTTATAGGCTCCCAAAAAATAAATTCTTCCACTCATATGACCTCAGACTGTCTTTGTCCTTGATGTAGCCAGAGGGCTGGGAGAAGTGGCACCCTAGCACTGCATAGCTCTCTTTGGTTTACCCTGGTGCAGTCAGCCACTAACTCTTGATTTTACTTTGGACTTTCCCGTTTAGTTATAAGAAGAACAATTGGCGTTACCTGTCCTTGGATGTTCTTTTCAGCGTTAAGATTATGAAGATGTATATTCTGTAAACAATTTTTTTCATCTGCTACAATCTATTATTAAACCCAGCAACTGGAGTGACCCTTTGAAAACGATTGCCTACTTTTGTTATTCCTCTGTTCAGTGCCTATGATGACTGCCAATTTCACAGGGAATAAAAACCAGAGACCTTACAATGGCTACAAGGTACTCATGTTCTGGTGCCCTAGTGCCTCTCTGACCTTCTGCCCCACCTCATTTCCTCTTGCTTACTCTGCTCCATTCATATAAGCTCTTTGGTGTTTCTCAGGTAGGTGCAGTCCACTCCTGCCCAGGATCTCACCTCCACCTCTTCTCTCTGGCTGGAATGCCCTTCCTCCAGACACTGGCTTACTCTCTCACTTGCTTTAAGTCTTTACTGGGATGCTCTTTCTTGTCGAGTATTACCATGACCAGTCTTCTCTGTATGCAAACTGATCCATTGCCAGTATGCAGCTACCCATAGGCCTGCTTCATCTAACTCTGCTTTGTGATTTTTCCCCAGTGCTTACTACCTTTTAATAAGAATGTAATCTATGATTCAGGATGTTTACCATCTGTTTCCTTGACAAAATATAAACTTCACAAGGCTAGAAATGCTGTTTTTTTTTATTCAATGATAATCCCAAACAGATAAATCAGTATTGAGCATACTCAAAAAATACTCAAAAAATAGTTATTGAAAGAATTAAATCTTGTTTTCTCCGGCATCCACTTTCCATGACTTTGATTCTTCTTATTTCCTCTCTTTCTACTCGTAGTATTGTCATATGTCACCTGCATTCAAACTTTTGATCTACTGAAAATTATCACTAGGGTGTTTTAAGTCCTTGCATTTGCCACTGAGTTTCATTTTGTATGCCTTTATTATTCAATACACTTTCATAAAATAAGATATACCTTGTCCATATGTCGCGATTTTTCATTTGATAAATATTGTTTCTATACCTAACACACATTTCAATGTCACCTCTCTATCTCCTATCCATTATCTATCTAGCTGATCTCACATTATTGGCCAATAGCAGTCTGCATTAGCCCGTACTCTATTCTTGAGTCCATTTTGCATGGGAGCTGTATTCCTGCAAAGTTTTATTTATCTTGAATTTTTATGAATTGTATGGTAATTTAAACATAAAAGAGAGACTTTATTTTGAAGATGCTTTTGGTAAACTTGTTTAGTGAAGTGAAATATCTGTTTTCAAAAATTAACTTCCTATTTTACCTTGTTTTGAAGATGAAATTTGCACAGACAGCTTCTTTCAAGAACATATGTACGTATATATGCTCACCATCTCTAGCTGTCAGAGAAATGCAAATCAAAACCACCCTAAGATACCATCTCACTCCAGTAAGATTGGCAGCCATTATGAAGTCAAACAACAACAAGTGCTGGCGAGGATGTGGGGAAAAGGGTCCACTTGTACATTGCTGGTGGGACTGCAAATTGGTGCAGCCAATTTGGAAAGCAGTATGGAGATTTCTTGGAAAGCTGGGAATGGAGCCACCATTTGACCCAGCTATTCCCCTTCTTGGTCTATTCCCTAAAGACCTAAAAAGAGCATGCTACAGGGACACTGCTACATCGATGTTCATAGCAGCACAATTCACAATAGCAAGACTGTGGAACCAACCTAGATGCCCTTCAATAGATGAATGGATAAAAAAATGTGGCATTTATACACAATGGAGTATTACTCTGCATTAAAAAATGACAAAATCATAGAATTTGCAGGGAAATGGATGGCATTAGAGCAGATTATGCTAAGTGAAGCTAGCCAATCCCTAAAAAACAAATGCCAAATGTCTTCTTTGATATAAGGAGAGTAACTAAGAGCAGAGTAGGGACGAAGAGCATGAGAAGAAGATTAACATTTAACAGGGATGAGAGGTGGGAGGGAAAGGGAGAGAGAAGGGAAATTGCATGGAAATGGAAGGAGACCCTCAGGGTTATACAGTGGAGGGGGTAGAGAGAGAGGAGGGGAGGGGAGGGGAGAGGTGGGGAGGGGGGATGGTGGAGGATGGGAAAGGCAGCGGAGCACAACAGACACTAGTATGGCAATATGTAAATCAATGGATGTGTAACTGATGTGATTCTGCAATCTGTGTATGGGGTGAAGGTGGGAGTTCATAACCCACTTGAATCAAAGTGTGGAATATGATATGTCAAGAAATTTGTAATGTTTTGAACAACCAACAATAAAAAATTAAAAAAAAAGAACATATGTACGTATATATGGATGAAGTAAGAGGGAGGTTGGTCCTTCATGTTTGTTTCATCCTTCCACAAGCTCACCCTATCCATTTCCTTCACAATTATTTATAAATTAACATTTCCTTAATACAATTACTTGATTGATACCTTCAGTCCTGTGAATACCATGAGGGATTATGTCTTTCTTACCATTGTATATTCAGCAAGTAGTGCAATGTCTGATTATGGACATGTTAAGTGCACTTGAGCCTCAACCAAGAATACTTTCTTTTATTCTGATATTTCAAGGAAAAGTCCACTTAGATATCCCAACCACCCATATCTATGTCTGCAAAATAATGTGGGACAACTGGAGTAATTGTGGAGTTCTAGTCCTTTCTTTCAAAAGCCCGTTAGACATGAACACAGCTTGTAATGCAAATATCCTAATAGAAAATGTTGTCCATTCTATTAAATACTTTTGATCTTATATGATTTGGTAGCCTTTTTAGAGTTGACATAATCTAGATAGCTTATGTTTTCAATTAGAAAAATCAGAACATGTAGTTAACTGTTTTAGTCATGAGCAAATAGCTGGTTGTTGAGAAAATCTTAATTTATTTTTGGAATATAAAATAATTATCAACTTTGGATAGATAAAATTGAAAGCATTCCCTGTCCCTCATTTCTACCCTATTGCTTTGCCCAAATAATAACTTATTACATGATATAGTACATGAATTTTTAAAATTCAAACATGTTGAAATATGTACCAACACCTTATTAATTTATCATCTTTTGCCTTGGAAAATAAAAACAGTAAACTAAAAAGTGGGTCACAAAATAGAGCAGTTTTGGGGAGAGCAGGAAGAGAGAAAGGTCTGCAACTAGAGATGCTGCTGAGACTGGTGGGTACATAAAAGTAAACATATTGCACTTACTGGTAATGACTGAGTTGATCCTAGAAGACAAAACAGTAGAATCGTAGTCTTCATGTTTCAAATTGCTACCTATAAGAACAAAATAGTGTTACTCCTTCAATCTATTTTTTTTCTTTTAAGAGAAGATTATGCTTTACAAAAATGAATGTTCTACTTGAATCATGGTCAATTAATGTTACCTTTGTGTTCACCAGGCAAAAATGTAAGCTGAAATAGTGAAAATCCAGATTACTTCTCCAGTTTACTCTGGTGAAAAATTTTATCCTTTGATGACTTGAGTTTGTAGAAGGAATTTAAACTCAGCTCTAGGAGACTGGCAACTTGAGAGACCAATCAGGATTTAGCTGTCTGTGAAATCATTTGGTTTCTTTCATTTCCCAACACTTCATTAAGTGGGTTATTAGTTACAGACATTATATTACCCAATGTCTACTATATGACTAGAGGGTATTTTAGGGAGTCATCCCTTATGTAATTAAAAAAGTGCAGAAAAAAAATTAAAATCCTTTTTTACCACTATCTTTCCCAAACTATTTCCCAAAGCTATTTGTTTTATCATATAAGAATGAATATATAAATCAAACACCAAAATATAGGTTTCTCTGTACACTTAAAATATGAAGTCTATCTTTTGGATATTGCTCTGTAACTTATCTTGTTTACTTAAGAAATAATGGAAAAGCTTATATGTCAATACATAGATTAATTTCATTTAATCATTATGTTATATTACTTAACATTTTCCTTTTAATGGACAGTTAATCCATTTCCATTGTATTTTACAATTATAAAAGTGTTACAATGAACATTCTCAATCAACTTTTTTTGCACATGTGGGATTATTTCTGTAGATGTTATTCCTATAAATATTATAATAAAAGATATGTACATCTTGAATTCCAGTAAGCATAACCATATTGCCTTCTAGAAATGTTGAGTAGTTTGCTTTAATTCAAATGAGGAAAAAAATACTATGATCTAAGCCAAAGACAAGAGGTCCATCAGAGTTTCTTCACAAAAACAACAGCTAAGTGCTACCCCACATATCCAAGGTCCTGGCCTTCACAGAGGCAGGTGGGGTCTGTTCAACAATTTCTGAAACCAAATCAATAATGAATCTGTATCATCAGAGGATTCACATGGAATCCTATCTGAGGTTTAGCTCCCCCGCCCCCAGTTCAGTGTCTGTTAATAGTAAATTGAGATGATAAAGCATTTTTCAAAGTTTTCCTCAAATTATACAGTTCATTTACATAATCAACTTTGATTACTATCAGTTATTCTAGGGAAACACAAAGGCTAATAGTAATAACATCTGTGGGAATGTAAATAGGAGTAAGCATAGGTGTGAATTAGAAAATGGTTAATTTGGTTTGGGACAGAAAAGCAGGGAAGGCCTAATCAAGAAGGCCACCCTTGAGCTGGGTTTTGAAGAATAAAAATAAATTTGTTAAGAATGCAAATAGGACATCCAGGCAGATCAAGAGTCTAGATATGGAGTGACATTATTGTTCCCTGAAACTGGGAAAAAATGGGGTGAGGGAAGCAGTGGGAGATAAGGTTGGAGAGATATCTGATTTAACTAGTTAAAACTGTGTTTTTTTTTTTTTTTGGTTTGTTTCTATTACTTATTTTGACATTAAATTGAATACTATTTGGTATGGCTTCTTCATTATTTCCTAGAAAATTCTCTTGAACTACATGGGGAGTTCTTGAAGCCTTGTCTTAAATTTTTTTAGAGTCTTCTATATTTATAATATTGCAAAACACAATACGGTAACCACATGTTGATGAACAAATGGTAAGAGTATATGCTATGATGAGACAGATCAAAATTGAGTTGAGCAAGGACTTTGAAGAAGAGATGCATTATAAGAGTATACCTAAATGGCAAATAAAATATGAAAGATTGCTCAGCGCTTATTATTAGTCTATAACTTGCAGATGAGGGCCTCAAAGAGGTAATGTTTTATAGTCACTGAATTAATCAATATTAAGAAATCTGATAATACTAAGAGTTGGTAAAGATGCAAGTCTAAGGGCTATTATACATTGGTGGAGGAGATGTAACTGTGTCTGATCACTTTGGGAAAAATTTTAGAAGTATATTGTTAAATTCAAAATACCTAGCAGTTCCACTCCTAGGGTTGTTTCCTTTGGGAAATTCTTACAAATTTTTACTGGCAACATTGCTTATAATAAAAATGAATATTAAAACAATCTAAGTGTTCAAAAAAGGATGCATCATTAGGTGGATTTGGAGAATAAATATGATTAATGAAAACATAAAGGTCAAAAAAAGAAATAAAAAATATGATTAATGAGATGGAGAATAGCATGGTAAAGATTGATAGTGAGAGGAGCAATGGAATGTAAATGCTGGGAAGGAAGCAACTTTATGTTCTGATGAACTTCCACAGGTAAGTTAGTTTTTTGTTTTTTACCCCCCTTAATTCAGTCAATTAATTTTTTAACCTTTCATTTAACAAATCTACTCTATATTCGCTATTATTATTTCAGTTCCTTAGAATAAAAACCCCTGCCCTTGTGGAGCTTACATTTTGGTGTATCTTTGGGGGTGGGGGAGATATTCAATATTAAACAGCCTCATTGTTTAACATACAGCCTATGACATTGGTTTTCTGTTTCTCTTGGGCTTTATTTTAAATGAATGTACAGAGTGAGGGTCTTCCTGTGAAATTATTTTTTCTTTTTGGTACAAGCAGAGTTGAATTTTATGCCACTGTTGTTTCTGGGCTATGATGAGACAGATAAAAATTGAGTTTGGTGTGGAGACTTGTGTTCTATTACCAGTCTAAAGTATGGTTGTAGTGAATAGCTCATTCAAATTGAAACATTGTTTGCAACTGTCTGGGCCTCAGGTGATTCAGGGACCTCACAGTGAGTGTATTTACCTACTGTAGACATGTCTCCAACCCCAAGCTGAACAGGACATGCCCTCTCCAGGAAACTGAGCCGTCAGTGGGATTAGAACAAAATAAAAAGCAAAATTAAGAAGGCTGAGTAATTTCTTAGACAAGAAATGTTAAGTCTGAAAGCAGATAACTTGCAACAATATAATTATGGAGTTGGTGTCAAGAAATATATACTATAAATGAGGAAAAATTTTTAAATCATTCCAAAACAAGACACATCAGCAAAAACCAGGGAGATAATTTTTGTTTTTAAAATTACTTAGGATATCAGGTTTCATAAAGTGTTTTATGAACTATAAGTGACATCTTTTAGCCCTGTAGTCTTAGGCAGTTTTTGATTCTCTTATTGGTTTTCGTTTTAAGTTTCTTTGGGTTATGAACCCTCTTGAAAAATGTATCTATGTACCACTTCCTTAGGAAAATGTGCATATACTTATGAATATAATGTTTATCAGACAAGGACAGAGGTTTCATGATTCTCTGAGAGTGCTACTATGAAGATCTAAGTTAAGAATGTCTGGTTTACAGTAATCTTGATGGAATGTTCCAGTGATTTGCGTGATTCCTGAACTTTCTAGGATGTCTTAAGCCAACAAATGCACTCTCTTCCCAATTGTACCATGCCTAGTGGATACAGGAAGATTTAGAATTACCCAGACTCAAGACACTCTTTGTGAATTCTCATTAAAGAGGATCAGTTCAGCAATGAAAGGATAAAGCAGACTGGAAAATCTTCTTATCTCTTTTCACTACTTGACAACTCAATCTCCATTTCACAAGGATACAAGATACATTATTCCTATTAATTATAGTGATTGATTGAATAAATTTAGAAAAAAATAATTGGAAATACCAGCTAGCATTTCGTAATATACTCTAATTCAATGGCATCTATTAAATATACATTTAAGTTATTGAAATTATAATATCTGGGTGAGGCCCTGGCTTAGGTGCTAGGGTAAACAAGTGAATAAGACAAAATCCTCAAACACATACAAGCAAAAAGTTGTTCAACAGGTACAAAATTACAATTTGAGGAGGAATAAGTTCTGGTTTTCCTTTGCATAGTAGGATGACTGTATTAAACAATAAAACATTTTAAAATAGCTAGAAGAGAGTTTTGAATGTTCCACTATAAAGAAATGATCCATGTTTACGATAATGGATTTACAAATTACCTTGATCACTACACAATGTATATGCATATAGAAACACCACAATGTACCCCATTCATTTGTAAAATTATTATCAATTTAGGATAAAATAAAATAAATAAAATGGAAAAAATGACAAAGTTCCTGCTGATATTCTTGTGGGAAGTGAAGCAGATATCTGACCATCTTATAATGTAGTGTAGGTAAAGTGAATCTGTACATAAGAGATAAGAAAATAGCTGCAGTATATTTTCATCTTGTCTTTCTGCATTCATTCATGTCATGGTATTCCCTCTGCCTGGAGTCATCTTCATCTCTGGTTGTCAATTTTCTATTCATTAATTCATTATTAAAGATTCTTTTTTTTTTTTTTTTTTTGGTAATGTGGATTGAACTCAGGGGCACTTGATCACTGTGCAACATCCCCAGCCCTATTTTGTATTTTTTATTTAGAGACATGGTCTCACTGAATTGCTTAGTGCCTTGCCATTGCTGAGGCTGGCTTTGAACTCACAATCCTCCTGCCTCAGCCTCCCAACCTGCTGGGAATACAGGTGTGCACCACTGTGCTTGGATAAAAATCCTTCTTTATTATAGCAACTTCATTAAGTCTTTCTTTGTTCCCTTTGTTCCCTTTGAGGTCAATCTCTTCTTCTCCTGAAGCCCCATGACTTTCTCATTTCTCTTATTCTATTTTGATAGATGCTATTATTTTTTGTTAATGTTTTGAGATATTATAATTTCAAGGAACATTATGTATCTTGATCAGCTATTATAATGCTTATAGTTCCTAGCATAATACTTTGCATGGGATAGATTTATAAGTATGAGTTGAACTGAATTTATAATTGTTTGCCTTTCCAAATTTATATAAATACTTGAAATATTTGACCATACATCTGGACTACAGAAGAGTCAGTTCTCTATGAAGTAGTTTAGTGGATGCCAAACAAACATTGAATTTCGTGTGTCTAAAATTTTACTAAATAGAATAAAACTATACATACTTTTACTAATATCTTAAAGTTTTGTTTCAGAGGGGGTATATGGAAAATATGTCTAGGTTTCTTGCCAGAACAAGTTGGCCCTTGTCATAGGTGAACAAGTTTAGTATATAAATGTCATTAGAAATGTGGATATAGTTTATCAGATTCCCATATGTGACAGGAATAAGCTTGATAAAATATGGTAACATTGTACTCTGTTTATATAGAAATATTTCAACTCAATGAGAAGTACAAACTTATTAAAAAATAAGCTTTGATGTGGTTTTTCAAATAAGGAAAATATCTTGGGAATGGGTAAGAAATGAAGAGACTGAAGGGAAGGATAAAAGAGATAGTTCAAGTATAAGGAATTAATTTACGTTCAGTTACTTCTAATTTTGTAGGAGTAATCAGGAAAATATATAGTTTCAAAGACAAATGGAAGGTCAGTATGAGATTCTGTGGTGTTATGAGGAGATTCTGTCATTTCAAAGTTGGATGACGAATCAGTGTAAGGTTTAGTGAGATTTTTTTTTGTTTGAATGTCATTGTAGGGTATCAGCTTCTGGGATGTTGTAGGATGGTGTTGTTTGTTTTATGGTTGGAGGTATTAGCCTGGGAATAGAGTAAAAGCTGGAGTTGTAGATGTGTTGGTGGTGCTAGAAATTGCTTTTAGAAGTAGTAGCAAGCAGGGATAGTGAAAGTTATAGCACTGGTTTAGATTTGAGAGTCAGAGCTTGGAAATCAGACACTTCTCAGAAGAAGACATACAGTCGATCAACAAATATATGAAAAAATGTTCAACATCTCTAGTAATAAGAGAAATGTGAGTCAAAATTACTCTAAGATTTTATCTCACTCTAGTCAGAATGGCAGTTATCAAGAACACAAGCAATAATAATTGTTGATGGGGACGTGGGAGAAAAGGCACACTCATTTCATTTCTGGTGGGATTGTAAATTGGTGCAACTAATCTAGAAAGTAGTAAGGAAATTCCTTAAGAAACCTGAAATGGAACCACCATTTGATCTAGCTATCCCACTCCTTGATCTATTCCCAAAGGACTTAACAGCATACTACTGTGATGCAGCCACATCAATGTTTATAACAGCACAATTTACAATAGCCAAACTGTGGAACCAATCTAGATGCCCTTCAATAGGTGAATGAATAAAGAAACTGTGGTATATATACACAATGGAATATTACTCAGCAATAAAAAAGAATAAAATCATGGTATTTACAGGTATATTGCGGGTATATTTGCAGGTAAATAGAGTTGGAGAATATTATGCTAAGCAAAGTAAGGCAATACCAAAAAACCAAAGGCTGAATGTTTTCTTTGATAAGTGGATGCTAAACCATGATGTGGCTGAGCATAGGATGAGTGTAGGAACTCTGGATTGGGCAAAGGGGAGGGAGAAGAGAGGATGGGGCATGGAGATAGGGAAAAAATGTCCAGAGTAGGCAAATATATGAAAATAGAAAATGGATTAGTGGTTGTTAAAGGCTAAAGAAAGGAGAAAGGGGAATGGAGAATAAACACTAACAGGCATGGGTTTATTTTGGAGGTGATGAAAATGTTCTGAAGTCAATGCCGGTCATTGTACAACTCTATGAAAGTAATAAAAATCACTGAATTATTCACTTCAGAAGATGAATTTTATGGCATATGAATCATATCTCAATAAATCTGCCATAAAAAAAGAACAGAAATTTGGGTGTGTGTATAGAGAAGCCTTGGAAGAAAAAAAACCTTAAAAACCCTTAATTTTGATTTGAGTAGATTTGTCCTGGTCTTTTGATTTGTGGATTTACATGAAGATTGGTATGATAGGATATTTTTAAAGGTGGCTTTGTTTAAGATTGAGATATATGATTTTTTAGTGAATACTGTATTTTGGAAAATATTTTGGTAGATGAGCTTTTCAATTGATTGCAGAATTTTATATAAGTTTCTGGAGAGCCTGCTTCAGACTGACAGCAACATCTGATGAAACAACTGTGTTTGGATACATTTTAGATGGTTTGGCTCTTTTATTTTTAGTTATTCTTGAGTAGTTTTATATTGATTTGGATCATAACTGAATAGCTGTTTTTGGACCAGCCTTTAGCAACCAGAAACATCTTTCAGATGAGTTTGTTTAGAGGCAGCTGTTTTAGGATGAATTTTGGATGTGCAGCTCTTTGTGTTTTGACTTGTTTCAAAGGAGTTTGTTTAGAGGTGGTCCCCAGATTAATACATTTTTTGGCTAAGAAAATTTCTTGTAGATCAGTTTGTCTGGGATGAATTTGAATCTGCATAGAGCTAGATCCTGCTGGAAGAGCTGTCTTTGTATGAGCTTTGGACAAGAAAGGTCTTTTCTGATTAATTATTTGAGATGAGTTTGTATAGAGTTAGATCTTGATAAATAGCTGTTAAGGATGAAACAGTTCTTGTTGATTATCTGGTCTTCACTGGCTTTGTATTGGGCTAGTTCTTGGCTGAACTAGTGTTTCTGTATGACTTTTAGGGTGGGTCTATTTTGCTGATTTTGGAAGATGCTGAGTTTGGTCAGAGTTATACTGAAATTTAATTAAACTGAAAAAAGGCAAATCAGACAAGACTATTTCTTATCTTGTCCTGGCTTTTCTTTGCTGAATGTCTCTGAATTGACAAGAGAGAAGGGTAAACATCATAAACCATCACTGAGTCATAGAAGAAAATTGAGTGGACAAATTGATGGTAGTGTTTTTATTTGACACTCATTTAATTAGGAAGCTACCATTTGTCTATATAATTTGTATGATTTCCTTGATCATGCATCATTTATATGTATAATTTCCTTAATCTGATCCATGATTTAGGACCCCAAATACTCCAACTTCCTAATTGTAAGTCACCAGATGTCAAGAAGGTGCTCAAGTGTCAATTATTGGATCCTTGATCAATTGTCCAACATAAAGAGTTTATGTTAATTGGTTGAAGAACTTGTGAATGTATAGTAGAGAGAAATTGCTTAAGAACTTGCATTAGTGGCTTCTTTAACAATATGTCCTCTTCCTCCTACCCTAAGCCCAACTGAGTTTTTGTCCTGTAACTAATTAGTTGCTTAAATAAATAATCTATTCAGTGTTCGATATTTTCCAGACATTGTACTAGACATTGAGGACTAAGGCTGTCCGTTAACTAACTCTGATGGAAAATGAAAATGAATGAAGCCTAAGATTCAGTCTTGTGGAAATCCAGTGTTTTAGAATGTGGATAGAGGTGGAGAAGTCAGGATGGGAGATTGAGAAGGAATAGCAACTGAAGAGAAGCTTTAAGAGAGTTGTTTTACATGGTGAAAAGTTAGAAAGTTTTTCAAAAACAATAAAATGACCAAAGTGTGGAGAGCTGCTGAGAGGACAACTGAAGTGTGTCCGTTTAAATTTGCAACAAGAGGTCCTTGATATTTTGAGGAATTGGAATTATGAAGATGAAAATGAAATTAGAGTATGTTGAATAGTGAATAGGAAGTAAAGAAGATGGTGTAGTGTCAGCAGACAAATAACCTTTCCAAGACTTGTAACTGAATTATTGAAAAATAGGGTAATAACTAAAGGGAGATATGGTGATTTTTTTCTTTTACTCCCCTTTCTCCCTACCCCAATCCCTGCTTCCTCCCAATTCTGTTTCCTCTTTTCCTTTTCTCTCTTCCTTCTTCAAAATAAGAATACACTAGAATACATTTAAATAATTATGGGGAGCCTCCCAAAGAGAAGGAATGACCAAACATATAAAACAGACCAATATCTGCAGAAATAAAGACTCTGGGAAGAAAGAGTGTTTTGGGATTTAGAGCACAAATGGAGGGATTGGGCTTTGACTAGGCCACCATAACAGGAATAAAGGAGAAAAATATGGGTACGGCAGTCAGATTTGTAGATATGGTGATGGTAGATTGAAGGAATCAGTTTGATGATTTCTGTTTACTCTGCAATGTATTAAGCAAGTTCATTTGCTAAGAATTGGGGAAGAAGAGAAAGAGACCAAGATTTTAGACTGAAAAATCTTGGAGTGTGGGTGAACATGCTAACAAGAGGCTAGTAATCTGGAGTAATTCCAGATTCTTTGCTGTGTGATCATCTCCAGTAACCTTAAGCATCTTGTTTACAGTGATATGGTTTAGGTAGTTGTGCTTCTAGTGGGATGACTTTACTACTTTGGACCCTTGAAAAATCTTTGGTAGAGAAGTCAGAGCTTTAGGGTGAGTATAGAAATGGCTGGAGACCCTTATTTGGATGGTTCCTCCTCAAATCTCTTTCTCTTCCCTCCTCCAAGTTATTTCCTTACCTGAGGCAACATTGAGAAAATAAAAGTCATTATACAGGAACTCTCTTATCTTCTCAACCTACTTGCTCCTGGACCCAGCCTTTTCTTATTAAAATTTTTTTAGTCAGCTTTTCATCACTGTGACCAAAATACCCAACAAGAATAACTCAGAGGAGAAGAAATTATTTTGGCTAATATTATCAGAGGTCTCAAGTCTATAGATGGCTGAATCCATTGCTGTGGGCCCCAGCATATCAAGGGGGAATGGAAAGGAAGCTGCAATGAGGTGGGTTGAGGGGAGGGGGAGAAGAGAGAAAGAGGTGTCACAGGGAGAACAACCCTCCCAGGGTCTGCCCCCACTACTGTAGCCATGCCCCACCTTTCTGTAGTTAACAACCAGTCAGTCCACTCAAACTAGGATGTACTGATTAGGTTACATCTCTCATAATGTAATCATTTCCCTTTTGAATATTCTTGCATTAATAGAAGATTTTAGGGGACATCTCATATCCAAATCACAGCAACAGTGGAAAAAATGTTCTTCTTATTATTAAATTATAATTCCTCTACTTTAAAAAAATTTTTTTTAAATTGTTAATGGACCTTTATTTTATTCATTAATTTATTTATATATGGTGCTGAGAATCAAACCCAGTGCCTCACATGTTAGGAAAGTACTTTACCACTGAGCTACAACCCCAGCCCCAATTCCTCTACTTTTGATTCTGTTATTTTTAGCTTCCTTAAGGACTTGACTTTGTTATTTTTCATTTCTTTTTTTTTTTTTTGGATCATTTTCATCAACACACCAGCATGCTTCACATTCAGAAGCAAAAGTAAAGAAAACCCTCTTGACTCTGCATTTCTATGCAGTAGCTGCCCAATTTCATAATTCTTTTTCATAGGAATTGTCTGAATTTCCTCTTTGACTCTTCACCTCATTAACCCATTTCACAGTAGCTTCAGTTTCCACCATTCCACTGAAACTGCTCTTGATTAAGGTCACAGATGATCTCCAAGTTGTCAGAGCTAATAGACACTATTTGGGCCTCTTCTCTGTTCACCTTTTGGTGGCATTTATGCCATTAATCATTACTTTTTTTTTTTAATACTGTCTTTTCTCTCTTGGCTTCCATGACATTCTTCCTTTTTTTTTATGCCTCTGATTATTTTTTCTAGAAAGTTTTCTATTTTGTCTTTAGAAAAGTTTGAGTGCCTCAAGGTTTAGTCTCAGGTTTCTTCCTTTGTCTTTTCTTTTATTTCTTATCCTTTTCATTCCCTTCCCTTCTCATTTTTTGTCTCTTCTTCAACATCTTTCTTGTGTGATTGCACTCAATTCTAAGTCTTTAAGTAAAATCCAAATGATAACAATTATCAATTTATTTTTTCCTATAAGTTAAAAACTTTTATGCATAACAGCCATCTTTATATACATAGACATCTGGTGGTCATCTGGAATAAATGAACACTTGATTGTACTTGCATTTTCCTCAAATCTTCACTATCTTGGTAAGGCATACCCAGCTGTCCAACATCAGACATCTCAGAATTACATTTTATTTAATCCTCCTAATAAGTAATTGACAGTAGTCAGTAGTACTACTCCTAATATATACTTTAAATCTTTCAGTTTTTCTCCAGTTTTCCTTTTCTGATTTTTTTTAAAATTCCTCTAAGTATCTGTTTTTCAACCTTGTCAACATTGATATTATGGAACTTGTATTTTTTTTTTTTTTTGGGCAGGGAACACTGTTGTGCATTGTAGGATGTTTTGCAGTGTTTATGGCCTCTACCCCCTAGAAATGTGTAGCTTTGACAACCAAAAATATCTCTAGACATTACCAAATATCCTCTAAGTGAGACGGAACAGCATCATCTCTCATTATGAACCACTTATCTAGCGTTAGACACCACTAACTCTAAGATGAATTGCTTCAGTAGCCTTCAAATTAATCTGGCTTCTTACCTTTTCTTCCTGGTCCCAGGTATCATCATCTATGCATGGGCTCCAGCAATGGCTTTGAAACTAATTCCCTGCTTCCACTCAGATTTCCCTGCAGTTCATTCTCCACCCAGTCCACATATAAAATGTCTATCAGATAATGTCTTGACTTATTTGTAATCTTTAGTGGCTTTTTATTGAATTTTGAGTAAAATGTAAACTTGTTACTATTGTCTACAAAATCTTAAAGTAATTTAATTTCTTTTAACCTTGTCTGGTACTAGTCTTCCTGTAGCCCATTATGTTCTTGCCATGCTGACTTCTGTTGTCCTTAAATGTGTTAGGGCCATTGTTCCTGATTTTTCTCTCTGTCTGAGATTCTTGGCCCCTAGTTTGTCTATCCTGCTTTCATTTTAGCCTTCAGAACTTAATTGTCTTCTCAAGGAGGCCTTTTCTAGATCACTCCAGTGCCCAAGAAAGTGTTCTTCATCACTTTTCACCAATATCACCCTGCTTATTTCCCTCACAGTAATCATTACCTCTAATTATCTTATTATGTATGATTCACTTGCAAATTGTATTGCTATCCTGATAAGAATGAAAGGGTTATGAAAGTGGGGCAAGTCGTCTCCACTGCTATCTTGGTGCCTGGCGAACACTACGCTCTTAATAAATATTTATTGAAACAATGCATGAGATAATTGTTATAGTGGAAAGAGTTCAAACTTCAGTCAGAAATAAAAATAAACTATATCTTCCCTTGTGCAAGTATAATTTAGTGGAGAAAAAAAAAATCTAAGCATTCGGTAATGCGTATTGTCCCTGATATGTCTTCAACACTGTTGTAAAGTGGAGAATATATTTAAAATATTCAGGTGTTCCTTAAGGACAATTTTGGAAATTATCTGATAAAGTTGTGCCGTTTTTCCATAGTAACTATGTGAGGATGTTTCCTACTGTTCTTTGTCCTCCACGGTCCCTTGTTGAGATAAAGGACTATTTGCTACCCCCTGTCCCCCACCATTGTTGCCAGGGTTGATCTGTTTTCCATGGAAGATTAGGGATCTGTGATTTGCTGCTTACATTCTCAGGTGGCTGATCTTCAGAAATCATGTCTGGATAATGTCTCTTTGTTATGTTTAAGTCTCTTGCTGGTGTAGCATGCTACTTTAGTTTTTCTATTTTAGCACTGTCCATATTCTATATTCTTTTATGTGCTACTGTAGGTTAGTAAGTTAAAAAATGAGATTAAAGTACATACTGAGTCATAGTAACTTAAAATGTGATGCACTGTGGCATTTATTGTCACTTCTACACTTCAGGGTTTTAGATTTTTATAAAACCATACTTTTAAAAAAGTCTTGGTCAGAGTTCAAACAATATAAATGAATATGTAAAATAACCTAGAAAACAAACTAAACAGAATTCGCACTTTAGTGGAGCTGCCACTAGAGGGTACTTCTGTTAAAGCCATGCTGTCAAACTCCCTGCGGTGAGGTGGATTTTCCAGTCATCTGTTTCTTTCTTGTCAGGGGTCAGACTTCATGGTAAATGGTGATCAACTGGACTCAGTAATTCAAGTATATGTTTACTGAGTTCTTTCTATGTGTCAGGCACTGTTTAGCTACTGGATATGTCTTAGTGAAGGAGAAAGGGGAGTTTGGCCTATCTTATTTTCTATCTGAGTATGATACTGCCATCTCCTTTGATTTTTCTTCAGGACCTCTATCCCTAGGAATCATAGCAGTGAACAGAATTCCCTCTAAAAGTTAGACTCATACAATGTACTAAAAAAATATGAAGGCAGACTGCTCAAACTTATTTTGGTATTCCTGATTTATTTAGAGACTTTCATTATAGGTTGTTCTTTGCTTGAGAGCACAAAAGCTACAAGAATAGCTTGCCTAATTTCACTTCTCAGGGTCTCCATGCAGAGCCAAATCTGAAGAGGGTAGAGAATATGATAGGTGTCTATTATAGTGCTAGTGCATGGAAAGAGCTCAGTGAATAAATTATAATATATTTTTTAGCCATTAGCTACTTATAACACAGGATGTTCTCTAACAAAAGGAATTCATAGTTGAATAAAATTCAGGATGAAGCTGTATATTGTTAAGAATTCTTGCAGAGTCACAATGTATTTTGGCATGTTCAAGCCTCCCAGAGGTCCTAGAATAAATGAATGTGTTTCCTCTACCATATCTCAAAGTTATTTGATTGGAGAACTTATTATCTTGTACTACTCTTCTGTGGAATATATTTTGAGAAACACAAAACACATTATTTCTTGACATTTACTTTCTTGAAGGGTAAATATGATTGACTTTACATTGAAACTGATTTTTTATTTTTTAGTTATTTTAAATGGACAAACATTTATAAACTTATAGTATATAATATGATATTTTTATATGTATATATGTGGAATGACTACATCAAACTAGCATATTAATTATCTCACATACTTTTTTTGTGGAGTGAATATTTATTTATTTATTTTTAAATTTTTTATTGTTGGCTGTTCAAAACATTACATAGTTCTTGATATATCATATTTCACACTTTGATTCAAGTGGGTTATGAGCTCCCATTTTTACCCCATATACAGATTGCAGAATCACATCAGTTACACATCCATTGATTTACATATTGCCATACTAGTGTCTGTTGTGTTCTGCTGCCTTTCCTATCCTCTACTATCCCCCCTCCCCTCCCATCCCCTCCCCTCTTCTCTCTCTGCCCCCTCTACTGACATTCATTTGTCCCCCTTGTTTTATTTTTCCCTTTCCCCTCACTTCCTCTTGTATGTACTCTTGTATAACTCTGAGGGTATCCTTCCATATCCATGCAATTTCCCTTCTCTCTCCCTTTCCCTCCCACCTCTCATCCCTGTTTAATGTTAATCTTCTTCTCATGCTCTTCGACCCTACTCTGTTCTTAGTTACTCTTCTTATATCAAAGAAGACATTTGGCATTTGTTTTTTAGGGATTGGCTAGCTTCACTTAGCATAATCTGCTCTAATGCCATCCATTTCCCTGTAAATTCTATGATTTTGTCATTTTTTAATGCAGAGTAATACTCCATTGTGTATAAATGCCACATTTTTTTTATCCATTCGTCTATTGAAGGGCATCTAGGTTGGTTCCACAGTCTTGCTATTGTGAATTGTGCTGCTATGAACATCGATGTAGCAGTGTCCCTGTAGCATGCTCTTTTTAGGTCTTTAGGGAATAGACCGAGAAGGGGAATAGCTGGGTCAAATGGTGGCTCCATTCCCAGCTTTCCAAGAAATCTCCATACTGCTTTCCAAATTGGCTGCACCAATTTGCAGTCCCACCAGCAATGTACAAGTGGACCCTTTTCCCCACATCCTCGCCAGCACTTGTTGTTGTTTGACTTCATAATGGCTGCCAATCTAACTGGAGTGAGATGGTATCTTAGGGTGGTTTTGATTTGCATTTCTCTGACTGCTAGAGATGGTGAGCATTTTTTCATGTACTTGTTGATTGATTGTATGTCCTCCTCTGAGAAGTGTCTGTTCAGGTCCTTGGCCCATTTGTTGATTGGGTTGTTTGTTCTCTTATTGTCTAATTTTTTGAGTTCTTTGTATACTCTGGATATTAGGGCTCTATCTGAAGTGTGAGGAGTAAAGATTTGTTCCCAGGATGTAGGCTCTCTATTTACCTCTCTTATTGTTTCTTTTGCTGAGAAAAAACTTTTTAGTTTGAGTAAGTCCCATTTGTTGATTCTAGTTATTAACTTTTGTGCTATGGGTGTCCTATTGAGGAATTTGGAGCCCGACCCCACAGTATGTAGATCGTAGCCAACTTTTTCTTCTATCAGACGGCGTGTCTCTGATTTGATATCAAGCTCCTTGATCCATTTTGAATTCACTTTTGTGCATGGCGAGAGAAAGGGATTCAGTTTCATTTTGTTGCATATGGATTTCCAGTTTTCCCAGCACCATTTGTTGAAGATGCTATCCTTCCTCCATTGCATGCTTTTAGACCCTTTATCAAATATAAGATAGTTGTAGTTTTGTGGATTGGTTTCTGTGTCCTCTATTCTGTACCATTGGTCCACCCGCCTGTTTTGGTACCAGTACCATGCTGTTTTTGTTACTATTGCTCTGTAGTATAGTTTGAAGTCTGGTATCGCTATACCGCCTGATTCACACTTCCTGCTTAGCATTGTTTTTGCTATTCTGGGTCTTTTATTTTTCCATATGAATTTCATGATTGCTTTCTCTATTTCTACAAGAAATGCCGTTGGGATTTTGATTGGCATTGCATTAAACCTATAGAGAACTTTTGGTAATATCGCCATTTTGATGATGTTAGTTCTGCCTATCCATGAACAGGGTATATTTTTCCATCTTCTAAGATCTTCTTCTATTTCTCTCTTTAGGGTTCTGTAGTTTTCATTGTATAAGTCTTTCACCTCTTTTGTTAGGTTGATTCCCAAGTATTTTATTTTTTTTGAAGATATTGTGAATGGAGTGGTTGTCCTCATTTCCATTTCAGAGGATTTGTCGCTGATATACAGGAATGCCTTTGATTTATGCGTGTTGATTTTATATCCTGCCACTTTGCTGAATTCATTTATTAGCTCTAATAGTTTCTTTGTAGACCCTTTTGGGTCTGCTAGGTATAGAATCATGTCATCTGCAAATAGTGATAATTTAAGTTCTTCTTTTCCTATTTTGATGCCTTTAATTTCTTTCGTCTGTCTAATTGCTCTGGCCAGTGTTTCGAGAACTATGTTGAACAGAAGTGGTGAGAGAGGGCATCCCTGTCTTGTTCCAGATTTTAGAGGGAATGCCTTCAATTTTTCTCCATTCAGAATGATGCTAGCCTGAGGCTTAGCATAGATTGCTTTTACAATATTGAGGTATGTTCCTGTTATCCCTAGTTTTTCTAGAGTTTTGAACATAAAGGGATGCTGTACTTTGTCGAATGCTTTTTCCGCATCTATCGAGATGATCATATGGTTCTTATTTTTAAGTCTATTGATGTGGTGAATAACATTTATTGATTTCCGTATATTGAACCAGCCTTGCATCCCAGGGATGAATCCTACTTGATCATGGTGCACAATTTTTTTTGATATGTTTTTGTATCCGATTCGCCAGAATTTTATTGAGGATTTTTGCATCTAGGTTCATTAGAGATATTGGTCTGTAGTTTTCTTTCTTTGAAGTGTCTTTGTCTGGTTTAGGTATCAGGGTGATGTTGGCCTCGTAGAATGAATTTGGAAGTTCTCCCTCTTTTTCTATTTCCTGAAGTAGCTTGAAAAGTATTGGTATTAGTTCCTCTTTAAAGGTTTTGTAAAATTCTGCTGTATACCCATCCGGTCCTGGGCTTTTCTTAGTTGGTAGTCTTTTGATGGTTTCTTCTATTTCCTCAATTGATATTGGTCTGTTTAGGTTGTCTATATCCTCCTGACTCAATATGGGCAGATCATATGACTTAAGAAATTTATCGATGCCTTCACTATCTTCTAATTTATTGGAGTACAAGGATTCAAAATAGTTTTTGATTATCTTCTGTATATCTGAAGTGTCTGTTGTGATATTGCCTTTTTCATCCCATATGCTAGTAATTTGAGTTCTCTCTCTTCTTCTCTTCGCTAGCATGGCTAAGGGTCTGTCGATTTTGTTTATTTTTTCAAAGAACCAACTTTTAGTTTTGTCAATTTTTTCAATTGTTTCTTTTGTTTCGATTTCATTAATTTCAGCTCTGATTTTAATTATTTCTTGCCTTCTACTTCTTTTGCTGTTGTTTTGCTCTTCTTTTTCTAGGATTTTGAGATGAAGTATGAGATCATTTATTTGTTGGTTTTTTCTTTTTTTGAGGAATGAACTCCAAGCAATGAATTTTCCTCTTAGAACTGCTTTCAATGTGTCCTATAGATTCCGAAATGTTGTGTCTGTGTTTTCATTAATCTCTAAGAATTTTTTAATTTCCTCCTTGATGTCTTCTATAACCCATTGATCATTCAGTAACCTATTGTTCATTCTCCAAGTGATGTATTCTTTTTCCTTCCTTCTTTTATCATTGATTTTCAGTTCCATTCCATTATGATCAGATAGGATGCATGGTATTATCTCTACTCCTTTATATTTTCTAAGAGTTTCCCTGTGACATAATATATGATCTATTTTTGAGAAGGATCCATGTGCTGCTGAGAAAAAAGTGTAACTGCTTGATGTTGGGTGGTATATTCTATATATGTCAATTAAGTCTAGGTTATTAATTGTGTTATTGAGTTCTATAGTTTCCTTATTCAACTTTTGTTTGGAAGATCTGTCCAGTGGTGATAGAGGTGTGTTGAAGTCTCCCATGATTATTGTATGGTGGTCTATTAGACTCTTGAACTTGAGAAGAGTTTGTTTGATGAACATAGCTGCACCATTGTTTGGGGCATATATATTTATGATTGTTATGTCTTGTTGGTGTATGGTTCCCTTAAGCAGTATGTAGTGTCCCTCTTTATCCCTTTTGATTAACTTTGGCTTGAAATCTATTTTATTTGATATGAGTATGGACACTCCTGCTTGTTTCCGAAGTCCATATGAGTGATATGATTTTTCCCAACCTTTCACCTTCAGCCTATGTATGTCTTTTCCTATCAAATGCGTCTCCTGTAGGCAGCATATTGTTGGGTCTTGTTTTGTGATCCATTCTACTAGCCTGTGTCTCTTGATTGGTGAGTTTAAGCCATTAACATTTAGGGTTATTATTGAGATATGTGTTGTTCTTCCAGCCATATTTGTTTATTTATGTTACTAAACATGGTTTGTTTTCCTGTTTGATTATTTTTCCCCCCTTTACTGTCCTACCTCCCACTGTTGGTTTTCATTGTTATTTTCCATTTCCTCTTCCTGTAATGTTTTGCCAAGGATGTTTTGAAGAGATGGTTTTCTAGCTGCAAATTCTTTTAACTTCTGTTTATCGTGGAAGGTTTTAATTTCATCTTCCATCCTGAAGCTTAATTTCACTGGAAACACAATTCTTGGTTGGAACCCATTTTCTTTCAGTGTTTGAAATATGTTATTCCAGGATCTTCTAGCTTTCAGAGTCTGTGTTGAAAGATCAGCTGTTATCCTGATTGGCTTACCCCTAAATGTGATCTGCTTCCTTTCTCTTGTAGCTTTTAAAATTCTCTCCTTATTCTGTATGTTGGGCATCTTCATTATAATGTGTCTAGGTTTGGGTCTCTTATGATTTTGCACATTCGTCATCCTGTAGGCTTCTAGGATTTGGGGTTCTGTCTCATTCTTCAAGTCTGGGAAGTTTTCTCGTATTATTTCATTGAATAGATTGCTCATTCCTTTGGTTTGAAACTCTGTCCCTTCCTGTATCCCAATGACTCTTAAATTTGGTCTCTTGATGTTATCCCATATTTCTTGGATGTTCTGCTCATGGTTTCTTAACAGTCTTGCTGAGCTGTCTATGTTGTTTTCAAGTTGAAATACTTTATCTTCATTGTCTGATGTTCTATCTTCTAAGTGTTCTACTCTGCTGGTAGTATTCTCAATTGAGTTTTTAAGTTGGTTTATTGCTTCCTGCATTTCTAGGATTTCTGTTTGTTTGTTTTTTATAACCTCTATCTCCCTGTATAGTTGATCTTTTGCTTCTTGGATTTGTTTATGTAATTCATTGTTGAAGTGATCTTTCATTGTCTGATTTTGCTGTCTGACGTCTTCCTTGAGACTCCAGATCATCTGAAGCATGTATATCCTGAATTCTTTATCTGACATTCCATCTGCTGCAGCTATTACCTCTTCTAACGTTGAGTTGACCTGCATTGCTTGTGGTCCTTTCTTTCCTTGTCTCTTCATACTGTTTGCGTTCCTTTCTACTTGGTGAAACTGTTGTGCTATTGAATTTTCCCCCTATATATTTATATTGGTCTTGTATAGTTGCAAAGTCTCCCTCGCAGGCGCGGGCGGCGGCTCTGCCCCTCCTCCAATTGGGGCAATGTGCCTACCACGCCGGCAGGCCGCTGGGCCTGCTCTGCCGGTCGGTAGCAGGTCCGCCTACCTTGCAGGCGCGGGCGGCGGCTCTGTCCCTCTGCAGACCTCTGGGGCTGTTCTGCCAGTAGGTCGCAGGTCTGCCTACCTTGCAGGTGCGGGGGGGGGGGGGGGCGGCTCTACCCTTCCTCAGGCCACTGGGCCTGTTCTGTCTGTCGGTTGCAGGTCTGGCCTGTTCTGATGGTGGTCACAGTTCCGTCTACCTTGCAGGAGCGGGGGGAGGGGGCGGCTCTGCCTCTCAGCAGGCTGCTGCTCCTCTTCTGCCGGTGGGTCGCAGGCCCGCCTACCTTGCAGGAGTGATTGGAAGCTCTGTCCCACCGTGGGCCACTGGGCCTTTTCTGTCGGTGGTCACAGTTCCGCCTACCTGGCAGGCGCGGGGGGGGGGGGGCGGCTCTGCCCCTCAGCAGGCTGCTGGGCCTGCTCTGTGGGTGGTCACAGTTCCGTCTACCTTCATGTTTTCGATATTAATATTTCGATATTAATTTGATCAGTCCCCTCACACACCTTCTCTATTTTTACATTATTTGTCATGTTGAAGGCACCAAGCCTCCCCGGTCCTGGGAGCTCCCATCTCCACATCTGGCACGCGGCTGGAAACAGAGCCACTGCCAGCCGGGCCACCCGCCTCCACCCGCGAGACCCCCAGCCTCGGCAGCCTCCCGCCCGCCCTGGAGTGAATATTTAAAATCAACTCTGTCGAGATGGGAAAAAAGTCAATTATTTAATAAGCAATTATTAAATAATAAGAGTCTATATATATTTTAGTAGGTAGAGATATGTAATAGATAAAATAAACTTGAATCAAATGTATGAAATATGTCAAGAGCTTTGTAATGTTTTGAACAACTAATAATAAAAAAATTTAAAAAAAATAGATAAAATAAGATAAAATTTGTGTATTGTGTTAGAAACATGATTGTGGGGGATGAGATGGGGATTTCTGGGGATAGAAAGAGCTTAATTTTAATTAAAAAACTTTCATTGTTTATAGGCCTTCTAGGTAAAATTGACTATAGTTTATCTGAATAAAGTGCAAAATATGTTCATTTAAATTAGGCTTAAAGGACTGACAAACATATATTTTTACCTGGCTACTGTACCCATGACTTTTCTGAGTAATAACAGAAGAGGATGCCACTAGTGTTTGAGTACCATGTGAATACTAATATGAGAGCTCAATATCAGTGAGTACTACCCTGTGCCAGACTGCATTTTACAAACATCTTATTTCAGTCTCACAAATCAGATAGGTAATTTGCACATAGTGAAATTCAATACCGCCTATCAAGTTTTGTAATATCCTGCATTAACACTAATCACTCTTCATTACAATAAGTTTGATTTTCTTCCTTATGTTAATTTCCCTGAGAATTAGAACTATTACATTTAATTTAGTTTACTACATTGATTCTTTTACAATAGCTCAGAGAATTTTGGAGAAAGACTTTTTGTCATTTAAAGAAAATATTATTATACCTTTCACTCATACTTTTGAAATCTACCAACCTAAACATGCACATGTACACACACATACGTGTGCATGCACACACACATGTACACAGGATTATTTTAAAGTATTTGTTTCCTATAGAACAATTAAAACTAGTATTTGCATAGCTATCAGAAGTATTTAAAGAAAAGAATGACTACATAGTTTTCAACATAATATTTCTTACAATATCAGAAGAAAATCACATTTATTCTGTAAAGATATATTGTTTAAAATTAGCTTTTGGAGGATTGGAAGCAAGCCGCAATATGATTAGCAGTGAATTCTTTGAATTGGTGAAGATCTGTGAGAAAGTGTTCATAAAGACAATTTTAGTAACTAAAGTTATGTGTTTTTGAGAAAAATATAAGTTTCTATCACTTGATATTTTAATTCTGTGGGTTGAGTTTGTTAATAATTGCTTTATATAATTGCTTCATAGCATCTGCAAATACTGAAAATTTGCATTGTAAAATACTTTAGCAAAACCAATATTAAGGCTGGGGTTGTGGCTCAGTGGTAAAGTGCTTGCCTGGCATGTCTGAGGCACTGGGTTCTATCCTCAGCACCACATAAAAAAAAAATAAAGAAAGAAAGGTATTGTGCCCATCTACAAATAAAAAAAAATACTTTAGAAAAAAACAATATCAATAGTTTTGGTGAGAAAAAAGATGATTAAAACCTTATTTGTGATTGATGCAACTTGGCCTATCAATAACCTGTACTTCTTGGTTTTACTAGTTTCTATTATATTGGAATGTCATAAAGCCTCCAGATTTTCATTAAATTTTCTACATGAACATATTCCATTTTTATACTCTTAATGGAACATTCCAATTTTATTAAAAATTGCTAGAGGTTTTGTTATTTATCATTGAGTTCATAGAAAATAAAAAAATAAAAAATGTACTCAAACAGTGAATTCATGTTTTTTATGAATATTTTAAAGCCGTCAGGCTGAATGGATCATTCCAGGACATAGGAGGGCAGAAAAGTTTCTTCCTAAGTGATTCCTGTTGTAGGAGCTGACTCAAATTTATATATATATATATATATATATATATATATATATATATATATATATATATATATATACATTTTTTTTTTTTGGTTGGAGGATACCAGGAATTGAACTCATGGGCACTTGACCAATAAGCCACACCCTTAGCCCTATTTTGTATTTTATTTAGAGACAGGGTCTCATTGAGTGCTTAGCACCTTGTTGTTGCTGAGGCTGGCTTTGAACTCTGAGATCTTCCTGTCTCAGCCTCCTGAGCCACTGGGATTACAGGTGTATACCACCATGCCTGGCTTAAATTTTTAAATGATAACTCATAAATAAAGTTTTAATTTTAAAATTTAGACTAACAACTTTCCATCAAAGGATTATATCTAGTTTTCTGGACAGTGTTATTTAGTTTAGATTGTAGATTATAGGGAGATAGTTTGGTGTCAGTAACTATAATAAGTAAATAGGGATATTATTCTAAGTTGTGAGTGATTTTTTGTTTTAGTAATTGTAATAGATGAATACTTAACATTTATAGTTAGGTATGCTAGTAATAGTAGAAATTGTAGTTTGCCCTTTATATTTATAGATCCTTTCCACTTAAAGCACTTTATGGCTTATATGCTTAACTTAGGAATTTTAATAGTAATGATTTAAGTTGGGGAATGCTTTAAGAAGGAAAAAAAGTTTTGGAAACTGATATTTCATAATTGAAGTGTTGTATTCTTATTCTGTATGGAATTGCTAAAGAAGTGGTAGAGATGGTTAAAGTAATCAGAGCCTGAGCTGTGTTTGTTGTATTAGAAGGAAATGTGGTTAGAGAAGTGGTTTGAATTGATTTAGTTGTGGTTGAGGCCACTGTGACTTGGGGAATGGATAGTATTGTATGAAACTGTTTTATGTTTAACAATTGTTGTTGGGATGGATTCAGGTATGATGGTGTTCTCCAGAGAAATTTTAAGTTCTGTAGTGATTGTTGTAGTAGTTTCATGTTCACTATTGTTAATGGGGATTTAATGAAAGTTCTTAGGGTGGTTTTATGTTCTGAAGGAATTTTGGGATGATTTTGGGACTAGTAGAGTTTCGTAGGTAGTTTGGAGTTTAGTGGTGATTGTTTTTGGGATGGTTTCAGGTTCAGTGGTAGACTCTGGGCTGGTTTTGAGTCTGTGGGTGATTTCTGGGTAGTTTGGAGTTTAGTGATATTCATTGGAATGGTTTCACTTTCTGTGATAGTCTCTGTGTTCATTTCAAGATCAACAATTTTCCAGGGTGGTTTTTGATCTAGAAGTGGACTTAGGTATGAATCTGAGTTCAGCAGTACTTTCCACAATTTCGGATTGCTTGGTGACTTTTGGGGTGGATTCTCGTGTTGTTTCAGTTTTCCTGGTGGTCACTGGGGTGTTTTCAATTTCAATGGTGATTGCGGTGGTTATTTTGGGTTCAGGGATGATCCATTCAATGGGGATTATTGGAGTGGTTTGAGATTCAGCAGAGATTGCCAGACTGTTTTCAAGCTTTGTGGTAGTCCCTGTGGTGGATGAAGAGTTACAGGTGGTTTGATTACTTTAAGTTTGGATGTGATTGTTGTGTTGTTTTCTTACACATTTTTCAAATGAAGTTGCTTTGGGTTCTGATGTCATCATGTGGTACTTTCAGCTTCAGGGGTCATCACCATGGCATTTTTAGCTTTAGTGGTTGCTGCAGTCATATTTGGTTTTGAGGTAACTTCTGAGTGTGTATGGGGTTCATTGGTGATTGAAGAAGCTTCTGTAATTGGTTAAATAATAAATGAAAGAGTGGTAGATTAATCTAGAATGTTCACAGCAATTTAGTTGGACAGAAAAGCAGTCTTGGTTGAAGGAATTTTTGGAGGGACTTTTTAAAATCCATTTGGTAAGACAGGTTCTTTAATACAAATTGCATGGCATGAAGATGGTTTTAGAACTAGTTTGCAAGCTTCCCTAGGTAGACATCTTGTTCTATGTATTTGTCTCCATACGTTAGGTGGTTTCTCATGATACCTCTGTGTTCTGTGTGGAAATGAGTTTTGGTGAGCAATGCTAAATTTATTAATAGGATCTTTTGAAAAAGATAAAAGAGCAGTTGCCCTACTTTTTCATTGCAGGAGTACTGTGTTTTGTGTTTTGTTTCACTAGACTGTAAAAATACCTCAGTGGTTAAGCACCCATGGATTCACTCCTCAGTTTAAAAAAAAAAAAGGTGGCAAATACCTCTATAGCCACAACATAAAGAAATAGACCATTGCCATTTACCAAAAGCCACTTGGCTTCTTCCCAGTTTTCTCCCTCCTTCCTCCTTAAAGTTAACTATTATACTTTTAACACTTGTGTAGATATGTCTTTGAATTTTATATAAACAGAATAAAACAGTATTTTTTTGTATGTCTGGCTTCTTTTGTGCAATGTTGTTAGTGAGAATATGCATATTGAGTGTAAGTGTAATTAATTTATAAAGTCACTGTAGAGTAATTAATCTTTTCTATAAATTCACCACAAATTTATCCATTCTGTACTTTATGAACCATTAGAATGTTTCCAGTGTTGTTCCATTAGAAATGATGCCACCATGAAAATCCTTGTACATATTTGTTGTTGTTAGGTGTACATGAGTTTTTGTGGGAAATATACTAATATTGAGTATATCCATACTTGATTTCTTAGCATGTATCTCTTCAATATTAGTATAGAAATCCATACAGTTTTCTAAAGCAATTTCACTAACTTGTGCTCCCAGAAATAGTATATGTAAGATTTCAGTTGCTCCAATCTTAAGTTGATATTGTCAGTCTTTGTGTTTTTTAGCCATTCTTATAAGCCTGTAGTAGTATCTCAATTGTGGTTTATATTTGCATTTCCCAGTTACAAATGAGGTTGAATCTTTTTATATGTAATTTATTAGCTATGTGAATATAACCAAAGTCTTAAAGATAGTCTGTTATTTTCTAGACACTAGAGTGTATCGTCTTTTACTTTGAGATTTACAATTCACTAGTCTTTTTAATTTTTTTGGGGGGGAGGAAGAGAGGTGGAATAATATCTATTTGAGGTATACTTTTTCCCCCAACTTGGATATCTAATTAAGTTAGTACCTCTATTGAAAATAACATTATTTCCCCATTAATCTGTAATGCCACCTTTCTTATAAATTAGTCCCATTATCTATGGGACTGTATCTAGGCCATTTGCTTCATTTCAGTGGTGTTTCTGTTTATCTCTTGTCAAAATTATGTACTATAATTACTATGGCTTTAAAATAAGTCCTAAAAATTAGTACAGCAATTTCACTAAACTTTCTTTTTTTTTTTTTTTCTTTTTTTGGTACCAGGGATTGAACCCAGGGCTGCTTACCCACATACCCGGCCCTTTTTTATTTACTTATTTTTTATTTTCAGACAGGGTCTTATTAAGTCGGGGCTTGCTTAGTTGCTGACGCTAGTTTTGAACTTGTGATCCTCCTGCCTCAGGTTCCCGAGTCTCTGGGATTGTGGGCATGGGTCCCCATACCTGGCTACAGTAATGAATCTTTTAATCCATGAACAATATATGTTCTTCCATTTAGACTTTTAATTATTTCCATAGTACTTTATAGTTTTTTTTTAATTTAGAAAACTTAAAAATCTTGCATAGATATATTTTCCTTAGATGTTTCTTTGTCCTCTCATATCTTCAGGTAAAATCAGAAGAGATTTTACCTTAATACAGCAAACTGCTAAAATCACCAACTCTTTAGGAATAAAGGTATGGGTCAGCCTTCCAGGAAAAGAATTACCACCAAGTCCTTGTTGTGGGGAAAGGAAATATGGACTATGTTACTGAAATGAGAATCTGTATACCTACCTTTTTCTGGTTCAAAATATATATATTTTTTCTTGGTTTTATGAAATGTTTGATTTAGTTGCCGCAGTCTGGCTGGGCACAATCAGGAGCCACTTGTCAAAAGAAACTAACTTTATTTTTAGAACCACACACGCCAAACAAAACAGCCTCTCAGGAAAAACCCTCAGAGCCTCAACTGCCACCACCGGCTTTCCACAAGCCTCTCTCTCTGCGGCTGGGCACAATCAGGAGCCACTTGTCAAAAGAAACTAACTTTATTTTTAGAACCACACACGCCAAACAAAACAGCCTCTCAGGAAAACCCCTCAGAGCCTCAACGGCCACCACCGGCTTTCCACAAGCCTCTCTCTCCCACACAAGCTTCTCTCCACCTCCCACAATCCTCCTGCTCTTGAGGCCGATTGGCTGGGTCACGTGGGTGGAGCCAAAAAAGTCCCCCAATGAGCAGCTCCGTGGTCTGAAAGGGCAGGGAAACAGCCCAATGAGCATCACCGCAGAGGAGCCAATCAGCTAGATGTTGCTGGGGCCGCTGTGAGCCAATCATCAGCCGGAAGCTGGAAGTTTGCTGGCAGCTGGAAGTTTGCTGGGGCCCCTTCGGCTGTGGCTCTCAACATTATTTTTCCTTGTGTACAGTCTATTTACATTATTAGATTCAGACTTTTTCTGGAAAATATGTTGTATTTTCCCTTTGAAAAAATGCTATCTCTGATCTAAGGCATACATAATTTATCACATCATTCAAATATTCCTATTTTATAATTTTTTAATTGTAAAACTTTCAAAATCCTTTCTTCTAACATTTTTGAAATCTATGATACCTTTTTGTTATCTATCACTGTACTGTGCAAAAGCACACCAGAACTTCTTGCTTCTATGACTGTAAAGGTAGCTTGATCAACCTTTTCTCAGATCCTCTTCCCCAGTACTCTCCTCAGTCTCTGGTAACCACCATTCCTACACTCAACTTCTATGAGAAGCACAAGAATCTTCTACTTTTGTGGCTCTAGGATTCTTTCTTCTATATATAATGAAGTGTTAATAAATTATGGACCTAAAATTTTTAAATTTCTCTTTTCTTCTCCCCTTTTCTATTGTCACAACCTTCTATTTGTCTCTTTCTTGCTCAATTTAGATACTTTTCTCAACAATTACTCTTCATTCTTTCATTGTGAAGGAAGCTTTATTCACAGAATTCACAGAAACTAAATTTTGCTACATTGTTTGATCTTTTTCTGATTCTCTTGGCCTCATCAACAAATTGGATACTTTTTACTTAAGGTAAAGAGACACTTTTTTTGCTTTAGTTGTTCCCTTTAGTTCTAAAATAAGTTATTTTTTTATGTAACTCAACATCATTTATTAATGTACAGTAATTTATATACTTATGGAAGTTGGCCAAAATGTTTGTTCCTTGTAAATGTGAGAAACAAGTGGTTATTTGGTAAAAAATGGAATTTTTCAAATCTAATACTTAACTGATATGAGATAGCTTGATGAATTTGTGTCAATAATAAGACTACAGCTACCAGATGGCCTAGGTGTTAAGATGGTAAGTGCAAATGGCATACTGCTAGTCACCTATACATCATTGTAAATTGTGGAAATTATACACTTCTCCAGATTCAGTATAAATTATCATAAATTATTTATGAATCTTCACAGAGAAGATTCATTCAGACTTGAGAACGAAGGGGAAAGCTAATATTCAAATTATGGACTCAAACTCTTTTATTAAATAAATAAGGGGAAAGAAAATGAGAATTGAATCAAATTCTCATTTCAAAAATAAATTACACTGTGGGTCAGAGGTTCTTTGTTTATAGTACTTTGGCTTTATCTGAACCTCTGAGAGAGCTCTGAGCAATGTGATATTTTCCTCATCTAATATCATATAGGTCCAGTAAGACTCTAATAAGAGAGGAGGCATGGCAGAGTATCAAGCTGGCACGAAAGGAAGATGATTTTTTAAAAAATGTGAACATCTACCTTTGCTTCTTAAAGGGAGTATGTAGGGGTATAAAAGTTTTACTCAAACAGTAACATTGAAATGCAGGTGACAATAGCTCAATTATGGATAAAATTCAATACTTTTCAATGGACTTCCAAAATATCTAGTATCTGGAGAGTTCAGAGAACCCAAAAGAAGTTAAGAATTATCACTGAATTTGCAAAGATGGCCTGAATAGAGAAAAAAGGTTGAAGGATTGTGATTGATAGGACTTACCAATAGCTGGAAGTTTGAACTCAAAGTCCAATAATCAGTGATAATGTTTTCATTCTTTCTTGTTATTACCTGAAAATGGTCAGATGGTTATCCCTCTTAGCCACATCCATGGATACATTATTTAGGTTCAAATTATTTAACTGATAAAATTACATTTTTATATATAATCCTCAAGCCTTCTGCATAATGATGCTGAGAAAACATTTGGGGATTTTACATAAAGAAATGCTCCATTTTAAAAAGTAATGAAGCTATCATCATATAAATAAATACTCACATTGTTTCTTTAAAAATAATAAAAGGGATTTTGGTGAAATTAGGGTTAGAACATTTTAAAATTTCCTAGACAGTACAATTATCATAGTTTTTCATAGGAACTGACACACGAATAAACAAAATCATTATCCTATGTTCAGGTGATATAAGTGATTCTCATTATAAAAATCATTATTTATTGTCTCTTTGAAAAACTTTTCTCAGGGCTATAGTCGTAGCTCAGTGGCAGAGTGCTTGCCTGGTACATGTGAGGCACTGGGTTCAATCCTAAGCACCACATTAAACAAAACCCAAAAACACCCCCCCCCCAACGACCAACCCACAACAAATAAAATAAAGGCATGATGTCTATCTGCAACTACAAAAAAATTTTACAAAAGCTTTTCTTACTGCACAACTATCTTACTGATTATGAACTTAAAAAGGTTCATATCAATGTTAAAGCATTTTCATGTTCTCTATATTTTAATCTCCAGAGGAGAGTAAACTGTCAATCCTCTTCTCTGTGCACCAGACTAAACTTTGCACACACCAATCAATCTCTTTCCCTGATTCATTATGTTTTCTGTAAAATGCTTGGATTTCCTACCAAGATTTATGTCAGTAAAAAGCTGGAACAGAACATAGTCATTAAAATCATTTTTAAATTGTGATTTTTCAAGTTTTTAAGTACATGTTATACTCAGAAGGGGTCTCTGCTATGTCTGACCACATGCTTAGGGCAAAATGAGTGAAACAAAATATTTCCTTAAAAATATACGAAGTAGATAATTTTATGTTCCTTATGTAAGAGTTTCAGAGAAGAGAAATGTGTCCTGAATCTATACAATACATTTTTAGAGGGTCTGGTTCATGAATTGGTAGAGTTCAGATTATCATAGTAGCAGAGAACAGCAATCTCTTCCTATACTCCACTCTCTAGTGTGGGGATTGGGGGAGGACCTAAAATGTTTCCTTACATGTAAAATGAAAAATGACATCTTTCTTGTGGAGTCACTGTAGGAAGTAAATGACCAAATAATGTGAAAGCACTTTGAGAGTTGTAAAGTGATTGGCCCTTATGTTGTTATAATCATCTCAGATATCAGTTTCCAAATCCCCAGCTGCTTGTATTATTTGGGAGATATTTTGCATGACTTGTTTGTGGCAGGCTTTATGCTGGGCACAGCACGGGATACAGAAATTTCTAAAGCAAGTTTTCTGTGACAAGAGGGTCAATGTCCAAAATAAGAGTCATGTGTAAGATTACCTCTAATAAAAGCAGAAGGAAATGTGATTATTGTAGACGTGCATGGAGGTATGTTTATTAGTCTGGCTCCAGAACATCTTCAAATGTGTTCTATCCACTAAAACTTTACCTTCCCTGTAACTCTGCCAGGTGACTAGGGGCAATTCTTCTAGGAATTTTTGAATCTCTGAAAAGAAAATATACTTTTCATTTTTAGTTTGGCTTATATAAGTTGAAGACTGAGTTTCTTTTTCCAATTTATTTTTCAGGATAAAACTTCCCTATATTCAAAATAAAAAAAGAAAAAATCATAAAATGTTGCAAGATGTTTATATAAAATGATCTGAGTTAAAATAGAATTATAAAGTCTCAAATTTGGAATTCCAGTGCCTACCTTTATGGAAAGTATATATCTTCTCATGCATAGGTCAGGACATTGCTGAAATTTGATGGTGGTGAGTTGCTGTTTTATTCTCAGGATGGCAGTGGAATCAAATAAGAAAGCTTTTAAAGAGGCATCCTTCTTATAGTCTTCAGTGTTTGTTGGCAATAGGAGAAAGTTCTGTTGGAAAAGAGGGTAACTTCTGCATTGATAATCTTTATTCACACAAAGAAATGGTAGTTATAATGTTTGGCACAGATTTTTCCATGTTTATTCATTAGTGAGGAACACTGTGATTCTTTGAGTCACATTCTCCCACTGAATTTTATGTCAAGGGATTAAGCTATGTAATTCTTTCGGTTCATTGGATTCTCACTGTCATTAATACTATAATGCCCAGTTGCTTTTGGAAACTTTATATCCATAGGATTTAATTAGCTTTCTAGACAGTCAGGGATACAGGTGTAAATATATACTAAGTCCATCAAAAGCACACTGAATTGTGTAGAAAATACAAATATTGGCTAGATGTTCACCAAACCCATTTTTGGTTCTGGGAACACATCTAAACTGAATTTTCCACTGTCTTTGGATATAAGGGCCTATGTCTAATTCTGGTCCATGGGACATGAGAAGAAAAAATATATGATCCTTCTAAACTTGGTTACTAAAATATCTCCCACCTTTTAAAACTATCTTTGAGCAAAATAGTCATCCATGTACATATCTGGCTAAAGGTAGTTCTAGGGATAGAGCAAACTATGCATAGGTCTTGTGGTCACAGAGTGCCTCATTTGAAAAGCAAGAGAAAGAGAATGGCTGAAGTTAACTTTTCCTTCCCATCTTTCTCTAACGTAATCCTCTTAGTGAGGTTTATCTTCACATCCTAAAATTGCAGCATATTTTCAGCGTTTACTCTATTCTTTTCCACATTTTGTATACAATTATTGCCTTTGATATATGTGGTAGGCAGAATAATGACCCCATCCTCCCAAAAAAGATGTCTACATCTTGATCCCCAGAATCCACGAATATGTTAGGTTACACAACAAATGTTTGCAGATGGATGCAGATCACCCAACCTGAAAATAGAGGTAATATTCTGGATTATCTTGTGGGCTATATATAGTCACATGGGTTCTTAAAAATGGAATAAAGCTGTAAAAAACATGGAAGAGGGAGGCAGAAGAGAGAGGGAAATATGACTGTGGAGGAAAAGTGTAGAAAGATACAATATTGCTGGCTTTGTAGATGGAGAAAGTGTTGTCTAAAAGTTGGAAAAAGCAAGGAATTGATTGTCCCTAGTGGATCCAGAATATCTTCAGCCCTAATAATACCTTCATTTTAGTCATTAGACCTATGTAAAATTTCTGACCTACAAAACTATAGAGAACAATATTGTATTGTCTTAAACCATTAAATTTTGTGATAATTTGTTATATTAACAATGGAAAACTCATATATTATACCACATAATGTACTCTATGATTTACATAGTTGCTATGTTTATTGTTTACATATTTTCAACTAAAATACATTTAAAAATAAATAATGTATTGACATAGTTCAAAATATTAAACTATTTTGCAAAGGTATAAATGGAAATGTCTAGTTTCTATAATGCACCCACCTACCTTTCTCATTTCTGTTTTGGGTAACTTTTTTAATTTCTAAAAAATTACTAAAAATTTATATTTTTTAAAAATACAAGCAAATACATACATAGATAGTCTTAAGTTTTTTTTCCTACTCTTATGCAAAATATAGTGTATGTATTATTTTATCTCTTGATTTTTTCCCCACCTAATCATGTATCTTGAAGATCTCTCCAAGTCAGAACACAAGATTTTCCTCATTTTTAAAAAATATATATTTTTTTTAGTTGTAGAAGAACACAATACCTTTATTTATTTTTATGTGGTGCTGAGGATGGAACCCACTGCCTCACATGTGCTGGGCAGGCACTCTACCACTGAGCAGTAGCCCCAGCCCCTCCTCATTTGTTTTTATATCTTACATAGAATTTCATTTTGTGGATATACCAAATGAAATTTGTTGTTTATTTCAACAAAGACCCTATATCTAATCCCATGGATATTTCTTATTCTTTTGCCATTTTTAAGATCAACAATGAATAACTTTATGCATATATAATTTTGTACTTATCCAAGTATATTTGTAGGATAGATTTCTAAAAATGAGATTGCTTGGAAAAGAATAAATATAGCTAAATTTGAAAAAGATAAATTATCATATTTTCCCCTAAAGTCACCATTTTTAATATCCCCAAGAAAGTATAAGAGGAATATATATGGCACATTTTATTAGTTTTCTATTGTTTTACCAAATTACCACAAATTTAATGGTTTAAAACCATACAAACTTATTCTCTATAGTTTTGTAAGTTAGAAATTTTACATAGATTTGATGACAAAAATCAAGGAAAAATATATATTTTTTTCAGTTTGTTATTTGTTCTTTATTTGCATTGTTTTTTTCTTTCTCTCTTTTAAATTAATACTACAGAAGATTTAGAATTTTGTGTAATCAGTCCTTTCTTCTTTAGCTTTAGGATTTAAAGTTATTTTTTAAAAAGAAGAAGGTTCTGCTGCTATTAACTTGGGGATATGCATCTATCACTATAGTATACTGGCTTTAATTCTTTTGGATAAATACTGAGAAGTGCTATAGTTGCTTCATATGGAGGTTCCATTCCTAGTCTTTTGCAGAAGCTCCACACTGATTTCCATAGTGATTATACTAATTTACAGCAGTGTGTAAGTATTCCTTTTCACCCTGCATTCTCTCTTGAATTTATATTACTTGTTTTATTAATGATTGTTGTTCTAACTGGAATGAGAAGAAATCTCAGGGTAGGTTTGATTTTCATTTCCCTAATTGTTAGAGATGTTGAGCATTTTTTCATGTATTTCTTGATCATTCTTATTTCTTCTGAGAACTACTTAGTTCATTTGCCCATTTATTGATTGGGTTATTTTTTCTTTTGGTGTTAAGTTTTTTGAGCTCTTTATGTATTCTGGATATAAGTTTTGTGTGGCAAAGATTTACTCCCATTCTGTAGACTGTCTTTTTACCTTCTTGTTTCCTTTGCTGTGTGGAAGATTTTAAATTTGATAACATATTTATTAATTCTTGCTATTAGTTTTTGAGCTTTAGGAGTTCTAACAATGAAGTCAAAACCTGTGCCTTCATGTTGAGGGCTGTTCCTATATTTCTTCTAGAAGTTGCAAAATTTCTGGCCTAATTCCTAGATCTTTGATCCCCTTTGAGTTGACTTTTGTGCAGGGTCATAAAATAGAGGTCTATTTTCATTATTCTATATATGGATATCCTGTTTTCCCAGCATCATTTGTTAAAAAGACTGCCTTTTTCCAACATGTTTTTGTCAACTTTGTTAAGGATCCAATAACTATATCTCCATGGGTTTTTCATTCTGCTTTCTATTCTATTCCATTGGTCTATATATTGTGATTATGCCAGTACTTTTTCCTTTCCCTATAGCTCTGGAGTATAATTTGAAATAGGGTATTGTGTTGCCTCCAGCATCACTCTATTGCTCAGTATCGCTTTGGCCATTCTTAATCTTTAATACTTTCATATGAATTTTAGGACTTTTTTCCTCTAGTTTTGTGAAGAATATCATTGTTATTTTCATGGGGAATTAATTGAATATGTAGATTGCTTTTGGTAATATGGCTATTATAACAGTATTAATTCTGCCTATCAATGAAACTGAGAGATCTTTCCATTTTCTAATGTCTTTAATTTCTTTCTTCAGTGTTCTATAATTTTTATTTATAAGCCTGTTATGGTTTAGATTAGATGTTCCCCAAAAGCTCATGTGGGAAACACATGTGGGAAATAAGGCAAGCATGTTTAGAGGTGAAATGATTGATTGGTATGAGAGCATCAACCCAATCAGTATATGGTGTGGCTAGAGGAGGTGGGTCATTTGTGGTATTCCTTTGGGGTATGTTTTTTAAAAAATTTTTTCTTTGTGAGTTGAACTTAGTCTCTCTCTGCTTCTTGGTGCCATTTTCCCAGATACATTCCTCAGATACACACTTCTACTATGATTGTCTGCCTTGTTTCAGGCCCTAAGAAATGGAGTTGGCTTTCTGTGGACTAAGACCTCTGAAACCATGGGCCCCAAAATAAAGAATAAAGATTTCCTCCTCAAATTGTTCTCCTTTTTTTGTTTGTTTTGTTTTGGTTTTGGTCACAGCACAGAATAAGCTTACTAAAATAGAAATTGGTTTTGAGAAGTAGGATTGTTGCTGTGACTAACGTGACATGTGGTTCAGAAGCCTTTGTAGCTTTTTGAAATTTGTGGGAATTTTGGAAAGTATAGCAATGAAAATTGAAAAAGTTTTAGGTTGCTGTAAGTGGAGCTTGATGGACAATTCTGGTGGGAGCTCAGAAGACCAAAATGCCCATAGGTTTGTTGACAGTAAAGATAGGCCTCAAGAATTCCAGAGAGGAAGACTTTATTGGAAATTGGAATAGAGGCCATTTGTGTTATGTTCTGGCTAAGAAATTGTCTGCATTTTTTCCTGTGTTCTGAGACTTTCAGTGAGGCTAAATTTAAAGGTGATGAACTTAATATGTTGAAGGAAATTTCTAGGGATTACAGTGTTTGGTAGTAGCTAGCAATGAGCAGTGAAATGCAGGTAAGGTCACAAGTGTTCTTTAAATTACTTTAGGGTCAGCTTAAAACTAATTCCAAAGTAGACAAGAAAGTAAAGAGTGGTAGTTAATTTGTAGAAAATAAATAGAAGTAAGGGAGCTAGTTGGAAATCACATCAAGAGAGAAGGATTAATGGTACTAACTCTTGATAGAATCCACTGAGGTTGATGTGAAGTTAGGAATTATGGCTATATAGGTCACCAATTGTCTGGGAAGGAAGATTTCTTTAGTAGTGCAGGCACTTCTAACCTGCACACTAGCACCCACATTAGCATGGGATTGACTTGTAGGTGAAGCCCTCTTAAATAGGATAGCCACCCTAATAGTTCCAGAGAGGGCAAACTAAGACCCAAAACTCCAACTCCTGATGTGAAAGAGGAGTTAAACACCTGATTGGCATAAAGTACAGAAGGTGGTCCCCAGCTCTCCTGGTAAACATCAAACATTAATAAATTTGGGGACAGCATTATTTCCTTTATTGTTCTCTGCTGGGAGATGGCCCACTCTCTCTTTTGAGAGTGCTCTTTGGTTAAGCCCCACTTTGCTTTTATTTCACTGGTGTCTGACTTTAAATTTTCTTTCATTAGAACACAAGAACTGAGGTTTGGAGTTTAGGCTCCCTACTTTCCTGTGATAACAGCATTCAGATGTTATTATGGGTATTGCTTGTGACTTTTAGCCAAGTTTATTGTGATAATCAGGAGCAGAAAGCAAAGCAGAAAGATTTTAAAAACTTGCATTTCGGCTAGAAAACTGTGAATAAAATGGGCTAGGGAATCTGTGGTCACCAAAAGAAATGCTAGTCTTTGTCCAAAGACAATAAGAAAGATGGCTTGAGAGCATCTCAGGAATTGGCAAGACCACACCCATCTCAGGCTCAAGAGTATGAAAGTAAAAATTCCTTTGAGAAGAGACCAGTGGGTCACACTGCATGCACTGAGGGGCCTAGGAAGTTTTTTCAACATGCTCAGCTACCCAGGCTCTGAGAGTCTGCTATAGGAAGGGTCCCTGGAGGCTTGGATACTGTTAAGATTGTTGCAGACCTTGGCAGCAACCACATGGTGCTGATTCTTCAAGAATGCTGTATGCTGGAGTTAGTGGGTCATGGAGACTTCCACCAAGATTTCAAAGGAAGGCCAGGGAGGCCAGGAAAAATGTCCCAGATCAGACTTCCTTCAGTCAGCCCCTAAGTGGGCAGTGCATGGAGATGTGAGGAGGAAGCTGCAGCTGCAGTGGAGAGCCCTGAGATTAAGAAATGCCACTAACGTGGAAGTCTACCAAGGAAAGCTACAGGAACCAAGCAGAGACTAGCCAACACAGAGGCCATGTGGGCTGCAACCAGCAAAACCATAGGGATGAAGCAATACAAGCCCCTTGGAGAATCATCATGTTGCCATGTGCTCCAGATGCTGGGCTTAGAGCCACTGAACTAGTTTTCCCAGATGGATTTCAGTCTTGCTTTGGCCCCATCCTTTCTTTCTTATGCCCTATATATTTCTTTTAGAATGGAAATGTTTACTTTGTGCCTTTATATATTGGATATATGTAACTTGCTTTTGCTTTTTACAAGGGCTCAAGCTGAGAATTTGTCTCAAGACAAATTGGTAGAGACTTTCAATCTTGAAACTATTAAGACTATGGGGACTCTCGGAAATAGACTAAATGTATTTTGTGTTGTGAGATGAGAATGAATATTTGGGGGCCAAAGTTGGAATGTTATGGTATCGATTAGGTGTCTCATGTAGGAAATAATGCAAGAAATTTTAGAGGTGAAATGATTGGGTTATGAGAGGCTTAACCCAATCAGTGTGTTAATCCCCTGATAGGGATTAACTGAATGGTGATTGTAGGCAAGTAGGATGTGGCTAGAGGAGGTGGGTCATTAGGGGCATGACTTTGGTGAGCTGCATCCTGATGATATGTTTCTAGCTGCTTTCCTCAACCATCCACTTCTGCCATGATGTTCTGTCTCATCTCAGGCCTTGAGGAATGGAGTTGGTATAGATGAACTGAGACCTCTAAAAACACGAGCCCCCAAATAAACTTGTACTCTTCTAATTGTTATTATCTGGTTTTTTTTTTTTTTTTTTTGGTCATAGCAGTGAAAAGGCTGACTGAAACAAGGTCTTTCATCTCCTTCATTAGATTTAATTCTAGGCATTTTTTGAGTGTATTATGAATAAAATTATTTTCCTGGTTTCTTTTTTCAGTGGATTCATTATTGTTGTACACA
Source organism: Marmota flaviventris (assembly GCF_047511675.1). Lineage (NCBI taxonomy): Eukaryota > Metazoa > Chordata > Mammalia > Rodentia > Sciuridae > Marmota > Marmota flaviventris. The sequence goes on along the minus strand of NC_092504.1, from coordinate 55,488,406 downwards.
AAATTTATTGGTTTTTATGTGTTAATTTGGTATCCTGCTAATTTGCTGAGTGTGTTTTTAAGATCTATAAGTCTTCTGATGGAGTTGTTTTTGATCTTGTATGTATAGAGTCATATCTTCTGCAAATAATGATAATTTGACTTCTTCCTTTTCTATTTTTATGCCCTTTATTACTTTGTCTTGCATAATTTCTCTGGCTAAAATTTTACATACTATATTGAACAGAAGTGGTAAGAACCACCATCCTGACTTGTTCCTAATTTTAAGAAAAATGCTTTCAGTTTTTCTCATTTAGTATAATGTTTGTTTTGGGTTTGTTATATATAGTTTTTATGATGTTAAGTTCCTTCTATGCCTAGTTTCTTCAGAGTTTTTCTCATGAATGGGTGATGATATTGTTGGTTCTTCTGTATCAGTTAAGACAATCATGTGATTTTTGTCTTTGTTATATTTATGTAGTGAATTACACTTATTGGTTTGTGTATATTGAACCAATCTTGCATTGCTGGAATGAAATGAACTTGATCACAATGTACAATCATCTTAATGTGTTTTTGAATGTGATCTGCTAATATCTCAATAAGAATTTTTACATCTATGTTTATCAAAGAAATTGGTCTGTAGTTTCTTTCCTTGATGTGCTTTTAGCTGGCTTTGGTATCAGGATAATATTGGCTTCATAGAATGAATTTGGAAGTGTTACCCTTCCCTTTTTCTATTTCATGGTATAATTTGAAAAACAGTGGCATTAATTCTTTTTTAAAGATCTGGTAAAATTCAGCTGAGAATCTATTCAGTCTTGGACTTTTCTTTGTTGGAAGACTTTTTCAAATATTATTCTTTCATTTTGATAAGTCATATATGTCTAGAAATTTAACCATTTCCTCTAGGATTTTCAATATATCAGAATATAAATTTTCAAAATAGTCCCTACTGATCATCTGGATTTTGGTGGTGTATGTGGTGATATCTCCTTTTTTATCTCTAATTTTATTAATTTGGATATTCTTTCTCTCTTTTTATTATTTAGGCTAGGAGTTTATCAATTCTGTTTATCTTTTTAGACCAACACTTTATTACATTGATTCTTTATATTTTAAAAATTCTGTGTATTTTTAATTCTAGCTGTGATCTTAATATTTCCTTATTTCTACCAGTTTTTAAATTGTTTTTCTTATTGTTATAGGATCTTGAGATGTATCATTAGTTTGTTTACTGATTTCTTTCTGATTTTCTTATGTAGGCACTCATAGCTTTAAATTTTCCTCTCAGAACTGCCTTCATAGCATCCTAGGGATTCTGAGATGTTGTATGTCTATTCTTGTTTGATACTCTATGAACAGAATTACAATTATTCTATGACCCATTCATTGCTCAAATGTGTATTGTTCAATGACCATGTGTTTATGTATTTTCTTTGTAGTTTCTCTTCTTTCTTTCTTTCTTTCTTATACTGGGGATTGAACCCAGGGATACTTTATCACTGAAATACATCTCCAGTATTATTTTGAGGCAGGGTCTTGCTAAGTTGCTGAGGGTCTCACTAAGAGGCTGAGGCTGACCTCAAACTTGCAATCCTCCTGCCTAAGATGCCTGAGTCACTGAAATTACAGAATTATGCCTCTATGCCTGGATTTTCTTGCTGTTGATTTCTAATTTCATTCCATTATCATCTGATAACATGCCAAAATTTTATCAATTCTCATTTGTATTTGTTAAGACTTGTTTTGTGGACTAAAATATCATCAATTTTGGAGACATTTCCGTAAGCAGCTGTGAAAGAAGTGTATTCAGATGTTGTTGGATAAAATATTCTATAGATGCCTGTTAAGTCCATTTGACTTATAGTATTTTCTAGTCTTTGCTGATTTTATATCTGGATGACCTACCTATTGGTGAGAGAGGTGTGTTGAAATCACTGAATATTATTGTATTGTGATCTCTCTGAGTTTTGTGTCAAGTAGGATTTGTTTTATATAGTTAGGTGCACCAACATTTGGGGCATAAATATTTACTATTGTTGTTTCATCTTGTTGAATTGTTCACTTTGTTAGTATGTAACAACTTTCTTTGTCTTTTCTGATTAATTTTTACTTGGAATCTACTTTGGTATGAAAGCAACTACTTCAGTTTCACTTTGGTCCCCATTTGAATGTAATATCATTTTTCATCCTTTTACTTTTAGCCTGTGAATGTCTTTGCCTGTGAGGTGTTTTTCTTGGGAGAAACATATATTAGGGTCTTGTTTTAAAACTCATTCTGCCGTTCTATATATTTTCATTTTATAATTTAGAAATTTTTATTGGCTAAATGTTTAAAGAATTGATACATTGTGTTCAAAGAGAACTAATCAAAACTTAAAGAATTATAGTAAATTAGAAAGTAAAACAACAGGGCTGGGGATGTGGCTCAAGCGGTAGCACGCTCGCCTGGCATGCGTGCGGCCCGGGTTCGATCCTCAGCACCACATACAAAGATGTTGTGTCCGCTGAGAACTAAAAAAAAAAAAAATATTAAAAATTCTCTCTCTCTCTCTCTCTCTCTCTCTCTCTCTCTCTCTCTCTCTCTCTCCTCTCCCCCTCCCTCTCTCACTCTATCTTTAAAAAAAAAAAGAAAGAAAGTAAAACAACAGAAGTACAATAGTAATGGATTCCTTGAAAATTTATGATTGATTGACCAGACTTGAAAAACTCTAGATAAATGAAGCATCACTTTCTTATGATTAGAATAAAAGTAAAGCAAAACTTCCTAACCTCATGACAAGGTAATAAATATATCAAATATATCAGCTATAATTATTATTATGTTACAAGAAATTAACAGAACCCCAAACCCCAGTAGGTTTTTGGGTTCATGGGATGTGATGGCCTATGGCAGAGGTATAGCAGTCCAGAATTAGTGGTTCTCAGTGGTCTGGGAGGTTCAGTGTAGTCACCCCTGGCTGGGTAGGCACATCAGTGGGCCTGAGTTGGCATATTCATTGGTAATTGGTGTCTGGAGCATGGTTCTATGTGCTGCCTATGTGGCATATTGCATTGCTGAGGTGCAAGCAACTTTTCCCAACTGCTGTGGCTTGAATGGCAACTGTCAGCTACCAGGGCACATGTGATGTCTAGCTTGTGTCTGGGCATATTTGGTGGTAGCCAATGTCTGTCGTGTGTGCATTTGCAGGTCACCTCTGTGCTATGTGTGGTGCTTCTGGGACTCATATGCCTCCTATTAGCTGCTAGAGCATGTAATGGCTGACCCACTCTGGGTGAAGTCAGCAGTGGCTGAACTCTGTGGGGCACATGTCTGAGGGCCTTGTGGGTCATATGGTACTGCTGGGGTATAGGGTGCTTCTGCCAGTTTCTAGGAATCACACGGTTTATGCTAACTTCTGGGGCATATTGTCAGCAGGTCCCTGACTGTGTACGTTTGGTAGAGACTGTTTGTGGCAACCCCCTGTTCCAATATCCAGAATTTCCAAGTCTCAACAAGTCTCTGACTGTTCAATATTATGTCTTAATTTATTCACTCTGTCACTCACTTTTCTAATTAGTTGTTATCTCAGTGCTTTGATTTAGGACCACAGAGGAGTAGAGACTTGTTGCCTTGTTCCACTTTGACATCTTCCTAGTCTCTGTGCATCTATTGGGATGGATTCCTCTTTCTATTTTTTGTGAGGTCCCTTTAATGAGTATCTCTTTGTAATGATCCCTGGGCTGGAGGTATATCTTAGCTTCAACATTTCCAATCAATGTAATCAAAGTGCTAATTTCAACTACCACACTACTTTGAGAAGAGAAAGTAATGTCCAGTAACAGACATAATTTAGGACCAAACCATATGTTAACATATGCTATGAAAGTTATTAGTAATTATCTCTACAGTTCTATTAACCAAAGAGAAAGAATATATAATAGATGAGAAATGTATGCAATGGGCTGAAAAGATAAGCATTAATGACAGTATACTGAATTGAATTGGAAGAAAGAATAAAAAATGAAGAAAATGGAGACAGAAACAGAAAACATAAGAAAAAAGCTTGGAGAGGAAGGGAGACAAGATAAAATGAAAAGAGAAAGAAGAATGAACAGGAGGGTAAGGGAATGCAGGTGAGAAAGAAGAAAAGAAATATTGAGAGAGGATCTAATTAATTGACAAAATACCCAAAATTAGAACTTTGGGAAAAAACAGAACATGGAACGACTATAGAAATCAGTTTGCTTTGGGCAGCTAAGGCAATAACAGCCATCAGGACATTTGGTTTTCTTCTTGTTGGGATTTTTAAAATGGAGACATTTCTGTTTTGATTTTAGAATCTCCTGGCTATGAGCAAGTTTGTGTGACACAATTATCTTGATGTTTATTTGTTCTCAGCTCCCACCCAAACTTGCCAAACTTGTTAGGGGAATCTGTACACTGAACTATGCCATCTCCTTGATTAGCAGCATCTAATTGGGGAGCATTGTCTATTTCAGAGAAGACTTAACCATCAAAATGCCTTTGCTACTGTGATCAGGGGTGGAAGTGTATGTCTGGTAGGGCTGCTGGCCAGTTCTCCTGCCCATGAAGTCTTTGGATTGATCTGGATTGAGTTGCACCTTTTTTTCTGAGAGTTTGTGGGACATTTTATTTTATTTTTTGGGGCTTAAAAAACAAACTTTATTCCAATTACCGCAAAAAGTATGTTAACTCTGAAACATTTAACAGATTTGAATTTAACTCATAGTCACATAACTCAAAACAGCAAAGAGTTTGTGTGCTTAACTGCTTTTAATAACAAAACTTTAAGAGGGAACAGACCCCCACACAATTTGGGAGATATTTAGGCAAGCAAATATTAAGCAAAAAGCATTAAAAGCTAAAAATCCTCAAATTTAGAGAGAATGCCATTCAAGTCTTCAATATCATTTATTTGCACATGAAAAAACAAAGATTTTAATATAAAGGAAACCGAGTCTGAGTGCTTACCCTTTGTTCCAGTACCATCTCCTGCCTTGCCTTCATTTTCGGACTCCCACACCACAGTACTTCACCTGTATTGCCCTTCTGTTGGTTGTACATGATTGGCTTCCTGGAAGCAAGCCCTCTAGATCCCACATACACCCTGTCTGCGGCTCAGTATTCCCTTAGAGGTTTGCACAGCCTTATATGAGTATTATCACTGTTGTTGAGCTTGGGAATTTCAGGCATCCAAACGTAAGTTTATATACACAAGTTTTATTGCACAGGTCACAATGTATATCAGGTGATTATATAATCGACCATGAGTCAAGATGAACATTTGATTATTTAGACAAAAACATCAACTTTGTCCCCTACTACAAAAGAACAAGACACAAGATTTGCCACCATACAAAGGCTGTGTTTGCTCTGTGGTGCAGTCCTGAGGGCTTGTACCACTTGAAGAGTGTTAAATGCAGAATTCATAACATTTCTGGAGGCATCAAACAGGGAGCATAGGACACAAAACCTCAAGTGTCTTATACTCATGAGCTGCCTGTGCCATGTATGTAACAGAAAGGCCACTTAAAGCTCTTCAGATAGTTATTCAATCATGTTTGCCTTTAAAAAATGATTGGCACAACAGTTCACACTGAAGGTAAAAACAGTAGTTAGAATTTCTTAAGTACACATTTTGACTTAAAGTTCAAATAAAGCTGTTGGCTACAAGTTCTGAATTGACAAATTAAAAAAAAAGTCTAGGAAAACACAAAATCATCTCTGGTAATGTGTTTGCAGTTTGGTCTTCAAGAGCTGTAAAAATGACAAGTTTAAAAATGAGTTAAAACCATTAACAATGTTGTTTTTAAATGTCACGTTTGAGACACACACACACACACAAAACAAAGCACTTTCAATTCTCGTATCACTTTTATTTCACAAAAATGTTTTACAACTTAAATCCCTCCCCTGTGTGGAGTGTAAAGACAAAAAGACCCACAGAATGGAGGCCCCGGAGGTGTCTTCAAGGCCAGGGGCTGCTCCATGTGCGGAGCACCTCTGCTCACACGTGACTGGGGGTCAGGAGTGCCGTCTCCATTCACTTCTGATACTCCCTTTAAATCCTGACTCAGTAGGCCAAGGGAAGCTATTTAAAATTTATTTGGTGTCAAGTTCTTGCTTTCTGAAATCCTCACATCTGTACCTTGGTCTCTGAACTGCTGTATCTACCACAAAAATATGAAGCAGAGCTGCTGTAAAGCTATTTAATTCCATTACTGCCTTGCAAATATTTAATGTGCTCCCTAACCCTTCACAGTTGGAAGGATGGTCACCTGATTTAACCAGCCACACTGTATTTAGAGGTAAATGACTGTTTGGACTATAAGTCCACAAAAACTTTTGAGTAAGCTACTAGATGAGGCCCTGATTTATTTTGGTTGGTATGTGCACATATTACCCAGAAAAATGAAAAATTTGTATCAAAAAACCTTTCAAAGTAGGTTGGGAGCGGGGGAGGGGGGGTGAGAAGGGTAGCTCAGTGGCAGAGTACTTGTGTAGCAGGCAAAAGGTCCTGGGTTTCATCCCCAGCACTGCAAAAAACCAAAGCAAACCCCCTCCCCCAAACCCACCCACTTCTTCATGTCATATATTGGGAGGCAAAAGCTATATAATATTTACAGATGGATTTTTTTTTTAAGGATTCATAAGCTACTTCTCTAGAATGTTCCTTATGTTTCATTAGTTTTTCAATTGATCCTAGAGTCATTTTGTTTCATCTACCTCGATAAAAAGTTCTAATATTTCCTGGTTCTTTTAACAAATAACTTATCTGTTAAATAAGGTACGAGTAGTTGTCGGGCCAATACCAAGCTCTAAAATTCAAAATAAGCCTTCTAATGTCTTTATTTAGATCATATGCTCTTAAATTATTTTGTTTTAATGTCACACTGGTAGAACTAAGTTCCCCAAATGCCCAAATCCTAAGATGTCCCTATTTCCAAAAGTAAAATAAAGACTGCTAATACCATGGAGCAAAATCTATCTTGAGCTTCCCCACTGAGCCCTGTAACATTTAGAAAGCAGGAAAAAAATGGGGATCAGTTAATATGGAAGTGTTTATCTTTTATGGAAGTGTTTATCTTTTAAAAGTAGTTTCAAGAGACCAGGATGCTTGAATATGATATATTACTACTCAAGGGGGGAAACCGTCAAAGCCCTCTGCTAAGTTGGCACCAATAATATTAAAGAAACCAAGATAAAAGAGTGTGATCCATATGCATTTATGACCTCTTAATAGCATGAAATATTTATAGTCCTCCATCTTTTAGCAAAGAAATCAGTAAAATTAACACAAGGATATTATGGAAGGGCTTAAGATCATAGTCAGAATTAAAGAGAAAACTTTCAAAGCTAGAAAGCAAAACTTTCATTAGCTGCTTGATTCTACCACATCTAAACAGGCAGTTTGGACAATCACGATCCCAACAGGTGCTTAGTTTCAAAACTAAAACCAACAATTCATCATGAAACACCTACACCTAATTAGCTGTTCTTCTCTGTTCTGTTCCTTTGTCTAACACATAAACGCTGGAGTTCAATGAAGACTACCCTTTGCAAGTGCTTCTGAAAGCCAAGAAGCAAGAAATGGAGTAACAAAGTAAGCCTGAGAAGTCCCAGGGCCCTAGAGCATTCTCTCTGGCTGGTCACAGGCATTCATGTTTCAATAACGAAGTCTTCAGGCTGTTCTGGAAAAAAAGAATCATATCTTCACTGTTTGGTTACCCTGTGAAAGGTCACCAGACAGAAGCTATTTACCAGACAACAAGCCTAAAGCTCTTCAGTAATGACAAAAACAACAAAAAACCCTTAAATTTTCCTACTGAAACTTTTTATTGTTTATTTTTGTTGTTGAGGCTTAAGGAAATTAACTTTGCCCATAATTCATTCAGCCTGGACTTAGTGACACCAACTTATATTTGAGCCAATTAGGAATAAGACCAAACTACATTCTTAGGTCTATTTAGTTAATACATGGCACTTCACCAACGACTTTTCTCATATAACCTTTAACAAGAACTCATAAGTAGCATTGATTATCCCCCAAGAGATGAGAGATCTATGGTAATTCAAATGGGCACCTCTGAAAAGATTTGTCAATTTTCTGTCCCGTTCTAGCCAGATTGTTTTGAAAACCTTGGGGAAAGACTGAAATTCTCCACCAATCTGAGACTGTATGCGAGTTTTTACAACATTAACTGGGAAAAACAAGAATCCCAACATGGCACCCAGTAGACCTCCACAGATAAAGTCATTGACCAAATGAGCACTGTGAGTCCTTGCAGTAGGCAGGTGCTCCTTAATGGGACCTCGAAGACCAAAGAAAAGGACATTGCTGGATCCATTACGGAGTAGAATGGGCACCAAACCTCGATAATACTCTCCAATTCCATGGCACTTCAGTGCCCTGAAAGCCTGATAAGTGTTTGTGAACTTGTCATGATGCTTGTGGTCTTGAAGCAATGTCTGAACTCTTTCCAATGGAGTGAAAATGGCTTCTGTTGTCCCTGCAAGTACTGCCGCCACGCCACGGGTTGCAAACTCTGGGGCACTGACGTGCTTTTGGAGAAGGGAAGACAAATCCTCGTGCAGACCAAACATAAGTGCCAGGGTGGTGGTTTTCTGCATTAATGGCCGAAGGATTCCACGATACAAGTTTCTAAATCCATCCCTCCTCAACTGAAGCACTGCATCCCAGGTTTTGATTCCATAGAGCTGCTGCCGAAAAAGGATCTTCTGAATGGGAAATGTGATGGCTGCATTGTTGAAAGCTGCGCAGCCTCCACACAAGTAATGCTTCATCTCACCAACATTTGTAATGTGAGGTGAGATGTCTTGTTTTGAAGATGTAAGGATTGGTGGTCTCTTTTCATGAGCTCCTGAATCCATCATGTTGCTTAAGGTCTCTCTTCTTCATGAAGGATTTTTTTTTAACCTGTGACACCAGATGAGCCTCGTGGTGTGAGGGATGCTAGCTTTTTGGCAACTTTCCCAATTTCTTCCATTGTTACTGGTTTATCAGGTTCGTTCTTCTGGAGTCATTTTGATAACTGGATTCCCATGGCTGCGGGCGCCGGGCCCCACGCCCCGAGCCACCGGCCCGTGCAGGCACAGACCTCCACCCGGGACATTTTAATTTATCCTCCATATTCTTCTTAATATGGGAAAGGTAACACAGACCTTGTGGTAGAATGTTGCAGGGTTACTACTTTCCACTGGACCTTGATATGTTCCCCATTCTGTCCCCTGTCAGCTGCACTACAGATCTGAGTTCAGACCACCAATTTCAAATAGAAGTGCCCTTAACTTTTATCCACTTTGTAAACTCATAATTTGGCAGCTCCAGCTCCAATCACCTAGAACTTCCTAATAGTTTTTGTTACAGTCTCATTCCTGGGCCTGGACTCATAGTTTGGGCACCCATCAATCCAGGGAAAAATAAAGTGTAAGTGGGGCATATTCAGAAAGCAAGTACAGATAGCTGAAAGGAGTGGATTTAAGCAGCAGCCCTCAATTTCTCCAAAGCTCAGAAATAAAGCAGTGAAAGAACAACTGACCAGAGAGGTGGGTGACAGAATAAATACTTTTAAAACTCAATATCGACAGCTTGAAACTTGGAGGGACTTGGAACATGGTTACTTGAGCATAAAATAAAGATGAATTTCCTTGATCCTGAATTTTGATCAGGATTAGGTTGGGGGAGGGGTAACAAAGAGAGAAAGAGGGATAAGAAGAGCCTATAAGCTTTCTTCTTTAACAACAGTTGGAAAGAAGAGCAGAACATGTTAAAATAAGACAATAACAGCAAAAACAGTGGAGGAGATGACATAGTTTAGCTCAAAATGTGGGCAGAAAGCTGTGCTGGACAAGATAGCCATTTTGTAGCATCCACAGCTAGAAAGCCTCCCTAGGAAAATTTAAATTAATACAGGTTTTCCCCACCTACAGCTAGTAACAAATAAAACCTGAGTGCAAACTTGTCTCAGTATACCTAGAAGGAACTCATAGAAGTATCTGTATTAGCCGAAGGCTGCTACCATCTCCCCACCACTGTGGTAAAGGGGAGTGAGATAAAGCTCATGCAAGAGCAAATCACTGCTGTGGAGTACTAACCCCAACTCAGCACTCTCTACAACTTCTGTCAAAACTCAGGTGAAGACAACTGATACCTTACTCTTATTACAATGATACGTAAAATCCTGATGATCCACAGAAGCCAGAGTGGAGTCTTCTGAGCCACAGACTACCTACAGTGAGCCTGTATTCACAGGCCTCACAGTTGCAGACAGCCACCAAGTGCTTAGATAGTGCCTCTACAAAGAAGCTCCAGTGGAGGTGGGTGAGCACGTAGTGATTCACAACTGCCATCCAGCAATGGGGTCTCAAAGGTGGGCCAAATAACACCCTATCCTAGTCACAGAATGGTATCCTGGCAATCTATATCAGCTGGGGTGGAGTCTTCTGTTCCACAATCTATCCACAGAAAGCCTGCATTCATAGACCCCCACAGCTGCAGATGGCTACCAAGCTCTATGCTGCTATAAAGAAGCTCCTGCAAGGGGGAACATTTGCTCAGTGTTCCACAGCAGTTGGAAATAGCCAACAGAAACAGCCAGCAGATGCAGCATCCTTAAGCATGCAGACTTGGGCCTCTTGGCTGAGGAACAAGTGCTGGCTGATGAGAAAATCATAGCAATCAGGAAAGTAGCTTATGTGTCCCAGCACCTCTAGGATGGTCTACAGCTATGAGTCCTGAAATTGCCAGTTAATGCAATTCTAATTCAGATGTACCAACTGACAGAAGGCAATTCCCAAGAATAAAACTAAGCAGCCAGCAGAGAATATCACACATACACAATTCGCAGTACGCCACAAAAAGTGGCTTACAGAGGACCATCCCACAGACACCAGCCCCCACCCTGTATGTTCAGATACAAGTCCACCAACAAATGACTCATTTATTCTAGAGGGGACACAGCCCTTCTCATGGATCACCCAGCACCACATCAAACAGACTATAATACCTCTACTTTAGATTGCCACACTACACATTCTCTGAAGTATACATGGGGGAGCTCACAATGGATCTGACAGCACTGGATACATGGAGCTTTTATTCAGTAGGGCCAAATGACACTCTATCCTATCAGGAGGCACAAAAGACTGCATCCCTAACAGGGAATAACCTGACTTCTAATAAACAATTCGGGACCAGCTCTTCTGACTCAACAGAAAACTAGTAGGTACTTGGACCCACCAAAGATTGAAGGGGGCCTCCTGAAATTGTATCAGTGGTAAGCTGGTGAGATCACTACCTCTATATCCAGGTAAATTTAGAGGTGAAGGCATGGAGTGATTAGCATCTTCTTTCTATAAGTCCCAAATTCTGAGGAAATCTCAATGGAGAAGACTCAATAAGAGATGCCTCCACCTCAGCATAGATTATCATAAATAGCTTTAATATCAATTTTAATCTTAAGATATTACCTTTTGTATTGAATTGATAGATGTTCTCTTATTATTAACTAATCACAAGCTATATTAGTAAAAAAGAAAACTGCATAATTATTTAATCCTCTCTTTATACTGATAAAACAGATAATCATATGCAAAAGTCAATAGTAATAAATTATTAAACCAAATAATTCACTTTTGTTGTAGGTTTACACCAGTTAATTTCCCTTTGCTTTCTCTAATATTGCTCAAGGCAAGGGAATTTTATGTTTGTTGTAATGTAGAAATTCCTCATTGAGGATAATGTGATGAATACTTTATTCCATTCCATTCCAATCCATTTCACTTCTTCCATTTCATTCCATATACTTAGAATTCCAACTCATATATTTTAGTTTATACTGATACTGATGTAGGCTTCAGCCTCAAGAAGGCATATCTTGGCCATTTCTAAAACCAAGAAATATTCCCATGGAAAGAACTAGTTGCTATTCTTATTTTAAATAATCCCAAATGTCATAAAACTGCTCCAAAATGATCCTGGAAAGAACAGAGGTAAGCAAGAGGTATGAGGTCTTTATTCGTTGGAGAGAAAAGCATAGGATAAACACAAAATTTGTATTGAAAACATACATAAATAACTAAAATAAAGTTAATGTAAGTATATTAACCACTTTGTTTGAAGAATGGAAAACACTTTCTATTCAGAGATATTGAGGACCCAGGTCATTTGGCTTATTAGTGCAAGAGTTGACGAGAATGTAAATTTTTCTTTAGACCTCTTTTCACCAGTCTCAGAGCCTAAGGAAGACGAAAAACTTTCAAATATACACAATGAAAATAATTGCCATGTGACGTCTTTATTAATGAGCAAAAAATCTAAATACAATCACCAGATTTCTTAGTTGTAGTGACAGAAAATAAAAATAACTCTATGTCCCAAGTTAACATTATCTCTATATTCCAAGCATGTGATTTTTATTCTTCTGCCAACTAAAGTTAGGGTTTATTTTCAGAGACAATTTTGTAAACTTGGCACTAGGGCAGTAAGGTTTACTTTTAAACACATTCAAATGTGTGACTAAATTTAAAAAAATTCTACTGTCAAGCACCTTATATTGACTTAATGTAAATTAATTGAATTAATAGTAAATTTTTATATGTCACTTGTGTATATACAACAAACTCTTCTGTGGTTCACTGAAGCTAGAATCAAATACCTTAGATCTAAATTAAATTAGATGTAATACAGTCAGTGTCAATCATAAGGCTTAAACAATTACATGCTCTTAAAAATGAAGTGTTGGAGTGTTGGTTTGTGCTTGGCTGCCAGATTTCATTTTTCATTCTTTTCAAATCTTTCCCTTTTCCTAGCTCACATTTTGCGGAGTGAAATTTTATTTAAAACTTATAATGATTGTGTAAAGGATTTAGTCCTTAATTGGCAATATAATAATATAAGTCTGTATAGATAGATGAATATAGATGGAAATATAAAAGATAGATATAAAGATAAATCATATATGTATCAATATATTGATATTTAGATGTTTTGTTCAGGTAGAAAGAGTTTTATCTATTCATGGTTGGTGGTACAAAGTAATGATTATAGTTTCCAACATTTAGGGGAGTGAATGGTAGATAACCTACACAATTTGTCCTTTTTATCTAAAGATTTTTCTGTTCCCTCAGTAGGTCCTAAAATGTGATCTTGAATCCTAGATATGCAATTGGTTTATGAGATAGAGGTGGTTTGTGACATTAATAGGTCATGTGGAAAAATAGTTTGATTCAAGGATTAGTGATAATAGTTAGAATTTAAGTAATATTATAAATTCATTTTGGGATTCATGGTAAAATTAAAGATGAAAGTTCTGTACTCATAAATCATGTTTTATAATTGACAGAACACTACACAATGTATAATGTACTACTGAATCCTTTCTAAATGATCAAAAATTCTATTAAACCAATATCGTAAGCCTGCAAGAAATTGAAGATATATATTTTGACTGGGAGATGAAGTCGGTTGTGTGACAGTAACAGTTTGACTAGTGGTTGGAGGAGTAGTTTGGGGTACTGGTGCAGCTGTAGTTTCAGGTGCAACAGTGTTTGGGGAAGAATTAGGTGTGGCATGTGAGACTTCTGTGATCTCTGGTGAAGCTGAAGAAGGTTGTGGTGTTGTTGCAGCTGGGGAAGATGTAGGTGGGGCAGCTGTGGTCTCTTGCAGAGCTGAAGAAGGTTGTGGTGTTGATGTAGCTGGGAATGATGTAGGTTGGGCAGCTGTGGTCTCTTGAAGAGCTGAAGAAGGTTGTGGTGTTGTTGCAGCTGGGGAAGATGTAGGTGGGGCAGCTGTGGTCTCTGGCAGAGGTGAAGAAGGTTGTGGTGTTGGTGTAGCTGGGAAAGATGTAGGTGAGGCAGCTGTGGCCTCTGGCAGAGCTGAAGAAGGTTGTGGTGTTGATGTAGTTGGGAATGATGTAGGTTGGGCAGCTGTGGTCTCTTGCAGAGCTGAAGAAGGTTGTGGTGTTGATGTAGCTTGGAATGATGTAGGTTGGGCAGCTGTGGTCTCTTGCAGAGCTGAAGAAGGTTGTGGTGTTGATGTAGCTTGGAATGATGTAGGTTGGGCAGCTGTGGTCTCTTGCAGAGCTGAAGAAGGTTGTGGAGTTGTAGCTGGGAAAGATGTAGGTGGGGAAGCTGTGGTCTCTGGAAGAGCTGAAGAAGGTTGTGATGTTGATGTAGCTACAGAAGAGCCAGTCATGATATTTTCTCTTGCAGATGTAATAACAGCATTCTGGGTGAGAGGTCTCACACCTGAATTGGTAGTAATTTTGATGGAAGGAGATATGGAATTCAAAGATGGTACTTGGGTGGTGATCTCTGAATTGTTATTGTTGACCACAGTGTTATTTTTGACTGAACACTTAGTATATGAATGTTCAGGCCTATGCTTAGATAATTTGTGTAGAAGAACATGGTAATACTTTTTACTGAGTTGATTCTGGTGGGATGGTAATTCAGAACAATGTGGTAATTTGTGAAGTTTAGGTGACTGTTGAATATGTTTTTTGTGATGTGATTTGCGATTCTTTCTTCCACTTTCACTGAACTACAGAAAAGAAAGTGCAAAAAGTTAAAAAGTCCATTGATCTATCAAATAAAGTTTCATTGTTGACCATAGAATAAGCAGTATTTGTGAAGTTTTAGGATTAGAGATTGGATAACCAGTAGATCGAGTGATTGATTAGTTTGCTAATTTCACCCAGCCCCACATTTCACTAGCTCACTCTCCCCCCTTTCAAGTGATCACTAAGAAGAATGCCCAGGTCTTGGAGGAGCATGTTTGAAACATATTGCCAAAGTTTGGATCTGTCTTGTGCCCACCCTTAAATAACTGACTAGATAAGTCACTTAATCTGATTAGATCTTTGTTTACTCATTTGTGAAACAATTCAAATTAAATTTCATACCCAAGTCTAATTCTATGACCTCAATACTTTGAAATATTTATGCTGTTAATTTTGTTTTTAGATGGTCTGCTTCATGAGGGAAGGATTTTGTTTTGTCATCTCTGTATGCCCAATTCCTAGAACAATGGACGGTAGGCAAATGGCAGATACTCACTAGAATGAGGAACGCATGAAGGAATGAAGGAACGCATAAAATTGATAATGACTAATAAATAAATAATTTCTTTTTGAATAAAATCTTAGCATTTAATAGTATTTTACTTACATTGTAAAATAGTTTCAGCTATTTTATTTTAGGTGACCAAATAATACCTATGGCATTTTTAGATGAAAGCAAATTAATTAAAATACCATAAATTATGTTAATTTACTATAGAACCTGTGTCAAATGACCAGTTTGACTTATTTACTTAAAATATATTAATTATTATTAATCAATTATTACTGTTAGTTACAGATAGCCATAATAGATGGAACTTGTTAATTTGAATTGAATCTAGGGAAATTTGATGACTGAAGTGTACAGGCATTTATAGTAAGTATATATGTGCTAGGAAGAACACATTAACTATATTGATCTTTAATTGCCTGTTTCTATCTGTGATTTATTTTTATTAAAAATCCTCATATATAACACTTAACTTTTTGTCAGGCCCAATTCCAAATGCAAGTTTATTTAGATCCTTATCTACATCCTTATTATATAGATGAGGAAACTGAGTTCCAGAGAAATTAAGTTAAGAGAATGTGTCTCTGTATGCAAACCACACTTTTAATGGCAGAGGAGTGGGAGAAAATGAGAGGAGGTAGAGAGTTAGGTGCACTCAAGGGACGGGGGAAGGGAGACAGACACATGACACTTGGAGCCAGAAGGAGTTGGTAGAGGAAGCAGCAGATTCTTAAAATAACAGGAGTAATGCAAACTCTTCTAAGAAAGGAAAAGGAGGCAAAAATTAGTCATGAAAGAAAAAGATTCAGAATGGAAGGGGAATAGATGAGTGCAAGGTCAAGATGACATATACTGGAAACTAGAAAGCACATTAAATTTCTGCATTTGATGTTAATAGCCTATTTTTTATGGCCATTTGAAAACCTGTAATCAATTTCTAGTGACGAAGGAAGCAGTATATTAAGTGTTATATATAACAGACTCCAGAATATATCCCCTCAATCTTTCTTTGAGGCATCTGGAAAAGAGGAGCCACATTATCCACTCCCTGAAATCATTCCACATGTCATTTGTTGCTAGAACTTTGGGCTGATCTTTGGCTGTGGGTTGCTGTCACTTCTGCTATATCCCTGTATATTCTGAGGATTCAACAAATCAATTCTGTGCTACCTTTTTATATATTCAAGTTATTTGGAAACTCCTTCTCTATAAACTTTTTGATATTTGGACAGTTTGAAGAGTTTTATTTAACCTGAGCTTGGGAAAAGGATGATTCATTAGGTATTTGGATTTGTGGGAAACACCAGAAAGGGCCTCCTCAAAATAACAACCCAGATTTTGTCATTCTACAATAAAATAATGATTTGTGTTGATTGTAGTTCCACCATTTCTTTTAATATAGAAATATTTGATATCTAGGAGTTTCTTATTAAAAGCAAACTTATCAAAAAGTGGATATAATTGTGCATATTCAGACTTTATAGCCTTATCAACTAGTATATAAGAAGAGATCATATTATTTTATATTTAAAGCATATTCTGTTATTAATATTTTGTACATAGGGAAACTGGAGCTCTATAAACAGATTTTAAATTGCTGAAGATTAATCTGGATGGTCAGTTTAGACATGAGCTTAATTTGACATTTCTGAGCCCAGTTGAACACTCTTTCTGTTATAATTACAGAAATTAGCATTAGGATTTAGGGGAAAAGATTAAGAAGGTTTTGGGTGGGGGAAGAGAATTATGTGATAAATGGGAATTATGAGATTATCCAAGAGTAAATTTTACCCACTCTACCAGTTTCCCTCCCTTCTCTATATTTTTACTACCATCATAATATTCTGGGGTTTTCCTACTTTATTCAGTAAATAAACACACAGTAAATATTTTAATCTACTTAAAAGTAGATCAGATAGAAATATGGTTAGGGCTAGAGATATAGCTCTGTTGGGACAGTGTTTGCCTCACTTGCACAAGGCCCTGGGTTCAATCCCCAGCACCACACACACGCACACACACACACACACACAAAGATAGATAGATAGATAGATAGAGAGAAATATGGTTATTATTATAGAATATATCACCAGGGATCATTATTAATTTTAATCTTGCTTTCCCTGTGGATTCTAAATGTCTTGAAGACAGGGTCCACTTTGTATTCTTCTTTTAGTTTTGGAAACCATACATTCCTGTCCCATTTTGTGGTTCCTTCATTTTCTCTATCCATTCCAAAATTCCTATAATTTCTCCCTAGGTGATCTTGTAGGATTTTATAACTTTAAATATATTTAAACTATGGACTTTACCTTTAATTTCTCTCTGAAATTCATAAAATGTATATCCAAGTGCCTTCTTGACATCTTAATATAGAAGTCTAATAGCCATTTTTAATTTAACATGTCTAAAAGAGGACTCCTTGATCATTTCTTTCTTTTACCACACACCTAATCCATCAGAAGGTACAGTAGAATCAATTACCAAAATATATCTAAATATACCCTCATCTTTTATATTAAGTGCTGATAGTTAGTGCAAATCTCCATTGTCTTTTATCTGGACCGCTACCATATCTTCCTGACTAGTCTCTTAATCTCAATTTTTGTCCCCTGCCATCTGTTTTCTCCCTAGAATCCTGAGTCATGTAACTACTCTGGGAGTATCATCCCAAGGTTTCCTGACATACTTAAAAAAAACCAAAACAACCCATATTCCACATCAAGGCCTAAAGGCCTGTAAGATCTGTTTTCTGCATCTCTGAAAGAGCTTACCACACTCATTATACAGTTGGTACTCTATAGATATTGATGAAAAGAAATTGTTTCCTTGTGTTTAATTGAAATATTTTCTTTTGTTTCACAGAAAACAATATATTTTGATCTTTTGGACATATAAATTGCCCGTAACACTTTTTAAAAATTTCTTTCATTTCACTTTATTTATTATTTATTTTATCTGACACATAAAAGTGTAAAAATTGTACATATTGTGGGGAGGGGGTTAGGGAAGAATACAGTTACTTTAATATTAGATAGAGGGGAGTGAAGAGAGGGAGAGAGTATGGGGGCAGGAAGGAAAATAGAATGAATCAGACATTATTACCCTATGACTGGTGGGATTCTACATCATGTATAACCAGAAGAATGAGAAATTATACTCTATTATATATGATGTACCAAAGTGCATTCTACTGTCATGTATAACTAATTAAAACAAATAAAAAATTAAAAGAAAGAATAAAAAATGTACATATTAATGGGTACTATGCAATATTGATATATTAATACATGTGTACATCAATTATTATTTAAATTGAGGTAAATATATTTGTCTCCTCAAACATTTGTTATTTCTTTGTGGTGGAAACATTCAAAATCCTTTCCTGTAGCTTTTTGAAATAAGTAGTACATAATTGTTATCTAGAGTCACCTTCATTGTGCAATAGCATGCCAGAACTTCTTGGTCCTATCTAACTGTAATTCTTGAAATCTCTATTAAATCTACACACTAAATATTTGTTATTGACACATGAGGTGATACTTACTGGGAAGCAAGCACTCAGCACAAAGATGCATACAAGCAGTGATAGAGTTTTCATCTTTTTTTACTGGCTCCTGGGAAAAGCAGAAAAGTCTGGGTTCAGTGTTAGCTATAACATTGTGAAAGAAGGGTGAACTTTGTTAAATGACTTATATTATTAGAATGTAGATCAATGGTTTCTGAAAATTACATATATATTTTTACTCCAGAGTGGTGAGGCAAAATTGCTTTAAGTCTAAAATGCATTCTTTGAGAGAGGAAGCATTGGAGGAGAGACAAAAGAATTATTCTTATCACTAATTTGCAGCATAGATCTTTTCTATTGATAATAGAGATCACCTAGGAAAGTCAGGATCTTAGTAAGTTTAGCAATAAGAGAAGGAAATAGTTTTCTTATTTCTATAATGAGTCAAGAAATCTTGTTTAGAGAGCCATATAAACTATTTGGTTTTTACTAAACATAGTTTTATAAATGTTCTTTGGAATGTTCTTCTTTGCAAAGATATTCCTTGACTCTGTGGTATGAGGCTATTAGAACAAAAAACCATATAAAACACACTTTTTTTAAAGAGAGAGAGGGAGAAGAGAGAATTTTTAATATTTATTTTTTAGTTCTTGGCAGACACAACATCTTTGTTTGTATGTGGTGCTGAGGATCAAACCCGGGCCGCACGCATGCCAGGCGAGCGCACTACAGCTTGAGCCACATCCCCAGCCCCAAACACACTTTTCTTCAAGCATTATTCTCCTGAAAGTTTTGCCATTTGATGCCCTTTCTATAAATGCCCAAAGGACAAGATAACTTTGTTTTATTAATTTTTATGTAATCATGTCTAATACATAGTACAGTCTTAAAATATTGTTTGAATAACTACTTCCGAAGGTAACTGTACTTTTGGCAATAGGTTGTAGGAGGAAAGATAAAAGGAAGGATGTGACCTTTTATTTTTCTTATTGTGATCATGAGCACAGTGTGTACATATCAGCTTGTCAGCTTTAAAAATGTTCCCATTAATCATATTTTCATGTATTAATAGACAAGTTGGATCTGTTATCACTGAGTTTAGCAGTTCACAAGAGGAGAGGGGAATAACTGTATTAGACCAATTATTGTTATTACTCAATGAAAATATGTAACTTGAAAGTGGCTTATTTTACATTGGAATATATCCCCACATAACTGATATTGTGTGAAACTTTCTCCTCAGGATGTTCAATCCAATTCCTTGCCTTCAGATGATCCTTTCAGGATGGTAACTGGAAGCAAAGGGACAAAGCAAAGAGAATTTTCAGGTTTTATAACTCTCTTGTTTAGATTTTTTAGATTTAGGAAATTTATTGGATTTAGGATAAGGTCATTTCTGTCAAGGAACTTGCTTTTAAAGACAAAGAAAGAATAGTTGCAATTTTATGGGGTTGACAATGGTCCTTTGTGCATCCACTTCTTCCTGATGAAGATGGTGACAATGGGAGATTCTCAATGAATAATATACTTGATTGATGAGAAGCATGATAGTGATTGATGACACTAATTGAGATACCAATAACCATGGCCCAAGCTTCCAAGCAGGAACAGATCTTCCAGTTTCCTTTTGGTCTAGGTAAACAGTGATTGCCTTCTGATAGTTAATGTGACAGAACACCATTTTCCGTCTATCAATCATTACAAATTAGCAAAGGTCAGAGAATTAGGAAAACAAAACAAACACAGTGTCAAATACTAGTAAAAGTACAATTTCTTAAAAATTGAGAAATGAACATTAAATTCTTTAATAGGAGAAATTTGAAAAATTTTGACTACTTTTTGAATTCACACATCCTGAAAGGCAAAGAGCAAAGTAAAATGTTACAATTGTTAACATTTTCCATGTTCTTAATGGATTGTTGAAGTATTGTAATGTAAATTACAAAAATCATGATAATTAATCTCTATTATTCCAGCATTTATTACTAAAAACTTTCATAATGCAGCACCATCAACCTCTAATATGAATAATTCACACAAATGGTAATCTTAAATTCAGTCATCAATTCCCAGTTTTGCCAAAAATACTTTTGGTCAGTTTGTTCTAATTAAGAACCCCCTCCTCCCAAGGACTGTTACTTTCTTTTATATTAGACATTTTCATGTCTGTTCCTCCATGATATTGATAATTTAAATGACTAGACAAATTGTCATATAAATACTTTTAGGAAAAAAACTTAAGGACCATTTTATACAGGTTTCAAAATTAGAAACTGGAAATTAAGAATTTCTCCTGTGTAAAATTTTCAACCTGGATTGCAATTTTAAAGTTATGATTTCACCTCATGATTACATCTCGCCATTTGTTCTTTTGCACACATGGTCTCTAAGAGCAGGTTCAGAAGTTATATTCTTTGGGTTTGATTCCCCGTTTCTTTGATTGGTAGCTATGTAATATTTAGCAAATTATCTCACTTTAATGAGCCTCAGTTTTCTATCTGAAAAGTAGGGGTTGTATCTACTTTATGAAGTTATTGTGAATAGAAAATTAGATAATTTAGAGGGTCTTACAAAGTGCCTGTAAATTAGAAACTCTCAGCTGTTATAACTGAGCTATTAGATAGGGGTTATAATATCAATTTCTTTTCTTCTTTTATTTTTGTTAATTACTAGAGATACTCATTTTCTATATGCTTGTTACAGTCAAAATTGTGGAGGATAATTTTTACTGATATGAAGCAAGCTTTTTTGAGTACATAGGTTCATTAAAAATTTTCAAATCACCTTGTTATTGACTACTTAGTGATGATTTGTAATGACTTGAAAGAATTGATAGGATTTCCAGAAATGTTTGATTTTACCCAGTCCTAACTCATACTTGGAAATAACAGAGTAATTTATTTTATTTTATTTATGTTTCTTTTTTTAAAATTAGAGCTTTATAGTTATACATAGTAATTGGGTTCATCCCAACAAACTCATACATGCATGGAAATCAGTTTCAGTTCATGATAACCCTCTTTCCTTCTCCCTTTTCCCTCCTGTCCCTACTTACCTCTTCCATTCTCTTTCCTTTGTTGTACTAGTCTTTCACTCAAATATTAATTTATATTTGATGGTTCTTTATGTTATCCTACTCTTCCCTCCCCTTTTCCTTTATTGTACTCTATCTTCTGCACATGAGAGAAAACACTCAACCTTTGAGTTTCTGAGTTTGGCTAATTTCAATTAGCATGATATTCTCCATTTCCATCCATTTGCTAGCACATGCTGTAATTTCATTACTATTATTATTATTTTCTGAGTAGAATTCCAGTGTGTGTGTGTGTGTGTGTGTGTGTGTGTGTGTGTGTATGTATCACAATTTCTTAATCCATCATCTATTGACAGACATTTGATTTGATTCCATAATTTAGCTATCACAATAATTACAGGTCTTGGGCTGGGGTTGTGGTTCAGTGGTAGAGTGTTTGCCTAGCACATGTGAGGCCCTAGGTTCAATCCTCAGCACCACATAAAAATAAATAAATAAAATAAAGGTATTGTATCCAACTACAACTAAACATAAATATTTAAAAAAATAATTACAGCTCTTTTTCCTCTCCTCATCGTGCTGCTATAAACATTGATGTGTCTGTCTCACTATAGTATGCTGATTTTAGATCTTTTGGGAAAATACCAAGGAGTGTTATAGCTGGTTCAGATGGTGATTGCATCCCTAGTTTTTTGAGGAATCTCTATACTCCTTTCAAGATTGGTTGTACTATTCTGCAGTCCCACCAGGATTGTTTAAGTGTAACTTTTCCCCCAAAACCTCATCAGCATTTATTTTTGTTCATATTCTTGATTATTGCCATTCTGACTAGACGCTTTCTTAGTGTAGTTTTGATTTGCATTTCTCTGATTGCTAGAAATGTTAAACATTTTGCATATACTTACTGACCATTTGTATTTCTTTTTTTTTAATTATTAGCTACACATCCATTTGTGTTTCTTTTGAGAAGTTTCTGTTTAGTTCTTTTGCCCATTTATTGACTGGGTTATTATTATTATTATTATTATTATTATTATTATTATTATTATTTGGTGTTAAGTTTTTGAGTTCTTTGTATATTCTGGATATCAATCCCCTATTGGAGAAGTAGTTGGCCAAGATTTTCTTCCATTCTGTAGGCTGTCCTCATGCTCTTATTCCTTTGCTGTGTAGAAGCTTTTTAGTTGAGTGGCATACCACTTATTGATTCTTGGTTTTATTTCTTGAGCTTTAGGAGTTTTGTTAAGGAAGTTAGTGCCAACACCTATATGTTGGAGTGTTGATCCTGTATTTTCTTCTAGCAGTTGTACAGTTTCTGGTTTAATTCCTAAGTCTTTGATCCATTACAATTTGACTTTTGTGCAGGGTGAGAGATAGGGGTCTAATTTCATTTTTCTTCATATACCTATCCAGTTCTCTCAGCACTAATTTGTTAAAAAATGCTTTCTTTTCTCCAAGATATATTTTTGGCACCTTTGTCAAATATCAGATGGCTATCATATGTGGATTTGTCTCTGTGTCTTCTGCTGTATTCTTTTGGTCTTCATATCTATTTTGATGCCATTATCATGCTGTTTCTGTCACTAAAGCTCTGTATATAATTTCAGATCAGGCAGTATGATGCCTCCTGCTTTCCTTTCCTTGCTTAGTATTGCTTTGGCTATTCTAGGCCTCTTATTCTTGCAAATGAATTTAAAAATTGTTTTTTTTTTCCAATTTTGTGAGGAATTCGATTGGCATTTGGATGGAGATTGCATTGAATCTGTATATTGCTTTGCAGATTAATTTTTTAAATGTTGGAAAAAACATAAAAGTGCCTAGGCATATTGTAACTCAATGCAGTGTCTTTCAGGTTTATTTTTCACTAAATAATGGGTAACATTTATTCTTTTAATTATTCATGCAGTGTTGGGGCCCCTTGGAGTTTTAGGGACTCATAGTTGGGCACATATGTCAAGAATACAAAATTTGGAAATGATATGTATGAAATGACTGGCCTACAGACCACACATCACCATTATGTCATATTTTAAATAGTACTGGGCTTTGTAATGTGAGACATGACATAATAACCTCACAGGAAACCATAAATTGAGTTCTGATTTTCTGGATCAGAAAAACTACAGCTGTTTTTGCTCTCTTCATTACACCCATCACCTCCACACCAAAATGCTTGGTAGTTGAAAAACAAAAACTAAAAGAAAAAGAAATATATCTGATTCAGGCAAAACCAGAGCTTGGTTGGTTAATTGAAAAGTCTGTTAAAGTAGACTTTGTAGTAGAAGGCTTTTGACAACCTGCTTCCTACCTGAACCTTTAGCCCCATGGATTTTTCAGATTCTTTTATGTTTTCTAATTCCTCTGTAAAGTACTATTAGGATATGGAGAATATAAATTATTTCAGTTGATCAAGACAGCTTTCATTATATCCATATTTAGATTTAAAAGAAACATTTGAATTAAATGTTCTGTTATTTTTAACTTGTGTGTTGACTTTCTTTGGGGTTTTGAGGTCTTTGCAGAATGAGAGAGTCTACGGAATCCACTTCCAGGCTTGAGAAATAATCTGGAGTTATGGGTAGGAGAACTTGACAATAGTATCAACAGAACATTGAACTGAAAAATGTCTCAGCCTTGATTAGTCTTGGCAGTTACCATATGATTTAATTTATGTCTATATATGAAAGAAAAAAGTAAATGGATATGAGTCTTCTTTAGTTTTTTATTTCCTATGATTTATTTTACTATATTATCAGTCCTAATATCTTAAATGTGCCTACATCCTTTTCATTTTCAAAATCCTTTCATATAGTTCATAGCTATTAGTGATTTAGGTTATACAAGAAAGTATAATTCTGAATATTACACTTGAAGTTACTAACCTATTTTTATTACCACTTAAAAACCTGGAATTCATTTCTAATAAAGAAATTATATTTCTTTATTAGAACTCTGTTATTTTTAACAGAGTTCCTCATCTGGCTCCAGAATTTATCCCCTCAGTCTTTATTTGGGACATCTGGAAGATAGGAGCAAGATTTGCTAATATGACACAGACATAGCTATGCTAACAATGGATAATGGTGATATGGAAAACTTAATAATATTTCCTCTAAGTTTGTTGATTTGGATAAGGTTAAATAAATAGTTTGTACTTTCCAGGAAAATGACTCATTTGGTATTTTCCATTTCTCCCACTTATGTCAGCTTGTCAGTCATTCTTTGTTACCACTATAACTTTGTATTGGCTGTGTACCTCTGGCTTCAATTTTCTTAAAGTGACCTTTTTTTTTTTTAAAACTTAAAGACCTTTCCTTTTTTCTCTTTCTCTCTCTCTCTCTTTTCAATTTCAAGATTTCACCTGTATCATTTCCTCTTGGCTTGGGTTCAGGAAAGCGTAAGTTAATTTGCAAATCTTAAATGGTAAACAGAGAGTTCTATGTCTTTCCATTGAGTAAGGTTCTTCTTCATTGGCAGCAAATATAATTATTTTTGTAATTGCCATATCTGTCTCTAAAGTTATATGTCTACTTTAAAGATGGCATTTTGATTTATAATATGAGGAAAGACTTAGGATAAGAAAGTCTTGGGCTTAAAAGTGCAGGGAAGAAATATATAATTCTGTAGTGGATAGCAGAGTTGGTGGACACACACAAGAGTGGATGATTCTTTGCATCTGTCTGTGCTAAGTACTCTCCATAAAAGAATTTCTCAGGTTGAGTTTAAAAGTAGATTAACAGCATTTATATTTATGACTTTGTCATTTAACATACATAAGTCTACAGTAGTTGACAGCATTACTTTTCTGGTATATTCTTAAATCCTTTTAATTTTTATAAAGTGTAGAGTCTTACTTTTAGAGCACAAGAGGATGGTCAATTAATATCTGTGATGAAAATGTTTTAAAAATATGGATTAGTCATTTAAAAATTTTGCTTGAAACATATTTTATCCTTAAACATCAATTATTTTTTCTAGAAAGAGATAATGAAGTGTGATAAATATTTTAAGGTGCTTTTAATTTCAGCTTCTTTATAATAGAATCTAAAAAAAAATCAGAATATTTTTCTAAGCAATTGCTGAAAAAACTGTGTGAATTCCACTCTGAGAAACAGAAAGATTACAAAGGTAGTTTTACATCATAAATATATGATCATGTGATCTATTTTGGGGAGTTTTTTGAAGATTATATGGGATAATCAGTATTAAATGCTTAGTATCTGACACAAAGTAAACTTGAAATAACTGTTAGGTACTATTATTTATAAACCAGTTAAATGTAAGAATTTCAGATTTATGGCAATGAGGAAGTAAATTTAAAGTCACCACAACCATGTTTCTGCTCACTGAAGAAACTCATTAATTTTGGAACCCATTCAAGAACTTACTTTAAATTCAAGGTTGTGGAAATTAACTCACAGTATTTTTATAGGTGTGTAGAAAATGCAACTGGCTAGAGAAGTTGGTACAGAGCTCCCAGCAGGGAAATATGCAAAAAAACCAAAAAACAAAAAAAAAAACCCCAAAAACAAAAAAAACAAAAAAACCAAAATAGCACCATATGGGAAAATTTTTTTTTGAGTTGAATGAAGCAAACAACCAATATTTTATGGTACTTATCAAGGAAACTAACTCCTTTTATTTGTACTTGAAGTGAACCCCCTAAATTGAATTTTAAAAAGGCACATCTCAATCAGACTGACTTGGGACAAGTTTTTACAATGAAGTTATGGAAAGCTTTTAGCTTTATTAGATGAAAAATCTTTTAAGCTCAATAAGAGGAGTGGAGTTACGATGCAAGAATTTTATAGGGAGATCCAACATGGCGGCGGGCACGGAGAGATCAAGTCTCTGACCTCTTCGCTGCGTGGGCATAGGGAGTCTTAAACCATCTAAATGCTGTTTGCTAAGGATCACTAGGCAATGCTGAGCTAATGTGGATCTGGGGCGAACAGTCTGTGCCTCTCAGAACACACACCGAACCCGGATCGGCCGAATTCAGGCTCCCGTTCGCTTGTGTCTCGCAGACAAACCGCTGTGACTCAGCGCTAAATGATCCCACTGAAACAACTGGTCAGCCCTTCTGAACCTGCGGAGGTTAATACCAACCGAGCCTTCATAGGCAGTGGCCACAGGATTGCGACGGGGCTTGGGAGAGCCAGTCAGGACCCACCTGTTGCATCGGACACCCGGCAAAGGGAACGAACTGTCGCCATTCACATGGGATACCACCATGGCAGAGAACTGACGTCACCAGAATGCGGTGGACGAGATAACTTCATTGAAACCGGCGGCGGCAGGTGTGTAACCCCCTAGCCCTCCCTCTCCACACAGCGGGGAAACCTTAAGGGCCCCTCCCAGCTCTCCCGTGAGCCCGATAGTCAGACCGAGGGAATCAGGAGCGGCGCGGGACCCCCAGCTACTGCTTCCACCAGCGCTGACAACTGAGGTCTCTTGCACCAGCTACGGGGGCTTGGCTACTGGAGGGCAAGCAAAATACGCTGAGGGTTCTCAGCCCCAAGCTCCACAACCTTAGGGTCTGAGGGAATGGCAAGCAGGGAGAGTGTGCAAAGTTGTTCAAGAAAATAGGACTCCCGTGAGCTGTAGACCTGGCGTGTAGCCAGTATTGTGGTGAGCAGGGTCTGGCTGGAGGAAAAGTGGGGAAGTGACTAGACACAAGAAAAGGCCTGAGGCACTCAGGATTGGGGACCCGCCCAGTCGGGGAGGAGGAGCTGCTGCCCAGTGATTGGTTCCCACGTATTGAGAGGAGAAGCTTGGCCTGGTGGGCACAGCTCCACCTACTGGAAGAAAAGTTAATCGAACTCTAAGACTGCATTTTAAATTTTTTTTTTAATTTGGTTTTTTTTTTCATTTTTATTTTTTAAATTTTTTAAAAAATATTCTTTTTATTATTTTTATTTTTGTTGATTATTTTTAAAATTTTTTTCTTTTTTCTTTTCTATTTTTTTCTTTTGTCTTTTCAAATTTCCTTATTCCCCTTTCTTTGAATTCTGCCTGTTTACTCTCATTCTCTTTAGTGACTTCTTCCCTTCCCTTCTAATACCTTTCCTCCCAAGCATCACGACGCTGTTTATGTGTAATTTACTAAATATGTATAGGTCAATGTTCTGAGGCGTTATATAGTGCTACCAAATCCCTAGCTACCCCCAAATACTCCAGACCATTCTCCTGTTAATATCCCTCATCAGTAGAGCAACCCTCCAAGGTTGCCAAGAGATACCAACCTCAATACCATCACATCATTTGACCTAAATATAAGTCCCAAGACCAAACCGCAGACCGCTATATGTCATCAGAATCCGTACACAGTTTAGGAAACGAATGAATCTGCATTAAAGTGTAACAAAACTCATCATCTCTAGTCATAGTCTCCCACAACAAAAGAGAGACCCCAGAGACACACAAAACCAAATAAATTTATAGGAGTAAACAGTAACTCAGCAGTCAAACAGAACAAGAAGTAACATGAGCAGCATGAAAAAGCAAGGAAGAAAAGGAGTACAAACAATGAAGGACAGCCTAAATATTCAGGAGGACCTAGAGGCATCAGAAAAATGGTCAAATAAAGAACTCAAGGAATATCTTAGACAGATGGAATGGAATCTTAAAGAGGATATGAGACAGCAAATTCAAACAATGAAAGAACACATTGAAAATGAATTACATAAACAGATAAAAGAAGCAAATAAGCATCTTTATCAGGAGATAGAGATTATTAAAAAAATCAAACAATAATTCTAGAAATGAAGGAAACTATAAGCCAAATTAAAAACTCAAATGAGAGTATCACTAACAGAGTGGAGCAAGTAGAAGCCAGAACGTCAGATAATGAAGACAAAATATATCATCTTGAAAAGAGCCTAGCCAACTCAGAAAGGCTGGTAAAAAATCACAAGAAAAACATCCAAGAGATATAGGATAACATAAAAAAACCAAACTTAAGAGTCATCGGGATAGAGGAAGGTATAGAGGTTCAAACCAAGAGAATGAGCAACCTACTGAATGAAATAATTATATAAAACTTTCCAGAAATAAAAAAGGAAATGGATGTACAAATTGTAGATGCATACAGGACACCGAGCAAAATCACAGTAGACCAACGCCAAGACACATTGTTATGAAGATATCCAATATACAGAACAAAGAGAAAATATTAAAAGCTACAAGGGAAAGGAGGTAGATTACATTCAGGGGTAAACCAATAAGGTTAACAACGGATTTTTCAACACAGACGCTGAAAGAGAGAAGATCTGGAACAATGTATTTCAAACACTGAAAGACAATGGATGCCAACCAAGAATTTTGTATCCAGCAAAATTAAGCTTCAGGTATGACAACAAAATAAAAATCTTTCATGATAAACAAAAGTTAAAAGAATTTGCAGCCAGAAAACTAGCATTGCAAAGCATCTTGAGCAAAACACTACATGAGGAAGAAATGAAAAACAATAACCAAAACCAACAGTGGGAAGTACCTCAGTAAAGCCAGAGGGCAGGGGGAAAGCTAATCATGGAGAAACAAACCAAATTTAAAAAAAAGATAAATAATCAAACATGGCTGGAAGTACAAACCATATATCAATAGTAACTCTAAACGTTAATGGCTTAAACTCACGAATAAAGCGACATAGGCTGGTAACATGGATTAAAAAAAAAATCCAACAATATGCGGCCTCCAGGAGACACATCTGATTGGAAAAGACATACACAAGTGAAAGGTTGGGAAAAAATATACCAAGCACACAGTCCTCGTAAGCAAGCAAGGGTGGCCATTCTCATATTGAATAAAATCGACTTCAAGACTAAGTTAATCAAAAGGGATAAGGAAGGACACTATATACTGTTAAAAGGAACCATTCACCAACAAGACATAACAATTATCAATATTTATGCACCAAATAAGGTTGCTGCGACGTTCATAAAACAAACTCTCCTCAAGTTCAAGAATCAAATAGACCACAACACAATAATATGGGTGACTTCAACACACCTCTCTCACCACTGGACAGATCCTCCAAACAAAAGTTGAATAAAGAAACTATAGAACTCAATATCACAATCAACAACCTAGACTTAACTGACATATATAGAATATATCAACCATCATCAAGTGGATATACTTTTTTCTCAGTAGCACATGGATCCTTCTCAAAAATAGACCATATATTATGCCATAGGGCAACCCTCAGTAAATATACAGGGGTGGAGATAATACCATGCATTTTATCTGATCATAATGGAATGAAACTGGAAATCAATGATAAAAGAAGGAAGGAAAAATCCTACATCACATGGAAAATGAACAATTGTTACTGAATGATCAATGGGTTACAGAAGACATAAAGGAGGAAATCAAAAAATTCTTAGAGATAAATGAAAATACAGACACAACATATCGGAATCTATGGGACACAATGAAAGCAGTTTTAAGAGGGAAATTCATCGCCTGGAAGTCATTCCTCAAAAAAAGAAAAAAAACCAACAAATAAATGAGCTCGCACTTCATCTAAAAGCCCTAGAAAAGGAAGAGTAAAACAACAGCAAATGAAGCAGAAGGCAAGAAATAATTAAAATCAGAGTGGAAATCAATGAAATTGAAACAAAAGAAACTATTGAAAAATTTGACAAAACTAAAAGTTGGTTCTTCGAAAAAATAAATAAGATCGACAGACCCTTAGCCATGCTAACGAAGAGAAGAAGAGAGAGAACTCAAATTACTAACATATGGGATGAAAAAGGCAATATCACAACAGATGCTACAGAAATAAAGAAGACAATTAGAAATTATTTTGAAACCCTATATTCCAATAAAATAGAAGATAGTAAAGACATCGATAAATTTCTTAAGTCATATGATTTGCCCAGACTGAGTCAGGAGGATACACACAATTTGAAAAGACCAATATCAATGGATGAAATAGAAGAAGCAATCAAAAGACTACCAACCAAGAAAAGCCCAGGACTAGATGGGGATACAGCGGAGTTTTACAAAACCTTTAAAGAAGAATTAATACCAATACTTTTCAAGTTATTTCAGGAAATAGAAAAAGAGGGAGAACTTCCAAATTCATTCTATGAGGCCAACATCACCTTGATTCCGAAACCAGATGAAGACACCTCAAAGAAAGAAAAGTACAGACCAATATCTCTAATGAACCTAGATGCAAAAATCCTCAATAAAATTCTGGCGAATCGGATACAAAAACACATCAAAAAAATTGTGCACCATGATCAAGTAGGATTCATCCCTGGGATGCAAGGATGGTTCAATATATGGAAATCAATAAACGTTATTCACCACATCAATAGACTTAAAGATAAGAACCATGATCATCTCGATAGACGCAGAAAAAGCATTCGACAAAGTACAGCATCCCTTTATGTTCAAAACATTAGAAAAACTAGGGATAACAGGAACTTACCTCAACATTGTAAAAGCTATCTATGCTAAGCCTCAGGCTAGCACCATTCTGAATGGAGAAAAATTGAAGGTATTCCCTCTAAAATCTGGAACAAGACAGGGATGCCTCTATCACCATTTCTATTCAATATAGTTCTCAAAACACTGGACAGAGCAATTAGACAGACAAAAGAAATTAAAGGCATAAAAATAGGAAAAGAAGAACTTAAATTATCACTATTTGCAAAAGACATGATTCTATACCTAGAAGACCCAAAAGGGTCTACTAAGAAACTACTAGAACTAATAAATGAATTCAGCAAAGTGGCAGGATATAAAATCAACACGCATAAATCAAAGGCATTTCTGTATATCAGCGACAAAACTTCTGAAATGGAAATGAGGAAAAACACCCCATTCACAATATCCTCAAAAAAAATAAAATATTGGGAATCAACCTAACAAAAGAGGTGAGAGATTTATACAATGAAAACTACAGAACCCTAAAGAGAGAAATAGAAGAAGATCTTAGAAGATGGAAAAATATACCCCGTTCATGGATAGGCAGAATTAACATCATCAAAATGGCGATACTACCAAAAGTTCTCTATAGGCTTTATGCAATGCCAATCAAAATCCCAATGGCATTTCTTGTAGAAATAGATAAAGCAATCATGAAATTTATATGGAAAAATAAAAGACCCAGAATAGCAAAAGCAATTCTAAGCAGGAAGTGTGAATCAGACGGTATAGCAATACCAGATTTCAAACTATATTACAGAGCAATAGTAACAAAAACAGCATGGTACTGGTACCAAAACAGGCGGGTGGACCAATGGTACAGAATAGAGGACACAGAGACTAATCCACAAAGTTACAATTATCTTATATTTGATAAAGGGGCTAAAAGCATGCAATGGAGGAAGGATAGCATCTTCAACAAATGGTGCTGGGAAAACTGGAAATTCATATGCAACAAAATGAAACTGAATCTCCTTCTCTCACCATGCACAAAAGTTAACTCAAAATGGATCAAGGAACTTGATATCAAATCAGAGACTCTGCGTCTGATAGAAGAAAAAGTTGGCTCCGATCTACATATTGTGGGGTCTGGCTCCAAATTCCTTAATAGGACACCCATAGTGCAAGAGTTAATAACAAGAATCAACAAATGGGACTTACTTAAACTAAAAAGTTTTTTCTCAGCAAGAGAAACAATAAGAGAGGTAAATAGGGAGCCTATATCCTGGGAACAAATTTTTACTCCTCACACTTCAGATAGAGCCCTAATATCCAGAGTATACAAAGAATTCAAAAAATTAAACAATAAGAGAACAAACAACCCAATCAACAAATGGGCCAAGGACCTGAACAGACACTTCTCAGAGGAGGACATACAATCAATCAACAAGTACATGAAAAAATGCTCACCATCTCTAGCAGTCAGAGAAATGCAAATCAAAACCACCCTAAGATACCATCTCACTCCAGTAAGATTGGCAGCCATTATGAAGTCAAACAACAACAAGTGCTGGCGAGGATGTGGGGAAAAGGGTACACTTGTACATTGTTGGTGGGGCTGCAAATTGGTGCAGCTAATTTGGAAAGTAGTATGGAGATTCTATGGAAAGCTGGGAATGGAACCACCATTTGACCCAGCTATTCCCCTTCTTGG
The DNA here is from genome assembly GCF_047511675.1 of Marmota flaviventris. NCBI lineage: Eukaryota > Metazoa > Chordata > Mammalia > Rodentia > Sciuridae > Marmota > Marmota flaviventris. The sequence continues at coordinate 55,455,691 of NC_092504.1, read as the reverse complement.
ACTATTCCCTAAAGACCTTAAAAGAGTGTACTATAGGGATACTGCTACAACGATGTTCATAGCAGAACAATTCACAATAGCTAGACTGTGGAACCAACCTAGATGCCCTTCAATAGATGAATGGATAAAAAAAATGTGGCATTTATACACAATGGAGTATTACTCTGCACTAAAAAATGACAAAATCATGGAATTTGCAGGGAAATGGATGGCACTAGAGCAGATTATGCTAACTGAAGCTAGCCAATCCCTAAAAAACAAATGCCAAATGTCATCTTTGATATAAGGAGAGCAACTAAGAACAGAATAGGGAGGAAGAGCATGAGAAGAAGATCACCATTAAGCAGGGATGAGAGGGGGGAGGAAAAGAGAGAGAGAAGGGAAATTGCATGGTAAAGGAAGGAGACCCTCATTGTTATACAAAATTACATATAAGAGGAAGTGAGGGGAAAGGGAAAAATAAAAACAAGAGAGAGAAATGAATTACAGTAGATGGGGTAGAGAGAGAAGATGGGAGGGGAGGGGTGGGGAGGGGAGGGGGGATAGTAGAGGATAGGAAAGGCAGCAGAATACAACAGACACTAGTATGGCAGTATGTAAAAACGTGGATGTGTAACCGATGTGAATCTGCAATATGTATAGGGGGTAAAAATGGGAGTTCATAATCTGCTTGAATCAAATGTATGAAATATGATATGTCAAGAGCTTTGTAATGTTTTGAACAATTAATAATAAAAAAAGAATTTTATAAAAGGGCCTGTGTATTGGAGGAAAATGTAACTAGACAAATGTTTTAAAAGCAGAAGCTTATGAATAATGGTAACTTAAATATATTTCATGGATTTTTTAGTGAAGTTTTTGTGTCAGTGAACAGATTTGGTTGATGTATTAGGTATCAACATATATTAGGGCATATCCAGGCATGGTTCAGTTAAATGACTTGATGGGGTGGTTATGAGGACTAGGAATTTGGCTCTGATATACTCACCGAGACTGATTACTTGGGAATGAAACTAGTTGCATTTTCTTAGAAGTAGTCCAGGATGGAAGCTAGAGCATGACATTTGAAAGGATGGTCAACAAGCAGATGTAAAATAGACAAGCAGTGACACCAAGGGCTCCAGTTGATTGGGAGACCCCTCTATAACTGAACCTGCAATACAAAAATCCAGAAGGGAACAGACATCATTTGGAAGTGAAGGCTGACAGGAAGGCAGCAGCAGGAGAGTAAATCTTAACAGAGCTCCAAAGTACTGGACTTGGTTTAGCAGTAGGGTGGGTGTACCAGGGCAAGTCATAGACCTGAGTTCTAGAAGAACTAGAAAAGTAAGCATTTTTTTCAACCTATACTTATTTTGTTCTAGGCATTAAGGATAGAGTAAATAAAACATTCTTCTCATTGAGTGTATATAAATGAAAGAAGAGAGAATAAACAAGATAAATAAAGGAAATATATACATACATATATATATACAAGCTTTATATATATATTTTATATACTTATATAAAGCTTGTATATATATATATATATATATATATATATGTATGTATATATGTATATACAAAAAAAAAGTATATATTTCCATTCTTAGATGCTGTGTATGGAAGTTCTAGTTGTTCCTTGGTATTGCCAATAATTGTACTTTCATGGGTGTTGTGGGATGCTATTGCAATTTTAATTTACATTTTACTTATAATGAATGTTAATCATTTTTTACATGCTTATTTTTTGTTTTTTTAGTTGTGGGAATTAACCGCAGGACCTCACACATGCTAGGCAAGCACTGTACTGCTGAGTTGCATCTCTAATCTTTGTTTGTCCTTTACATATCTTTGATGAAGTGTCTTTTCAGATCTTTTTTTAAAATTTTTTTTTAGTTGGACACAATATATTTATTTTTATTTATTTATTTATATGTGGTGCTGAGGATGGAACCCAGTGCCTCACATGTGCTAGGCGAGCGCTCTTCCACTGAGCCACAACCCAACCTTGTCTGTTCAGATCTTTATCACCTTTTCCCTTACAGCATTGTTTCTCATTTTTGTGTTATATGAGTTATTTATATTATTATGGACTCACGAACTCTATTAGAGTTACATGTTTTGTTAATTACTATAGCTTTATTTTGTTTTAAATTAGGAAATGTAAGTTCTTTAGCTTTTTCTGATTAAATTATTTTGATTATTTTAATTCCTTTGACTTTACAAAGAAAATTTTGAATCAGTGGGTATATTTCTTTAAAAAAATCATACTGGGACTTTAGGTTTGCATTTAGTTTATAGATGAATTCAGAGATTCAAATCTTAACTACATGGGGTCTTCCAATTCCTAAATATTGAATTTGTTCAAATCTTCTTCAATGTGTCACTAATAGTGATTGATAGTTTCAATATACAGCTCTTGTAAATTATTCTATTTAATTTATTCCTAAATATTTCATACTAAGGATTCAGTTGCAAATATTATCTTTTATTTCAGTTTTTAGTTGTTCATTATTAGTATATAGAGGTACAATATATGATACAATAATGACCAGGCATCTTGCAATCTTGTTAAACTCACTTAAAGTGAGTTCAGATACAGCCCTTTTGCAGATTTCTTGAAGTTGCTACAATTTAAAGAAACAAAACGAGGTGTTCTATAGATTTAGCTAGGCTATACTAGTCAGAGAATGTGCGTCTTAGTTTTCTTTGTGCTATTGGGCCAGGGAGTAATTTTTATTACTGAGGTAAGATAGAAGGAATAAGAAATTGAAAGGAGATATTAAGAAAAACAAGGAAATATGACTTTAATCTAGAAATTCCTCATACTTTTCCAGACCTGTCACTCTCCATTTCAATCTTCTCCTAGGTCAGTTACTACCAAATTTCTGGAAAAATCTGTAAATCTACCTGTGCACTATTAACTAATCCCCCAATGAAGAAAGAAACATGGTATTTTGAGAAATATGTAATTTAAGGGACTTTCCAGTCCTATCTTCTGGTCAGATAGTGAAGACTTAAGGATATGGAGTTTGACTAGACCACCTGGTATCATTCCTTCATCCATTCCCATATGTATCCTTCACCAGATTTCCTTTAAAAGAAGGATCGACAGTTCCAAAAGTGCACCTCTCATTCTTGAGATGGCCTATGTTTTCCTTTGAATGCATATTCCTTGGCTTCCCCTAAAGTCATCTCTCTCTTGAGATTGCCCCCATTCTCCCTTGAATGTGTATCTACTTTCCTAAAGAACCCTATATTATGCCTCTGACAGGTGTGTGCTGAAATTCTTTTCTGTCCCACAAGCCAAAGACCCTATGGTCCTGAGTCACTTTCCCTCTTCTCTAATCTGTCACTCTGTTTTTTCATTGGAGAATTTAATCTATTTATATTGAAGGTAATTATTTATAGGCAACAATCTTACTACAGACAAGTTACAAAAACTTGTTTTCTAGTTTCATTTTAATTCCTTTCTTTTTTTCCTTCTTCTTCTGCAGTCTTCCTTGTGGTGAAGTGACTTACTCTAGCAACCTAATTTGATTCCTGGCTTATTATTTCGATTTTTGATCAATGCTTACCAAACTATATTTTGATTATAAGAAAGTCATGTGAAATGATAGCATCTTAACACAATCATAAAAATAAATATGCTAATAAACTACATTTTTATTCCTTTCCTCCTCACATTTTGAATTTTTGATAGCCAATTTTGCAGTTTTTAATATTGCCTATTTCTTTTTTATAGCTTTATTTTATTCATTTTATTTTTTATGTGGTGCTGAGGTTTGAACCCAGGGCAATGCTCTACCACTGAGCCACAACCCAGCCTTAATATTGACTATTTCTTAACATTTTACTTTCGTTGTATTATTTTTAATTGTTTTGGTTTTTGGTCCTCATACTAAAAATATGAATGGTTATGCATTATGTTAATAATATTGGGGCATTCTGAATTTGCATAATTACTCTTAATAGTGAGTTTTATTCCTTCTTACTCATTAATGTTTCTTTCTTTTTGTTTAAAAAACTCCCTATAGCATTTCTTGAAGGACAGGTTTGGTGGAGATAATACTCACTCAGGTTTTGTCTGGGAATGTTTGTATGTCTTCTTCATTTCTAAAGGACAGCTTTGTGGCCACAGAATTCTCTATTGGTAACTTTTCCCCCCTTTAGTAATGTGAAAATCTCATGCCATTTCTTCATGGCCTGCAAGGTTTTTGCTCAGATGTTTTCTGTCAGGTGAACTGGAACAAATATATGTGTTGTTTCTTTTTTCTTGCTGCCTTGAGAATTTTTATCTTTCACCTCTGAGAGAGCTTACTTGTAAAACCTTGGAAGTTATATGTCTTAGAGTAGACTTGTTTGAGTTAAATCTAACTGGTGACCTCTGACCTTTATGTACCCAGATATTTGTTTCCTTTTAGGTTTGGAAAGTTTTCTGTTAGTATCTCTTTCAATAAGCTTTCTAACCCCTTTGGCATTCTCAAGTCACTCTTCAACCCCAAAGTCCAATATGTTCTCTTTTAATGTCCCAGAATTCCCATAAGCTCTTCATTTTATTTTCTTTTTTTCCCTCTGTGTATTCTCAAGTAGCTTGTCATCAAGCTTACTAATTATCTCTTTTCTTTGATTTGTCTTATTATTGATGTCTTCTATGATGTTTGTAATTTCACTTGGTATAGTTTTTATCTCAAGAGTTTCTGTTTGGTTTTAAAAAATCATTTCCATTTTTCTGTTAAGCTTCTTTTTAGTGTATTAAATCATTTCTCTATGCTTTCTTGAAGCTTCTAGAATTTTCTTAAAACAGCTGTTTCAAAATCTCCGAGTCCTCTGATATTAGTTACCATCTTGTTGTTGTAGCACTTTATTTTGACCACTAAGTGAGGTCGTGGTTTCCTGAAAGCTCTTGATGCCTGTTGGTATGCAACATCATCTGACCATTATGAAAAAGATGGCCGCTGCGTACGGGGGTTGCTGAAGTGCTGAGCGTGGTGCTCAAAGCAGCGGCTTTAATAGAGATTTCTGTTAGAGCTCATTTCACCGTTAATCTGTAGCGGACCACTTTGCCAAGGAGCAGGAAGAACAAAGAAATCGAAAAAGAGACGCTTGGCTGCTCAGAGCCGCGGGCGCTTTGCTCCCATCTGCTTCCTCTTTCGCTTCGCTCCGGGCGGAGAAGCTGAATGTGTAATCAGCAGTGGATTGTAAGTACCCGAGGCAAAGAAAGCTCAGTGCGCCCCGCCTTTTTTTTTTTTTTGAATATTTTTTATACAGGGAGAGTTTGTGGATTGGGTTTGTTGGTGGGGCTGTGGTTTCTGTGCCGAAAATCCACTCCGCGGGAGCCGCCATTTGCTTTCTGCTTGCTGTCTTGATGGCTCTGTATACACTGTCCGGCAGCCGCACCTAGAGGTTGGAGCTGGGCTGCGTGCCGAGCCCTGTCCTCCGAAGGCTGGACTGCAGCCTCGAGCGTCTCGGTGGCCTGTTCGCCGCTGCACCTTCGGGCAGAGCCTGCTCTGGGGTCGTTCTGCACCCCCCTGCCAGGGGACCCGTGCTCCGGAGGAGGGGGACGGAGAGCCGCGGCGGCAGCCGCTTGGGCCCCTGGGGCCGGGCACAGGGCTGAAGAGCTGCGGAAGCCAGGGCGGCTCTGCTACGGTCGCAGACAAGCGTGGCCCAGAGACAGCGACAGCGGCAGGGTTTCATTTCTAGAAATCTGGACTGGAAACAGAAGCAGCAGTTTGTATAATCCCACGAACTTGCATATACCAGGAAGCTGTAAGGGCAACATGAATAGCATTGAGGAGATGTAACATGGTGGCAGGCGCAGAGAGATCAAGTCTCTGACATCTTCAACTGCGCGGGCATAGGGAGCCGTAAACTGTCTAAATGCTGTTTGCTCAGGATCACTAGGCAATGCTGAGCTGACGTGGATCTGGGGTGTACAGGCTGGGCCCCTCAGAACACACACACAGAGCCCGAATCGGAAGCAATTAAGCTCCGGTTCGCCTGCTTCGTGTGACTCAGCACTAACGATCCTGCTGAAATAATTGGCCGGCCCTTAGGAACTTACAGAGGTAAAAGCCAACCGAGCCTTCATAGGCAGTGGCCACAGGACTGAAACGGGGATTGGGAGAGACAGTCAGAACCCACCCGTTGCATTGGTCACCCGGCAAAGGGAACAAACGGTCACCATTTGCATGGGATATCACCATGGCAGAGAAACGGCATCACGGGCGGAGGAGATAACTGCATTGAAACCAGCGCGACAGGTGTGTAATCCCCTAGTCATCTCTCTCCACACAGCAGGGAAAACTTAAGGGCCACTCCCAGCTCTCCTGTGAACGCAATAACCAGACCGAGGGAATCAGGAGTGGCGCGGGACTCGCGGCGCGGAACTCCCGGCTACCGCTCCCACCAGTGCTGACAACTGAGGTCTCTTGCACCAGCTACCGGGGGCGTGGCTACAGGAGGGCAAGCAAATTCGCTGGGGGATCTCAGCCCCAAGCTCTACAAACTTAGGGTCTGAGGGAGGCAAACAGGGAGAGTGAGCCCAGGTGTTCATGAAAACAGGGCTCCCAGGAGCAGCAGACCTGGCGTGTAGCCAGTATTGTGGTGAGCGCCACAGGTGAGCACGGCCTGGCTTGAGGAAACACAAGACAAGGCCCTAGACACTCAGGATTGGAGACCCGCCCAGTCTAGGAGAAAGAGCGGCTGCACAGTGAATGGTTCCCACCTATTGAGAGGAGAAGCTTGGCCCAGTGGGCACAGCTCCACCTACTGGAAGAGAAGTTAATAGAACTCTAGGACTGCATTTATTATTATTATTATCATTTTTTTTTCTTTTTCTTTTTTTTTTCTTTTTTTCTCTTCTTTTTCTTTCATTTTCAATTTTTATTTGTTGTTGTTCTTTAACTTTTTTCAATGTTTCTATTTTTTTTTAATTTATTATTATTATTTTTTTAATTTTAATTTTCATTTTTTATTATCACTATTATTTTTCTTAAAAATTTTTTTTTCATCTTTCCTTTCTTTCTTTATTATCTAATCTTTGCTATTCTTGTTTCTTTTGTCTTTTCATTTCTTTTCAATTTTCTTATTCCCCCTTCCTTGAATTCTACCTGCCTACTCTCATTCTCTTTAATGACTTCTTCCCTTCCCTTCTAATATCTTTCCTCTCAAGCATCAAATAAATCTATAAGAGTAAACAGTAACTCAGCAGTCAAACAGAACAAGAAGAAACATGAGCAGCATAAAAAAGCAAGGAAGAAAAGTAGTACAAACAATGAAGGACAGCCTAAATATTCAGGAGGACCTAGAGTCAGCAGAAAAATGGTCATATAAAGAACTCAAGGAATACCTTAGACAGATGGAATGGAACCTTAAAGAAGATACGAGACAGCAAATTCAAACAGTGAAAGAACACTTTGAAAATGAATTACATAGACAGATAAAAGAAGAAGTTAAGCATCTTTATCAGGAGATTGAGATTATAAAAAAAAACCAAACAATAATTCTAGAAATGAAGGAAACGATAAACCAAATTAAAAACTCAATTGAGAGTATCACTAACAGAGTGGAGCAAGTAGAAGCCAGAACATCAGATAATGAAGACAAAATATATCATCTTGAAAAGAGCCTAGCCAACTCAGAAAGGCTGGTTAAAAACCACGAGAAAAACATCCAAGAGATATGGGATAACATAAAGAAACCAAACCTATGAGTCATCGGGATAGAAGAAGGTACAGAGATTCAAACCAAGGGAATGAGTAACCTGCTGAAAGAAATAATTACAGAAAACTTTCCAGAAATAAAAAAGGAAACGGATATACAAATTGTAGATGCATACAGGACACCGAGCACACAAAATCACAGTAGACCAACGCCAAGACACATTGTTATGAAGATATCCAATATACAGAACAAAGAGAAAATACTAAAAGCTACAAGAGAAAGGAGACAGATTACATTCAGGGGTAAACCAATAAGGTTAACAACGGATTTTTCATCACAGACGCTGAAAGCGAGAAGATCCTGGAACAACGTATTTCAAACACTGAAAGACAATGGATGCCAACCAAGAATTCTGTATCCAGCAAAATTAAGCTTCAGGTACGATAACGAAATAAAAATCTTTCATGATAAACAAAAGCTAAAAGAATTTGCAGCCAGAAAACCAGCATTGCAAAGCATCTTGAGCAAAACACTACACGAGGAAGAAATGAAAAACAATAACCAAAACCATCAGTGGGAAGTGCCTCTATAAAGACAGAGGGCGGGGGGAAAGCTAACCATGGAGAAACAAACTAAATTAAAAAAAAAAAAAGAAGATAAATAATCAAACATGGCTGGAAGTACAAACCATATATCAATAGTAACTCTAAACATTAATGGCTTAAACTCTCCAATAAAGCGACATAGGCTGGTAACATGGATTAAAAAAACAAATCCAACAATATGCTGCCTCCAGCAGACACATCTGATTGGAAAAGACATACACAGGCTGAAGGTGAAAGGTTGGGAAAAAATATAGCACGCACACGGTCCTCGTAAGCAAGCAGGGGTGGCCATCCTCATATCGAATAAAATTGACTTCAAGACTAAATTAATCAAAAGGGATAAGGAAGGACATTATATACTGTTAAAAGGAACCATTCACCAACAAGACATAACAATTACCAATATTTATGCACCAAATAATGGTGCTGCGACGTTCATAAAACAAATTCTCCTCAAGTTCAAGAATCAAATAGACCACAACACAATAATTATGGGTGACTTCAACACACCTCTCTCACAATTGGACAGATCCTCCAAACAAAAGCTGAATAAAGAAACTATAGAACTCAATATCACAATCAACAACCTAGACTTAACTGACATATATAGAATATATCAACCATCATCAAGTGGATATACTTTTTACTCAGCAGCACATGGATCCTCCTCAAAAATAGACCATATATTATGCCATAGGGCAACCCTCAGTAAATATACAGGGGTGGAGATAATACCATGCATTTTATCTGATCATAATGGAATGAAACTGGAAATCAATGATAAAAGAAGGAAGGAAAAATCCTACATCACATGGAAAATGAACAATATGTTACTGAATGATCAATGGGTTACAGAAGACATAAAGGAAGAAATCAGAAAATTCTTAGAGATAAATGAAAATACAGACACAACATATCGGAATCTATGGGACACAATGAAAGCAGTTTTAAGAGGGAATTCATCGCTTGGAGGTCATTCCTCAAAAAAAGGAAAAACCAACAAATAAATGAGCTCACACTTCACCTCAAAGCCCTAGAAAAGGAAGAGCAAAACAACAGCAAATGTAGCAGAAGGCAAGAAATAATCAAAATCAGAGCGGAAATCAACGAAATTGAAACAAAAGAAACTATTGAAAAAATTAACAAAACTAAAAGTTGGTCCTTTGAAAAAATAAATAAGATCGACAGACCTTTAGCCATGCTAACGAAGAGGAGAAGAGAGAGAACTCAAATCACTAACATACGGGATGGAAAAGGCAATATCACAACAGACACTACAGAAATACAGAAGACAATTAGAAATTATTTTGAAAACCTATATTCCAATAAAATAGAAGATAGTGAAGACATCGATAAATTCCTTAAGTCATACGATTTACCCAGACTGAGTCAGGAGGATACTCACAACTTAAACAGACCAATAACAATAGATGAAATAGAAGAAGCAATCAACAGACTTCCAACCAAGAAAAGCCCGGGACCGGATGGGTATACAGCGGAGTTTTACAAAACCTTTAAGGAAGAATTAATGCCAATACTTTTCAAGTTATTTCAGGAAATAGAAAAAGAAGGAGCTCTGCCAAATTCATTCTATGAGGTCAACATCACCCTGATTCCGAAACCAGACAAAGACACCTCAAAGAAAGAAAACTACAGACCAATATCTCTGATGAACCTAGATGCAAAAATTCTCAATAAAATTCTGGCGAATCGGATACAAAGGCACATCAAAAAAATTGTGCACCATGATCAAGTAGGATTCATCCCTGGGATGCAAGGATGGTTCAATATACGGAAATCAATAAATGTTATTCACCACATCAATAGACTTAAAAATAAGAACCATATGATCATCTCAATAGACGCAGAAAAAGCATTCAACAAAGTACAGCATCCCTTTATGTTCAAAACATTAGAAAAACTAGGGATAACAGGAACTTACCTCGACATTGTAAAAGCTATCTATGCTAAGCCTCAGGCTAGCATCATTCTCAATGGAGAAAAATTGAAGGCATTCCCCCTAAAATCTGGAACAAGACAGGGATGCCCTCTATCACCACTTCTATTCAATATAGTTCTCGAAACACTGGCCAGTGCAATTAGACAGACGAAAGAAATTAAAGGCATAAAAATAGGAAAGGAAGAACTTAAATTATCACTATTTGCAGATGACATGATTCTATACCTAGAAGACCCAAAAGGGTCTACAAAAAAACTACTAGAACTAATAAATGAATTCAGCAAAGTGGCAGGATATAAAATCAACACGCATAAATCAAAGGCATTTCTGTATATCAGCGACAAAACTTCTGAAATGGAAATGAGGAAAAACACTCCATTCACAATATCTTCAAAAAAAATAAAATACTTGGGAATCAACCTAACAAAAGAGGTGAAAGATTTATATAATGAAAACTACAAAACCCTAAAAAGAGAAGTAGAAGAAGATCTTAGAAGATGGAAAAATATACCCTGTTCATGGATAGGCAGAACTAACATCATCAAAATGGCGATATTACCAAAAGTTCTCTATAGGTTTAATGCAATGCCAATCAAAATCCCAACGGCATTTCTTGTAGAAATGGATAAAGCAATCATGAAATTCATATGGAAGAATAAAAGACCCAGAATAGCAAAAGCAATTCTAAGTAGGAAGTGCGAATCAGGCGGTATAGCGATACCAGACTTAAAACTATATTACAGAGCAATAGTAACAAAAACAGCATGGTACTGGTACCAAAACAGGAGGGTGGACCAATGGTACAGAATAGAGGACACAGAGACTAATCCACAAAGCTACAACTATCTTATATTTGATAAAGGAGCTAAAAGCATGCAATGGAGGGAGGATAGCATCTTCAACAAATGGTGCTGGGAAAACTGGAAATCCGTATGCAACAAAATGAAACTGAATCCCCTCCTCTCGCCATGCACAAAAGTTAATTCAAAGTGGATCAAGGAGCTAGATGTCAAATCAGAGACTCTGCGTCTGATAGAAGAAAAAGTTGGCTCCGATCTACATATTGTAGGGTCGGGCTCCAAATTCCTTAATAGGACACCCATAGCACAAAAGTTGATAACAAAAATCAACAAATGGGACTTACTTAAACTGAAAAGTTTTCTCTCAGCAAGAGAAACAATAAAAGAGGTAAATAGGGAGCCTACATCATGGGAACAAATTTTTACTCCTCACACTTCAGATAGAGCCCTAATATCCAGAGTATACAAAGAACTCAAAAAATTAAACAATAAGAAAACAAATAACCCAATCAACAAATGGGCCAAAGACCTGAACAGACACTTCTCAGAGGAGGACATACAATCAATCAACAAGTACATGAAAAAATGCTCACCATCTCTAGCAGTCAGAGAAATGCAAATCAAAACCACCCTAAGATACCATCTCACTCCAGTAAGATTGGCAGCCACTATGAAGTCAAACAACAACAAGTGCTGGAGAGGATGTGGGGAAAAGGGTACTCTTGTACATTGCTGGTGGGACTGCAAACTGGTGCGGCCAATCTGGAAATCAGTATGGAGATTCCTGGGAAAGCTGGGAATGGAACCACCATTTGACCCAGCTATTGCCCTTCTTGGACTTTTCCCCGAAGACCTTAAAAGAGCGTACTACAGGGATACTGCTACATCGATGTTCATAGCAGCACAATTCACAATTGCTAGACTGTGGAACCAACCCAGATGCCCTTCAATAGATGAATGGATAAAAAAAATGTGGCATTTATACACCATGGAGTATTACGCAGCACTAAAAAATGACAAAATCATAGAATTTGCAGGGAAATGGATGGCACTAGAGCAGATTATGCTTAGTGAAGCTAGCCAATCCCTAAAAAACAAATACCAAATGTCTTCTTTGATATAATGAGAGCAACTAAGAACAGAGCAGGGAGGAAGAGCAGGAAGAAAAGATTAACATTAAACAGATAGATGAGGTGGGATGGAAAGGGAGAGAAAAGGGAAATTGCATGGTAATGGAGGGAGACCCTCATTGTTATACAAAATTACATATAAGAGGTTGTGAGGGGAATGGGAAAATAAACAAGGAGAGATATGAATTACAGTGGATGGGGTAGAGAGAGAAGATGGGAGGGGAGGGAGGGGGGATGGTAGAGGATAGGAAAGGTAGCAGAATACAACAGTTACTAATAGGGTATTATGTAAAAATGTGGATGTGTAACCGATGTGATTCTGCAATCTGTATTTGGGGTAAAATTGGGAGTTCATAACCAACTTGAATCTAATGTATGAAATATGATATGTCAAGAGCTTTATAATGTTTTTAACAACCAATAAAAAAAAATTTAAAAAAAAAAAAACATCATCTGACCATTAAAGAATTATTTATTCCAGTCTTTGTAATCTGGCTTTCTTCCGGTCTTTCCAGAAATTTTAAGCACGCCGCTTATTTTCTCTGAGACTATATTTACTTCCAGTATATCAACACTAGATGGAACCCTAAGTCCAGGCTTGTCACAAGTTTGCTGTAGGTATGTCATTATTATTTGAGCAGTAGAGAGTGATTCAAGCACAGTTTTTTTTTAAAAATCTGTAGTTGATGTGTTTTTCAGAATGAATCCGGGGGATACCTGAAAGCCTCTCCCTGGACCCAGGGCAGTCCCAGATGCCTTATTCACAGTCATCAACCTATTGTTGGGCATTATGGCTTTCGGCCTGACTCTGGGCAGATTTACTGTGGAGAGACCAGCCCAGATTTCTATCCCCTGCCTCTGACCACCAATGCTGTCAAGCTCTATAACACTTAAGCACATAGCCGCCCACTGCTGTGATCAGCAATGCCAAACTAGCAGATTCCTGCAAGAGGGATGGAAGATTAGAAAAATAAAGACTCACATATGCAGATTTTGAAGATAACAGCTAGGATTGGGTGGAATGCTGCTCTCTTATGGAGAAGAAGGTCTAAAAAATTATGCTAGCTATCTTTATTATATATGTCTTATAAATCAGATTAAAGACTATGCAAGCATTATTCTTTGTATTCATGAAAGCTACAGAGTTAGCAATATAATGCAGTTTATCTCTCAGTTACATACTACAGTTTCAATGTGCAATGTTAGAAGCTTTGTGTAGCTCTCCAGAAAGTCCATTGTTTAAAGTTACTGTTATGGGAGCAAGATAAGGAGCAGCAGAGCTGGTGAAACATTGTGGTTTTCTAACAGAAGAGTTCCTTTATTCCTGGGAGCTGTTTGCCTGGGAGATCAAGGTTGAGGTTGGTAAGACTCTAGCACAGAGCCTTCTCATGGAGGGCATTACCATAGCAATTAGGCATCCTGTACCTTTTCACAGAAACTTTCCCAGGCACCAAGCATGGCACAGCCATGAAGTCATCAGGGACCTCAATTTCAGACACTGCTCTCCCATTTACTGTCACCATTCTCCATACACCACAACTAGCATAGCACTAGAGTAGGACTAAGACCTATACTGCTATTGGCTACCTACTGCTGAAAAGCACTCATACCCAACCTGCTGCAACCAGCTACAGATGCTGGCCAGGATAGAAATTGGATAGACCTCTGCATCTCCCCCAAGGGTTGGAACTATTTCGAGATCCACACATAAACAGGCCTGGAGTTGGGAACGTTAGGGTCTGCCTAGCATCTGGCATCACTAGACTGGTACTAAGTTCCAAGGCAAAGTCCTATTCTTACTGCCCTGCTCTACTCCCATCAAAAGGTGTCTTCTTCTAGACCAAGCTGTCTGAGTTTGGGATAGCATTAGTGAAGGCAGTCCTTCATCACTAGGTCATCAAGGTTGATATCTGAGTCTCAGAGCTGCAAGGACCTGCATAATCTCAGGGGTGCACCAAGTTCCATGCTGCAGCTGGCAGTGAATGCAATTTGAAAAATAGGTCTGTCCTATTGAAGTCTCTGCCTGATGCCAGGACAGGACTATGGTATCCATCTGTGAGCACTGGCATGGGGATAAGTGAGCTGCCTGAGAAGGATGGTGATAGATATAGTTTCTTGGCTGCTAAGGCTGATGATAAGCTGGGTTACCCCTGAATCTCACAGTCACAGGGATGTGTGTAAATATGTGCATGTGTGTGCTTGCAGGCAAGCTCTCAAGTGTTTTTTTCCAAGCCCATTTTAAGGCTGGCAATGATGCAGGGCAAAACTTGAGACTATACCAATGGTGTGAAGGTCTCTTCTTAAGTCAGGTCTAGAGGCTCTATCTATGAGCTTTGGCTTAAATATAGCAGCCTTTGTTTTCTACCTGGTACTAAGCCTCACCATAGTGGACCTAACACTGAACTCCAAGAAAAGGTCTGGTTAGATTTCATGTTCTGGTCTCCAGTGAGTGGTCTTGCTCCCCACTCTGCTGTGTGAAGTTTTGGGAGGGATGGTAGCATTCTTTGCCATCTAGCTAACACAGTTCCAATGGCTCAGTCCACAGGTACACCCCTTGGGGTAGGATGCCCAGCAATGGATTCAATGTGATGGGCCTGGTACTGGGTTTCAAGTCTGAATTCTGGATTTAAATCCCTCTCTTTCACCCAAGTGGGAGGCATGTCCTTTACACTGTTCTGATTGGAGTTGAGGGAGAGGTAATGTGAGCAATTCCTTCTTTCCTGCTTTCTTCAATGCATCTTTTCCTTTTTTAAGTACTAAAAACAGCTACCATAGTTTCTAATCTAGTTTTATTAGCTCTTATGACGGTAGTTTGGTGTATGAATAGCTATTCAAATATGATGTGTTTGTGGAGAGATAATAGCTTAAAGGTCTTATTCCTGCTATCTTGTTCCATCTCTTCCTTCATTATCCTTAATTTTCATGCATTGATTGGTGTTTGGGTAATTGAAGAAGTCTGTACCTATTTCAGTCTTCTCAGACTGATTTTGTCTGCAAAAATTCATCAACACTCATTTTCTATTCAGATATTCTGGGAAGGCTGCGTGATGTGGTCCATGGGTGGGGTTGCTACTTGAGTCCTTGGACTCACTGGCCTGGTCCCTGAGTCAGCAGGTGGCTGACTTAAAGCATGGATCCACTTTTGTGAACCTGCTGGATAGGTCTGGTAGGGTTGGTCTGGAGCCCACATCCCAGTGATTGGCCTAAAGCTTGTGACTTCTGGGGCCCAACTTTTGCTGAGGGCTTTTGGGACAGGTCAGTCTGGCTGTAGAGAATATCAGAGATCAGATTCATCCTGTAGGTCTAAAGTTTGTTGCTATGAACTTTGGGTGAATACCATCTAAGAGTCTGGGCCCAGGGTTCTGCCTTGTCCTGAGTGTTACTGTGGCAGGCCCAGTATTGGGGTTCAAGGCAGAGTCCTGTGCTTACTTCCTTCTCTTTCCCCAAAGTAGAAAGCATCTTTTTTCGCATTGTGCTGCCTTTAGTTTGGGAGAGGTGTGAAGGTAATGTAAAACTGTCCTACCAACTTCAATGAATCTTTTCTTATATCTGTGATACACCAAGGTATTCTGATTTCTGACTTTCTTTCTTTAGAACTTGTAAAGTTATTTTTTTCTATATAGATCGTTGTTCAAACTGATGTTTCTGTAAGGGGATAATCACTAGAGAGTCTTACTGTGCCATTTTGCTTTGTACATTTCTCTCATGTTTTATATTTATAGTCTTATATTTAGAGCACCTTTAAAGTTTTAAAATATATTTTATTTAATATTTATTTTGTATCTGTACTTACACCTTTATGTATGTATTATTTCAATTAAAATCATTTTGTATTTTAATGTTTCCTTTCTTTTAGTTTATATTGTATTTTTCCTGTATTTATGTTCCTGTGTTTATGTAGAAATGTTCAGAGGTGAGAACTGTAATCTAACTGTAACTGTAGGCAAGTGGGGTATGACTGGAAAAGGTGGGTGCCTGGTGCCATACTCTGGAGGGGTTTATTTTCTCTGGGGCTCCTTCTGCCTTGATGTTCAGCTTCACCTTGTTCCCAGAGTAATGAACCTGGCTAACTATGGACTACACTTCTAGAACCATGAGCTAAAATACATTTTTACACTTCTAAGTTGTTCTTGTTGTGTATTTTGGTCACAGCAACAAAAAGATGACTAACATAGATATTGGTAGCTAGAGTGTTGGGAGAAACCTCATATCTAAACTATTATCATTTACTTATATTTTATTACCTATTTCCCCCTATAGACATGTTAAACTCTTTGAGAAAGGAAATAAAAAGGTTATATGATTTATCTTTCAGCCATCTCTAATATTTTCTGTGTAAGAAATTAGCAGCACATATTTTTCCTTGCCTGAACATTTGACTACATGATGTTGAGTCAGGCTACTTATGATGTGAACCTATGTGATCATAATTCCTCATTAGCCATCCATTCTTCTCGGATTACTTCTGCATACTTGGAGGATTACCATGCAAAATGTAATAGACTATGAGGTTTTGGTCAATTTTTGCTGATAAAATAGATAAGAGAGAGGTAGGGGTGACATTCTTTCTTGTTCCCTGCTATGTGCTGCATTTGCTGGCAGTAGTTATATCCTTGCACATCACAGGTCATTTGGGGTGGTTTTTCCTCATCTGTTTCCTCTCTCACTCAAGTTCTGGTATCACTATTTGTTCTCTTTGCCTCACCATATCTACTTACCTACCAGCTTCATTATGGCTATATCTTAAATACTTCAATATTAATACCTTTTTGAATTTATTTAATCCTGCTTACTCACTTTAAGTTGACCCTTCATATATATGTTTGTGTCACACACACACACACATCTATATCTATATACAAAAGGATTCTGTTTCTTTCTTATCAGCTGTTGGTAGGTAGTAAAATATAAATTAGTATGGTAATCATGACAGTAGTAAATGCATGTTATTGCTCAAATTGTTTTTATTTGGTATACTAGTTGATCAAGGTTGATTTCATCAAAATAATTGACGTTCACTTCTAAGAAATCAGAGAAGTTTGAAAAATGTCATTTCTCCCATTTTCGACCAAAAATAGAAAGTAGGTTTTCCCAAAACTTTTTAAAATTGAATGTATTTGGATTGGAGGTTGTAAATTGAATATTGGTACTGAGCAATGTGATGGGGGGAGGACTGGTTGTAATTGGGGTAGTATCCTCAGTAGATGCTGTGGTGGTAGTTGCTGCTAATGTGGAGGTGGGCTCTGTTGGTGGGGAAGTAGGTAGTGTTGAGGAGGCAGTGGTTTCTTTTGTAGTGGATTCTGTGGAAAGGATGGTGGTTGCTGTTGTGGTGGGTTCTGTGGAAAGGACGGTGGTTGCTGTTGTTGTTGTGGTGGGGTCTGTGTAAAGGACAGTGGTTGCTGTTGTGGTGGGTTCTTCTGTTGTTGTGGTGGGTTCTTCTGTTGTTGTGGTGGGTTCTTCTGTTGTTGTGGTGAGTTCTTCTGTTGTTGTGGTGGGTTCTTCTGTTGTTGTGGTGAGTTCTTCTGTTATTGTGGTGGGTTCTTCTGTTGTTGTGGTGGGTTCTTCTGTTGTTGTGGTGGGTTCTTCTGTTGTTGTGGTGAGTTCTTCTGTTGTTGTGGTGGGTTCTTCTGTTGTTGTGGTGGGTTCTTCTGTTATTGTGGTGGGTTCTTCTATTGTTGTTGTGGGTTCTTCTGATGCTGTGGTGGGTTCTGTGGAAAGTATGATGGTTGTTGTTGGGGCAGTGGTGAATTCTGCAGTGTTGGTAGGTGTGATAGTTGTTTTTACTGGGGGTTTAGGGTTAGGGAAAGGAGGATGAACAGGAGGATGTACAGGGAAAGGGTGACATGGTGGTTTTGGGTATAAAGGTCGATTTGGATAACCAGGAAAGTGGTGAGGTTTTCTAATGGTTTTCGGTGGAAGGGATTGAGGAGGAAAGAAAGCTGAGCCAAAGCGAGAAGGAGGAAAAAGAGGTCGTGATTGACTATATCCTGGGTGATTGAAAGGAGGGGAGCCTGCTGAAATCCTTCTTGGCCTGTAGTATATAAAAGATGATGGCAGCTTGCTGGATTGATATGGTCCACTGTGTACTCTGTGACTCTCACTGGGCTGTAGAGATAAAAACAAACCCAAAAGCAAGGTTTCTAAGTTTGATCATTTCAAATTCAAATATTAGCGTATATACTTTTTGTGAATGCATTTTTAATATTATTTCAATTATGCAAATTAATGAGGGTAAAGTATTATAACTCTATCTGTATGTAGTGTACAATAATTTAATAAGAGTAGTTAATATTTCCACCTTAAATATTTAAAATTTTCTATTAACATAACAATAGTACATGTTTTGGGGGTATGGTGTGATATTGCCATATATGTATACAATATGTACTGATAATTGACATTTCAACATCCTTATCATTACCTTATGTTTAAAACCTTTGATCTCCTCTCCTTTAGTTATTCATAAGATATATATTTCAGTATTTAAACTACAGTCACCCAATTGTTCTATAGAATACTAGAACTTATAAATTCTATTATGTGTTCTTGTACTTTTTAACCTTTTTAAAATCTCTCCCTCACCTACTCTTCCCAGGATCTAGTAATCAAAACTATAAATTCTGTTTGACATTTATAATATCCACATATGACAGAGAACATATTGTATTTGTCTTTCTGCATCTGATTTATTTCTTTGAAATAATAGCTGAAAACCTCCTTGATCTTGAGAAAATATGGACATTCAGGTACAGAAGGCCTGTAAGAATACAAATAAAGATGACCTGAAAAGATTCTTACCAGAGCATATGATAGTTAAACTTCCAAAAGTATAATACAAAGAGGGAATTTTAAGAATTGTAAGAGAAAAAACACTAAGTCATATTTAAGTATACCTTTATATACTTTATATAGACTTTTAGCAGATTTCTAAGCAGAAACTTTGTGATTCAAGAGAGTATGTGATGATATACTCTAAGTTCTGAAAGAAAATTACTGTCAACCAAGATGACTATATCTAGAAAATCAATTCTTTAGAAATGAAGGGGAAATAAAGACTTTTCAAAAGAAATGTAAACTGAGGGAATTCATACTATCAGACTGGTTTTACAAAAGATGCTTAAGGAAATCCCATTCTCAAAGTAAAAAATAAGAACCATTATGAAAACACATGAAAGTATTAAAACTCATTGGAAGAGCAGATACATAAAAGAGAAAGAGAAAAAAAATCAAACCTTATCAACATAGTAAGCCAGCAAAACATAAAGATGAAAAAGAGAGGAAGGATAGAACAAAGGATATTAAAACACACACAACATGAACACACACACATACACACATACACACACAAATTTAACAAAATGATGAAGTCAAGACCTTTGTTACCAATAATACCTTTGCATAAAATGGACTAAATTCCTCAATTAAAGGAGAGACTGGCTAAATGGATGTAAACAAGACCTAATAATTGGCTGCCACAAGAAACTCACTTCATTAGTAAACACAGACTAAAAGTGAAAGGATATAAAAAGACAATTCATGCAAATAGAAACCCAAAGGAAGCAGGATATAAATGTCTTATATCAGACAAAATAGACTTAAAAACAAAAATTATAAAAAGAGAGGCTGGGGTTGTAACTCAGTGGTGGAGCAGTTGACTAGCCCATGTGAGGCACTGGATTCGATCCTCAGCACCACATAAAAATAAATAAAAAAACCTTTACAATGAAAACTACAGCACACTAAAGAAAGAACTCAAAGAAGACCTTAAAAGATGGAAAGATCTACATTGCTCTTGGATAGGCAGAATTAATATTATCAAAATTACCATACTTCCAAAAGCACCATACAGATTTAATGCAATTCCAATAAAAATTCCAATGACATTCCTCATAGAAATAGAAAAGGCAATCATTAAATTCATCTGGAAAAATAAGAGACCCAGAATAGCTAAAGCAATTCTTAGCAGGAAGAGTGAAACAGGTGGCATCACTATTCCAGACCTTAAATTATAATAAAGAGCAATAGTAACAAAAACAGTATGGTGTTGGCACCAAAACAGACTGGTAGACCAATGGTACAGAATAGAGGACACAGAGACTAACCCACAAAACTACAATTATCTTATATCAGACAAAGGTGCCAAGAATAAGCATTGGAGAAAAGATAGCCTCTTCAACAAATGGTGCTGGGGAAACTGGAAATCCATATGCAACAAAATGAAGAGACTGGCTAAATGGATGTAAACAAGACCTAATAATTGGCTGCCACAAGAAACTCACTTCATTAAATGAAATTAAACCCCTATCTCTTACCATGCACAAAACTCAACTCAAAATGGATCAATGACTTAGGAATACAACCAGAGACCCTGTGTCTAATAGAAGAAAAAGTAGGTCCTAATCTTCATCATGTGGGATTAGGCCCCAACTTCCTTAATAAGACTCCTGTGGTGCAAGAATTAAAATCAAGAATCAATAAATGGGATGGACTCAAACTAAAAAGTTTCTTCTCAGCAAAAGAAACAATCTGTGAGGTGAATAGAGAGCCTACATCTTGGGAGTAAATCTTTACCCCTCACACATCAGATAGAGTACTAATCTCTAGGGTATATAAAGAACTCAAAAAACTAAGCACCAAACAAACAAACAAACAACCCCCCCCAAAAAAAAACAAAACCAAAACAACCAAACAAACAAATAAAACAAGACAAAACCCAACCAATAAATGGGCCAAGGACCTGAAGAGACACTTCTCAGAAGATGATGTACAATCAACAAATACATGAAAAAAATGTTTATCATCACTAGCAATTAGAGAAATGCAAATCAAAACCACTCTAAGATTTTATCTCACTCCAGTCAGAATGGCAGGTCTTATGCATACAAACAACAATAAGTGTTGGCGAGGATGTGGGGAAAAAGGTACACTCTTACATTGCTGGTGGGACTGCAAATTGGTGCAGCCAATATGGAAAGCAATATGAAGATTTCTTGGAAAATTGGGAATGGAACCATGATTTGAGCCAGCTATCCTTCTCCTTGGTCAATACCCAAAGGTCTTAAAAACAGCATACTACAGGAACACAGCCATATCAATGTTTATAGCAGCACAATTCACAATATCTAAACTCTGGAGCCAATCTAGATGCCCTTCAATAGATAATTGGATAAAAAATGTGGCATATATACACAGTGGAATATTACTCAGCAATAAAAGAGAATAAAATCATGGCATTTGCAGGTAAATGGATGGAGTTAGAGAAGATAATGCTAAGTGAAGTTAGCCAATTCCCAAAAACCTAATGCCGAGTGTTTTCCTTGATATAAGGAGGCTGATTCATAGTGGGATAGGGAGCGGGAGCATGGGAGGAATAGACAACTCTAGATAGGGCAGAGGGGTTGGAGTGGAAAGGAGAGGGCATGAGGTTATTAATGATGGTGGAATGTGATGATCATTATTATCCAAAATACAGGTATGAAAACGCAAATTGGTGTGAATATACTATGTATACAACCAGAGATATGAAAAATTGTGCTCTGTATGTGTAATAAGAATTGTAATGCATTCTGCTATCATATATAAGTTAAAACAAAACAAATATAGAGTATTAAATAAATAAATAAATAAATAAATAAATAAAATAAAGTTACTGTGTCCATCTACAGCTAAAAAAATTACAAAAAAACTGTAAAAAGAAATAAAGAGGTTATTATGTAATGATCAAGGGATCCATTCAACAAGAATATATAATAATTGTAAATATATATGCACCTAGTTATATAACAATCCAATTTTATAAAGCAAACATCATTATATCTGAAGGGAGAGAACTAGTAAAATAATAGAAGGCATCTTCAACATCATACTTTCATCAATGGACAGCACATCATTCAGAAAATCGATACTACCAATTACTAATCATTAAACTCCACTACAGATCAGATGTACTTAACAGGCATTTAAAGAATATTTCATCCAACACCTGAAAAATATATATTCTTTCCATCATGATATGGAGCATTTTCCAGAACTGATCAGATATTAGGCTACAAAACTAATCTTAACAAATTAAAAAAATATAAATCATGTCGTGTAACTTCTCTGACTGTGGTGGAATAAAACTAGGAAATAAACAAAAAAAGAAACCTAAAAAATTATGCATTTATGGAGCCTTGACAAACTGCTACTTAACAAAGAGTAGGTCTTTGAAGAAAACAAAGGAGAAATTAAAAAATTTCCTGAAACAAATGAAAATGGAAACATACCAAAACTTATGGGATATATCAAAAGTACTAAGGAAAATTTATAGTAATAAAGCCCTAAACAAAGAAGCAAAACTATCAAATAAACAACAATGGATACAAGGGATCTAGAAAAACAAGAAAACAAACTCCCAACTTATAAGGAAATAAATAACAAAGATCAGAGCATCAATAAATAAGATACTAAAAAACAATGTAAAGATCAATGAAATGAATTTATGTTTTAAAAAGATAAACTAGATTGACAAACTGTTAGACCAAGAAAAAGAAAAATATAGAGGAGGAGAAAGAGAAGACCCAAATAAAATTAGAGATGAGAAAGGAGATATTATAACTGATACCAAAAAATACTAGTGCAAAGAAGTATTAATTAATTATTAATTAATTTATTATTAGTATGGTATTAAAAAATTTTTCTCCTTTGACACCTAGGTAATTTTAGTCCTGTAGTTCACATCACATCTGAAAACAGTTAGCATTATCCTCTTTGTTTTGTATCTAGTGTATTGAGAAGCATATAAATAGCACAGACATTTTAGCAATAAATTAGTGGAGAAATTCTCAAACTTTTTTGAAATATATTAGAGAATTTTAGTTTTAATTAGCTTTAATAACAAGTATTCTGTGTGATAAAATATTTCATCTTGCATGCATTTTGACACAAATAATTGGGAGAGAATTTGCTAAGTGACCAATTAAAGATTATATCCAATGAAGAATCTTCATTCCCAATATCTCTTCTTCCAGAAATGTCCATAAAAATTTTATATGTATATATTTAAATTAAGTATAAATAATTAGCAAGTTTGTGATATATACAGTAAGTTAATTGTTTAAAAGTTCTTGAGTTGCATTGTTTATAAATTCTTGAGCAGTTTGACTAAGATAAAATGATACTGTTTTTTAATGTTATTATAAAGATGGAGTGAGTGAATTCTATTTTTCCCTGTTGATTACTTGTTTGATGATTTTATATAATTTTCACAAAATGTTAGCTTTTGATATATAAACATTATTTCTGTTTTCAAGTGTTCTGTTCCACCTTCAG
The DNA here is from genome assembly GCF_047511675.1 of Marmota flaviventris. Classification (NCBI taxonomy): domain Eukaryota; kingdom Metazoa; phylum Chordata; class Mammalia; order Rodentia; family Sciuridae; genus Marmota; species Marmota flaviventris. Next base: position 55,432,239 of record NC_092504.1, on the reverse strand, counting down.
TTTTAATACTGAATTAATGAACCAACATTTTATGCTCAGGATTGGTAATAGCAATCCAAAATAGGACAATTCCTGTTTTGTGAGCACTATCTTTTTAGTCTTATAAGACTGGTAGCCAAAAGTTACACATTTTGATGAGAGAGTACTATATAGTGAATATTGACTCAAATGTAGGAATTTGAGAAATCTGGGTTTCATCTTCTGTCTCTGTCCTCTCTTCCTCTTTCCCTCCCTTCTTTCCTTCAAAGAGATGTTTGTTGAATACCTATTATGAACATTGGGTATATACCTATAAACTAAAGAAGATCCATGCCTTCATGGAGATTTTATTTTAATGGGGAGAAGCAGACAAGAAACAAACAAAAGGTGATCTATGTAGAGAAACTGGCTTATGAGATCAAGCAATGACTAAAAACTAAGAAAAAAATAGTGTAAGGAATAGAGAATGAACACTGTTACAAAGGTGTTGAGACAAAGATTCTGAAGAGGGAATGTTTGAGAAGAAGCTAATTGAAACTCACCTATAAACATGTGGATATTGAAGAGAACATTAGAAGGAGAAGACTCATCAAGAACCCTAAAATAAGAATCAGGTTGGCAAGTTCAAGAGACAATGAGGCATTTACTGTGGAAAATACTTGGTGTGTTGTTGGTCAGAGATGAAGCCTGAGAGTTAAGGGTGGTGGGAGGACTGTGCAGTGTCTTGTAGGTTGGGGTAAGGCTGTTGTATCTTATCTTAAATATTATGAAAAACCATTGGGAGATTTTGATTTGGAAGGAGCAATGTGGTAGTAATTGTTTTGTAAAAAGTTCTTGCAGGTTATTGTGTGCAGAGTAGACTGCAGTGGCAAAAGTGAAACCATGGAAGACAACTATGGTTGCAGAATAGGTGAGAAATGATGATGACTTGGTCTAGAGTTATAGCAAGAGAATGGCAAAAAATGGTCATTCAAATTGTTCCATAGCAGAGCTGGCAGGATTCACTGAAGGAGTTCATCTGGAAGGTGATAGAAAGAGTCAAGAATGATTTCAAGATATTTGGCCTGAACAATTGGATTTGTTGATATAGGTGGAGAAGATAAATTGTATGATATTTACAAGTCAGAAAAAGAAGATGTATTGAGAAAAGTTGCTAAGAGGGAGTAACCAGTGAAGATCAGGAAAGTGGTCTAGAATAAAATAAATAACTAATTTTGAGTAGGAAGTAATGATCATGTCAAATACCATTAGATATCACTAGGACAAGGATGAGAAATGGCCATTCAGGGTATAATTTGACACAGGTGGTTTAATTCAAATGATGTGAGCAAAGTCAGTTTAAACTAGATTTAAGAGAAAACTAGAAAAGATGTGAGAATATTCAGATATAACTCTTTCTAAGTGGTCCATAGTGGTGGAAGGTGTAGTAAGCCTATTGGCAAATTAAAACCAACTGACCAAACAAGCAAGCAAGCAAGCAAGCAAGCAAGCAACCAACCAACAAAAAGGTGATATCACCACATGTTTATGTGCTTGTGGGAAAAAAATAATAAAGTAAGGGAAAATATGCTGATGTCAGATACTTAGAATAAATAATTATAAGAGGAAAACTTCTGTGTCAGGAAGAGGTGTGGGATTTGGTGTATCAGTTAACAGATTAGTCTTAGAATGGGGGTGATTTCAGTTCATCCAGTATAATGAAAGAAAAGGCAGAATGTATGTGCACAGGTCAGGGCAGGTTAAAATCTGGTATATTGCTTTACAAATTATGTGAATTTGGGTAAGTCATCTAATCTTTCTGTACATTAGCTTTCCTTTTTTTACAAAGCAGAAAGTAACAATATCTATCTCAGAGTTCTTTAGGGGAAAGAATGAAAGTGACATAGGGAATCTATCACAGTATTTGGCATGTACAAATACGTAGTGAAAATTAAATATTATTGTTTTGCAAACACTTGAAAAACATTGAGTTAATTTTGTGATTATTTTATGAAGTGTTAAGCTTTTGCATGCTAGTTTACTTTGTGATGTCTCTCTGTAATCCTGGAATTGGAATACTAAGGTTGTGGCCAAATGTGACTTGCCAATTTTGGTAAAGTTTTATTGGAACACAGTTACATCCATTTTTTTTTTTGTGTGTGTGTGTGGCTGCTTTCAAGCTGCATTGGCCAAGTTGATCAGTTGCTACAGAGAGTATGAGATCCACCAAAGTCTATGATTTTTACCAACTAGCCTTTTCAGAAAAAGTTTGTCAACTTCTGCTCTGGCTATTGTTACCAATTTATCCTGTGTCCTCAGAGAAGTTGTATTATGCCTCCAATAAGTGGTAAAAAAATTCATAGATGATATTTATATATTTTAGGAGTTTTATTTTTTCACAAGCCATTATGAATGATGGAAAGTGAATGTGTGTGAAAAGACTGTATTTTTCTAAGGCGGTGCATTGACCTCGTGCACTAAAGTTTTGCATAGTACTCAGAATAAAAACTAAAGCTCTGCAAAGCCTTGTGAGATCTTATGAAATTCAACCCTCCTCCCCTCTCTGATTTCATTTCCTGTTCCTTTTAACCCCTCTCTCTGTATACCAGCCATACTAGACTCCTTGTTGCTCATGCTTACCTCCTTTCAGAAGCTGGTACTTTCTGTTTCCACTGCTTGCATGATTTTTTTTTCCTCCTTCAAGTCTTTAATCCAATGCCATTTGGTGTCTGCCTACCTCATCTAAAATTGCAGCCTATTCCACCCCACCCCATAAACATTTCTTCTTTTCTTTCCTGCATTACATACTCAGTTGATTTGTTTATGGCTTGTCTTCCTGAAGGTCCATAAGGTTATTAACTTTTTTTCTGCACTAGTAACTGCTTTGTTCACACAACATCTAGAATGATACCTAGTATATACCAGATGCTCAGTAAATGGTTTTGGATAAGTGAATTTGCATGAGTTGGTGATAAGCCCAAATTTTCCTTACCCAATTGTAGTCTTCTAGTTCCTTCCTTTTACAAGGTAAGGAGCATAAGACACATTTGAGGGGAATTGCAACATTTGAACAAATGTGTAAGAAGTTTTAGAAGTTGTCAGTTTTTCTCACTTTGGTTTTATGGCTTTAAAAATGTGATTTGTTGCCCAGTACTATCATCAGCATCACTTGAGGATTTATAACAAGCTTGTTAGAAGTGGAGGTCTCTGCAGACCTCCTGGGTCAGAATCTGCATTTTTATAAAGTCTCAGGTGATTTGTATGCCTGCCTGTTGGAGGCATTTAGAGTTCATAGAGTTTTGAAAAATGCTGGGTGGCCTAGGTTATTTGATAGCCGCTGAATTAGTTTAATTCAGAAGACTAAAGGTTTTACTTTGCTTCTTAGTACTTCTTTTACCACAGTTAATTTTATGTTATTTGATATCTTATATTTTTAAATTTATTTTACTCTTTTTATGTTTTTAAAGCTTATATTTATTGTTCCTAGGAATTATGAAGTGCCACATTGAAAGCTCAACCAGAATAGTCTGCTTAGTGCACAGATTGTATTACACACAAAGGATTCTCTGTTTTACGAATGAATGGCAGAGGATGGCGAAAGTGCTGCCTTCATTCTCTTGTGAACATGGCACACATCCCATTACCTTTGAGTTTATACTTGATCATAATCCATGTTCATGTTATACTTCAGATTGTCTATAAAATGGCATATTAGGATAAATGAACCTATTCATTATTTTGGGGAGTCAACCACACAGCGACACATTCACTCATTTTTTTCATTTAACTACTATTTATTGAAGGTTTATATCATATCTGACTCTGTGTTATTTATTAGAAAATTACAAATACTTGCCTGACTTTCCAGATTTTTGTGAGGTTTGGTGGTGAGACTATAGTCTCTTTGATACATTGTTAATATATAAATGAGTGGTTACTTTCTACTTAAATCCAAGATATACCCAATCTCTTAAAGATAATTCTTCTTATATGTTGAATGTTCTAGATTCCAAGTAGGATAAAGTTTCTTAATTTATGCCAACAACAAAGATTGTTAAGATTTAGACTGAGAACTCATCAAAGAGTTAGGCTAACAACTGAAAAGATCTAGTCTAACAATCTCTCCCTATGAGGTAATGAATATAATAAGAGGTTGTTACTAGAGTGATTTTTAAGATTATGTCTTGGGATTATTACTTTCTTAAGTATAATCAAGAATACTTTATCTGATTTTATATTTATATGATTTTATTAGATTTTATCTAATCTGATAAAACTCATACTGATTAGGACATGGGATTCTTTACTTCTTATATAAACAGAATTTTACAACCTTTCAAACTAAAAAAAATGAAGTTGCAACTGTCTTGCAGTTTAGGCTACTAGGAAAAAAACACCATTAATTCAGAAGATATTTGTATAAGGCTCCTTGGAAGTTGCCCATTTTCAATATGAAGCAGAGGGTTATAGAAAGAATAAGACCCATTTCCTTTATTATGTCAAAAAAGTACTCTTTCAATAAAACTATTCCATTTTACCTAACTTTCTCAAGTTTAGAGCTTTCCTTTTTTTAGCATATTAAGTCTGAACCAAAACTTATTAATATGACTAGAGAAGTCTTAAGTGTGGGGAAATGCCACAAAAAGTAGTTTATTCTAGTGTGATAAACTTGATAATCATTCACAGACTTTTTCATTTGATGCATTCAGTTTAGATGAATTTACCTTAAAAGTTGACTTTCTATATCTTATGCAATTATAGCACAATAGTACAAGAACTTAATTTTGAGTAAATCAATTCAAGTGGTCCTATAATGCAAAATATCTAAGAAATTTCTGGAATGTAGGATACCAGGCCTATTACCAGGTATTCTTTTTTCCTCATGTCCTGAAAAGTGTCTGGAAATGTGCATTATTAATAAGGGAATCAGATTGTTTCTGATATAGACATCCTATGGAACAAAACATTCTTTACTGCAGTCTCATCTGAACTTAGAGAAAATAATTTCTCCAAGAATATTTTTACAAATTTCATTAAATGCCTCAAAATGATAATACTACTTTTCTTGTATCATTGCTAGCATCTATTGATATATATTTGTCCACTGCATAACAAAGACTGATTCTGAAATAATTCTTTTAGTTAGGTACTATGCAATAAAGACTCCATCTATAAAGATCTCAATATTTAATGGAACATTGACATTTTTATATCATCTAGTACTAGGCTTAATGTGCAGTAGATTGTCAATTATTATTAAGAAGTGAAACAATTTCTGAGTCCTCCCCTCTGAAACCTCTACCTACTTCAATACCAGTATACATTAAGAAAACTATTGTTTCACTGAGATTCCTTTTATTTTGTTTGTTTTTTTGCTATGTATCTATCATTTGTCAATATACACATATATATCTATGAAAAGAATATATTTATATTCATTCATATATTTATATTCATTTATATTTTATGTATTCTAAATTTATATATTATTAATATATATTTATATGTTATAAATATATATCAGGCATATATTTATACATTATAGATATATATAACATACAATATAAATATATTATACATTTGTATATTATTTATATTTTTATTAAATATAAATATATATGTATTTACAAATACATAAAATTTATATATTTGTATCTGCTATAGAGCTAACCAACTTTTCAAGTGTTTTAAAAAATATTTTCAAAAGTTTGAATTAACACAAGTGTTTCTTGAGTGACTTTTTTGTTTTTCAGATTTATTGTTTCTCGAGTAGGACTCTGTAGTGGCACACCCTCCTCCACAAAAAAATCTCAATTAAGTTTCTCTAGAAATCTTCACCATAATTGATTTTAAGACTATAAGCAAAAGAGTCTCTACAAAAAAGTTCAATGTATTTAAACTTCCTATTTTCCTGTTGCTCTATTTTACTTGACCACTGGCCAAGAAGAAATCAGCTCTCCAGGTGCTGAATGCCCCTTTACTTGTTTTCCCAAACATGTATCCAGTATAGTAGTTTGTAGAAATGTGTAAACAAGGCCTCTGGCCTTGAGCTGGAGCTTCACAGAGATGTCTACATTTCTAAGATAAGACAAGTTATCAATTGGGCTCCATGGTAACAGCTGGCAGGGGAAAGAAAGAAAGGGGAGTTGTCCTTGAAGGTGAAAGAAAAACAGTGAAAGAAAAAGTGAAAGAAAAAGTGAAAGAACAGTGAAAGAAAAAGCTGCTTTTATGTAAACTTTTGCAGACTGTGAACTTCTGAGCCTCTCCCCTTACATGCTGGGTATAAAGTTCTGAAACTCCCTGAACTCAGGGTTTGGGGGATTGATTGATTACAGCAAAAGCTGTGCCCTCTGAACCTGGCTGCAGCCAAATAAAACTATTTCTTGCTATCTTTGGTGCCTTGCCTCATCTGTCCCCACAACACCTCTACTTTCTAGTCAATTCATAGGAACATTTTAACCATAAAACTATATTAGAAAGGACTTTTCATTTTAAAGTCTTTATTTGTTTAGGTATTTTTAAAAAACTATTATAATTGCTTATCCCTGTATTGGTACATCATATTGTCCTTTAGAAAACTTATCATGAAGGGTCAACTTTAAACATTACCATTTTCTAAAATTTTAAAGCATTTAGTCAATTTATGCTCTTTTTCTCTGTCAGTTCTATTATAATTTCTTTTTTAATATTTTTTAGTTGCCAATGGGTTTTTCACTTTATTTGTTTATTTATATGTGGTGCTGAGGATCAAACCAGGGCCTCACACATGCCAGGCAAGCATTCTACCACTGAGCCACAATCCCTCGATTATAATTTTTTTTGAAGAATAAAAAATAAGAGATGACTTTAGGTAAGATATAACTCCCCAGATTCTACTTGCCTTGTCTTCCTCATGCTTGGTACACTCTTTTCTCATGTCCACTATCCCTGACCAGAGGATTAGTAATAGTAAATGAAAAGAAAAAGGAAAATAAGAAGAGTCCATAATTATCAACAGCTTAACACTGTATTTTTATATAATGAAGGACATGATCACTGGTATCAAAACTTTATTTGACATTATGATTAGCAAGAAATAAACAAAGGACATTTAAGATTGGGGGTACTTACCATGAAACATAAAATAAGAGCCAGCAGGCCCACGATGGAAGGTAAGCTTTTCATCCTTTACTGTTCCTGAAAGAAGGCCAGTGATTTTCCATGGTTAGTCAAATCTATTGATAGTATTTTTCTTAATTTAAAATAAAAATTTAGAATATATTCTAATACTAGTTATGTAATATAATAAAGAAATAGCATTATAGCCTTTTAAAGTTGTGCTTGTCACTTTGCAGAAAGGAAAAATATATCACAGCAATATTGTTACATTTGTTATATCTTAAAATAAAATGATAGCCTTGTTCTATGAAAGGTAATTCCCAGACAATTGTTCAAAGTACATTTTGAAAATAAAATTAATTTTGAACAATCCCTGTTGCCTCTATTGGTGACTATTTTGGAGTAAAATAACTTGTGTATACTTTTGTTATATTTACATAAAGTTAGTCAAACTTACAGATTTCTGCCTTGATATTGTCACTGTCATAGGACTATTATGAAAAATAACTTTTTAGTATAATAACTGTATTATTATTATTATTTGAAAGAAAAAGAATTGTGCAATATGTGTTTTTCCTTTAACATCAATCTACTTAAGTATTATTGCCCTGATACATATCTTTATTTCAAGAAATTCTCGAAAGTCAATTATTATCAATCAGTGTGTTGAGAAGATTTTATCTTCAGTTTGATTACAATTTCCAATAATATATCACAAGTACATGGCAACTGTGTTCAATAAAGCAAAGTTCATCTATCATCATTGCTGGTTGGTTGCCTTGGGGTTAGGTTAGTGTTGTGTCTATCATTTGTACTAGCATTCAAAATGAAAGAGTTACTGATTCTATAGTTGTGGTTACTCCTTAAAATTACTTTATCCAATATTCTATCTTAAAAGCAGCTTAAAAATACATAAGAAATCCAACTCAAATGAGAATAACAGAAATGTAAATAACAGAAATGTCTTTTTGTACATTTTTAAGACTCTTCTACTTATGATTGACTTTAGAGACCATCAAAATATATCAGCAAAAAATGTCAATAGATTTTGAAATTGGATGTAAATTGTACAATCAACATAAATGATGTTGATTTTAAACTTTACTACTGGTGATATTTTTTCTTAAAATACATCTGAGAGTATTGGAGAACATGACTATTTCTATTAAAAGTCGTGAGACTGATATGCTTGAGAATATGAGCAAAAGAGTTCCAAAGTCAAAATCCTTGCATTTATAGTTCTAAGTACTTACCTTAGTAGGAGAATCTTCTCTGAAACAATCAAACGGTTGATTAACCTTACTCTTGCCAAATACTCAGTTTAGGTAGCCACAGTTTGAAAATTCAAGAAGAAAGAGAACTTTCACCAGAAAAGCCTCCCTTTTTAAATACTGCTGTTTGGATTCCTGTTGGAGTTAAGGGAAAGATTGAAAGAAGGTGAACTTCTGTATTGATAATCTTTACTGAAACAAAGAATAATAGTTGCAGTTGCCAATTTGGCAGCTTCACTGATGGAATTGTGATTCAATCACTGTTTAATAGACCTTGGGAATCATGTTGAATGCTACTGTACAATGGTTTCAAACTTGATTGAAAATTATAATTATATAGGGAGCTTTAAAAAAAAATCTCAATTCTCAGTCTTTTCCCCAGACTAATTTGTCAGAAGTTATGGGAAAAGAACTTTAAAAAACACCCCAAGAGTCACAAAGTAAAACCTTTGAGAACTACTGTAAAATAGTATAGAATTTGGCTTCCACATTTCTAGATACATGTATCAGAACTAACATGAACACTGTGAGAATTGGCTTATTTGAGCAGAAACTTACTTGGGAAGAAATATTTTTGAAGAATAGAAAAATGAGGCAGTTGAGATAAATGCAGTGTCTCAATTTTGAAAATAACAGGAAATGTCTACTTGTGGGAGATGAAGAAATAGGAAACAGCCTCTGATAGTTTCTTTTCTTTTTTTACTTTATAAATTTTTAAATTTGTTTGAATTAGTTGTACCTGGCACTAGAATGCATTTATGTACTTTAATATATCATACACAAATGGGGTATAATGATAAATTCTTAATCTTAATTTAAGATTTCTTTCCTAGGTATGTATTTTACTAAAATCATGCTTTGAACTGTTTAAAATATTAACTGTATGGAAATTACTTAACAATTTTTCTTGTAGCTAATGAATAGCTGGCCTACTTAAAGGCTAATAAAAATGTCAGATTATATTGGGTTCTACAAAAGACAATGTTAACACCACATTTACAAAATAAGATAGTAATAGTTCTACGTTACAGAATTGCTCTGGTGTTCTGTTGAATTAAAACATAGAAAAACCTGATCAATGTTAGTCAATTAAGTCTCTCAATGGGAATTCCTTACTAAATTTTTAACATATTCTGTTATGATGACTCTTTAGTAAGTAAAGGGTAAACTGTATTTATGTGTAATAAAAGATGACCAAAAACTTTTGGTGATGATAAGAAATTGACCGCTGGGGATGTGGCTCAAGCGGTAGCGCGCTTGCCTGGCATGCGGCACGTGCCTCCCGGGTTCGATCCTCAGCACCACATACAAACAAAAATGTTGTGTCTGCCAAAATAAATAAATAAATAAAAATTCTCTCTCTCTCTTAAAAAAAAAAAAAAGAAATTGAGTTGGAATTGATCTTAAACTACCAAGTTTTGTTTGCCTCGTGGCTAATGACAACTAGTTGGCAACTAGAACTCACATACAATTGTCAGTTTGCTGATTATGTTTTGCACAATCCTGTAACTTTATGTTACCTAGAAGATCTTCTAATATTACATATGTCCTGAATTGTTACTTTCTCTAAACATGCTCATTTTGTAAAAAAGAAACAACTTTTTTCCTTGCTTGGAGCTGTACATTGTTTTGATAACTTGATATTTTTTAGCCAAGTGTTTTAAAGTGATTTATATTTGTAATGGATCACCGGCTATGCAGAACTTAAGGATAAACATTGTCAAAACTGAAATAATTTCCTCAAGGATCATAGCCAACAAAAGATTAGAGTGTCGGAAGTTGGCGGAAGTACACTTCTTTTACAAACAAAAACTGTTACTCAAAGAAGAATTTTAACTAAAACCTGTCTTTACAAGATCTTGACTGGGTCCTTTTTTCATACAGTACTTAAAGTAACCATTGTCTTTTGTTACAGGAAATTTAAGTTGATGATGTAGTCTTATCATTGTTAGTGAGTATGATTATTTAGCAGATATATTTTTTAATAAATCTTTACCTAATAGTATTAAAGTCATTGATTTATGTTTGTTCCTCTGTTTTAGTAGTCACTTTTCTTTCTTTAGTCTTTCTTATGTATGTACAGGCTGTGTACATAATGTGTAAAATTTAAAATTGTTTGCTTATTGTTGAATTGATTCTTTTATATTATGAAGTGTGCCTTCTTATCTCTAGTAAGACCATCTCTAAATTTTTTCATCTACCAGTAGTATAGTACACCAGCTTACTTTTGGATAGTGTTTGCATGGCATAATTTACTTTTCAATCATTCTCCCTTTATATTTAAGAAGATTCTCTTTTGGGCAGTATATAATGTTTAAAAATTAGGTCTGATATCTTTGTTTTTATTAGAGAATGTGATGTTATTGCATTAAATATAAGGTACTGGTGTCTTAGTGGTTAGATTTATCACCTTACTGTTTATTTTCTATGTCTTCCCCATTACTTTTTTATTTTTTTCTTATTATTTTTCCTTCTTTAGGATTTATACGGTAAGATTTATTCCTATTTTATTCTATTAATTTGTTAGCAATATATTCTTTTATTATTATTTCACTGATTATTATTTAGACATGAAAACATGCATCTTTGATGTATCAAAATCTATCTTGTTAGTATTTTTATCATTTTCAAGACAATGCAAGGCACTTATAACAATTAACTAAATTTAATCACTTTCAACTTTTATGCTATTATTGCAATAAATCCTAGTTCTACATGTATAGTAAACTACACAAGATTTTTTTCATATTTTTAAAAGTCATTATTTATTTAGATTTACCCACATGATTATCTTTTTCAGTTCTTTTCATTTTTTTCTACATTTGTCATTTGTATTCTTTCTGCCTGACTGTTTTCCTTTAGTATTTTTCTTATTGTTGGTCAACTCTCTTTCTCTTTCTTTCTTTTTTTTTTGGTCTAAAAACATTTTTATTTTGCGGGAATGTTTTTGCTGGTATATAATTCTAGGTTTCCAGTTATTTATTTGGGGGGAGGTATCAGGAATGGAACTAAGGAGCACTCAACCCCTGAGCCACATCCTCAGCCTTATTTTGTATTTTATTTAGAGAGTGTCTTAGTGAGTTGCTTAGTGCCTCACTGTTGCTGAGGGTGGCTTTGAACTTGCAATCTTCCTGTCTCAGCCTTCCCAGCCACTGGGATTACAGGAATGTGCCATTATGCCCGGCCCCAGTTACTTTCTTTTAATACTTTAAAAGTGTTATTTCATTTTCTGGTGCAGAGCTTATTGTGACTTTGGGATTTTGGAGATAACATACTCATATTTGAGTGAGCTACCTCTGATTTCTATTTCCTGAGTAACACGTAAAGCTATAAGTTCTGAGAGGGACTATTGAAAGAGGACAATCCACAACAAGGCCAGGTCACAGTACCAGCTGCTGTTTAGCTTGGGCCTCATGACTCAGCATATGCAATGATAATCAAAGTGCTTGTGGCAAACAGGGATACAGGGTGGATCTTGTGGCAAGCAATAGTGAAAAAAAAAAAAGCCTAAAAAACAAATCTATGAAAAATCAAAACTTCTTGGCTGATGCTGATATCTCTGGGTGTAGAAGATGGGTCTTTTTGGTCCAAGATCTGGTCCAGGAAGAAGGAATACTAGAAGATTGTCCCTGACACATCCAAGATGACTAAATGAGACTGTTTCCACAAATGTTGGAAAAACACTTTGACCCAAGTTCTTTTCCTAATGGGCTGACTCAAACCCTCAGTCCTGAAGTATCTAAGTCCTCAGGGGTCCTACATTGTCTTGGTTGTTGCAGTTCCCCCTTAATTTTTATTATTGGATATGGACATATTAAGTAGTACCACAGAGAATCCCCTGACACCATAAACAGTCTTCTGTGTTCCCTTATTTTAAGGGCAATGTAGTCCCCCGCTCCTTGTAATCAGGATCAATCACCCAAACCACTAGAGTAACCCCTTTATGTGTCTTTGTTCAGTAACATGAACAGATAAAAATGTCCTAATAGATATATTCCTCCCTTGTGAACTAAGACTTCCAAACTAGCTTAGCTCAAAATTGCAGGAACAGGAAACAAAGATTCTGTAAGCAGATAATTATTTGCAGCAGTGAGAAAAGCCCTAATCCCTGAGCCAGTCTGGCCATGGGAGAGACAGATACATATGTTGTCACTGATTCAAAGTGTACAGTGCATCCTGTAAAGCATCATCCCATTCTTGCAGGATATACAATCTTAACTGGAATCAGTAGGCCATTACACCTGTCTGTTAGGCTGGTTTCCTCTATGTGGTAAGAAGAGTAGACTATGTGCATGAGCTCATTGTCACATTCGTTTGCTGTGAAATGAGTTTCCTTATCAGAAGGAAGTTTCAATAGAACACTGTTACTGAAAATATTCCAAAAGTCCATTTATTGTGGTTATAGCAGAAGTAGCAGGTATCCACATCCAGGGAATCTGTCTATTCAGTGCAGAGAAGTCTTTTTTCCCTTTCTCATGGAAAGGGAAACTTTACCAATTTGATATCAGAAGTCTAGGAGATGTTTTTCCAAAAAGTATTGATTATTTGCATAAGCCAGAATGGATTTCCTTCAAAATTTCCGCTATTGCTTGCCATAGGATCCACCTAATGTCATCCTGGGTGACTTAAATATTCAGCTAGGCGTCCCATCCTAGCATCCTCTCTTTCTGATCTTTTCCTGGACAATGATCTCTCTCTTCCCTACTTCAGCTATTCATTGTCATGTTCATATGTTGGGTTGCTTTTTACCCTGATATATTCCACTTTTAAGCCACTCATTCAAACATCTCACTCTGGGACTACACCTGCGTCTTTTTTAAGCTTGCATGATCAATTCTTCCTACTAGGAGCAGCAGTCCTTTGACCCTTTGACTTTCTCAATCTATCAGCTCTCTCTCTCTGTCTTTCCTCTTTTTAATCAGCATAGACTAAATGATGGAACATTAAAGTAATATTTTTCAAAAATATACTTGATAAGTATTAAATATTTTTGATTGTTGAATAACAGTAAGAAATACATTGAACAACAAGGCCCATTATGCATACCCATGAACATATTTATCGGAACAAGGGGTTATGCATTGTATTCTGTATATTCCATTCCACTCATCTCTTTCCAGTGAATTCTATTTATTTCCATCAATTCCTAGACTATTTAGTCTCATTTAATTGTATTTCATCAAAACTCTTTCCCATCCTGGAAAAAAATTCTTATCCTGGAGAAAAAAACCATCCCTGATGTAAGATAAGAAATAAGGCCTCTTCATAATCTCTTTCAGGGTGCAGAAAATAAAATAATTATCAATTATGATTATCCACCAAATACCAAGGAGCATTTTGAAAATAAAGTGAAGGCATTTTGTAATCTTTCTATCTCTTTCCCCATCATTCTTTGTGAATCTCGTAGTTCACTTCAAAGTAGGGTATAGATTTCTTTGTTAGATAGAAAAGGTTGTAGGAACAAACATATCCAAAGCATATTTCAAAACAGAGCTCAATTTCTTATCCATGTAACATTTAATTGGCATCATAGTCTTTCAGGGTTAAAACTTGGGAAACTTGCTTATACCCAGTCATCCTGAGCACAAGAATGGTGGCAGTTGTTATCTTAACATACGAATTTAAAGGTTTCCCTGGGGTTTGTCATTCCAATATTAGGAAGAGAAAAGATCTTGAAGGAACACATAAGAGGGTTTTATGGTTCACAGAAGTAACATATCACTTTTTGCTCCTACTCCATTGGCTGAAATTAAGCACATGGCTACATATAGTTGCAAAGGAGTTTAGGAAATGTAGTCCAGTTGTGTCCACAAAGAAGAAAACGGAGGAGAAAATGGATTTTCCTTTGACACCTAGTGTTTTGTGATACCCTTCAGTAATTAAATTCTCAAATTTCCAAGAGATTTAAGATTTCTTCAAAATAACTTTTTTCTTTTCCAGAACTGGGGATTTGAGCCCAAGGGCATTATGCCACTGAGCTACACCCCTTGCTCTTTATATTTATTTATTTAAAAATTTTGAGACAGAGTCTCACTAAGTTGCCAAAGCTGTCCTCAAACTTGCTATCCTGCTGTTTCATCCTCCTGAATTGCTGGAACTATAGGCATGCACCAATGTGTCTGGCAAAAATAACTCTTCACAATAAATATTTATATTAAATTTTCTTTGATATATAATTGTGCAGGATTTTCTGGATGTTTATAGATTTCTTAAATCCTTTATCTAATGATTCTTCAAGTGCAGCTTGGGGTTTTTGGTTACATGGAAGATATTCTGAATCCCTATCCAGCTTGGTGTTATTATATCACTATTGTTTATAACTGGTAGAGGTGAATGACATCATAGTATAATGTAACCCTTGGAAGGCTATCATTATGAAGTAAGCATTACATATCAGTAATATCAGTGAATGAAATAGGAGTACCCAGAAGGAAACTAGGTAAGATCATTTTTTTTATCTTTGTGAATAGACTTGGCAAGGTCTTATGTACTTAGTTGACATGTGGTGATAGGATAAGAAGAATGGGAATACATGGGCTTTATTTATACTGTCATCTGGTCCAGGTTCAAAGTTTACTTTTCTTTGAAAAATATATCTATATCTATGTCTATGTTGTCAATGGACCTTTATTTATTTATTTATATGTGCTGAGTTTCAGGTTTGAGAAGAATTGAACCCAGTGCCTCACACATGCCAGGCAAGTGCTCTACCACTGAGCCACAACTGCAGCCTTACTTTTATTTTCATTTGCAAGAAACCTGAGCATTTAATTTGCATATTTATAATAATGAATAATCTCAAATTTTGTCTTGGAGTGCTCACCATATAGAGGAGAGGGAATGGACAAAACTGGCTTAATTGCAGTAATAATAGTAATTCATGCATTGTAGAACAGTTGACTTATCTCTATGTCTTTATCCTTCTATCTGTGTTTTTGAATCAGTAGTTGTAATCAATTTCAAACCCAGAACAGGCTTAAAATAATTGGTAGTAATCATTATTAAATTTTGTAGTCAATCTAAGCATTTATTATTACCTAATTACCTATCTGTAATTACTTATGTTTTCAACATTATAATGTCAGCAGAAAATGGAAACAAATAAACTCCAAATAGTAATTATAGACTGGGAAATAAGGAGTACTTCAAGATCACAGTGAGATTTAAAAGGGTATTTAAAAAAGGGATGGGGAGGACAACTTTAAAAGATAGGAAAAAAAGAAGAGGGTTCTAACGTTTCAGGTTTGAGATGAAGGAGTTTTAATACCCAAGGAAGCAGTCTTCTTGTAACTGGTTTAAGTAATGTTGAGTGGGTCATGGAAAGTGGTGTGATCAGAACTCTGAAGATAGGAATTAAGGGGGTGAAAACATCAGGCCTAATGTATGGAAGATGTGTCTAGAGCAGGCACAGAAAGAAGATAATGGGCAGAGCTTAAAATTCACTGAGAAAGATGGGGGCATATTCTAGAGGTTGGTTTGTTACTTAGGTAAGAAAATAAAGGTGATAAGTGGCTGTTAAAAGAGGAGGAATTTGTAAATGAGAACAGAAGGATCTAGATGTGGATGAGGGCAGAAAGCAAAATTTCCTAGAGACATATCATTTATAGTTAGTGGGATATCAAGAACTTTCAAAAATTTACTTTTTATATTCTTTTAATTCACTCATAATTGTACACATGTCTTCTTCATTGCTCTTTCATTTGTCTCTTTTGGATGACTTCAACATCCCTGTAAATGATTCATCCAATGTCATGACTTCTCAATTCCTTGACTTCCAACATTTGGATTTCAAAGTCCAATACTGTTTTCTTTTATCCCAACCTCACTCATAGTAATTTCTTAGATATTATCATTACCAACACTGTATTTTAACTCTGTCTAGTCTATCTTTTATAAAATAATCAGGTGTTGGAAATTTGTCTTAAAAATAGATAATTTCTTTTACTAGCATCGGAGATGTGGTAGAAGAATTAGGAGGAAGGGATATGTAGGAAAGAAGAGTCTTAAAACAGATTCCTTCCTATACCCTCGAAAATGAAATACAGTCCTACTGATATCTTGATTTTAGCCTTGTGAGACTCTAAGCAGAGAAATTAACAGAGTCATTCTGTTACCTGGACTTCTAAACTCCTATCTATTGAGATCTATCTATGTGAGATAATAAATTTGTATTGTTTTAAGCTGCTGTTTGTGATAATGTCTTATGAAAGCCATATAAAATAATATACAAGTTAAATATGGAGTTAAAACTTAGCATGTCCAGTGCTGAACTATTCCCAACCCTTGCATCCTGATCCTTCTCCAGGCTTTCCTCTCTCACTAAATGATTCATACCATGACTAAATTATTCACACCATGACTTAGGCCAACATTATCAGAATTTTTCTAGATTTTTATTTTCTTCAAATCCTAAGGCCAATACTTCATCAAATACTTTGGGATATATTTTTTAAGACTGTATCCTGCATCTGACCACTTTTTCCTGTCTCCACTAATCCCATCCCTGTCCAAGCCACTGTCTCTCTCATCAGGGTTCTTGAAATACCTTTCACTTTTGCTCTTGTAACAGTTTGTTGTCCATAGAGTAGCAAGAGTTATGAAGTTTTGAAAAATGTTAATAATGTTTTCCTCTAATTTAAAGATGCAACTACTCCTCAAAACATTTAGAATAAATTTTAAAACCCAAAGCCTTTTATGATGAGTTCCTTCCGCTCTCCTCTTTTCTCACTGAATGTGGGCCACATCAACATTCTTAGGATCCTCCTCTCCAGAAATCTCTTGCTACTTTAGATCTTTACATGTGTGACTGCTTCTCCTTGAATATTCCCTCTCTAGAGCATTTAATATCTTGCTTGTAAACATTTTTCAGGTCTTCCTCCTGTATCACTTAAGCAGAGAATTTCTCTCTAATTGTGTCATATGAAACATTCAATCATCACTATTCATTGTCTTACTATACCTTCCTTATCATTAGTCAAAGGACTCCTTACTTAAATTTAATTTATGTACATCTTATTTTTTGTAGAATGTCATACTAAAATGTAAACTCCATGAGGAAGTGACCCAATTGCCTTCATTATTATTACTGTCTATTCAACTACTAGTACAACCCCTGTTCATGATATGCTCTCAGAAAGATATCTGTGGAATGAAAGAGAGCATAAAGCACATATAAACAAATTTGGGCTTTAAGTATCTTTAAGAGGTTTTAATTCATATGTGTTTGGTTTGATGGAAATATGGGAAATTAGAAGAAAAATGTTGTTCTATACTTCAGTCAAAAATGGAGGGATAGAATTTTCATGATATAATGAGGTCATTTGATAAATAGTTATAATACTTTTGCTTAAAACCTCAACTAATAGAAGCAATAGAAACTTGGGAAAAAATCAGTATTTGAAAGCATTATACTCTCCTTAGCTTGAAAAATATATATATTTTTTTCATATTGAAGTCCAATAATACATATATCATTGAGATATTTAGATTTGCTATGAAAGTATTTCTCCTCTGTAATTTAACAGCTCATTTAAAGCCATCCTCTGGTGTCCATAGGTGATTGATTCCAGGACCCATGAATATCACAATCTGTGGATGCTCAAGTCCCTTATATAAATAGTATAGTATTTGTATGTGCACATCCTTCTGTTAAATCATCTCTTATAATACCTATATCAATGTAAAGCGGTATAGTTTTTAAATTTTATTATTTAGAAAATAGCAATAAAAAATATGTACATGTTTGGTATAGATGTGATATTTTTATTGAATATTTTCAATGCAAATTTGGTTTAATCCATGGAGGCAGAACCCATGGGATGTGGAGGGCTAAATATAAGTATTAGACAGTACTCAGGAATTTTCACGGGGCATGTGTGGGGAGGGCTAAGATTATTTAGATTTAACATTTATTCGTGTTATTTTAGGCTTTGTAATTGTTTGATGGCTGGCAATGAAGAGGACATCTTTTTGCCTATTCTTTCTTCATTACCTTAAACTGCAAGCCCAGGTACCTCATTGTATTTTCCCCTAATTATTTCTTTCTCTTAATGTTATGAGGATTCTGGAAGCATCAATTTTCATTTGAATGACACAACAAGGGACAAAGTTGTAGCTCTCATGAAAACAGTAGAAGTGTCATATTATTTCGCAACTCTTTATTTTCACTTTGTTTTACCTGTTTGTGGAGGTTGCTTTTTAATTTTTTTTCAGATTGTTTCCCCCAAATGCTCAAAGCTTTGGGAACATCTCATCCTTATCCAAAAATAAAAATGATTTTATTCCAAATGCTCTGAGAAGTAGTGTTGAAACTTGCATTTGGGGTAGTAGGAGAAGTAGTTATGGTGTTATTGGCACCTGTTGCTATAGTTTTTTGTAGTTTGGGTCCAAGAGTAGGAAAGGAAGAAAAGTTGGGGATTTTTCAGGGGGTAATGGAGGTCCAGGTAGATAGGTTCTTGATTGGAAAGATGGATCGATAACCTGGACCAGGTACTAGAATTCTCCATGAGCCATAAGGAGGAGGGTAACGGAAGGGTGGAATTCTCCCAGAACCATAAAGAGGAAGGGTTTGTTGAACAGGTCCTAGTCCAAAAGGAGAAAGTTGTGGAGAAAAGAGGAGGCAGTGATCTAGGTGGATATGGTCTCCTGGGTCCTCTATGACCCTCACCAGGCTGTGGGTAAAGGAAATAAACAATTTTAAATTTGATATTTCAAAGTCAAGCATTAGGGCATAGACTTTCTGAGGCAGGTGGAATTCTTAGATGGCCCTCAAGGTTTCTTCTCCCCACTAGCATCTACTGACCTGATCTTTTCATTTGTGCCCTTTTAAAACAAGTTCTTCAATATCAGACACAGAAGAAGCCAGTAATTCAATGCTGCAGCAAATGGTCAATTGGTTCCAATTCAATTTGCCCAGTAGTGGAAAGGACCACATGGAAGTGAATACGAGATGAGCCGTAGAAGCTGAGAGTGGTTTCTGGCTCATGGCCACCAAGAAGGTAGAGCTTATATCCTACAACTAAGTTCCTGAATTGTGCCAACAGCCATGCAAGCTTAATGGAGCACCCTAAGATACAGAATGGAACAAACCTTGTCAACACCTTTTCAGCCTTTTGAGATCCCTGAGCAGAGAACCCAACTAAGGTAAGCTCAGAGTGAGAACCAAAGAAACTATGAGATAATAAATGGGTTTTTAAAAGATACTAATTTTTGGTAATTTGTTATGTGGCAAGAGAAAACTATTTACATGTTTTTAAGTCATGATGTCTGACAGTATCAAAAACTGTAAAAGTTTTTCTTTCCTTTCCGAATACCTAGGCTTTTAACGAAAGCTGGATAATATTTATGGAAAGAAAACATCATGGGAAAAATCCTGTGTTTGTCTTAGAGGCTATCAACAAAGTCAACTACAAATGGAACTAAATGCCCTTACAGAATGGGGCAATGTGTTTACATGTTTCATTCAAGAGCTCAGGGTTGTTCCAGTCTTTAAATACACACATACAAAAATTGTAAAATACATTATTGAGCATCTACTTTGGGCAATATGTTAATGTAGGAGCTGTGAGTACAAATGTGTGTTATGTAAGTTAAAGACCAAGTTGTTACAAACAAGATAATACAAACACAGTCCAAATGGAGAAGAATGTGTCTCTGGAATTTATTTATTTATTTATTATTTTTTATCTATTTTTTATTGGTTGTTCAAAACATTACAAAGCTCTTGACATATCATATTTCATACATTTGATTCAAGTGGGTTATGAACTCCCATTTTTACCCCATATACAGATTGCAGAATCACATCGGTTACACATCCACGTTTTTACATATTGCCATACTAGTGACTGTTGTATTCTGCTACCTTTCCTGTCCTCTACCATCCCAGCTCCCCACCCTTCCCCTCCCATCTTCTCTCTCTACCCCATCTACTGTAATTCATTTCTCTCCCTTGTTTTTTTTCCCTTTCCCCTCACATCCTCTTATATGTAATTTTGTATAACAATGAGGGTCTCCTTCCATTTCCATGCCATTTCCCTTCTCTCTCCCTTTCCCTCCCACCTCTCCTCCCTGTTTAATGTTAATCTTTTTCTCATGCTCTTCCTCCCTGCTCTGTTCTTAGTTGCTCTCCTTATATCAAAGAAGATATTTGGCATTTGTTTTTTAGGGATTGGCTAGCTTCACTTAGCATAATCTGCTCTAATGCCATCCATTTCCCTGCAAATGCCATGATTTTGACATTTTTTAGTGCTGAGTAATACTCCATTGTGTATAAATGCCACATTTTTTTTTATCCATTCATCTATTGAAGGGCATCTAGGTTGGTTCCACAGTCTAGCTATTGTGAAGTGTCTCTGGAATTTAAATACCAGGATTTTAGTTCTGCCTTTGCCACATAGAGGTGGTGTGCATATATAATCATTTTTGAGGCTCTCTTTCCTTACCTGGAAAATGAAGTTCATAAAAATCCCTACCTCCTGGAGTCATTAACAGATTTGTTGTGAAAAATTATTTGTAATGCTTATGGCAGTGCTCAATAAATATTGTATGCTACTATTTGTTGTTAACACTTAGTACAGTGGTTTTTATAGAGTGTAATTTTTAGAAATAAAAATAGCAGAAAAGTAGTATAAGAAACACATTAAGAATTTACAATGATTACTTTTAGTGTCTCACTGAGAGGGCAGCATTGGAAATAAGGCTTAAAAAATATAAAACAAGGAGGGGGCATGCCAAATAGAGGGAAAGTATGAAATAATAACAGGATAAGAAAGAATAAGTCCTACATTACTGTTCTAATAAGTCTAGGTTCCTTGGAGCAGATTATTCGTACAGGACACCCAACTACATTCACTCACTGTTTCTTCAATTTCTTCATTTATTTGTTCATCTGATACATAACCCTTGCTAATCCCAAGCTTTAGAATTAATCAAAACCATGCGTTTATTCAGGTCCTATTTCCAAATTATTGAACAGTGTAGAAGATATCATAAGCACTGCACGATTACAAATTTACGATCCTTCATCACTGCTCTGTAATCCTTTTGGGTGTCTTTGATTAGTTCAATCCCCTTTCCCAGAGGTCTGTAATTTTCTAAGTTGATGCCAATTTTATCAAAGTTCTTTATCTAATTTTGACACATTCCATACCCACCAAATGGCTTTCCTCCTATTTCACCAAGACATTGCAAGCAATTAGAAATGAACTGCCTCTCTTAAATAGCCATGCACAACTGTCGCTTATGTTCAATCACATTTTATCCCCCTGAATCTTACCTTTCCCCTGAATTCTAATTTAGCTTTTTCATCATCTCAGTTGCTTATACCCTAAATTGTTTTTACTTGTATTATTGTAAAGACCTTTTGATTTATCTCCTGATCCTGTTTTTGCTTCTCTCTTACCTAAACGACACAGAGATTTGTAAAAAAAGAACTGTCAATTTCCCTACTTTTATTTTTATTATTTTAATTTAATTAATTAATTTTAGTTTTATTGATTTTATTTTTTTAAATATATGACAGCAGAATGCATTACAATTCTTATTACATATATAGAGTACAATTTTTCATATCTTTGTATATAGAGTATGTTCACGCCAATTCATGCCTTATACATGTACTTTTTTTTTTTGCATTACAATACTTACTATACATATATATCACAATTTTTCATATCTTTGTTTATACATAAAGTACGTTGACATCCAATTCAAGTCTTCATACATGTACTTTGGATAATGATGTCCATCACATTCCACTGCCCTTGCTAGTCCCCTGCCCCCTCCCTTTCCCTCCCATCCCTCTTCCCTATCTAGAAAATTCATCTAGTCCTCCCATGCTCCCCCTCCCTACCCCACTATGAGTCAGCCTCCGCATATCAGAGAAAACATTGGGCATTTGTTTTTTCGGAATTGGCTAACTTCACTTAGCATTATCTTCTCCAACGTCATCCATTTACCTGCAAATGCCATGATTTTATTCTCTTCTATTGCTGAGTAAAATTCCATTGTGTATATATGCCACATTTTTAAAAAATCCATTCATCTACTGAAGGGCATCTAGGTTGGTTCCAGAGTTTAGCTATTGTGAATTGTGCTGCTATAAACATTGATGTGGCTGTGTCTCTGTAGTGTGCTATTTTTAAGTCCTTTGGGTATAGTCCAAGGAGAGCGATAACTAGGTCAAATGGTGGTTCCATTCCCAGATTTCCAAGGAATCTCCATACTGCTTTCCATATTGGCTGCACCAATTTTCAGTCCCACCAGCAATGTATGAGTGTACCTTTTTCCCCATATCCTTGCCAACACTTATTGTTGTTTGTCTTCATAATAGCTGCCATTCTGACTGGAGTGAAATGATATCTTAGAGTAGTTTTGATTTGCGTTTCTCTGATTGCTAGAGATGATGAGCATTTTTTCATGTATTTGTTGATTGATTGTATATCTTCTTCTGAGAAGTGTCTATTCAGGTCCTTGGCCCATTTGTTGACTAGTTATTTGGGTTTTTTTGGTGCTTAGCTTTTTGAGTTCCTTATACACCCTAGAGATTATCATATCTTTGTGTATATGTGTGTGTGTGTGTGTGTGTGTGTGTGTGTATATATATATATATATATATATATATATATATATATATATATATATATATATATCTCTGATGTGTGAGGGGTAAAAATTTGCTCCCAGGATGTGGGCTCTCTGTTCACCTCATAGATTGTTTCTTTTGCTGAGAAGAAACTTTTTAGTTTGATTCCATCATTTGTTGATTCTTGGTTTTAATTCTTATGCTATAGGAGTCTTATTAAGGAAGTTGGGGCCTAATCCCACATGATGGAGATTAGGGCCTAATTTTTCTTCTATTGGACGAAAAGTCTCTGGTTTAATTTGTAGGTCCTTGATCCACTTTGAGTTAAGTTTTGTGCATTGTGAGAGATAGGTGTTTAATTTCATTTTGTTGCATGTGGATTTCCAGTTTCCCCAGCATCATTTGTTGAAGATGCTATCTTTTTTCCAGTGCATGTTTTTGGCAGCTTTGTGTAATATAAGATAATTGTAATTTTGTGGGTTAGTCTCTGTGTCCTCTATTCTGTACCATTGGTCTACAAGTCTGTTTTGGGGCCAATACCATGCTGTTTTTTGTTGATTTTCCTACTTTTAAAAAGTTCACTTTCAACCATCCTAATCCTATTTTAATCACTCTCTTCTCAATTCTTTCCTTCACAGGAAGGCACTATGAAAGGGTAGTCTAAATTTACCAACTTGGCTTATCACATTCCACTCTCCCTTCAACCTGGCTCCTGCCATCAACATGCAATATAACTGTTTTCTTGATATTCCCAATGAGATAGACAAAATGCTGAGATTCTTCTCTGTCATTAGGACTCATATTTTTCTTCTCCATCTAGTGACAGTTCATTGGCTTATGGAAGGCATTTGACCCAAGGGCCACCATTCCAAAGGTTAGTTATGGTGTATGAAATTTCAGGACTTTATTTTTAAATACTAAGAAAAAATTCTTAGTATGGGAAATATTTCACATAATTTTCATTGTCGAGAATTAACTGAAAGTAACTTTGCCTCCTACAGACATCTCAGTATTGATCTGAATATTATTCAATGAAAAATCTTCACAGAAAATATTTATTATTTTCCTAATGTTTTAATCCAATCACAGTGATTAATTCTTTTTTTCAGAACTGAACAAAGTAATGAATTAAAAATGATGAAAATACTTTGTTAGGAAGAAAAACTATGTTCTTGAAAGGCTCTAATTGGAGCTATCTTCTACATTTGTTGGCTTAGGAACAACAGAGCTAAAACATGGATACTTTGAAATTAAACATACATTGTAATGTGGTAATAGTAGTCAGACTTTGTCAGACTTGACTTCAGGATTAAATGAGATAATGTATGTAATGCATTTGGAAAACAAACTATAACAGAAAACACTCAAGAGATGACAGACTGAGTATTATTACTTACCTTGCCCATATGTAAAGAACATTGTATCCTAATTACAATCAGTAATTATTAATCATCATGAATCTCAGGTAACTAGTCTTATTTATTTTTGTACTGTTTATGTCCAACTGCTTATATTTTTGGAAAGCTCTTTTTTCCCAACTTTATTTTGTAAAAAAGTTGTTTAGATAATCCCAAACTGCTACTTTAAAATAGAAATTATTTTCCTCTTGTATTCTGAGGACATGAAATTATTGAAAATCATCTTTAAGACCAGGTCAGTAATATGTTTTATACAGAAAATCATGTCATATCTATAATGCACTCAGTAAAATGGCCAAAGTTAGATTACCCCAGTCATATTTGAATGGCTTGCTTTTTAAGTTTCCAAAAGCATTTTTAAAGAGGTATTATTTCATATTTTGTAGTGATGTAATTTTATGTAGTCTTCTTTGTGAAAGCAGTAGTCTTCTGAAGAAAAAAGTTATCTTTTTCCATTTGATATAATAGATTTTATAGTTTTTTCGTAGAAATTACTCTGGAATTAAGTGCTTCTTCTTAACACTGGCATTAATCTATCTGTACTTTGAATAGAATTCCACTCTTTAAAAATGCTCATTTTTTAAATCTCTTGCAATTTTGTGTGATATTTAGTGTTTCAAAGGGTGCTTTCTTAGTCTTTTATAAATGGTAGGTTTAATATAGATGTTAGTAGATTCTCAAGATTCAGCAGGAAGAGACTGTCTTTGATCCTTGGACAAATGCACTTCCCTAGTCCTTTTCTTGGATACTCTTATTTGGTCTTGGTTGTGGTCAGAAATACTACATTTGTAATAGATAAGGTAAATGAAAACGTAGCTAATTCATGAACCACCTATTCTGTTTTAGCTATTACATTTTATAGAGCTCTATCTACTTGTAAAATTGCTAGAGCATGGGGACCTACACTTACTTATGCATATCTGTATAATGAAGTCTGATGTTATAGATCTAAGCAGTCCTATATGATATCCATCAGCCATGTGTGGCTATTAAATTAAGTTAGATTTAAAATTTAAAACACTAGAACTGTCTTTTTATATCAATGATTGATAGCTAATATACAAGGAAAGATGTATAATTAATGTAAAAAGAAATCTTAAGTCTAGTTACTAAGAAAAGTATGAAGATATGGGATAATGATTAACAATACTTACCTAGAGACATTCTGTAAGAGCTCAAAGGCCCAAGATCAAAAACAATAGTTTCATTCTTATGGTGGCCCCTAAAAATAGGCAAAATGGCTGATTAGCTTTACCTTTTTTAAAATTAAAAACTACTATTTGAAACATGTCTCAACACATGATATATAATGTAATGCAGGCCTCTTACAATAGCAGATTTTAAAAAAAAATTGCCTAATATTATTTTGGATTCAGTATTAATGTGGAACAATATTGGTAGGATTTTAAAATTTGACTATAAAACATTGGAGTAGTTTTTAATTTTGACTTGTAAACTGACACTGGAGATAATGTCAGAGTTGTTCATAAAGTGTTCTGAACAATAGAAGCTTTTAGAGGTAAAGTCTTTGGCTTTAGAAGTAACAATTTTGATATGGACACTTGTTTACATTTTTAAAAAATAGCAGTTTCATTACTTTATAGATTTCTGTACACTTGTGTTTGAGATATTAAGCTTTAAAATGGATTATGTATAATAAACCTAATTTCTTAGCACACCTCGAAAATATGAAACGTCAACACTATGTTAGGTTTAGCCAAAGAGTAATGAGAGTCACATAATATGTATCATAGTTTTAACAATATTCTACTAAATTATTTTATTCTACAATGAGTGGTCTGAAATCAGCTGAGAAAATAGAGTTGTCCAGTTATTTTTACTTTCAATTGACTAAAAATTTGTATTTCAAGTACCTGATAGCCTGAGTTCTGGGAAAGCAACCCTGTGCATCATTGTGCAGATTTGTCAACTCTGACAATCAACTTTGCCCATAAATCAAGTGTGTTGGCTGGACAATGCAAATCTTAAAAGGATCTTAGGGACAAAATATCACTGTATATTTAATTATATGTAAAGATGGCTATTTCTTTAAGCATTGATTCCTAAGAAATATTTTTATAATAAATAAAATATAAGTTTAAAAAGCAAAAGTAAAAATAATCATAAATACATGCTTTAAAACAATTCTCTCTTTTAGAGTGTATCTAGTAACATCCTATCATTATGAAGTTTAAAGAACTTTAAGATATAGTGGAGAAAAAGTGGATTGTGTATTTGAATGGAAAACTGTTTTCAAGGTCCCATATGAATGCTTAATCTAACATATAGGAATTTTTGAAAATTTAATATACTTTAGGACTTAAAATGTCACATAAGGCACTTATTCTTTTGGTGCTGAAAATGAATATTCTGTAAAAAAAATTCCATTAAAATACCATATTTAAAAGTCTGAGAAAAATTTCATGAAGGGAAAATTCTTTAATTTCTATTTCCAAGTACCTACCATTGTGAGAAGATCCTTCTTAGTGTTGTTTAAACTTCTGCCCCAAATGACCCTTGCCAGTTTTGTTTTGAAAGATAGCAAATGAAAATTAGAAAGGTCAAGAAATTCCAATTCTTAAATATGTTGCAATAGATTTCCATTGGCAATGAAAGAAAGACCAGTTGGAAAATAAAATAACTTCTGAGTTGATGCTTTTCAAAGATGGGAAAATCATCATTGCCAATTTGGCAGTCTTTTTCTGCAGGTTTTTATTTTTTTATTTTCAATTTCTGAGGAGCATCAGCCATTCAATATTTAGGGTTTCCTGAGGAAATATAGACAGTGATTGATGCTGCTTTGTCTCAGGAAAATAAACCGGAACCTGTTGTATGCCTTTTTCTCTTTATTTCAAAGAAAAAGCCACAAGCTGTTCTATCAGTTTTAATAGGTCATCTTTTATTGTGTGTTATTCCTTAATTTATCTCAAAAACTATGTGGGGAGTAAAATTATTTTTAAATTGAATTCTAACATGATCTAGAGAGAATATGGGGAAAAATGAGAGTTCAAATTATAAATGACTATAAAATAGACATTGCTAAAAATATAGACCCTTCCTCTTCCCCCAGAGTGCCACAGCCAGTAAAATACAGTGTACCTAAAATATGTTGCTTGATTGCTTGGATCACTGTGCTGAATCTTCTGGGTTTATTTTTTCTATTTTTTTCAGTGAAATAATCAAATTTATTATCATTTTGTATCTGATCCTATGCATTATTTCTCACATTTTTTATAATATTGGCTTCATTGAGCAAATTTGTTTAAAGGATGAGTAAAATGGGTACTTGGGTTAACATTTTAATCTGTTTTGGAAATAGTGAAAAAAAAAATCTTGTGGTGAGAGACCATTCAGTTTGTTTCTCATGCTTAACTATATTTTATTTCTTAATATCATAAGCTATTTAGGTTATTGAAAAGACCCTTATATAGACATTTTTAAAGGAAGTTCCAATTGTCAATGAAGAGATGCGATTAACTGTGTTTTTAAAAGTTATGTGGTCTTTACCATTATTAACATGAGAAATTTGAACAAAAACATGATGACATGAATTTTTCATTATGGTGAAATTATACAGAAAAATTTTTACTTAGAAATCTACTGGAAAGTCCCAGCCTTATATTTTTGATAAATATAGGCATTGAGAAAAAAATTTTCTATGCTAGATGATTCTAAAATTTCAGTTTATATAAGTTGTATAATAATAATAGCTAATATTTATTTAACCTTTACTGTATTCCACATGGCAGGAAGCACACATCTGTTAAGAAACAGAAACAGTCATTCAAGTTAATCTTTAATTAACTCATGGTTTTAAATATTCCTGGCTGACACTTAAAAGAGGCAGG
Organism: Marmota flaviventris; assembly: GCF_047511675.1. Classification (NCBI taxonomy): domain Eukaryota; kingdom Metazoa; phylum Chordata; class Mammalia; order Rodentia; family Sciuridae; genus Marmota; species Marmota flaviventris. The sequence goes on along the minus strand of NC_092504.1, from coordinate 55,404,062 downwards.
AGAATCATAAGTTGGAAGCCAGCCTCAGAAACTTAACAAGACCCTGTCTCAAAATAAAATTTAACAAGGGGTGAGAGTGTAATTCATGCTAGAGCACCCCTGGGTTCCATACTTGGTGGGACAAAAGCAACAACAAAAATAATTTTCTATATCTATAACAGTGAAACATTTCACCAATTAAGAATTAAAAGCAGAGAAGGGCACAGTGGCACAGGCCTGTAATCCCAGCAGCTTGGAAGGCTGAAGCAGGAGTTCAAAGCCAGCCTCAGCAATTTAGGGAGGCCCTAAGGAACTCAGACCCTACCTGTAAATAAAATATAAAAATTGGCTGGGGATTTGGCTCAGTAGTTGAATGCCCCTGGGTTCAATCCCCAGTACCAATAACCAATAATACTAATACTAATAATAAATAAATAAAAACAAATGCAGAACATTTTTACCAAAAACAAAACAATACAAAACAACCCCCGCCCCCAAGGCAAAAATCCAAAACATTCCTGGCTGAATGCTTTCTCAAAAAATACTTAAAAGATTTAATATCTTTGGTCACAGGAAATTCAAGGTGACAGAGTCACATGTTGGTAGTACATAGACTTACGTGGCAGATAGAAAATATTTTTCGGATATAGTTAAATTCTCAGAATTAAACCCAGCAATACAGTTAACACATTTGAAGTTTGCATCCCTATCATACGACACTTTTTTCTGCTGAAATGTAGAATTAATAGTTTTCTTTGGACCTATGAAAAGAATATAAATATTCTTATAGATTATTCAGAGGTAGGTGATTTGATTTCTGGGTTATTGACACCTTAAATATTTATTATGCTTTAGAATTTCTGTGGAAATAATCTTTGTGGGATTAGTCAATGATTCCATTGGGCTCAGAGAGAACACTTATTCTATTGGATTAAAGAAGTCTAGAATGATGAGATGTGATTAAAAATAGAAGTTAACGACTGAAGAAAAGCTATAGCTCTGACTATATGTATATATGTGTGTGTGTTGTGTGTATTTGTGTTATATAAACACATTTTAATAGTCATACATACATCTTTATATTTCTATATTTGTTTTCAGTATGGATGCTTTCAGAGTCCATTTGACAAAGTTAAAAACTTTTTGGAAGTTAGCTATGCATTTTACCAGGTGTTTTCAAATAGCCAAAGTTAAGAGAATGATGAAACCAGATAAAGAATTCACAATGTTCATAAAATGTAATTGTAATAAGTGCTTAAGAGATATAACTTACCTTTTCATTGAGAATCATAAGAAAGTATCCCATTTATTTTCAATCAGGAAGTGTATTATTCTGTAGTAAATGTGAAAGTGGTCCTCAGATTATAACCTAAGTGTCCCCAGCCTATGAATGTAAACAAGTATACAGTTGCCCTGTAATCAAAAACACTGCTAGACTGATAGTTCCAACCATGTAACCAAACAAATTCAGTTCCTTCAAGGTGTGTTTTGGGGAGTATTATTGGATTCATCATACCATTTGAATTGATGAATCATCAATAGATGGAAAGTTGAAGTGATCTTGGGACATAGAAGGATGGTTAAGGAATTGCATTAAATAACTAAATATTTAAATAATTAAATATCTAAATAATTAAATAATTTAAATTAAACAACTAAATAATTAAATATTTAATTGCATTAAATAACATATGGTGAGAATAACTAAGTGATATATCTTGAAATGTGAGAATGATATTATGTCTTGATATTTGACTTTTTATGTGGGGTATATCTGTGTGATGATAGAAGGTTCATGTTATTTGAGTAACTGAAGGGGAAGTAAAGCTCATTCAAGATGAATCAATAAAAGTGGAGAGATCTAAGTTTTAATGAACATTTAATGACATTGGGAAAGAATGATGTAGCACTTGATACAGAAAAAGATGGTAGATAAAAAATTCTTCCAAGAGTAAGTTTGGAGACTGAGAGACTGAGAGCAATACAATATAGAAAGAGGAGTGACTCAATGAGAGGTTTTATTTAAACCAGAGATGTTTTGTAGAAGAGTAATAGCTTCTGTATTGACTTTGATGCAGTAACAACAGCAAAATCCTTAGTGACTAACAAAGACTTTTGTTCCTCTTCTGTCAGATGTTGGTAGCAGTTAGTAGCATGTTTCTGAAGATCCATTTGTCTTCTTATTCCAGTGCCCACATTGAAGAAACAGTCTCTATTAAGGTTGTACAGCTTTGACAGCTTAAAGGCAAATACAGTAAGGCAAGTGTGTTGATATTCCTAATTTTAGTTTGCCTCCCACTACTTCCGTGGTCAAAGCAAGTCACATTTCAATGGTCAAAGTGAATCACAACTATTCACAATAACATTGTGAGAAAATTATACTCTTGCTTAGAGATGGGGAGGCCCTCCAAGCCATAAGGCAAAGATTATGGCATTGAGGCTACATTTAAAATTTTATTTTTATAAGGGAGGTACAAATAAATAATTGGCAGCCCTTGTACCATCTGCTGCAGTTGGGACACAGCAGCCAATAGGACAATAATTATCTCACTCCCTTAGTTTGAGGGTTGAGAAAGAGTCAATAGCTTCTGTTTGAGAGGGTCCTATTTATTTATTTTTCATAAGAAGGATCTTTTTTAAGATACTCTAATTCCTTCTGCTTTCTCTGGGATATAGTTTTATTAATATGCTTTTTAAAAAGTAATTGCTCAATTTTTCATTTTCAGCTAAATTAATTTCTAGTTCTAATAATTTTTTTCTCCTAACTGCATTATTTTTAGAAGCCATCAGTCTTCCTCTTTTGGTCTCTTTAATATGAAACTTCTTGTTGTTACTTATTTATCACCCTTTTTATAATTTGATCAATACTTAGACTCTTATTTCTAAATATTTTGCCACACATTTCATTCATTTGCTTCTCATATTTCTTTCTACTTCTTCCTCTTTTAAAAAGAATAACATTCTTTTAAAAAACCTTTTTCTCCTCTAGGGTTTTTATGGAAGGTTTCTTAATTCTTTCACCTCTGAGTACTTCCTTTCTATCTTCTCCTTTTTCTACATGGGTTTTCTTCATGATTTCTCCTTTATCTGACCTTCTCCTCTTCATGCTTTGCTCTCTTTGGTTCTGTTCTTCTCCCCCTGCCTTTCTTCTCCTCTTTCTTCCTCTTATTTTTCTTTGTACCCATCATTATACAGAAGAACTATGTTGGACAGAGAATTGTACTCTGAGCTATTGCTAATGATAAAGACAACAGAAATTACATTAAGAAGGAGTTTGTGAAATTCTAGTTGAATGAATTTAAAAAAAAAAACAAAACTCAAGGATAAATGGAACACAAAGCTGACTTGACCATCACAATAGATTCTTTTGTGGTGAGGGAGACAGGGTGCAGAATGGCAGGATTGAACCTAGGGGTGCTTAACCACTAAGCCACATCCCCAGGCCTTTTAAATATTTTATTTAGAGACAGAGTCTCTCTGGGTTGCTGAAGCTGACTTTGAACTTGTGATCTTCCACCCCAACCTTCCTAAATTGCTAGGATTATAGGCATGCGTCACCACGCCTGGCTAGATTCTTAATTTGTTTCTCAATTCCAGATATTTTAGAAGTTTTTTGAAGATTAAACTTTATAGAGAGGCAAAGAACATGGGATACACTAATCAGGTGTAAATTACCACTCTTCACTCACCTGCTATTTGTGCTTGCATATAACAGTGTTCCTATCTCTAGATTGTCAGTAATAATAGGAATTATAGGGTCAAGCTTAGTATGAAATAAATTGTTATATGTCAGACTCTTCAAAAAGAGCTTGGCACATGTAAGGTATATTTTCTACAATAATCTTCTGTAGTGAAACCTTTATTAATTTTTTATTTATTTATTTTTTTTGTAGAATTAAGTCCAAAGTTCTTATTCTTGCCCTTGATATATAACTATAATGTCTCTGTTTTTTAGCTCCATTTTTCTAGGTATGTTCTATATTCATGGAAGACTTTTGTTTCTTGGGCTAGGAGAGACTTGATATTCTAAGAACTGCAGCCACAGCAGATCATGTACATGTAAAGGTGCCATGTGCTCTTTCTACTCCAAGTACTTGATGTGTTTTCATTCAGTATGAGTCATCCTACCCTTTTCTATCTATTGAAATCAATTTATTTCTTTTTAAAAATAATTTCCTCAGTAACATTTTACACTAAATGGATAATTTTTAATGATCTTAATAGTTTTCATCTTGGTGTTAATAATTATGCACATTCTTGACTTTTTCTGCCTGTTCCTTTATCACTAGATTGTCTTATTAGCTATGAGAGTCACTTTTAATTCTTTAACCAAAATATAGTGATTATCTGTGTCTCCAATAATTGTCCCTAATATTCTTTTTATTAGGGGAATAAACATCTACCTCCTTTGTTTGTTCATGATTATTTGTGCATTTGTGCCTTTGCATATAATATTTACTAGAGATTCTTTTTCATACAATTGATTTCCTTATTTCTGTTTATTTTTGCCATTTGAACCTTTGAGGAATAGCAAATGAGTAACATATTTGTTTTCTAATGTTCTCTGTCCTAGACCTGGTGAAATTTACTAAATAATTTGGATAAATTAATTTACCAACTACATATGATCTAACACATCCCGATGAAATGATTCATGGAATAGTACAAAGTTTCAGTTAAAAAGCCTTTGTGAAGGGCTGAGGTTGTAGCTCAGTGGGTAGAGTGCTTGCCTTGCACTTGTGAAACACTGGGTTTGATCCTCAGTACCAGATAAAGACAAAATAAAGATATTATGTCCATCCAGAACTAAAAAATTTTTTAAAAAATTCTGTGGAAAATAGCTGTTTAGGTGAAAAAGTAGTATTTGAGATATTCGTAAAAGAATATCTGCAGCTCTGGAGGAACTTAATGTTTTTTCTTCCTATGAATTTTGAAAATACATCCTATTACTATGATCTCTTTGGGAGTAGGACTGCATTTGCACCTCTTTTTTGTAGCTTTGGCATGGTAATGACTTTATATATATTAATCCCTCCACATCAACAGGTTCTACAACCATGGATCCATATTTTTGAATGAAAAATGTTCAGAAAAAATTTTGTCTGTACTTAATATGTAGACTTTCTTTTCCTTGTCATTATTCCCTAAACAATGCAACAATGATTTAGATAACACTTACATTGTATTGGGCATTATAAGTAATCTAGAGATGATTTAAAGTATGTGGGAGGATAGGTGCAGGTTTTATACAAATTCTATGTTGTTATGTATAGAAAACTTGAGTGTGGATTTTAGTATTTGTGGGAGGTTTTGGAACCAATTCTTCATGAATACTGAGGGACAAATGTATGCATATGTATATATAATTTATGTAAAGATACTTATATAAATATATATGTATTTGCATATATATTTACTTGATTATGACTAAAAGCCTTTCTGTTCCATATCAAAAGAAAAGTAATTTAACAGCTTTATAATTTTTGGACACATACTTTGTGTGTTATAGGATAACCTGATGGGATGAAGTTGCCAATAATAGTGCTGTCATTCTACAGAGGAGTAAAGAAGAGACCAATATACACATGATCTAATGCATAAATCAAGTTATGTTTGAAAGTTTTTACATGGCAGTGAGATTAAAAGAGAAATGAAATGAATCTGCATTCCTATATTTTTGCTTAACAGTGAAAGAGGGTGATCACAGATTATCAATATTCATTTTTCGGGATCTGTAAAGACAAAACATAAAAACATAAGCCACAATTAAAAGTACAGAAGCTCTTCCCTGTCCAATTGCTTTAAAATAGCCAAATTCTGGATAGGACATTTGAAACTGATCACTGGAGTTAAGTGGATGTACATTTGAAAACTGTTCTCTTTCATGTATGACTTTGTAATTTTTAGAAAGTCACATAAATTCTCATAGCCTGTTTCCTCATCTTTAAAATCAAGTCAATGACATCTGCTTCACAGGACTAGTATGCATATTAAATTAGATTCAGTACAAGAAGTATTTAATGCAAGAAGAATATCTTAAATATTGTTAGTGTTCAACAATTGGCATATATCATTATAGTTTTTACGTTATATAGTAGAGATAATTCTTCATATTCATTGTTAATTCATATTCATAATTAAGAGACCCTATATTCAGAAACAGGAGTGATTATGGTATTGTTCTATTTCTTCATTTTCTTTCTGATGGGTGATGTGACATCATGATGTGGGTTTTTGAATCAATGTTTATAGTAAGAGAGCTCTTAAAGGTTGTGATTTTGCTCATCATTCTATTCTAAAGAATAACTGTAATATTTTCTAAAATTTTTCCTTTTCTTGAGGCCTTATTAGACTTGATAGTTGCTTATGAAAAATGCACACTTTGTGGAATGTAATAAACTTTGAGTCAAAAACTAGTTTGCTAAGGCTCTAATTAAAAGCAAGCCTTTTAGGAAAATAAAACATACTTTTGTACTGGTAACAGGTCAAAATACATACACACTTGATGAACCTTTGACTGTCTCTCTTTTTGTAGGAATTGGCCAGTTCTAGATTTGTAGATATGACCTAATATTCAGAGAGACCAACTTTAATCTAGCTTCTAATCCACCTGGAAGATTTATGAACTATTCGTTTTTCCTTCTCTTTGTGTCCAACTGTCCCCTACCCCAAACCCTAGTTATTTAAAAACATCTCAAACTTTCTCATGTAGTTAGAAAATATTTTGAAAAAAATATTTTTTACCTTGGTAAGCTTTTGTCTTCTTGAGATTTGGTATATTTGTGATCTCAGACAGTTGTAGAATTTACTATTGCTTTTGTGGCAGATTGTCAGGGGTAGTATCAGCAGCAGCAGCAGGGGTAGTGTCATCCACAGCAGCCGGAGTAGTGTCAGCAGCAGCAGCTGGTGTAGTGTCAGGTATAGCTGCAGTGGTAGCAGCTGCAGCTGCAGAAGTGGCTAGTGGAGTTGTGTTTATATCTTCAGGAGCTGCTGTAGTTGGGAATGGTGGGTGATGTGGGGGACGGGGATGGTGAGGGCCATTTGGGCGTGGAGGGCGGTGGGGTCTATGGAAACCAAAAAGATCAAAGGGATGAAGGGGAATTCCAGGAATTAGAAAACCTGGTCTAAATTTTGGTGATGCTTCGTGGTTTTGTTGAAGGAATACATGTCTTTGATTCCCAGGACTTCTTTGTATAAGTGGTTTAAAATTCTCCTCAGAACTGGAATGGAACTTCAGAGAGAGAATACAAAAATATTATTTTTATACAAGTAGAATGCATAAACTGAAATTAGACTTTAAATGTGCACATACACAATCATTTAAATTTATGTGATTATTCTAACTTTATTCCATAAGTAATTAGATAATGTGCCCATCTTATACAGGTTTTCAGTTATGATCTTTGGTGAAATATACAGGAGGTAGACTATATTTCTGTTTTTCTCAAAGTCTAGTAGTATTATTAAAGCTTTTCCCAAAATGTGTTCCATAATAAATGCTCTGATGAAAAGATTTTGGTGATCAAGTAACTCTGGATAGATTCCGAGTAAAGTAAAACACAAGTTTTTACAGCAGGACCTAATTACTGGTGTAATATGTCAATAAGTATTTAGCATATCCAAGGGACATGCACTATTTCCCAAATTTACTTCACCATGGAAATTTCACATGTGAAATTTACTGTATCAATTTCATGGACACTTTTTGATTTTTCAGTCATACAGACTTTTAACATGATATTGCCTTCGATTTTAAATTAGGCCCTGATCTTTCATTCTTATCTTCTCAGGCAGAGGCTAATCCTTGGGATTCTAAATATGACACTCCACTTCTTCACAAAACGGTAATTCTTGTTTGCTTTTGTGTCACAGAACTCCCTGATGCCATATCTTTCAGATTGGCCTTGGGGTATTGGAGGAAGAAACTTCTAATCCTCAGATCTGGTATTCTCATGACTTTAGGCACTAATCAGTGTTGTGTCTATCTACTGAATAGAAGAGCTCATACTTTGGTAAATCATTTAGTTTATAAACTTTGACTCTCTGGCTCTCCTTAACATGTTTTTTTAAGTTGGGAATAATAGAATATATTTATTCCTTTTGACTCTCTGAAATGACTGGCTTTTAATTGTAATTGAAAACATGAAAAGTAAACCAGAAATACAATAAAACTTACTTTGCGTTTCTTTTGCTTAAAGGCATCAGCAGACTAAAATGAGATGGGGAACACAAATATAAAATTAGATTCAGAGCATGTATGGTATTTTGAGAAGTATACTCATTGTAAATTATTTATGAGGATGCAATGTAGTTAGGCTAGGATGAGTAGAACAGAATACAAATTAAAAATTTCATCATCATATATGGGGAAACTTTCAAGAGTTTAAAGAGTAGATAGCCATGAAATAAGGAGATCTATTTTTCTGGAGTTCTTTAAAAAAAAAGTTCCTTCTTCTACATTCACATGGGTGTGTTAGCAACTGGTCTCAAGTTTCTCAGTAGCTAAATTTGGCTTCTTTTTCTTGTCACTCGGGTGCCAAATGTGGAAACCATCAAGGAATTAACATCTTTATGGACTTGGTGTAAGGAAAAGCCAGATTATCTTTTATGGAAGAGGAAAATGGCTGGTCTAGAGAAGCTCTTAAAATAAGAGTTTTCATAGGATGGTAAATACTCTTTGTTGCATTTTTAGCATTGGGGCAACAAAAGAAGAGGCAATTCCCATAGCTAGTGGTCCTTGTAAGACACTGGTGGCTTGTGAAATTATCCTACATTGTGTTTGCTGTAATAATAAGTCTTAGATCATGTCTCCTTGACCCTTTGCATAATATAACTTAGGAGTAGTCTTAAGTAAACAAATTAAAAATATTATAGAACCAAGTGCATATGCTTGGTTGGAAGTTAATATTGTGTCTATTTTTAAAATGTATTTGATCCATGTGAAAATATTTGTATGATTGCAAATTTATTCCTAGTGTTTCTTACAAATCAATTTTCTACTTTACACATTTTTCTTTTTGGAGAGCTTGCCAAGGACAATTTTATCTAGGAGTACTATTGTAGAAGTTGAACCTGAGTGTCCTATTTAAAAATCACTTAGGACATTACAGTGTGTAAATACTTACACTTGTTTTGGATTCCAGAGACAACTAATACATGAGAATAAAAGGAGCATATTAATTATGTTCCAAGGCCAACAGAAGATCGTTGAGAAAGTTAAATTAAGATTTTAGAATAAAATAAAAAAAGCATTTGTGTAATATAAAGCTGCATTGGCATAAAACAATGAGCTAAATATATATTTTATGATTAAAAACTGAATACAAAATACATATATGTAGCATGTTTTATATTTACCGAGAAGGAAGCAGTTAAGGTAAAGATGAGAGCAAAAAATATGAAAGTCTTCATCTCGTCTTAGGGTCCTCTAGAAACAAGCAGCAAGAGACGCTTCATGGTGATGAGCCAATAAAAGAAAATAAAGTTTTAACCAAAATTATGATGTTTGTGCCTACTATAGCATATCTGTGACAAATCAATATCAAATTAAAAAATACCAAGAGTCCAACATATTTAAGTAAAGTTTAAGAATAGTAAATCCCAAAATGATACATAAAGTGCAAAAAAGATGTGGATGGAAGTCAGTTCTTTTTGCATTGTTAAAATCACATCTTAACTAACCACTTGAGCTATTTTTCAATTAACAAAGGTTACTTAAGAAGACAAACCCAAAATATAATTGAGAATGTGGTAAAGCTGATATCCTGTACACACGGTTTCTATTAGTTGTTTTAAAACCATGTGATGATATGCAAAAGAAGGATGAAAATATTCATAACTTTAACTTAAAAATCTCAGTCTTAGAATTTTTACTTGATAAATTAGCTAACAAATAAAAGCCAATAATGTTCATTCTAGTGTTACTTGGCATTAAAAAAATACAAAAAACTACGAATCACATAGACTTTGTAGAAATTTAAAAAATGCTTACTGTATACCATATTAAACAGTGAAACGTTTAAATACTGTATTGTATTTAAACTATCCAGATATATTAAATGAAATGTAATAAAAATAAAAATGGGTGTGGTACATTGTATAATTTATGTATGGATTTTCTATTGTAAATAATTCCATGGTGTTTTATTGATTTTATAATTTAAACACATAAAGGAAGCCAAAAATATTTCATTAACATGATCTTCTGCCCTGGAAGAAGATACATACATACAATACAGAAAACTTTAACTGTTAATTTTTACTTTAAAATATACATAGTTAGAAATATTAAACTTAATATTAAAATATTAATTTTATCATCAGGATATTTTATTATCTACAAATAAGTCTTAAAAATTTATTGTTCTTGCTAGTTCTTTTATTTCTTTTTGTTATGATCATTATTGCAAGATTCTCTGATCAAAATGCAAAATCCCCACAACTCTCCAGTTGTAGTTATTTGAAGACTATCATAAAAATATACTTTCTACATAATTTTGCAATCACGTGATACTTCAGTAATGAATCATTTGTTTTGCTAGCATTCATTCAACTATTTCCTTTCCCAAAGAAGAAAAATGGTTAAAAGAATTTCTAATTATAAGGTAAAACATTAAAAGCATGATCTAAACAACATAATTGGTGAAGAATTACTAACAATGGCTTTATTCCATAGGGCACCCCTTTGTGACTCTAAGGAAAGACCACTTGACCAATAGTCTCAAAGGTGAGTTGCAATTGTTGAATCCTGGTCATTTAACCTAACCTATCAGAGGCCTATTTTTGTAATTTTTAAAAATAAAGTTATTAGTTTATTTAATAAAGTGGACAATTTTAAATTTCAGCCAAATTAATAAATACAATTCTGTCATAGAAAATAGTCATAATCTCAAGCAAGATATGAGACATATTTTAGTATTTTTTTCCCTTTTCTTGGTAATAAAAAGGTAATGGGATGGAAACAATCTACTAATTAAAAAAAAAAAAAAAGAAGTCCCAGTGATTTCCTGTATAATTTAGTGGAAACTGATTTTTCTGCCACTTAGAACATTTTCATTTTTATAGGTATAAAGCTAAAAAATGTATTTATATCTTGTACAGATTGTTTTAATATCTTGTCCAGAGGACAAGCTATTTTATTATTATTATAATTATTAAAATTTTTACTAAAATTCCTGTATTTTTCTCTGTATGGTATTTCCTTTCAAATGCATTGATTATTAGGACTCTAATAGTCAACAGAAAGCAAAATTTGAGATTTTAAAATACTTCAACTGATTAGAAACTAGCTATAATCAAAGTCTAAAGAAAATTATCTTTTAAACCTACAAAAGTTTAAAAAGATACCATAACAAGGGAACTACTTTCTCCTTGTCTAACGGTGTCAACCTTACCTCAGTTTCTGGAGTCTGGAGGCTGAGAGAGAGTGAGTGCAGGCTCTGGCCTTATAAAGGATTCCCCCCTCCCCTTTATTCTTTCTATTTTGCTAAGCAAAATATTATTATTATTATTTTAGCATTTGCTTTGGGCTAATCCAAACTATTTCCGGAAACAAGAGGTATAATCTTCCAAAGTTGACATTTGTCCTTTTCATTTTTCTCAGCGACATCATGGCTAATTATATGTGCTTCAGAAAGAATACAGCTTTATATTTTTTTTTAGCATTTAGATGTGATCTTTGAGTCAATTTCTTTTCTTCATTTGAGAAATTTTCCTAAGATTTTATTGCAAAATAGTAATTATTGCAACTTAATTACAAATCCTAAGTCTAATGAATATTTCATAATGAACTTGCCAGTTACAATATAATACTTTGTTATTATATGCTAATGTGAACTCTGAAGTGGTATAAAATATTTGACCATAGTAGTTTCTTTTGTTTTCATCTTTAGCTTTTTAAGGTGTATTACTTTATTTCTGAAAGTTAATTTTAATGATTATAAAATTAGTTCAACTTAAACATCTAGCATTTCCAGGGCATTGTATCCTTTTTGTTTTTTGACATAAAAATGAGAAAACGTTGATTAAAGAATCATTTTGATACCCCTTACCATAGACTTTTACCCCTAGATTCCTAATAATTTCTTATTACAGAAGATTTTTGCATCATATGCTTGTAAGAATTGTGCCAATTATTGAACAATACAAAATGTGAGTATTGTAGTAGTCTGACATTTGCTTCAATGTCAGTGAGTTGACGTTCCATCAAAATGTCATTCATCACCAGAAAGATAAGAAAACATCACAAGGAAGACCTACCGGTGGATAATCAGATTTGCAATGCTCTTCTTTCAAGTTAGCTGTTAACAATGGTATATCCTTTTGGCATTAATTCACACTGTGATGAATTAAAGAACCGAAGAGAACCTCTAGACTTTTGATCCAAAGGTGAATTGGAAGGCAAGAGGCATATGTTTCCTTGGTTGTTGGCTTTTGAATTTATTCATAGCCTTAAAAAATTTTTAGGATGACCACTTAGAATGAGAACAACCTAAAATTAAATCAAGATGTAGATCCAGGTCTATATGATTTTACATAGATAATAATGTATATGTCCAGAAGGTGTTGAGAAAACAAGTGACTTCCTTATAGCTTCAAAATCCAGTATTTGAACACAGATTTGTTTGTCTACACAGCCTTTTCTTTCCCCTACACCAAGGTATTTTTAAGTATATTTAACTTCTTCTTCTTCTTTTTTTTTTTTTCAGTTGTAGATGGATACAATATCTTTATTTATTTATTTTTATGTGATGCTGAGGATTGAACCTAGGGCCTCACATGTGGTAAGCAAGCACTCTACTACTGAGCTACAACCTCAGCCCTAGATTTCACTTCTGTTGAGATAATTTTTGATTAATTATTATAGTGAATGAGCTGTACAAAAGAGTCTCTTTATTAGGAGTTTTTGTGTTTCTGTCATCTGGTAAGATGAATTAATTTCAGTGAAATTAGTTCAAGAACATTAGCCACTAGTTATGTGAAAAATTTAAATTTCTATGGTATGTGGTTAATTTTAGGTCAAGTTAGCTAGGTTACAGTGCCCCAATGTTTGGTCAAACAATGGTGTGTCACTAGTGTAAGTGTTACTGTAGGTGTTCCATTTTGTTTTTTCTATAGATGTGATTAACATTCACAATCAGTTGACTTTAAGTAGGTTGCCCTTCATAACATGGGTGTGGACCTCATCTAATTTGTTGAAGGCCTTAGGGCAAAGACTAAAGTTTCTTGGGAAAGAAGGAATTGTCTCTTAAGATTGCACTGCTGTCTGCTCCTGGCCTGCTGGCCTGCTCTGGGGGTTTCATATTGTACATCAACTCTTACCTGAGTTTCCAGGCTGAATTTCTTTTCTCTCTAGGTATCCCATTTGGTTCTGTTTCTCAGGAGAAACCTAGTAGAAACGGTCTGATACAATTTATTCAAATTCATATACAAAATATAATTTTTATTGAAAAGCTTTAAAATTGCTAATAATTTTATATATCTGTTACCATTCTTACTCAGATCCATTGTACCCTAGTCTAACTTCAAAATTATTGAGCACACCAAATATTTTTATGTTTCTGTATCTTTGTTCTTTCACTTCCCTTAGCTTGCAACCAAAGATCCTCTTCTTGCCTTTAAATTCATATTCATCAAATATCCAGTTTATACTATCCATCCTCTGAGAGCAGTTCATAAATGAAAAAAATAACTTCTCATTCACTTGTTTATTTCAACCATTTAATAGATATCTGTTGAGTATTTATGGTGTTCCAAGAACTTAGAATTGATCAGTGAACAAGGAGTTATCATATGGCTCTCATTACTTAAGATACTCTGCTTTATCCTAATTGTTTTATTAATAGTGCCTGTTTTCAGTCTTAAAAGTGTTCTGACTTTAATGATAAATTATGTGATCATTCTGATTAACAAGCTTACAGTCTAACAGGGAAGATAAGCATTAAAAATGTGTTGCAGATTGAATAGTGTCCTTTGCCCTCCTCAAATATGCTGCTCCCCTAACCTCTGAAGCCTTTAGAAACGAGGTCTTTTCAGATGTAATTGAGTTAAGATGTAGTCATATTGGGTTAGGCTGGGACAAATCCAATAACTGGTTTCTTTATAAATAGAAATTTGGCTACAGAGACACAAAAGAGAACATAGAGTGCTAGTAGAGGCAGAGATTGTTGTCCTAACTTTTAAGGCAAGGAGTGCCAAGGATTGCCAGCAATAATTAGAAGCCAGGAATAGTCAAGGAAAGGCTATTCCCTAGAACCTTCAGAGAGATCATAGCCCTGCTAATACCTTGATTTCAGACTTGTAACATCTAGAAATGAGAGAATAAATTCCTGCTGTTTTAAACCAGTTTGCGGTACTTTGTAATGGCAGTCTGAGAAAAGTAACATAACAGGAAATTTGGGGGGAAATGGGAAAAAAAAAGGTATGGGGCAAGATTTCATGTAGTATGCCCAACACAGTTGGAGAATGCAGGGCTTTCCTGGGTGGAGGGTTCAGGGAAGATATAACTGAGAAAATGACGTGTGTAAACTCTGAAGTGTGAATTCAGGAACATTTCAGGTTGAGTGCAATGTATTTGATGATCCCAAGACAAGATACAGCTTGATGCTCTAAGGAAACCAGAAGTTCTATACAGTTTGGATTTTGGAGTGAAAAACAACAGCGACATATCATGAGGTGGCATAAGTAAACAGTCTTTCTATTGAGCAGAACCTGGTAAATATCACAAACGTTTTGGACTTTAAAGTTGGTGGAAAGTCACTGGAACATTTTGAGCATAGGAATAGAAGTGGTGTGATCATTTTGTATTGTCACTCCTGCTTGATAGAATAAAGAAGTAAATGGATACCTGTGATACTGAGAATGAAGATATGTAAGAGAAAATCTGTATTTATTGGGTATGAGGAATTAGAAAGAGTGAGAGAGGAGTGAAGAGCAAGTCCTCAGTGTTGGCTTGGACATCTCTACTGAGATGGAAAAATTCTAGAAAAGGAGAAAACTGAGGGAAGTGAATGCCAATTTCAGTTTAGAATTCTGTTATGTTTGAGTTGTCTGTGAGAAAGCCAAAATAATACACTAGCAGTAAATGAAAAAAAGAGTATAAACTCAAAATTCAATTGATGAATCCTTTGTTGTTTTTACCCACAAACATACTGGCCCACCTCTTCAGTATTTTTGGTATTCTGACGTTACAAATATTCATTAATGTATTCTCAAATAGATCTAGTTTAGCTACTTGAACAGGTGCCTAGAAAATTTCCATGGGACAACATTTTTTTTTTTTGTCTCTGGGGGTCTTTTCCTTTGAAACTTATTTTGTTCTTTTTCTTCTCATGATTAGGAATTTCTTGTGATATAGAGGAGAATGTTAAGCCATGGAAAAGCTAGCTATGGGGAAAAGATGAGTGGGATTATGAACAAGGGGTTCCCTGGAGCAGAGGGAAACTTTGATCAGAGATAATATTGTGTCAGAGGGAACTGTGGACAGTATTATCTTGTGACATGGGAGTGTCTTTTAGCAAATGTAACACAGATGCTCTTCACCTCATGATGGAACTACATCCTGACATACTCACCATAAATTCAAAGACTAAGCAAAAAATAATGCATTTAATACACCTACCCTACCTAGTTGAGCAATACAATGCTCTGTGGAGTATGGGTTGCTACCCTTGTGATCACATGGATGTCTGGAACCTGCAGTTCCCTGCCATGGCCTAGCACTGCAAGAGTATTACACTTTACATCACTAGATAAGGAAAAGATAAAAGTTCAAAGTACTGTTTCTACTGAATGTATAGTGTTTTTACAGCATTCTAAAGTAAAGAAAAGAAAACAAAACATGATTTGAACCTGTAAATCAAAGAAGGTCTTCAAAGTATCTTAGATGGCATGACTGAAGAGTATATCTAGTGGGAGACAGTAGGAGTGACTAGAAAAATAGCTCTTAGTAAGTGTTCAGAAATGACTAACAAATGAGACCGCAAGTAATTCTAGAGATAGAGAGCATGATGAAGAAAGATACAGGAACTTGAAATAGCTTGGGCTTCTATTTATTAGGACAGATTGGTTTCAAACAACAGAAAACTCACCCCAAACTTGTTTTGGGAGTAGAAAATGTATTGCCTTAGGTAGATAAGCCAGGAGGTTTAAAATATGATGTGACTAGAATTCCTATTCTTTATTATTTTAAATTTATATTTCATGATTATGATTTCTTCAGTGTTGGCCTCATTCTTAAGGAAACTGCTTGCTTGGCTGGGTGCAGTAGTGTACTCCTATAATCCCAGTGGCTGGGGAGGCTGAGGCAGCAGAATTGCAAGTTCAAAGCTAGCCTCAACAACTTAGTAAGGCCCCAAGCAACTTAGTGAGACCCTGTCTCAAAATAAAATATAAAAAGCCTCAGCAACTTAGTGAGGCCTCAAACAACTTAGTGAGACCCTGTCTCAAAATAAAATATATATAAAAAACCAGGTTGGAGATGTTGCTCTGTGATTAAGTACCCCTGGGTTCAATTCCTAGTACTGCAAAAAAGAAAGAAAACTGCTTGTTTATGGTCCCAGAATGGCTCTAGCAGGACCAGGCAATAAATGTTTTAAGACTGAAGTTACTCAGACTTTCCATCTTGGTACCCAAACACCTCCTCATGTTCTCTTTTCTCTGACTTGTTTATGTGCTTATTCTTGAATGACTGGCAGGGCATAGGGCCACAGTGGTAGCTTATTGTTGGAATTGGGAGTGAGGTCTATCTCACTTAAATCACACATGTGCATACTTGTGAAAGGGGTTTTATTACAAACTACATCTCTCGTATAATTTTATAGTGGGTGGGAGTTGGAAGCAAGTCAAAAGCTATAGATGTCAACTTCATCTACTGCTTTAATGTCAATATTGAAGGAAACCACAATTCACAATTATTTACAACCATTTACTGTGTACATGCTAAGTGCTAGATACTTTAGCTCAATGGATATGGGTCTTAGCTCTCAGAGAACTTTCTTTTTTTCTTTTCTTTTTTTCAAAGAGAGAGAGAGAGAATTTTTTAATATTTATTTATTTATTTTTTAGTTTTTGGCGGACATAACATCTTTGTTTGTATGTGGTGCTGAGGATCGAACCCTGGGCCGCATGCATGCCAGGCGAGTGCGCTACCGCTTGAGCCACATCCCCAGCCCAGCCCTCAGAGAACTTTCTACTAGTGCTGCTTATAGAGTGTAGTGAGTAAAGAGAGGACAGAACTACAAGTGGATTATAGGCAGAGGGAAAACATGTAGGTACCTGTGTGCCTAAGGAGATGGATGTTATCATGAAGATGGTGGGGAGTGAGTAAAAGGAATTAAAGGAAAGACCAATGCTGAAGGGCATAAGTAATCTGCGTGGTACAAGACCAAGGTGAGTTGAGCAGCAACAAGACTTGGAGGATTAAACAAGGGTTGGCAGTGGGAATGGAGAAAACCTGGTTGTGATAAAGGATGCAAGGAATCATCATTCCACATTTCACACAAAGCATTGTGACTTTGAATTTGAACTTTGGGGTCAAGCTGATGTGAGGAGCAGAGGTTTGCTGATTGGTAGCTTGTTTATCTTGGGCAAGTGATCTTTTTGTTTCATTTTGGTCATTTGTAAAATATGACTGCTTAAAATGCCCATCCACTATATACGCTTATCTCCTTTCTAGGGTCATCACTGGTCAGAATACTTGAGAATAAAGTTTCTGTTTCATATCTTTTATTTAAGTTCATATTTTAGTTGTTTCTCCTGGCTCCCCTATTCCTTGTCAAAAATTGTATAATCAACACCTACCATCTTAATGATATTTAATCAAATTTCAGGGTAAGAAGCCTCTCTACTTTGTAGTTATATCATTTAAAATTGATTATTAGTCACCCCTTTGAAAAAAATTATAATGTTCTCTCCTTTCTGTCTTTCTAATTGTTTAACTGTTCATTTAATACTTCAGGACATTATCTGCACCACTCAAAGGGGAACTACACCAAGCTATTTTTCTAAACAAAGTTTCTGAAAGGGAATGATTGCAGTTTATAAAACAACAAACCTTTTTAACTTGCCAGCACACTCAGTATTGAGATCCTTTTGAAGATAAAATTATTAAAACCTTTAATAGCTTTCAAATGGATAAGATGCAGGACATTTAACAAGCACCATGTGATTAATCTTTTGCCTACCTTTCCAGCTTCATCTTGATTCATTTTCTAGCTGATGACATAGCTATTCATTTCCTTGAAAAACTCGAGGAATTTTGAACATGTTGTTTCTTCAATTATCTACATTGTTGTTTCATTCAATTATCTACATAAATTCTTATTATTTTCCTTTGTAATACTTATCAGAACCTATAGCTCGACATTTCTTCCCATTCGGTTATTTCATTAATATTTGTCTTTTTCAGTAGATTAATTTTCACAAAGACAGGGGCCATGTCATTTGAGATTTTCAAATGCTTAGAAGACAATATGTGTTTTATTAATGAAAAAATGAATAAAATACTTAATGTTTGAAGCATAAAACATTAAAAAAATGGTAGCTAACATTTTTATTAGGTGTAAGAAGTAAGAGAATAAAAGATATGGGCTGGAGTCAGAGTTTTTTGGTTGACAGTATAGACATTTACCCTCCCATCTGTATGTCTTATCTTCTGGATAGAAAATGCATAAAAACACAGAGAATGAAACAAAATCATGTATAGTCTTTCCTTCATAAAACCAAACATTAAGATATATATTTTTATGATACTATTATATATTATCTATAAGATATATAAATAAATATATGTAGATATTATATGTAATCATCCTAGGCAACATTCTCTGTAACTATATATGTGTACTACATACATACCATATATGAATTTTGTTGAGTTGTATGAACATTTCCTCCATTTGAATATTCTATTAGAAATAGTTTAAAAGATGCATACTATGGCTTCATGTGGATAGACAAACATGTAATCAATTCCAAGTTACTGGGAGTATAAATTGTTTTCATTATTTTTCCCCATATAAAATCACATTCTTTTTTTTTAATGTTTTTTTTTAGTTGTCAATAGATGTTTATTTTATTTATTTATATATAGTGCTGAGAATCAAACCCAGGGCCTCACATGTGCTAGGCAAGTGCTCCACCACTGAGCCACAACCCAGCCCTAAAATCTTGATTATGTTTTTGCCAACATCATTGTATTAAATCTGAAACCCAATATAGTGCTTAAGAGTGCTTGGACTCAGGAGGAAAGCCCTCTGGGTTTGAAGCCTTCTCTGCTACATACTAACTATAACACTTGAGGAATCCCAAACGTTTTTTCTGACTTATAGTTTCTTTTTCATTAATGGATTTAATAATTTCTCTGCTAAAGTAATCATAAAGATCAAGTGTTATTCTAAACATAAATGCAGTGGTGCCTGACCTGTAATAAGAGCTCAATTACTGTTGATTGTTTCACTATCACTGATTTTTAGGAAAATTCTTAAGAAGTAAAATACATAAAATAGCTAAGACAAAAAATTAAATATTTAAAATATTCGTTACACATATATTCTAGCCTTATAGAAAGGTTGGAGAAATTTGGAAGAAGGTTGGAGAATTAGTCAATAATGAGTATTTAAAATGATCATTATCAATTGTTGAATGGCTAAAATAGTATACAATATTTTTTGTTTTTTGTTAGTAACTACCATAATTATTTTAATCTATAATCTACCTAGTGGTTCAAATCCCTATACTGCCCCTTCTATATATAATGTTTACTATTCACTCAGTGTTTTGATCTTGTTTTTATTTTTCTCTCTTAATACTATAAAATTATGAACCTGTATAAAATAATTCTATTTCTGATGCCTACTTCTAAGATATTTTCTAAATGAACAATATTTCATTTTCCCTATACCTCTAGTAATTTGAGTTCTGTACAAGAATATCAAAAACACTTGGACACAATAAATCAGTTGCTGTCAGAAAGGTTTATTGAAGAAAAATTATCAAAGTAAAAACAGACCCGTTTAGAAAGTCTGTGTTAAAAAACAATGAAGATATATGTCCTTGAATTACTAATCAAGAGCATAAGAAGAGGGCGAAATTCAATGTTTAAGACCTGAAAGAAATTGACAAAAATTCAGGATACACATTTTAACAGGAAGAAAATTAAATTGATTCATATATTAATACACAGTATTTTGGATAAATGAACATATTTGCAAAATATTTTGTTTTAGTTTACATACAATATAAGTCAAGAACCCTATCTTATTTTTTAATCTTACATGTAGGTATTAATCAATTACTGAATAGCATTAATTGTTATATCAGTGAAGGTTGAAAATATATTTTTAATAGAAGAGAATTATTGGTGGGTTACTAATGAAGAAAAATGTTTAGAATATGCACTTCAGAAGATTTTTTAAGAACATTTTTAATACTACAGTAATTTTTGAGTTATTAATTTGATTATCTTCATATTCTAAAATGTAACATTAGGGATTAATTAAAATGGCATGGATCATTAATTTTAGCAGGAAGAGAATTCCTTTCTTGCTTTCTTCATACCTAGAAGGCTAGTATAGTACATTTTTTATTGAGATAAATAACTGTTAGATAACTCAAACTTCAAACTTTGTAATACTAGTTTACTGCCATTTCTTTAAATTTCCATAAATATACTGTGCTATGTGACTCTATTCATAAGCCTTGCATTTTCTAACCCTAATACTTGCCTGAAATGCCCACATTCTTTCATTTAAGATTTTTGCTTGTTGAAAAAACTTCTGAGATGTTAAGACTAGTTGTCTAGATTATTGCACAATTCTACATGGCATCCCTTTTGCTATTTTTAAATCATGAACTCATCTGGATCTTCTTTTAGTAGTTTAAAGACACCCGTTTCATCTGCAGAAGTGTCTTCTTTTTGTTGGTCTGTGGTATCTAGTTCAGGGGTAATTCCAGAATGTGACTCAGTGACCTTGATAGATTCCACTGTATTATTTTCAGGTGTATCTTCTGTTTTGTTAGTAGCTGGTTCTCCCAAAAAGCTCATAGCAGCTGATGCAGGCAGAATGAAGTCATATCTGGATTCAACAGCAGTAAGCAAAACAGAATGGGTCTCTGCTTCATTTGCCATGCCTCTCTCTATCCAAACATTGACATCATCAGTAGACTCTTCATCATCAGTTAGATTATCTTCTGGGTTGTCTTTGTCTTTTTCAGCAGAGGCAGTAAGTTCAAACACTGTAATAAACTTTTCTTCATCAGAGTCAGTGACTTTAGTAATAGAGCTGGGGTCATCCTCTGAAGCAATTAGGTCAATTTCAGTTATGTTCTCTTCTGTGAGGTCAGTTATGTCTGGAATGGTGGTGAAGTTTTTTTCAGTAGATGGAGAGATTTCAGCTTCAGGAATAGAGGAATCAGTAACTGGGACAGCCCCAACAGAAGGAACCTTGGATTTGATTGAGGAATTAGTCTTGCTAACTTTGATTTCAGGGGTATCAGTAACCCTGGCAGTGCTGTCCTGTAGTGTGCCAGAGACTTCGGCAATCATGGAGATATCTTCACCTTCTGCATTAATGGTAGCCAAGACGATATCTTCTTTTGCCTTGCTGGCGGAAAAATCTATTAAAGAGACTGTAGCGACTGGGGATGAAACATTTCCAATTTTCACTGGAATGAAGTTTTCAGTAATAGAATCCTTAGCTATGGAGTGTGTAGTGCCAGTCAGAGTAGTAACTTCTTTTTCCAGATGAGTTGTTGACTTAGTCTGGGTCTCAATATCATCTTCTGATATGAATCCTTCCTTAGTAGACATAAGTTTGTTGACTGTAGTTGTTGAAAAATCACTTTCTAGTGTATAGTCATTTACTGAAGTTATGTGGTCTCCTTCTGAAGTAATAGTTGTTTCTGATCTAGGAATAGTGTTGTCAGCCCCAAAGAAAATGGTTGCTTCAGGTGATGTTTTACTGCTTTCTGTTGGAGGATGAGAATAAATTTTAGGCAAACCATCCTCAGCCATGGGGTGAAGTGGCACTGTGCACTCTCACAGGTCTTTCTTCTGGGCTTAGTGGCATCCCTGGCCAGGAGAGTGGTGATTGAAGTGTTGGTCATTATGGTGATTGTTGCATCAACCACAGGGACAATGGCACTGCCTTACCTTGGAGGTGTTTCTTTGCTGTGATTGGACATCCACTTTTAAGAGTATTGATGTTAAATGAAAAGAATGTTGCCTTCTCTGATTAAAAAAATCAAAATTTATACCAAATATTTCAATTTCAGGGAACTGAGGATATATCATTCTTTTTATAAGGGATATGGCTTCTGATAGTGTCATTTGAAAAGATGTAGCCAAGTGCTTTGTGGGTTTAGAGTCAGTAGGGGAAACTCTCAAAATCATAATTATCAGCATCAGCTTAAAGACACTTCTCTTTGGGAGTGTCTTTCTGAGGTAAAGTCATCTTCCTGTGAGATTCTTGGTATTTAAGTGCAAAATAAAATAAAATAAATGGCAGTTTTGACAGTGTAGCTGCAGAAGGTAATTAGTTAGCAGAGATTTCAATACCTATTTCAGTAGGAATAATGAAAAATAAGGTATGGGCCCATTTGGATCTTTTCTGTCTTCTTGACTTAATGTAATGATGAAAGTGTCAAGTTTTGTAGGCTTAATTTTCCTGGAGGGAGTATTATTTCAACCTCATTTTTGATAGGGTTGGTATTATGTCTCAAAATTTACTCAGCATCAAGAATTAGGGTTTGAAATAACTATTTGATTTAAGACGTATATTCTCAAATTTCATAGGGAGTGTTTTTTATAATGATGTTAATCATGTCAGACATCATCATTTATTATCAACCTTAAAATTTAGCTACTTAGATGAAAGGAGAGTGAAATCTAATGTCAACACTTTAAAATGAGACTTTTCCCAGTTCTGTTAGAAGAAATGGAATTTTCAGACACATAACTAAATACAAGAAAGTCAGTAGCATCAGCCAGGGTAGTAGTTTCTGTCTCAAGGTCAAATGCATGTTTTTATTACATATGGACTCATTCTTAAAACTTACATCTTCATCTCTGGCTGGATAGCCTGACCTAGATATATTCTCATTCTAAAAATGTCAGAATAGGTTTTAAGATGGACATTTGTCATTTTAAAGACAATGCGTAGCTTCTTGGGAAATGTTTTTGCTTCAAGGGATATCACTGTTAAGGTTTCCAATATCTTTATTGATATAGGAAATGCTGTCAGCATCAGGGACAAGGAAGGAAGTCTCAAGTTAGTAATCAGCACAGGTTCTTTGTTTTTAAATTGAAATACTGTCAGTTCCAGGGGCAGTAGAGGAAGTTCCAAGGTTAAATCATTCTCTGAACTGGATAATTTAGTCGGGGGATTTTTTAACTTCTGTTTTAAAATTTTTTCCCGCCATCTAATATTTGTGAATCTTAATTCAGGATTAAGACATGCTGTACACAGCTCTGATGGCCCCCCTTTTGGAAACATTTCTTTGTGCACAGAAAGGAAAAAAAGATGAAAATATAAGCTGCCTAACTACTGCAAGTTACGTTTTTAGGACTCCATATTTGTTATACTGAATAGACTTGGAATCGTGAACAAAATATTCGCTTTTATGAGGCTTTAGGTTCTAGTTAGCTATGCCAGATAAAATTATTATATATTATCTTTATTGGTACTAATTTGTCAAATAGTCTTTCGTTTCAGGGATTAATTTTGTAGTCATGCTAACTCTGCTATTACTAGTATCACTATGAGTTGAAATCACATTGATTGCAGCACATTATTTCTCTTCTAGGGGAATGTTTTTATCATTATCTGTGTTTTCTAAACCATTGACCTTAAAAAGGACATTTCAGATTGAATATATGTCATCCAAGTATAAGAAATATATATGATATGAACACATACCAGTGTAACTCCACATCATGCACAACTATAAGAATGGGAAGTTATACTCCATGTATCTATGATATGTCAAAAATACATTCTACTGTCATGTATAACTAAAAAGAACAACAAAATCAAAAGAAGTATATATGAAAATACTGGTTGGTCTCCAGGAATTTAGCAGTCACTCTTAGGTTGAAACTGGAATCATCAGCTTCAGGGAATATAGTACACTCTTTTTTTGACCAATAGATCATTGCCCTCAAAGGTATTATCTGAATGAAGGACAGGGAATAAGATTACATAGGTGAGTTTTATTTTGTTGGAGGATAGGCTTAGTCGGTTTTTGGAGTATCTATCACAATAATTGGCATATTTTGTCCTTTCTCTGGCAAGTATTAAAATAGTATCTATTGACATATCTTTTTAGTGTATATTTCTTTCTTATTTTGGCTGCTGTAGCAAAAGCTTGCTTGGTCATCAGCTACCTTACTTGCTCTATATTTTGAGGTGTTTGGCTATGTGGTTATGTCTTCATTTAAGTACTAACTTTTTTAGGTTCATGGTAAAAACTTTTTTTTCTCTCTCTTATGTGAAAAAGTGGAATCCATTAGCAAAAATGGACAATTTCTCAATAACTATTGAAAATCATTTCTTAATATATTTACACATAAAGGCACATTTTGTTTTTCAGGGATACTTGACTAGGAAAAGCATCTTTAGAAATAGACTTTGAAAATGCCAAAGGCAGAGTGATGCCCACCATTGAATCTTTCTCTGCAAATATCTTGAGATTCATCAGAAGAAAGATCACGTGTAATTTTAAAAGAATCAACTGTTAGACAAGAGGTAATACCTATGGACTAGAATTCCTGTTTTAGAAAGAACTTATATATCTTCAGATTTTGTAAATTGATTGGAGAAATAGAGTATTAACTTTAATTGAGGAGGTTAGTCATGTAGAGTCACTGAGGAAGTTTCTTGTTCAATATCTTCAACCATGAAATAATTCTCATCTTCAGAAACAGTGAAGACAGTGAAAGGAGCAATCACATTTTGAGAATTGCTCATGTCAACATTCATATTTTTGACTTCTTTCCCTCCAGTGATTTGAATGTTGGGTGTATGACTAAGGAAATTATAATCAAAGGATGTGCTGTCCAGTGGGGTCACTATTTCTTTGTTTCCAAGGAAGATGGTATTTACAGCAGGGTTAGTAATGACCCTCATATCTGCTTTGTCATTTGTAGATTCCTTGGAAATATCCTTTGGCTTTATTTTGTTTGCCTGTAACTGAGGAATATGAGCACTAAAAAAAGTGTTTTCTTCAACCTTCTTGTTTGTTTGTTGTACAGTAGAAATTTCTTGAAACCTAGGTAATATTTTTTCTATCACAATAGGTTCATGAATAATGTTCCTACTTTCCAAAGCTTGAAATTCTGAATTTGGTATTCCGAGATTAGCCATATTAAACTCCAAATGAGAATTTTCTCCCATCAGGGAAATGATCTCTGGATAAGATGAAGACATCTCACTAGCAGGAATAATAATTACTTCTGTGAACAAATTTAAATCCCTAGCCAAAGTGTTGGTTTTGTGAGGAACAGATGTAGCTGGGAGAGAATCCTTAGGTATGGAAAAGCTTGAATACATGGCTTTGGAGACACTGTTATAATCTTTATTGACCAATTTATCATCAGCAATGAGATTTTTACTTACAAGATAAGGATTTAGGTCAGTGTCTTGTAGAGGGTTTGTTTCCATCTTGATAACTTTATCATTTCTTAATATATTTATATCTGTGAGGTGATTTGCTTCAAATTCAGTAGTTTTGTCTTTCATTGTAGAGGCTTTACTTATTTCTTTTGTATAATAGAAATTTGGTTCAATATGTTCATTAGGAAAAAAAGTATGAAACTTTGTAATTGTTTTTTTGAGTTTTGCATTTTGATCATCAGAGGCATTGGCAGAAAAAAATTTATCCCTAATATCAGTAGTAATAGATGTGTTTGGTTCAATATCTCTGATGTTGTCTGAAGAGCCAGTGAAATCATCTTGAGAAGGAGTATAGATCAAGTAGAGAGCCTTTGGGATCATTTGACTTTTAGTATTTTGCCTTGTGGAGACCACACCATCATTGAAGTAAACTGAATCTGAAAACACAGATTCTGGTGCTGCCGTTATTAACGTTGTAGAGTAATATGGGTTTCCACTTCTTTCTAGTCTAAGGGCTATGCTTTCTTTAGAAGAAGCATTATCAGTTAGAATGGGAGTTTCAGGTAGTCCCAAAGGTATAAATCTTAGAGACCTGGCACCCTTTGATGATGGAAAACTTGAATGGCCAACGTTAATTTCGTTCTTAATGGAGCTAGCAGGAACACTTGGCATAATAGCAGACACCTTTCTCAAATGAGAAAAAGAGGTGAGACCTGTGTTGATTGCATCTTCTGTATTTTCCTCTATGTTGAAAATGTCATCGCTGGAAAGCTGAGCTAAAGGAAAATTACTAAATCTTGAATCAGATGCTATAACTAAACGTGTTTCATCTTTGGCCAGATCAGATATACTGGAGGTGGTAGTGTCTATTTCTCTGGGTGTAAATATCTCATAAATGGTAGGCAACATGTCTTTCTTGAGCAAAGTATAACTATTTTTGATAGTATGATTAGGAGTATCAGTTGTGAATGTCCTCTTTTTAACCGTGGGTGTTAGGCCTTGAAAAATGGAATTCTTGGTTATTCTTCTGTTTCCTAAGTCAGAGCTTTCAGAGAGAATAATGGTGTCGTCATCACTATTTGTTGTGCCTTTCCCCACAGATGTTTTATCAGAAAATATAGAAAGAAAATTTTTACTTGCATCAGTTTGGGAGTGCTTTGTGGATCTATGAACCTTGTTATTGACTTTGGCATTGGACTTTGCAAAAGTAATGCCAACCTTTTTGTTTTCTTTCATGGGAATTATAGCTTGGGAATTTCTTTTGGCTTTGAACTCTGAGGGTGTTGTTTTAGATAGACTGTCTGAAACAGCAATTGTGGTATATAGTGTATGAGACCTTCTTGAATTGGGGGCATAGCTGGGTGTACTCATTTTTACAAAGAAATTCTTCACTTTATCCTCTAACTCAAAAACATCGTTGTCTGAGACATATTCAGAATCACTGTCCTCTGATGTTATATGGTCTACATATGCTGGAGTGATTTTTCCCACAGAAGAAATGTCATCCACTTTTTCTGAAATGTCTTCTGTAAGATCAATTATTTCATCCTCAGTAGCTATCTCTCTTTCTATAAAATCTTTGTACTCAAATATATTCCCTTTAAAAGTGACTGCTGTGTCCTTTTTGGAGCTAATGGTAATAGGCAAAATGATAACTTGGTCAGATGAAATAACTTCTTCTTTAGATGGAATGTTAAAATAAATATTTTGGGGGGTATCTTTTCCTCTAGTAAAAATAGGAACAAATTCAGAATATTTGGGAGTACCCATAGATGTTATGTAATCAGAAGGTGGAATTGCTGACCTTTGTTGTAGGGCATATGATCCAATTGGAGTTTTTGCAATGGACTCTCCAGTGCTAGTGACTTTATTATGAGAGAGGAATTTTTGATCATTAGGCCTGGCTTCTTCTGGAAGAGTTAATATAGAATCAGCTGAAAAGTTTCCTTTTAAGTTGGGAGGTGCTTGAGATTTGAAAGAAGTAGCATCAGATTTAACAATAAAAGAATCATCATTCAATGTACTTGTTTCTTCTGAAAATAAACTTCCTATTTCAGAAACATGAAATTCCTCATCCATGTTGTCACTGTTAGAGAGTGGAATGGACTTACTTGATGGAAGAAAGGTTTTCTCCATAGCTGGAATGAGAACTTTTGTATTTTTAATGTGACTTAGTTTAAATCTAGCAGCTGGATCTTCTTGATCAGAAAGATCAACTGTTTTCCTTGTCTTGTAGACACTATTTTGAAACTCTTCTGTAGGATAGTAGGCTTTTGTCATTTCTTTTTGAGATTTAAAATATGTTTTGTCTGTCTTGGTTTTATAATCGTTGGGGTCATTTAAAGGGAAAAATGAATCAACTTCACCATCTGTGGAAGTATCTAAAAAAGTGGATCCCATTGGAGAAACATTCCAGGCCAAGGGATAGGAATGAATGTCAGTTTGAATTGTGACTTGCTCCTCTGGAACATTATCTCCATTATTGGTATTGACATATTCATTTACTCTTTCTAATGCTTCTGACTTGGTTATTGAAGGGTTGGAAAAGGAGTTATCTCTCACTAGGTCAGAGGTTTCAGGATTTTCAGTTAAGGAATTAGGAATGAATAATACAGATGTTAATAGAGATGCGAATCCTTTTGATTCAACATTGTCTTCTTCTGGTAATATAGACTTAGCTCCTACATAACTGCCTTCATTGGAAAGAACACTGGAATCTTCCATAGTGCTGATTGCCTTATTCATAGATGAGGAAAATATTGAAACTCTGTTGTTTGCCTTGTTGGTATCTTTGCTGATGAAGGGAAGATCACCAAAAGGAATGACACTAAACACAGCCAAAGGAACAATGTCCTGTGAATAGAATGTATTTGCCAAGTTTGTTTTATGTTTATTTGCACCAAATCTGTTCGATATGGTGGCTTTTGCCATATCTGGGGCAACATTGTTATAAAAAGCAGAGGAGATGCCTTTCCTATTGAGTTGGTCTATGTGTTCTATAGGGATGGTGATTGAAGCAGGATCAATGGCATAAGCTGTGAACATCCTGCTTTCTTCCATTGTTGACACTAGTTCTGGGTCTGGAACAAGTGAGGACCCCCTTCTTTTGCCTTTAGGGAGAAAGATGATGGTATTGTCACCAATTAGAGGATCATTTTCCAGAACTGCTTCAAAGAACTCTGGTGAAAAATTCCAATTTGGATCAGTTAGAGAATAAATCACAGACCTTGAGGCATTAGGAATGGGCATTGGCTTTTCAAGGATCTGTATATCTAGGGATCCTTTATTCCTAGTATTGTCTTCTCCAGGCAGCATAGAATCACTTCCTTCATAATTACCCTCAGGGGAGAGAATGATGTTATCTTCCATAGTATGTATTGAATTCATAGGTGAAAAAGAGATTGAAGCCCTGTTGTTTACAACTTCAGTATCTTCATTGATGAAGGAAAGTTCATCATCAGGGGTGACACTGAACTCAGCCAAAGGAATAATGCTGTCCTGTGAATGTGGCATCTCTACCATATTAGTGTTTTTAACATTGTTTATTCTGAATGATAAGGTATTTTCTGCTTTATCTTGGATATCAGTGTTATAAATAGGAGATGAAATGAATTTCCTGTAGAACTGATTCTTATTTTTTATTGGAGGATTGATCACAATAGGATCAATGGTTTCATCTGAGAACATCCTCCTCTCAACTTTGCTTACCATTATTTCTGGATTTGGGACAAGGGTATCCTCCATTCCTTTGTCTTTAGGGAGAATAATGATGGTATCATCTTCTCCTAGTATATTTCTTTCCAGAGTTGTTTTATCTATAAACTTGTGAACATTCTCTGTTTTGTGAATTAGTGGGTGAGTAATAGATCTGAGAGCCTTAGAACTGAAATTGGTAGTAGAACTTTTGGAAATCATAGCACCAAGGCCAGAACTGGTGGGTTCTTCTCTAGATATCATATTTTGCAGTATTTCCTTAGTTTTGATCCCAGT
Organism: Marmota flaviventris; assembly: GCF_047511675.1. Taxonomy (NCBI): domain Eukaryota; kingdom Metazoa; phylum Chordata; class Mammalia; order Rodentia; family Sciuridae; genus Marmota; species Marmota flaviventris. The sequence continues at coordinate 55,374,483 of NC_092504.1, read as the reverse complement.
TGGGGCTCTTTGAGATAGATTTTCAGAGGCATCAGCACTTGAGTAAGATGAATGAGATCCAACTATTTGGGGATCATAAGTGAGAGCAGTTTTTTTAATATAAGGATTATATTTTTCTTCCCGTGGTTCAAAGACATGTTCATTTGTGACATATTCAAGAGCTCTGTCATCAAGTACAATACTTATTATATTCTCATTATTTGGAATGTTTTTACCTTCTGTGGTAAAGTCTAAAATATTTTTTATAATAGGAACTACCTCATATTCAGTGGTTAAATCTTTCCCTATAAATCTTCTGTTAAAAATAGTATTTAACATTCTTTTGGTACCAGGTGAAATGGCTTTCTGAGTTGATTTCTTTCTTTCCTCAAAAGGATCATTAGTCTTTGTGTTGGTATTTTTCTTCACTTTGACAAGTGGATCAAGTTCAGAATATTTAGATGAACTAATGAATATGACATCTGAAGGAGAAAGAATTGATTCCCATGTTAGGTCATATGATTCAGATGGAGCATTATGAAACAACCCTTTTGTGCCTGTGTCTTCATTTGGAGAAGCAAAATTGTTGTTATCATTAGGCTTTAAAGTCTTTTCCAGAGACATGGTAGAGTCTGATAAAAGGATTCTTTGCAAATTGAGAGGAATTTGAGATCCAGCAGAAATATTAAATTTACCAATGGAAGAATTGTGTTTCAAAGTATGTGAATCTCTTAAAACAAAATTGTCTGCTTCAGAAATAGAGTTTTCCCCTTCACTGTTATTCCTCTTGGAGAGAATACCGGGCTCAGAGGTTGAGAGAAGTGTTGTCTCCAATGTTGGAATGAGAGTGGCTGCATTTGTAATATGACTTATACTGAAATCAGCAATTGTGTCTTCTGCAACAGATAATTTAGTCATTTCCCTTGTTCCAGCAAGGAAAGAGTTCATTTGTTTGGGTGGAAGAATTTTTGTGATTGTATCTTGAGGTTGAGCATCTACCTTTATTTTAGAAATGTCAACAGTTTCTTTCTCCACAGTGGATGATGAATCATCATCATCAATTGTGGAATTTCTGATAAAAGTTGCTGAATTTCTGGAATTAATAATTGAGTCCAAAGATTGGGAATGAAAGTCTTTTTGCATTTTGATGCCTTGATTTTCTGAAATATCAGTTTCATTAATGAGATCAAGGTTTTTAGTTCCTGCATCTGCTAGTACTGGTATTGACCTTGAGGAGCCAGTCAAAGGGTTTTCTCTCATTAGGACAGAATTCTTGTTTAAGGCTTTAGGAATGAGGATGATACTTTCAGTTGTTAGTACAAGTGATAATTCTCTGGACCTATCATTATTTTCATGAGGTGGCATAGAATCACTCCCTTCATAACTGTTCTCAGGGGAAAGAGCAATGATATCGGCCAAAGTGTAGGTTGACTTCACAGGCAAAGACATTGAATCCCCAAAGTTATTAGTCTCAGAATTGTCATTAACAGGGGTAAATTCACTATCAAGACTGACATATGCAACTGAAGGAAGAATGATATCCTGTGAATTGTAACTCGCTGACTTGAAAGTTTTGTCTTTATTATGTTCTGACTTGGGTGACGTGGTATCTTTGGCTTCCCTCAGGACATTGTAAGTGGTGATTGAGATGCCTTTCCCGTGAATCCGTTCTCTGTTTTTTATTGGAGTTGAGCTCCTGGTGAGATCAGGGATGTCCCTTGACAACATCCAGCTTTTTCCCATGGGTATCATTGATTCTGGGTCTGGATCATGGATAAGCTCAATCCATTTGCTTTTAGAGGGAATGATGATGTCTTTTGTACTTGCTCTTCCCATTTCCAGAGTTAAGTCATCTGAAAATGTGGGGGAAAAATTCCCATTTTCATTTGTTAAAGAGTGAGTAGCCATTGTGTCAGGTGACTTACTATAGTCCTTGGCGATATCATCTTGGAGAAAAGAACCATTATAGTCAGAATCAGGGTTTCTTTCTCTTGAGATTAGCACTTGGTATTTTTGTTTAGATTTCAGTTGACCAGGATTTTCTTTCAATATATTCTCAGTAACATGTGCAGTGGAGAAGGGAACAGGAGCTCCAAATCCTCCATAGATGTCACCTTGAGCATAGGGAGTTTTTTTTCTTGTAGGGCTCGTTCCTTCTTCTCTAGCATAAAAAGTGTCTTCCTTTGATACATACTCAGTAGTACTGTCATCAAGACCAATGGTTGTTAGATGTATATTATTTGGATTGTTTTCTCTTGCCAATAAAATCATATCTGAATCTGCTAAAAAGTCATTTGAAAAAGGAATTAATTTATATTGAGTTACATGATCTTTTGATACAGAATCTACATATGCTTTATCACTTGTAATGTTCCTTATGTCTTCAATAAAAATAATATTGTCAGGTGAAATGATTTCATTGTCAGATAGAACAATTATGTCATTCGGTATAATAGAGTCACCAGTCATTCTAATGTTGTTCTTTCTTCTAACCAGTGTTGGATCAAGTTCCGAATTACTGTTTTTAATAAAATCAGTAGTAAAAAGAGTTGATTTCAGGGGCATATGATATAATTTGTTGTGAGAGTTTATGACAGACTGCTGTAAGTTATCATTTTCAGAAGAAAATGAATCCTTATCCCTGATCTCTGTCAGCTTTGTTGTGCTCATTGTGGAATCAGGATAAAATGTTTCTTTTGAGTTTCCAGGTGCTTTCTGTTCAGTGAAAATAGCTTCAGGCCTAAAAATGGAAGGGTTAACTTTCATTGTATTTAGCCCTCTTAAATTCACTGGAGTACTAGCTTCAGAAATAGAGGATTCCTCATCTGGAGTTGCCTTTTCTTTACCCAGGAATATGCTAGGCTCGGTTCCTGAGGTAGCAGTTTCCTTTGCAGATGGATAGACAGCTGCTTGACTTATCTCATAGTCAGAAGTTTTATTTATCCCTCTTTTTTTGTGGATTAAAGTTTGGAGGACTATGTTAGGAGATAAGGCCATGATGTCATTTTTATCATTGATGCCTCCATTTCCAGTGGTGTATGTGTCAGTGGCTACACTGATGGGTTTTTCTGAAAAAGAAGTAGAATCTGCCAGAGGAAAAAAAGGAACATTGGAGAAGGGCTGATTGTCACTTTGCTCATTAATAATTTCCCAGTTTTGGTCAATGATGGTATAGTGTTCATTCAGTGGATCTGATGCCTCCAATGTTGTCGCTGCTGTATCAGGTAAAAAATCATCATCTTCATTGAGAGGAACTTCAGTTCTAGGTATTTTTCTATTGGGAATTAATAGGGACTTCAATTTTATGGGAAGGACACCATCTATGTTAGGCATGGTAGTATTACTATTTTCATTGCTTTCCTTAAAAGCAGAGACATTAGGTGAAATGATGGTAGCATTTGGTGGTATTTTGGTAGCATTAACCAGATTAAGGGAAGTAATTAAATTTGTTTTGATTATATCCTTGGTAACTTTACCAGGATCTATATTATCTTTCATTGGTATACTAAAATCTGGTGTTGAAAAGGTAAACTCTCTTTCAGGAGTAAAGATATATCCTTTTGGAATATTTTCTCTCATTATTGGATTAAAAATATCACTACTAAAGAATTCAGCATGATCAGAACCACTATTACTATTTTTTATAATCATTTTTCTTTGAAACTTAGGAATAAATTTTCCAAGTAGAGGTTTTGAGGCTTCAGCTTCATAGGATGATGCAATATTCTCAAATTCAGGTTGGTCAGTTCTGACTTTGGTTTTTCCTCTGAATCTGGTAGAGTCATATCCATAAGAATAAGTAGAATAATGTTTAGCTGCCACATTATTGCCTTTAGGAATATTATCACTTGTAATAGGTATAACATAAATATAATCCATAACATTTTCTTCAACTATATCTTCTTCCTCTGCCATAATGCTTTCCTCTTTCTGGGTATCTGCTTCATTGTTCAAGATTACATTTTCCTGGAAAGAGTTTTCCAGTTTATATCTTGGAATATAAAACATGGTTTCAACATCTCCTTGAGAGTCAGTGGTGACAGCTGCTTTCAAAGCTGTTGGGGTAGTCTTATGAAAATAAGTTTGAGGTATTATAATATCTGCCAGGGAGGTCTTTTTAACTGGGTATATTACTTGAGGATGATTGAAAGGAGACCCAGATTTCATAAAGGCATCGGAATCAGCAATTGATACAGTACTGTCATCTCTAGACACATTAGGATCTTCTCTGGACATGGTAAGGCCATGTCCTAGTTTATTAGGTTTATTGTAAAGAGTGTTAACTTCATTCATAGTAAGAATGCCTGTCTTTATTGGTGAGGCAGCAGTTATTGAAGCCAAGTCTGTTACCACTACAGTATTTTCATCCTCATAAAAAATATTACCTACTGCATTCATAATGCCAAGAGGAAAATTTGTTATTTCAGTCCCAGCTATTTTCCCTTTATTGGCCAGGCTATTAGCATTTCTTGAACTGATAGCAGTAGGGGTTTGATAGTCATCTCTGTGACCAATAAGGTTAACATTGTCCACTGTGGAAATTGGCAGTTTGTTTTTGATAGTGTTCCAGGCAACACTTGGATTCTCTTTAGCGACAATAAGTGGATTGTTAGTGATGACACTGTAATATATGTTGGGAAGAGTAGAGTAATCAGTTCTTCCAGTTTGGGGGATAGACTTGCTAGGTGGAGGGAATGCAGTATCATCAGCTGTTTCTACATTCTGGGTCACACCTACACTTTCACCCAGACTATTAACTATTGTTTGGGTAGCCATTGGCTTGAAGTATATTTTGTCATTTGTAGGATTAGCGACATCATATACAATATTAAAATTTTCTTCCCCAGGAGTTATAAGGTCTCTTTCATTTATTACTTCAGTAGTAGGTATAGTATTAAACTGGAAAAGGGAATTTACAGTGTCAACAATCCCATTCTTTTCAATTGCAATTTCTTCAATTACTTCTGCATCAAAGTAATTGAAATTATGTGTAGACTGAATGTTTTATTTCATCTGCATAACAGCATCTTCATCCACTACAGACTCTACTTCTGTATAAGGAATTGATTTTTCTTCATTAGCCATTTCTTTGGCTGTCAAACTTCTAAATTGTTTGCTTGGAATAAGAATTCCAACTGTCTTTGAAGGCAGGGATGTACTGGCTACAATGGGTCTTCCTTCTGCTGTGGTTGCCTTATTAATCATTAGTTTAGAGATGTCAGTTGTATTTGTGTTCCCCTTACCTCCACTGGCAATAGCATTATGGTCATTGCTGGGATAGATGAAATCAGCTGTAGGAAAAGCAGCCTTCTGTGGAATGTTCAGAGGATCTAATGCTTTATTGTTTATAATGGCATCATTAGTGAGATGAGGATTTTCAGCTCTGGGATTTGATATTTTTCTCCAAGAATCAGTCAAAGAGTCATCTTTACTCAGCAAAGAAATTTGAGCTTTGTTATTTAGGGCATTGGACATTGTTTCAGACAATTCAGTTGATGATGGAAGAAAGTATATGTAATTCATAGGAAAGTCTGTTTCAGGATTAGGACCTGCAACACCATCAGCATTGTTGTCATTAGTAGAGAGACTAAAGGCTTCATCCCTAGAGTAAGTATATTGATCTGAAGAGGGAATACTGACTTTTGAAGCTGAGGTCATGTCAGGTATACTGTCTTCACTAAAATAAACAGACCCAGCAGCTGCAGGGTGAGTGATGGAAACCATAGAGGTGATATTATTCTGAAAATTGTCTGTTTTAAACACATTAGTTTTAGTTCTTTCAAAGTCCATTTTGGTTTTGGCATCATTTGAAGTAATTATGGGGGTGTTTCTATGGTCAACTCTGTTGTTAGTGGTGCTTTTGTTATCCATGGTAAAGGGCTTCATTTTATATTTGAATAGGAAATTGAACATAGGGTTGTCCCAAGGAAGGGTGATTTTATTTCCTACTACTTGGGTATAATCTGAATCAGGGTTAAGAGAGTAAAATTTTCTGCTAACTTCTGCTACGGAAGTGTCTGGCCGAATGAAGAGGACTTCTACATTTTCATCATCTTGGTCCATATCTGAAACTTCTTCAACTACAGGAATAACATTCTCAATTTCATCAGTGTTAACAGACTTAAAATTGTCCCAGTCATTTTGGAGATGTACATTGGCATGGGTTTTAGAAGGGTAGTTAATTATTGAATTATCTATTTTAGATCCAATTGCTTTAGCAATATTGTTATTGTTGGACATTATGATATCTTCCATCTGAACAGTGTGTTTGCCTTTGGTTATTGTATTTTTCTTTGAAGGCCAAGTTATTTTAAAGTTAGTAATTGGCTTCAGGTTGTTTGGATTATCATAATGCTTTGTAGAAGTGATGCCATTTGTTTTAGAAATACTTAAGTTCCCTACGTGCATTTCACTCTTAGCTCCATCTATCATGGTTTTGCTCTCAGTGGAATTGATAACAACACTATTTCTATCATTATGCATTCTAGCATTAAGAAAATAGTTTGTAGTATCAATGGAATTGACACCGAAAATAGATTCATCGTTATCAATGGCAAACATGATAGATTTGGTATCATCCTTGTCATAAGTATTCAGAATAGGTGTAGATTCAAAGTCATTGCTAGTTTTTGCAGAGAAAATGCCTGGTATTTGAGCATCAACTGCATATCCACCACCATTTTTTAGGTTAATGCCATCAACTACAAAATAATTGTCTTTATTTGGAAGGTTGGGCTCATAGCTCACAGTTTTGCCATATCTTTCCTGGTAAGCTGTATCAATGATAATTATGTTGTCTTCCAGACCAGGCATATCAAAGAGCGTTATATACTCTTCTTCTGGATTGGCTGTGGCATCAATTTTTGCTGTATTGCCTTCTGCCATAAGCTCTATGTTATCAAAAAAGAATATACTGTCTGGTCCTGCTTCATCCAAATTAGTTGTGGGACCAGTTCCAAAGAGGCTGTTTGCATTTGATTTAGAAATAGTACCCTCATCTGCTGAGGCAGTTAATTCCTCTTCAGCATTTTGGATGTATATAACAGGATGAGAGGCAAAGAATGGTTTAGATTTGCTGGTGGATGGGAAGAAGGGTTCAAGTCTCTGGGTTGTTTTGGAGTTTGTCTGAAAGTGAGGAATATCAGTGAAATCAGACTTGTAATGGTAGTTAGTCATGGATACAGGTGCTGAGAATCTGGTTTTCTTAGGAAAAGCCATCCCTTTCTGTGTTTTTTGGGAGTCAGGTGCAGAGCTGGAAACTGTGGTACCAACAGCAGAAGTATCCTGTGTGGAAGGTGAAGCAGTGTTCTTTGGAGGATCTGCCTGAGAATTGGCTACTGTTTTCTTAACATAAGGAAAGCTAGATGAAGTCAGATTAGTTGATGAGTTACTTAGTGCATCATCCCCAAATTTATATAAGTTAGCTTGATGGATATCTGTATGGTTTCTTTCTAAAAGAGAACCAGAGATCCTTGTTATTCCATCTGTAGACTCAGAGTAGCTATTTGAATCTTCTGTAGGTGAATTTAGGATGGATGACAGTTGACTTGCTGTACGGTTGAATAAAGGTGGATTGGCAGAGAAAGTCTGATTTTTTTGATTTTGTATCTCCTGACTCCCATTATACTACAGGGAAAGAAGTACAACATTTTTTTTGTGAGGTTCCCCTTGCAGATATTATACTAAAAACCTAAAACCAATATACAGCATTGAATTGACCAAGTAAAACAACATTCTGAAGGTCTCTACTTTCTTCTTTATCTATTGATTGTTAAGTTAATTAAGTTAGAAACACACAGTATCATCATAAAAAAGAATAGCTGATATGTTCAGGTGAAGAAGCCTCTGTGAATACAAAATCAGATATCCCATGACAAACTTTCAGTAAGGAAGGAGTCTTACAGTATAAAATAGTACAGAGAAGCACGATCAAATCCTATACTACTGGGCGTTTATACTATTTGTTACCTTTAGTTCATTTTGTAAATGATTCATTTTTAAAGAAGAAAATTTATATAGAGAAAATAGAATATAAAAACAATACAATGACATTTTGTTTAGCAAAAAATGTTTTTTCTTGCATTAAATGTATGCTGATAATCTAAATCCATTTTTACCTTCATATAGTTTCTTTATCTTAATTTACAGTGCTTGGTATTATGCATACTAGGCAAATGGAAAGTGCTATTCCACTGAGCTATATTCCAAGTCCCTAATTTTTACTTTTCTAAAAATATTTTTATAAAAAAATACTGAAACTTACTGGGAAGGAAATCACAAAGTTGAAGATGGTCACAGTCAGGATTAAGATCTTCATCTTGTTTTGCTATTAATTCCCTGGAACTAAAGTACAAGATTGTTCTCTGTTACATTTACCTATTGAGTAACTTTGAATGATGATATAAAAACTAGAAATAATTTATATTACATTTTACTATCATTGACATTATCTAAGATGCCAGCTTAATAAATAAGATAGAAGATACCTAGGTATTTGTGGTATATTATTAGAAATGATAATATGTGGATGCATTCTATTTGTAAAGGCCAATATCATTTTAATCAATCAGTGAGAATAGAAATAAATTTGGCTGTTTTCTGTAGTTTATAGAGCATCAAGGAATAAACAATATACCTTACCAAATACATTTTGGACAAATGCTTCAGTGAGGACTTTGCCATATAAATTCACCCTTATTTTTAAGTTAAAAACTATTGTCCATTTGTTACATATTCTTAGAGACATTTAGACAAAAGTCACCTTAATGAAATAATATTCAGTTGGAGTTTAAAGTCTATCCAAATACCTCCCTAAATAACAGATTATAAGAAATAGTAGGTGTTTGTTTCCAAATATCTTGATTTACCCAGTATTTACCTTGCAAGGGGTCTTTTCTTTCTCTGGTCTTTTAGCTTTAACTCTTCATCAAATCAGCCTTGTGCAGCAACCTATGAAGACAAAATCTAGGCTGAGAAACTTTCATTCTAAGGAAGAAACCCAGGTTCCTTGATTGTCCTTCTTTATTATACTAGGAGACAGAAAAAGCCTCACATGAAAGTGATTGCTTTTCTGAGTTAATCCCAAAACAAAAGAAAGTAAAGGGCGTGTCTTTTGACTTTTGTGCATACATCTCTCAGGCACAGAGTGGACCTATCAGCTTATCTTCAAATCAGAAGGAGCAACACTCTTGTTTTAAATATTATGAAATCTTCTAAAGATTAACTCTTTAGGTTCTAGTGCCATTTTCCTCTTTATGTTCCTTTCTCTGCTTCCACAGCAAATTTTAATTCACTATAAAAATATTTTATACATGTTGCCATTTATTAGTTTACATGGGGATTCACCCTAATAGGCTATGGTTTTCTTAAAGACAGAATTGTGTTTGTTTCAGTGTCGTAAAATGTTTGTAAAAGGGAGATAAAAAATTTTTTAAAAGTGGTCTATAACTACTATATACATATTTTTTTCTATATAATTTATATAAATACCATACTGATGTATCAGGCATCCATTTCCTTCAGTAAACTTGACACTGGTCAAATATAGATGTTATACTCTGTTTCTGAAGCTAATTATTTACATGGAATCAACCAAAATATATTATCCCTATTGTGTCTCTTGCTGGAGTTATTCATTGGTACATGCTTTAAAATCTCCATAAAAATCTGAAATTGCTACTGACTTTCAGATAATTTTATTCAAATCATGGTGCAACAGTACTTTCTATCAGACAATATTTATTCTCAGTCTGAACTTAATTAAGTTGCTATGCCTTTCATTCCAAGACACCTAAAATTTACTTACTTTTTTTACACCTCCATATTTCTTTCACATTAGGTAACCATGAAATTCAATAAAGGTTCTGATATATGAATCTTACTACATAGAAAGACCCATAAAAAGGAAAATATTTTTGTCATTCATTTTGTTTTTTTAGGCTTCCTTGATTTTTTCTATCATTTGGCTCACCTTAATACTTTTCTGGAGCTGACATTCTTTTATTACATGTTGGAATAAATACCAAATCTCTGTAGTTATGTCCAAGAACGTCACTGGATTGTTCTTTCAATCAGGCCGAGTATTGATGCATTTATGTACATAATAATTACCTTTATATCAAAAGCAATGAGACATGATTTGAACAATTATAATGTTATCTCTTTGTAGTTTGGAAATACCTGTCCCATGACGTTAAATCTTGCTATTCAAGGCAATTGAAGTAATTGTTTGGAAAATCAGTGCAACAAAATGTACTTAGGAATGGAATACTCATTCAATTATGGATGATATTTACAGGTCTTTTTGTTTCAAGTAAGCCGCCAGCGTCAGATGCAGAATCCCTAGCTGGCGTGAATTCATCTTTATAAGCTCTAAGATAGCTGAGATTTCCGCCTCATGAATCTGGCACAGTAAAATCAAGGCTTTGTATGTTCAGAAATTTCATCTTGAAATTCTTCTTTTTTTAACTCCCCAAAGCCCTGATCCACTGTCCCTCCCTCACTGAGATAAACAATTCATTTATTTTTCCATAGGCTTTGTTATGGAAAGGGTATGATCTACTTACTATTTCCAGAAATTGTCCTCTTCTATGTTCATGTAGGTTCATTAGCACATTTTCATGTACTAAAATAATCATGTTGAATGAAGAACTACAAATTAGGAACCAGGTTATAGTGTTCCTTTTTATGTGTAATTCTGAGAAGTCCATTGTCATAGTTATAATCTGAGTTTTACAGATGATTGTTTTATTTTATGGAATCTCTTAAGTTTGTCAGCATTGTTTGTTTAATGGGTAAGAATGCCTATCAACTCAAGAGGAAGCAACAATAAGTGTGATAAGAATCTAGTGAAACAAGAGGATGAACAAGAGCATGTGGTAACCTATGCTAGAAAAATCAAGAGAAAAAAATGCTTCATGAAGGAAGGTATGATCAACTTTATCAAATGAACTGATAAGTAAAATGAGGTCTTTTGGACAGCTTGATTTAACAACATGAAGGCTTGAGCAATCCAAAGAAATTTTTAGTGAACAACTAGGGCAGTTTAGGTTGAGTGCTAGAAGCAGATTCTTAGTATAAGAAGGGGATTCATTTGAACTGATTGGTTTAGGCCACGAGGGGTGTACGTGCTAAACTACATGGTTTCCCAACATGTTATCAACCACCATAAACTACTGGGAGGTCATCTGGCATCCCAGGTATTTTCCCTGTCTCATGCTGATTGGAGGTTGCTAGGGGGGTTGCTATGGGTCCTCACCTAGCCTAACTGAGTCAGGGACACCTGGCGCTTCAGACCTCTCCTGTTATTTACAGACAAAAAACTCAGCAGGGTGGGTATGTGCTTAGGAGTGCTCTGTGGGTTTTTTTTCAAGGACCAGGGTCATGCTCTCTTCCTTGGACAGGCCTTGAGGTAGAAGCTGGTTTCTCAAAAATGGAGTCACATCAGTTTATCACCCCTTGTATCTGGAAATGTTGCTCTGTTCCCATGTATCTATTATTTTTTTTTAGTATATCTATTATTTTATTGGAAGAAAATTAGGCATTACCAATGCCCTATGTCTCTACTCTTTAATCTTTCAGAGCTCAAGTGAGTACAGCACATTGCTTGTTGTTTCTATTTACAAAGATTTTGAATTTGTTTAAAGGATGTAGCTTCCTAGGATCCCAGGTTTATGTGCTGAGTCTTAGTTTTGATTGTTTCTGGAGTTGACCCAGTGACCTATATTTTGCACTCATGTTAATACTGCCGATTATTGATGAGGAGTTCTGCCTTCTCAAAAGTTGAAGTTTGAACATTAGAGAAGTGCTGAGGCAAGCATATAAAGCAGGTTTTGTTAAAAAAAAAAAAACAGTAACACAGACTTCTCCTGGGAGGGAAAAGGGGGCCATAGCTGGTATCCTGGTATCCCAAGAAGTGAGACAGTCCTGCCCCTTTTATACATTTTAGACTTTCTTTTTTATCCTGCCCTCTTTCCCCTTATCTCTTTATCCAATGTAAGTGACTAGGCCCAGAGATGCCAGTGGGATGGCCAAAAGGTGAAAAGCTGGTGGGCTGGAAGGGCTAAACTGGTATGATCTGGGGCAGGGAGGGAGAGGCAGCCCAGAGGGCATTAATTAGCAGCTCCCTGACTGCTCTGGGGATGCTTAGTTAACAACCTTTGCGAGGGGCAGTACAATCTGGTAATCTTGATAATCAAAGCACTCTGGAGGCATTAACATCCTAGCTTCCCAGGGTCGGTCTCCAACTTCCCAGACCTAAACAGCCTCCATTTTCATGATCCCACCAGATTACCTATCTACACTAACTGCTTGTCTTTAATTTTGGCTTCAATGTGAGTTTTAAAATTTAAGTTCCTATATTTCCAAGATCAATTATGTTCTTTAGTGCAGCCTCAGACTCCCTGTTTTTTCCCTGGATTCATTTTTTCTTTTTCTCTTTCTTTCTTTTCTTTTTTCTTTTTTTTTTGTTCTGTGAAGAATCTATAATATTTATTTTACTCCATTCAGAATTTCTTAGTCTTAACAATTTTTATATATTATTTCCATAGTCTTAAAAGTAAACAAACTGAGAAAGACATTTCAGGTCATTTTCATGGTTATGATCCTTTTCATTCCTTTGACATCATATGAAGCTTAGCTGACGGAAGCTTTAACCCAAATTTCATTTTCTTATAATTTTTGACTTCCTCATGTTTACTTCATCAAAGCAAAAATGGTACGGCAAAGTAAAACAGCTAAGAAAGTCTTCATTCTAGACTATTGCTGTGGACAACTTCCCTGAAACAAAAGATGGGAGGGTTTTCAACATTTGTGTGAGTTAGAGGAATAGTAATGGAGAATGTTAGTGGGAATGTTGATCAATGACATGAGTCAAGCATGTTACCTTATTGTGTCTGCAAATGTTATTCTGGGTGATTAGGCCATCTGTGGTTGCTGGTTGATGCTTAATGAAGTTGTTCCTTTTATCCTCTCAAAGAGACTGGGAGATCAGGGTTATTGGGCTCCCAGTTTTTTTAGGAAAACATTCCCGGATTGTAAAGCTGACAACAAGCTTTTTAAAAAGATTTACATCTCAAAGGTGTGGAGAAAGAATTTACTATTCTAGGTTCTTAAAAGGAATACTATAAGAAAAGGGAGTCAGGGGCTTAGAATCAGGAAGAAATCAGTCTACATTTGCCAGAAATATGAATTTGTTGTTCAATCTTATGTTTAAGTATTGCTTATCATTGGGAGCTTTTTTTTTAATGAAACCAATCATATGAATTTATTTTTTAAATTGACACATGAAAACATGAAAGTTACATATACTAGTATACATATTTTTAATTCATTTCCAAATATGTAGGGGACTGATAAAATGTATACAAGGAAAAAATAAGTTTTAAAATGATTTATTGAACAAAAGCTGAAGAAGTAAAAGTGAACAAATTTTTAAAAATTAAGAAGTAAAATCCACCATGCGGCCTGCGCAATGGTTTCATTAATGAGGTTCTTGGCATAAAGTTAGTTAGAAGAGATCGAAATAAAACACACAGACTCAGTTACCTTATTTCTATTGCCAGGTCTGAGATGGCTCCCCTCTCTGGCTCCAACCTCTAACCGCCCAGCAGGGCAGCAAGGATTACTCAGGGCTAGCAGGAGAGAGAGAGAGTGAACACGCCAGGGAGTAGCCTTTTATTGGGGAACAAGAAATTCAGGGGATAATTCCATCCAATGAAGGTTGAGGGGGGACTGCACTCCAAGGTCAGGGTCAGTGATTGGGCCCCCGGGGTTAGTGGTCAGTCACACCCCCACATGGACGGGTTCTCTCATCAGGAAAGGGCCGGGAAAATTCCGACACAGCCAGAAGCCTCAGACCCTTAACGGGAGCCACCCAGTCACGTGTCAGGATGGCTTCCCACAGTAAAAGATGCAGAATTTCTATAATGGTTTCATTTCTGGAGAGGTTAACAGTAAATGCTTGAGGCAATACTGACAAAAATTATGCAAGAAATTTAATATTGAGAAATAATAAAATCTAGAAGAAATCTTGAGAATTAATTCATAGTGTGATAAATGTTGTCTAGTTGTTTTAAATTTTCTATTTCAATTTCTAATATACTCCATTTTATATAACCCTTCGGAATCCCTCTTGTACTTTCTTTATAGCAGATAATTCTATTTTAGAGCAAATCATGCCTAATTACATGTTTTTTCATTAAAGCATATCTATTTAGGTAGATTGAAGGCCTTGTCCATCATTAGGGTTACCTTGGATTGATTTGATTCACTTTTAACAACAACAAAAAAATCTAAAATACAATTTGAAAACATATTTCAGCAATCCTGTCTCTGAAATAGTTTTAGATTTGCTCCTTTTATCTTAGAGGATTTTTTGTTTGTTTTTATTGTTACTGTTGTTGTTTTGCTCTTTTGAGGTACTGAGAATTGAACCCAGAGCCTTGGGCAAGTGCTCTATCACTGAGCTATCCTTCTGCTCTATTTTAGAGTTTTAGATTGTGGTTGTATAATCTACATTAGTTTTCATTATGTTGTATCTCAAGTCTATGAAATTTTCTAAATTCTATTTCTTTTATACAACTAATAAAATATATCCTCATTTTTATCTGGACTTAATTGAGTAGTCAAGAAAAACTACTTAACAATTTCTTGATTGTGACTTACTCATTCTTATGTGTGAGCTTATATACATGACAATTTCCCTAAATGAAGTACTTCTGGGCCAGTGTTTTCACACTTGTTACTTCTTCAGACAGCACATACCTCCATACCACCTGGGAATCTTGTTCCAGATTCTAGACTGGTAGAGCTCAGTGATCATTATTTTTAAAAAGAAGCCAAGTGAATGTGATTTAACCATTTATTCAACTATCTTCTGAGACACTCACCTAGAGTTGGTGTGGACTCATTGATTGTGGAGGTTACAACTATTGCAGTGGTGGCTGTCAAGGAACAGTATTTGTACCTGAAACAGTTGTAGCAGTAGTAGCCATAGATGTGGTTCCTGCTTCTAAGGTTGTGGAATTGGCTGAAGGGGTTGTGGCATCAGTGGGTGAAGTTGTGGCATCTTTGGGTGGAGTGGCAGCAGCTTCTGTGGTGGTTGTGTTATCTGCTTGTTGAGTGGAGGCCTCCTCTCCTGGAGTTGTAGCTCTAGAAACCCGGGTGATGTTTTCACCTGGACTTGTCAAGACACCAGTTTGTGCAGTAGAGGCAGAAGTTACAAAGGTTGAAGTGGTAGTACGTTGTTTAGTTGTGGCAGTAATTGCTACAGTTGTGTTGGCAGCAGCAGTTGTGTCACTGGAGGTTGAGTTCACAGCTATATCTATAGAGGTTGTACCTATTCCTGAGGTTGGGGTAATCGTTCCCTTAAATGTTGTGGTTGAGGATCCATCAGTTGTGGTAGAGTTGGCAGTGGATGTGAAGTCTGTTTCTGAGATTGTGGAGTCACTTGTACCACTTGTGAACCCATCAAGTGGTATTGTAGTGGAAGCTGCTGACTCAGTGGTTGTGTAATCTACTGTTTGAGTGGTAGTTGCATCCACAGGTGTGATGGTAGCACTTGATGCAGCTGTCGTGGAAGTGCCAGTTGCACTAGTAGTTGTAGAACTTGGCGCAGCTGTTGTGGTAACTGATGCAGTTGTAACAGAACTAGAAGAAGCGGAGATAGAAGTTTTAGGTATTTCTGTGGTAGTAGAAGCAAGGGGTGTAGCTGCACTGGCTGATGATAAGGTAGTATCACTGGAGGTGTTATCAATCACTAGGGTTGTAGAAGGGGTTGTGGTTGTGACTCCAACAGGTGTGGGGGTTGTGATTGTAGCGGTGGTGGCAGTGATGACAGGAGATGTGGTACCTGTGTTTGCTGAAGCTGTAGCAGCAGTTCGAGTGATGGAATCATCTATGGCTGGGAGGGTGACTGTTGTGCTTGTCTCAGTTTCTAAGTCGTTTGTGGTAAAATCAGATGCAGTGGTAGAGGCAGAGGCTAGGAGGGTTGTGGAGGTGTCCCCTGGATTAATGGAGACTGTAGTGCTGGATGCAGTAGTTACTTGGTCTGTGGGTTCCGCTGAAGGTCCTGCTGAAGTAGCTGCAGAAGCTGCTGCAGTTGTGATGGAGGCAGGCTCTGTGGACGCAGCCCCTATTGTTGAGTTAGTGGCTGATATCAAGGTTGTGGTGGCAGTCACTTGGGATAGAGTTTCATGTGAGCTGGTTGTTGCATCTGATCTCTTAGTGGTAGAGGTACTTGCATTAGTTGAGGCAACTGATATAGATGTTTTGCTATTGGATATAGTACTAGTGATAGTGACCAAATTAGTAGTAACTTTAGGTGCAGCAGTACTCAAGGTATCATTTAAGTCAGTTGGCTTAGTTGTAACGCCTGTTGGACTTGTCTGAGGTTTTGGCTTATGGCAGGGTGGTTTATGAGATGTGTGAGGTTGGTGGTGAGGATGTTCATGGAGATGTGGGCCATTTGGCCTTGGGTACTTATGAGGTTGATTTGGCCATGAACAAGGATGTTTAATTTTATCAAATGGAAATTTAGCATGTCCGCATGAAGGAGATTTAGATGGAACTGAAGGATGAGAATGTGATGGAAATGGTTTTGTGACTTTCTGGAAAGGTTTCCCTTTCCTTTGTGTATACTTTTTCTCTACAGCCTGAATAGATTTAGATCCTTTTGGTTTAGATAACTCTAATTTCTTTTTTGCAAGTGCAGATTTCCTTTCTTTAGATTGCTTTACAAATTTGTCTGCTAAGGGAGGTGGTGTTTTTACCCTTTGAAGGGATTTAAGCTGATTTTTATCCTTCTTAGAAGATTTAGATAGTTTATTTTTAGACTTGCTTAGTCTGTTATTTGCTGTTAGAGGTGGGGATGGTTTTATAGATTTAGTATTTGCAAGATGTGTTTTTGCAGACTTTATACCTGCTAGAGGCAATTTCTGTTGATTTTTGGCAGGTACAGATATCTTTTGGATTTTCTTCTTGGCTGGAGATCTTTCTGGGCCTGATTTAGTTTCACTGAATGGTTGTTTGGCAAGTGTTAATTGATTTTTTGTCGGGTTTTTTAGAGTTTTTCTGCTTGTTTCAGATATTTTTGGCTTTGTAGGTAACTGACTTAGTTGTTTATTGTTAGATTTAGATGAAAGCTTACTAGGTTTCTTTATATTTTTGGCCAGAATATTTTGGGGAGCTGGAAGTTTGCCTTCTTCTGCTTGGTTTGACTGCTTCCTGGATGTTTCAGACAAGGGGCTTTCAGATTTATTGGGTCTTTTCAGAGAGGCTGGTTGTGTGTTTAGTACTGATTTAAGTGCTTTAGACTGATTCACTTGCTTCTTGGCAGGTGCAGAAAAGGGTTTTTGGGCTTTCTTTAACATTCTGGTTTCAGCTGTAGATGTTTTCTTTTTTGTTGTATCTGTTCCTGGCTGAACGAGGTTTTCCTTTGCAGGTATAGGTGTTATCTTTTTGGATTTAGTTAGGCTTTTGTCTTTGGCTTTGAAAGCTGTCCTTATTGATGTTGTCTCAGTAGATCCTTTTTTGACTGGAGCTATCTCATTATTTTGCTTATTGAGAGTTTTCTTTCTGGTTAAAGCTTTTTCAGGGATTGATTTAACTGTTGATGCCTGATTTAAGTTTTTCTTGTCAATTAAAGGAAGAATTCTGTTAGATTTAACTGGTTGTTTCTTTTCGGACTTAGATGATTGTTTTTTGGTTGATGTAGATAAGGTTTTTTTTGAAGTTTCTAGTGGTTTTTTCTTAGGTAGAGATATTTGGGGAGCTGCTCTAATTGTAGATAGTGGTAACTGAAACTTAGCAGGTATTGACTTAGCAAGTGTTGATTGGCCAGATTTTTTCTTCTCACCTGGTGTTCTAGAATCTGAGGGTAACTGGCCACCTGCTTTGTTAGGCAGTACAGAAAGGGATGCAGCCCTGGCAGGTAGAGGCTGTGATTTTTGTGTATTGAAAGGTGATGATGAAGCCCTCAGGGGTGATCTATGGATAGCTGGGTCAGGAGCATGAGAATAGGCTTGAGGTTTCCTAATGAACTGGGTAGATGGAGATCTGCTTTGTGATGGCCTGATGGGTGAGCTTTGGATGGGTTGATGGTTGCTTGTCTTTTCTGCATGGTGCCTTGATTGTTGGCTTTCACTGAACTGCAGTGGAAGAACAGATGATATCACCAAGTGAGACACTAAATCAATTATTGGTTTTCATTTTTATTTTAGTTAGGGTACTTGTCTGCTGTTTGAATTGAAAAATGTTTTAAGTGTATTTAAATTTAGAATACATTGACATATAAATTCATAATAGAATGAGGTGATGGAATAGAAAATCTCAGGCCTTACCTCCACTGAACGTTCAACTAGCAACCAACCATTTATGAACTGGAAAATCTTGGAAACAAGCCTTAAGCCACTCACATTATCCACAAAAATTAATCTAAACTGAATTAAAAGTGTTAGAATAATGGTCTTACTGTGAACATGCTACCCTTTCCTTTCCCCAGGTTGACAGTGTCACACAGAGAGAAATTCCCTGGGGCCCATATAGTTTCAAAAGGGGATAAAAAATGGTCTCCCACTTTCCTGGCTTTCACTGACTTTTCTGGTAGGCTGTTCTGGCCTCACTTCATAGGGAGCCCAGGTAGTAAGGGCATAGCTAGATCACTTTGGGTCCCACATAAACAAGGAGTTTGAACTTATAGTGGCCAGCACATGGCTCTTAGGTGCTGCCTCTGTTTTTCTGCTAGCTATGACATCTCATCAGACACCATCCAACTGTGTAGCACGCTTGTAAAATTGAGCTGGTTGCTTTCAAAACATGATGGGGATTTCAACCTGCTTTGGGTCCCTACAGAGTTAGTTTCCACATTCAGCTTCAGAATCCACTGCAAGCATCACCCCCGCCCCCCACCACACCCAGATCCTTGCTTTCATGCATTTTAGAAAAGAATGGTCTATACTCAAGCCAGGAGGTCAAAGAGTGGCTCAAATTGGCCAAAAGCCTACTTCAAAGCTCTGCCCAGGTAGGGAGATGTCTGTCTCCACATATTTCAAAGAAGTGTAAGGGATAGAAAGAGCAGCTAAGCTCAGCCCAAAAGCCTTCCCTAAGGCCTTATCCAATCAGAGATTTGCTCACTACTATGTACTTTGGAGAATTGTAGGGTAAACATGATTCTTCTAGAAAGCCAAATAGACTTCATTCAGCCAAAACCTACCTGATGACCCCATATATAGAGAGAGACAAAAATAGTCAGTCATGAATTTCTCCAGAGCATAGTCTCTGCCCATCCCAAGCAGTGATTCTGACTAACTTCAGACCCCAACCTTTAGCTCTGTACAACTGCAGATCCCAAATAGCAGAATCACCCAGCCATGGAATATATTCTGTAACTAGCCTGACTGAAGGCTATTACAGTACCCAGCCAGTGACTCTGCCTGATAGCAGATTTTCTAGCCAGTGCTAGCAACTCCATCTGACATCAGAGAAAAGACAGTAGCCCAACTAACAAGGGAACCCACAACAAGCTCCTTCTGAACCATAGGTTAAATAATGAAGATCTTTCTCTGCTAAAGATGTATGTAAATGTCACAAGAGATAGCTTTCTTCTCAAATGGGCAAACAATAATGCAGGGAAATAAGAATCATGAAGAACTGGGAGGTTAGTATACCTCCAAAAGAAACTAATAAAACACCAATAGTAGAACCTAAAGAAATAGAGAACTATGAAATGAAAGACAACTCAGAATAATTCTCCTAAAGAAGTTCAATGAACTATAAGAATATGTGGATAGAGAAATTAAATAAAATATGGCAAGTAATTCATGTACAAAGTGAGAATCTTGATAAAGAAGTAGAAAGAGTAAAAAAGCCAAACAAATCTTACAGATGAATATAACCAAACTGAAAAATTCAACATAAAACTACAAACTCTGACTTGATCAGAAAGAGGAAAGAATCAATGAGCTTGAATATATAACATTTAAAATTAGTCAAGGACAGAAAAGGCCCAGTGGCCCGCGGCGGGACAGAGCTTCCAATCACTCCTGCAAGGTAGGCGGGCCTGCGACCCACCGGGAGAAGAGGAGCAGCGGCCTGCTGAGAGGCAGAGCCGCCCCTTCCCCCTGCGTCGGCAAGGTAGAGGGAACTGTGACCACCCGCAGAGCAGGCCCAGCGGCCTGCTGAGGGGCAGAGCCGCGCCCAACCCCCCGCGCCTGCCAGGTAGGCGGAACTGTGACCACTGACAGAAAAGGCCCAGTGGCCCGTGGCGGGACAGAGCTTCCAATCACTCCTGCAAGGTAGGCGGGCCTGCAACCCAACAGAAGAAGAGGAGCACCGGCCTGCTGAGAGGCAGAGCCGCCCCCCACCCCCCGCGCCTGCCAGGTAGGCGGAACTGTGACCACCGACAGAAAAGGCCCAGTGGCCCGCGGAGGGGCAGAGCTTCCAATCACTCCTGCAAGGTAGGCGGGCCTGCAACCCACCGGCAGAAGAGGAGCAGAGGCCTGCTGAGAGGCAGAGCCACCCCCTCCCCCTGCGCCTGCAAGGTAGACGGAACTGTGACCACCATCAGAACAGGCCAGACCTGCAACCGACAGACAGAACAGGCCCAGTGGCCTGAGGAAGGGTAGAGCCGCCCCGCCCCCAGCGCCTGCAAGGTAGGCGGACCTGCGACCCACTGGCAGAACAGCCCCAGAGGCCTGCAGAGGGACAGTGCCGCTGCCTGCGCCTGCAAAGTAGGCAGAACTGCGACCACCGACAGAACAAGCCTAGCGGCCCGCAGAGGGACAGAGCCACCGCCCGCGCCTGCAAGGTAGGCGGACCTGCTACCGACCGGCAGAGCAGGCCCAGTGGCCTGCCGGCGTGGTAGGCACATTGCCCCAATTGGAGGAGGGGCAGAGCCGCCGCCCGCGCCTGCGAGGGAGACTTTGCAACTATACAAGACCAATATAAAATATAGGGGGAAAATTCAATAGCACAACAGTTTCACCAAGTAGAAAGGAACGCGAACAGTATGAAGAGACAAGGAAAGAAAGGACCACAAGCAATGCAGGTCAACTCAACGTTAGAAGAGGTAATAGCTGCAGCAGATGGAATGTCAGATAAAGAATTCAGGATATACATGCTTCAGATGATCTGGAGTCTCAAGGAAGACATCAGACAGCAAAATCAGACAATGAAAGATCACTTCAACAATGAATTACATAAACAAATCCAAGAAGCAAAAGATCAACTATACAGGGAGATAGAGGTTATAAAAAACAAACAGAAATCCTAGAAATGCAGGAAGCAATAAACCAACTTAAAAACTCAATTGAGAATACTACCAGCAGAGTAGAACACTTAGAAGATAGAACATCAGACAATGAAGATAAAGTATTTCAACTTGAAAAGAACATAGACAGCTCAGCAAGACTGTTAAGAAACCATGAGCAGAACATCCAAGAAATATGGGATAACATCAAGAGACCAAATTTAAGAGTCATTGGGATACAGGAAGGGACAGAGTTTCAAACCAAAGGAATGAGCAATCTATTCAATGAAATAATACGAGAAAACTTCCCAGACTTGAAGAATGAGACAGAATCCCAAATCCTAGAAGCCTACAGGACGCCGAATGTGCAAAATCATAAGAGACCCACACCTAGACACATTATAATGAAGATGCCCAACATACAGAATAAGGAGAGAATTTTAAAAGCTACAAGAGAAAGGAAGCAGATCACATTTAGGGGTAAGCCAATCAGCATAACAGCTGATCTTTCAACACAGACTCTGAAAGCTAGAAGATCCTGGAATAACATATTTCAAACACTGAAAGAAAATGGGTTCCAACCAAGAATTGTGTTTCCAGCGAAATTAAGCTTCAGGATGGAAGATGAAATTAAAACCTTCCACGATAAACAGAAGTTAAAAGAATTTGCAACTAGAAAACCATCTCTTCAAAACATCCTTGGCAAAACATTACAGGAAGAGGAAATGGAAAATAACAATGAAAACCAACAGTGGGAGGTAGGACAGTAAAGGGGGGAAAAATAATCAAAGAGGAAAACAAACCATGTTTAGTAACATAAATAAACAAATATGGCTGGAAGAACAACCCATATCTCAATAATAACCCTAAATGTTAATGGCTTAAACTCACCAATCAAGAGACACAGGCTAGTAGAATGGATCACAAAACAAGACCCAACAATATGCTGCCTACAGGAGACGCATTTGATAGGAAAAGACATACACAGGCTGAAGGTGAAAGGTTGGGAAAAATCATATCACTCATATGGACTTCGGAAACAAGCAGGAGTGTCCATACTCATATCAAATAAAATAGATTTCAAGCCAAAGTTAATCAAAAGGGATAAAGAGGGACACTACATACTGCTTAAGGGAACCATACACCAACAAGACATAACAATCATAAATATATATGCCCCAAACAATGGTGCAGCTATGTTCATCAAACAAACTCTTCTCAAGTTCAAGAGTCTAATAGACCACCATACAATAATCATGGGAGACTTCAACACACCTCTCTCGCCACTGGACAGATCTTCCAAACAAAAGTTGAATAAGGAAACTATAGAACTCAATAACACAATTAATAACCTAGACTTAATTGACATATATAGAATATACCACCCAACATCAAGCAGTTACACTTTTTTCTCAGCAGCACATGGATCCTTCTCAAAAATAGATCATATATTATGTCACAGGGAAACTCTTAGAAAATATAAAGGAGTAGAGATAATACCATGCATCCTATCTGATCATAATGGAATGGAACTGAAAATCAACGATAAAAGAAGGAAGGAAAAAGAATACATCACTTGGAGAATGAACAATAGGTTACTGAATGATCAATGGGTTATAGAAGACATCAAGGAGGAAATTAAAAAATTCTTAGAGATTAATGAAAACACTGACACAACATATCGGAATCTATGGGACACATTGAAAGCAGTTCTAAGAGGAAAATTCATTGGTTGGAGTTCATTCCTTAAAAAAAGAAAAAACCAACAAATAAATGATCTCATACTTCATCTCAAAATCCTAGAAAAAGAAGAGCAAAACAACAGCAAAAGAAGTAGAAGGCAAGAAATAATTAAAATCAGAGCTGAAATT
Source organism: Marmota flaviventris (assembly GCF_047511675.1). NCBI lineage: Eukaryota > Metazoa > Chordata > Mammalia > Rodentia > Sciuridae > Marmota > Marmota flaviventris. Next base: position 55,351,389 of record NC_092504.1, on the reverse strand, counting down.
AATGAAATCGAAACAAAAGAAACAATTGAAAAAATTGACAAAACTAAAAGTTGGTTCTTTGAAAAAATAAACAAAATCGACAGACCCTTAGCCATGCTAGCGAAGAGAAGAAGAGAGAGAACTCAAATTACTAGCATATGGGATGAAAAAGGCAATATCACAACAGACACCTCAGATATACAGAAGATAATCAAAAATTATTTTGAATCCTTATACTCCAATAAATTAGAAGATAGTGAAGGCATCGATAAATTTCTTAAGTCATATGATCTGCCCAGATTGAGTCAGGAGGATATAGACAACCTAAACAGACCAATATCAATTGAGGAAATAGAAGAAACCATCAAAAGACTACCAACTAAGAAAAGCCCAGGACCGAATGGGTATACAGCAGAGTTTTACAAAACCTTTAAAGAGGAACTAATACCAATACTTTTCAAGCTACTTCAGGAAATAGAAAAAGAGGGAGAACTTCCAAATTCATTCTACGAGGCCAACATCACCCTGATACCTAAACCAGACAAAGACACTTCAAAGAAAGAAAACTACAGACCAATATCTCTAATGAACCTAGATGCAAAAATCCTCAATAAAATTCTGGCGAATCAGATACAAAAACATATCAAAAAAATTGTGCACCATGATCAAGTAGGATTCATCCCTGGGATGCAAGGCTGGTTCAATATACGGAAATCAATAAATGTTATTCACCACATCAATAGACTTAAAAATAAGAACCATATGATCATCTCGATAGATGCGGAAAAAGCATTCGACAAAGTACAGCATCCCTTTATGTTCAAAAATCTAGAAAAACTAGGGATAACAGGAACATACCTCAATATTGTAAAAGCAATCTATGCTAAGCCTCAGGCTAGCATCATTCTGAATGGAGAAAAACTGAAGGCATTCCCTCTAAAATCTGGAACAAGACAGGGATGCCCTCTCTCTCCACTTCTGTTCAACATAGTTCTCGAAACACTGGCCAGAGCAATTAGACAGACGAAAGAAATTAAAGGCATCAAAATAGGAAAAGAAGAACTTAAATTATCACTATTTGCAGATGACATGATTCTATACCTAGCAGACCCAAAAGGGTCTACAAAGAAACTATTAGAGCTAATAAATGAATTCAGCAAAGTGGCAGGATATAAAATCAACACGCATAAATCAAAGGCATTCCTGTATATCAGCGACAAATCCTCTGAAATGGAAATGAGGACAACCACTCCATTCACAATATCTTCAAAAAAAATAAAATACTTGGGAATCAACCTAACAAAAGAGGTGAAAGACTTATACAATGAAAACTACAGAACCCTAAAGAGAGAAATAGAAGAAGATCTTAGAAGATGGAAAAATATACCCTGTTCATGGATAGGCAGAACTAACATCATCAAAATGGCGATATTACCAAAAGTTCTCTATAGGTTTAATGCAATGCCAATCAAAATCCCAATGGCATTTCTTGTAGAAATAGAGAAAGCAATCATGAAATTCATATGGAAAAATAAAAGACCCAGAATAGCAAAAACAATGCTAAGCAGGAAGTGTGAATCAGGCGGTATAGCGATACCAGACTTCAAACTATACTACAGAGCAATAGTAACAAAAACAGCATGGTACTGGTACCAAAACAGGTGGGTGGACCAATGGTACAGAATAGAGGACACAGAAACCAATCCACAAAACTACAACTACCTTATATTTGATAAAGGGGCTAAAAGCATGCAATGGAGGAAGGATAGCATCTTCAACAAATGGTGCTGGGAAAACTGGAAATCCATATGCAACAAAATGAAACTGAATCCCTTTCTCTCGCCATGCACAAAAGTTAATTCAAAATGGATCAAGGAGCTTGATATCAAATCAGAGACACGCCGTCTGATAGAAGAAAAAGTTGGCTACGATCTACATACTGTGGGGTCGGGCTCCAAATTCCTCAATAGGACACCCATAGCACAAAAGTTAATAACTAGAATCAACAAATGGGACTTACTCAAACTAAAAAGTTTTTTCTCAGCAAAAGATACAATAAGAGAGGTAAATAGAGAGCCTACATCCTGGGAACAAATCTTTACTCCTCACACTTCAGATAGAGCCCTAATATCCAGAGTATACAAAGAACTCAAAAAATTAGACAATAAGAGAACAAACAACCCAATCAACAAATGGGCCAAGGACCTGAACAGACACTTCTCAGAGGAGGACATACAATCAATCAACAAGTACATGAAAAAATGCTCACCATCTCTAGCATTCATAGAAATGCAAATCAAAACCACCTTAAGATGTCACGACCCCTTGCCCGCAAGGAAGACGCAACTCAGGAATCTTCTTTCAGCAGTTTATTCAGGCCTTTGATATTTCTTCTTCTCTCTCGGATGCCCCTCCCAGCCTTAATAAAGCATCTCAAGCCCCAGTGCAAAGCTGCTATGTGGAGCTTTCTCATAGGGTGGAGAAAAATCATGTGCCAACTCTCCCAAATAAGGAGTTGTTTGTCACAGACCACAGCGGAGCCAGCGCCATCTTGTAATGGCGACCATAGTCTGCAGAAACGGCAGAAGCGGCTCACCACACTAAGATACCATCTCACTCCAGTTAGATTGGCAGCCATTATGAAGTCAAACAACAACAAGTGCTGGCGAGGATGTGGGGAAAAGGGTCCACTTGTACATTGCTGGTGGGACTGCAAATTGGTGCAGCCAATTTGGAAAGCAGTATGGAGATTTTTTGGAAAGCTGGGAATGGAGCCACCATTTGACCCAGCTATTCCCCTTCTCGGTCTATTCCCTAAAGACCTAAAAAGAGCATGCTACAGGGACACTGCTACATCGATGTTCATAGCAGCACAATTCACAATAGCAAGACTGTGGAACCAACCTAGATGCCCTTCAATAGATGAATGGATAAAAAAAATGTGGCATTTATACACAATGGAGTATTACTCTGCATTAAAAAATGACAAAATCATAGAATTTACAGGGAATTGGATGGCATTAGAGCAGATTATGCTAAGTGAAGCTAGCCAATCCCTAAAAAACAAAGGCCAAATGTCTTCTTTGATATAAGGAGAGTAACTAAGAACAGAGTAGGGTCGAAGAGCATGAGAAGAAGATTAACATTAAACAGGGATGAGAGGTGGGAGGGAAAGGGAGAGAGAAGGGAAATTGCATGGAAATGGAAGGAGACCCTCAGAGTTATACAAAAGTACATACAAGAGGAAGTGAGGGGAAAGGGAAAAATAATACAAGGGGGACAAATGAATGTCAGTAGAGGGGGCAGAGAGAGAAGAGGGGAGGGGAGGGGGGATAGTAGAGGATAGGAAAGGCAGCAGAACACAACAGACACTAGTATGGCAATATGTAAATCAGTGGATGTGTAACTGATGTAATTCTGCAATCTGTATATGGGGTAAAAATGGGAGCTCATAACCCACTTGAATCAAAGTGTGAAATATGATATATCAAGAACTATGTAATGTTTTGAACAGCCAACAATAAAAAATTAAAAAAAAATTTAACAGGAATACAGTCCTATAACTTATATGGAATGCAGGGAACCTCAAAGCTAAAATAAACTTGACAAATAATAATAAAAAAAAATAATAAAATTAGTCAAAACAAAAATAAAATAGAATGAAAAAGAATGAAGGAAGCCTGGTGTCTTTGTAAGTTACCATGAAGAGGTCAAATATTTATGGAGGAGTTGCAGAAGAAGAAAGAGAAATAAGTAGGCAGCATATTTAAAGAAATAATAGCTGAAAACACCCCTAATGTTGACAGAAAGCTGTCAACATCTAGGTAGAGAAAGTATTGAAGTTACTAGTCAAATTCAATATAAAGAGTAGTTTACTAAGCAAGACACATAGTAATTGAACTATCAATATCAGAGACAAAAACTTCTAAGAGCAGCAACAAGAGATAAGAAACATATCACAAAGGGAGCCCAATATGACTAGCAGAGGATTTTTCAGTAGAAACTGCAGGCTAGGAGAGAGTAGTAGTATACATTCAAAATGCTGAAGGAAGAAATAGACGACTAAGAATATCAACCCAGAAAAACTGTCTTTCAGAACTGAGAAATTAAAACTCTCCTAGACAAAATAAAATCTTTGGAATATCATGACCAGTTAGTCTGCCTTACAGGAATTATTAAAGGGAGTTCTTTAAGCTGAAACAAATGGCTGCTAATTAAATGAATGTAAAACACGTAAAAGCACATAAATTAATGGGATAATGTAGAGCCATGTTCAAAATACCCAGACTTTAATGGTGATAGTAAAGCAGTGTTTCCCCCCTGATATGAGAGTGAAAAGACAAAACTGTTAATAACAACTATAGCTAAAACAAATTATCAAGAGATATTCATTACAAAATTATGTAAATTTTGACACTAAAAGCATAAATTGTGAGAAGGGAAGTAAAAGTGTAGAGTTATAGTTATGAAATAAAAGTTGTAGTTGTCAACTTGAAGAAGACTATTATAAGAATAAGATATTTTATGTAAGCTTCAGGGTAACCATGGACTAGAAATATTTAATAGAAGCACATAACAAAAACAGAAAGAATTCAAAGCATTTCACTACAGAAAATCATCTAATCACAAAGCAAGACAGCAAGAGAGGAAGAAACATAATATCTACAGAACAACCAGAAAATAATTAGCAAAATGGTCATGATAAATCCTTGCCTATCAAAAAGTTACTTTGAATGTAAATGGATTAAATTATCCAATAAAAAGGAATAGAATGACAGAATGAATAAGAAACAGAAATAAAATACAAAAATCAACTCTGTGATGCCTACAAAAGAAACTCACCTCACTTTAGACTGTAAGTGAAGGAATGAGTAAAAGATATTAAGCACAAATGAAAACTAAAAGAACATGGATATCTACAATTTTATTATGTAAAACAGATTTTACACTAAAAACTGTAAGATAGACACAAAAAAGGAGGTTATATAATGATAAAGGAGTAAATTTACCAAGAAGATATAATGATTATAAACATATATGTGCACTCATAGTAACATACAAATATATAAAGCATACGTTAATAGATCTGGATGGAACAATAGATTGCAATGCCGTAATAGTAGGGAACTTTAATACCTCACCTTTAGGAATGGACAGAACATTAAGATGTAAAACTGATAAGGAATCGTTGCACTTTAACAACAACTTTAGACCAAATGGATGTAATAGACAATTATAGAACATTCCATCCAATAACAAAATTTTTTCAAGCATTCAAGAAATATTTTCCCAGATAAAATTATGTGTCAGACCACAAAATAAGTCTTAGCAAATTTAAGAAAATCAAAATCATATTAAATATCTTTTCTGACCACAATGATATAAAACTAGAAATCCATAATCAGAACAAATTGGAAAATTCACAAATACATGCAAATTAAATAACATGCCCCTGAACACCAATGGGTCAATGAAAAAATTAAAAAGAAAATTAAATTAAAAAAATATCTTGAGACAAAAAAAATGAATACACAATGGATTAAATTATCAAAACTTGTGGGATGCAGCAAAATCAGTTATAAGAGAAAAGTTTATAATAATAAATGCCTACATAAAAAGGAAGATCTTTAACAAAAATTTAATCCTCAAGGACTTAGAAAAACAATAAATTAAGCCCAAAGTTAGCAGGAGGAAGAAAATAAAAAATTTTCTTTCTGAACAGAAATAAATAGAGACTAGAAAACAATATAAAAATCAACAAAGAGTTGGTTATTTGGAATGACAAACAAAATAGCTAAAACTTTAACTTGTCTAAGAAGAAAAGAACAGAGACTCAACTAAATAAAATGAGAAATAAGAAATATTGCAACTGAAACCACAGGAATACAGCTGTAAGATCATAGACCAGTATGAACAACAGATTTTATAACCTAGAAGAAATGGATAAATTCCTAGATACACACATCACCAACACTACATCATGAAGAAATTGAAAATCTGAACAGACCAGTAATGAGTCAGGAAAATTTGAATTAGTAATAAAACATCTCCTATCAAAGAAAAGCATGGGCTGTGAATATTTTTCCTGTTCTGATTTTGTGATAATCAGAACAGGCTAGACATACACCATATTGAGACCATGCATTTGTCCCAAGACCTAGTTCTTTTCCTATGTGTGGTTTTATAAATGCTGGCAATAAACCAAGTCAGCTTATATTTGATCAACTTTAAAAAAAATAACATTACAGCTGGTACAATAACTTGTAAGTTATCAGTGCTAATTTGCAGACTTGTCTAAGGAATGCATAATAAACCCATGCATATGCTCAACTAATTTTTGCTAAAGTTTCCAAGAATACACAATGGCAAAAGGAGTCTCATTAATAAATGATGTGGAGGACACTGTATGTCCACAGACACAGGAATAAATGACACTCTTATTTCATATACAAAATATAAATTTCCCTACAACCAAAGTAGGGAAATTTTGTGACTACCAGTTGCCATTAAATAAATTGTAAAATTATTATATTTTTATTTTCTAGAAAAAAAAATAATAGTTAATCACAGAATCTGATGACTTCACTTCTGGATTCTACCAAATCTTTATAGGACAAGTATTCAAACTTCTCAAGCTCTTCCAAAAAAATCAAAGAGGAAATACTTCCAAACATTGTTTAGGAGGCTAGGATATACTTGATATCAAAGTCAGACAAGAATATTATAAGACAATAAAATTATGGTCCAGTATTTCTAATGAACATAAATAAAAAATCCCCAACTATCAATCTGAACTACACAAAATATTAAAAAATAATTCACCAAGATCAAGTGGAATTTATCCTTGGTATGCAAAGATGATTCAACATATGCAAACTAATAAATTTTATATAGAAGAAATGTATCTTAACATGATAAAATCTGTATTTATGATTGTATTTAATGGGGAAAAATTAAAAGCCTTTCTTCTCATACTTGCAACAAGACAAAGATGCACACTCACCACTTTTATTAACCATAGGGTGGGAAGTCCTTGCCAGAAAAGAAAGAAAAAGTAAGTGTTGCTGTTTGCTGATGACATGACCTTATATTTAGAAAATCCTTGAGGATCCTCAAAAATCTCTTAGAAACTGATAATGAATACATAAAAGTTACAGGATAAAAATTAAAAATAAAAAAAATCAGAAGCATTTCAATATGCTAACAATTGGCTATTTGAAAAGAAATCAAGAGAGTGGTCTCATTTATATATAGCTACAAAAATACTTAGGGATAAATTTAATCAAGGAGGTGACAGACCAGAAAACTGTATACATTGGTGAAAGAAACTGAAGAAGACAGAAAAAAATGAAACAATATTCCATGTTTGTCCAACAGAAGAATTCATATTGTTAAAATTTCTGTACTGCCTGAAGCAATCTACAAACTTAATGAAATCCTTATAAAAATACCAATGTTATTTTTCATAGAAATAGATAACCAATCTTAAAATTCATGTGGATCCACAAAAAAAGCTCAAATAGACAAAGTAATCATATACAAAAAAGAGTAAACTTGGTGGCATCAGATAACTTTATTTGAAATTATACTACAAAGTAATACAATGACAGCATCATGATACTGGCATAAAAGTAGAGCCAGAGACCAAGCGACAGGATATAAATCCCAGAAATAAACCCATGCATATGCTCAATTAATGTTTGCTAAAGTTTCCAAGAATACACAATGGCAAAAGGAGTCTCATTAATAAATGATGTGGAGGACATGTCCACACACAGAGGAATGGAATGACACTCTTATTTCATATACAAAATGTAATTCAAAATGGATTGAAGAATAAAATGTAAGCCCTGAAACTGTAAAACTACCATAAGAAAATGTAGGTGGTCAGATATGTCGGTCTGGGCAATGATTTTAAACTTGACCCTAAAGTGCAGACAAGAAAAATAAAGATTAAATAAATGGCATTACAACACACTAAAAAGTTTCTGTGTAGTCTGTGAAACAATTAGCAGATTGAAAAGATGATCAGTAGATTGAGATAAAATATTTCTAAGTCATACAACCAAGAAGGGGGTAATCTTCAAATATATAAGGGTCTAAAACAACTCAATAACAAGAAAATAGCCCAATTTAAAAATGGACAAGTGACCTGGATAGACATTTCTTGAGAAGATATATAGGTGGGCAATAAAATGTTTAACATTGCTAATCTTTAAGGAAATTCAAATTAAAATCATATTGTAATAAACTTCACATTTATCGGAATGGTCATTATCAAAAAGATGAAAGATAGTGTTGGTGAAGATGCAGAGGAGATCTTGTGCACTGTGGTGGGAATGTAAATAGACAGTCATTATGGAAAACTATTTGAGGTTCTTCAAAAAATAAGAATAAAAATAGAATCATCACATGACCCAGAAGTACCATTTCTGGACATGTACCCCAAAGACTTGAAATTGGTGAATAGAAGAAATGTCTGATTTCTATTTTTAATAGCCAAGTTAAGGAATCAACCTAAGAGCCCATTGACAGATGAATGGATGAAGGCAATGTGGCGTATGTACCCAGTGGAATAGTTTTCAGCTTTAAAAAAGAAGAAGGTTCTGTCCTCTGTGACACTTTGATGGAATTGAAGACTATTGTTCTAAGTAAAACAATCCAGGCACAGAAAGACAAATACTGTATATTCTCAATTTTTTGTGGAATCAAATTAATCAAACTAATAGAATCAGAAAGTACACTGATGGTTATAAGGAGTGAGGGGGTGAGTGGAATCAAGAGACAATGGCCAACATACAAAATCTCAGAGAAAATTATAAGTGGGATTTTATTAAGTACTATTTTTTATTAAGAACTATTGAACAGCATGATGAATATAGTTAATAATAGAACATTAGCATTTTAAAATTGCTAAGAGTAAAAATTTCAAATGCTTGCACTACAAAAAATTGTATTTGAGGTGATAGATATGTTAATTAGCTTGATTTATTATTTCACATTGTATTAATAAATAATAACATCACTTTTTACCCCATAAAGATATATGTTATTGTCAATATATGATGAAGTTTTAAAAATTAAAATAATGGGGCAAAATATGTTTAGACAAATAACCTTGTCATTACTTGAATATTTACTAAAAAAACTTTTCTTTAAGTACAAAAATGAAATTTGGGGAAATCAAATTAATTGGTTTGGTGTAATATTTCCATTAAATATATGAAAACCAATTTTATACTTAGACTGTGGAGTAAAAAATTACTATCATGTTCTTTATAAATTAACAAGAACCACACAGTAAAACATCACACAAATTTTAATGAAAGTATTATAGCTAAACTCTGATTTAGAAACTATACAAAAGAGGGAGTTTTGATGCTGAATTCAGAAAATTCAAAAATTCAATAAAAACCATTTTCAATGGTTTTTATTGCTTAAAAAAGCTCTCAGTTTTATTGCCTATACATTTTTCTCTAGGGTATCAATTGCTATGGGCAAACATCTACCAGGAAATTATAGTGATGACATAAGGCAGAGAGTATTTTGGAATAAAGAATGGTATATTAAATGACACTGACAGACATTTCAAGAGTAATTATAATTCTAAACACAGTGCATACTGCGTGCAGTGATCAAAAAGAAACATAAAGAGCTTGTGAAGTCAGTAATTAAATCAAAAAAGAAGGAAGTTTTTCTTTTTTAAACTGCAAGACCTGTAAAAGGGTATGATATTCTGGAGACACAGGCTCACTCAGAATAGCAAATCAAATCTAGTTGCACAAATCATGTGTCAGATGGGTCAAAAATGTAATTGTTTACTTTAGGTATTAATAGAAAAGACCATCTTCCCTGTCATTGTTTTCTTGTCTTCAGTGGAAGAATATATTACAACTTTTGATAAGAATATGAATATTAAACCTAGAGGTTGAGTGAAAAACAAACTTAAGAAATGGGTAAACTCATCTCTACTTTGCACATTCAGAGGGAAACTTCCTTCAAATAGAGGTGATGAGTGGACTTGGTCATTAAGAAGAAAGTTCTCATATTTCAATGTAAATTTAGTTCTATTCCTCCAAATTTATTTGAAGATTTTCTCATACTTATCTTTCTTAACTAATAGTCATGCCCTCTTTGGATTTTTTTACCTCTCTCTCTTTCTTTATTTTCTCTCTATCTCTCCCTTTCCCTTGCTTCTTTTCTTCAAATTCCAGGTGATTTTTAAATAGACATGTTTCTATGTGTGTTGGAAGAAAATGATAATTATTCCTGTTTCTTTTTATTTATGCAAGTATGTCTTGTTTTTAAATACGCAATGCCTTAATCTCATTTTAAGCCCCATCTCAGTGTTAGGTAAGCCTTTAATTTTATGTTGTTCTTTGGTTTTCAAATAATTTTTACCTGAAAACAAATGGCAAAAGTCAGAAGGAGTTCACTTAGCATTGAAGCCTTCATCCTGTCCTTTTAGAACCTATGAAAAACAAGAGAAATGATTTGCCAGATGCTTGACAATGAGAGAATTGCTTTAAGAAACTTCCGAGGGATACACAATAAAAATTTGGTGGCAATTTTAAGAGCATAATAAAAACATGTTTCTTAGGTTAAACTCAAAATGTGGATGTGAAATTAAAATATACGCTAATTTTAAAGTTACCATTTTTTGGGTAACTTTTAAAAAATAAGTTTTTTCCATTTAGTTTTCTGAGATTAGTATTTTTGTTTAAATTCTCACCTAAGAATTTTATCTTTGATTAGGAATTATACCTAGGAAGCTTCATAATTATCCATCATCCACTTACTGCGCACATAAATACTCAGACATATACACACATCCTTCTTGTCCTCCTCTCCCCAAATTGCATTCATTAAGGAAAACTGCATCAGTTGTAGCATAAAGAGAGTTCTAAAAAGATGTAGGGTGTGCTATTTGACTTCAGAGGTCAACTTAATGGAACTCAGCTTCTGGAAGTCTGATGTGGGAAATGATATCCCATGTATTATTATGTTACAAGAACAGCTTCCATGAAATCTTGAAATTCTGTGATATTATTTGACTCTCTTCTTTCTTCTAGTTCATATATTTTAGTCATAGGATTCTATGCATGTTCTTCTATAATTATTTTATAAAAGATCATTGTATATTTTGCTTATTGATAACTCATTGTTAGATGATGGATACATCACGATTAAAGTTATTAAATAATTAAGTCTTTCTGATCTGTGCTAATACAATTTTGAACAATACAGTGTTGCTCCCTCTAATACTAGACAGTTCTATGGGTGGAAAGTAGGCAGTGTTTCTATGGTGCCAAATTATTGAGATGGGTATGTACAACAAAGGTTTTCTGGTCCTAGAATTTTGAGAAAGGAAATGGAAAATAAAAGAAGTCTGTATCTATCTTAGGAATGACGCTAGGGAAGCTTAGCATAATGAGTTTCAGAAAGTCTATAGTAGCATGTGAGAATGATTGCAGGACCCTAAGTTTCTCTGGCCTTGGTGCAAAAGATCAACGTTTAGAATCATCATTAGAAAATCTCTGAAACACAATATTTCAATCTGAGTCTGAACTGAATCAATTTACATGAGCTTTTCACATGAAACAGAAAATTTTCCAGCGTCCCCATTTCAGTGGATGGCATGATAGTGGACTGGTGGTGTAGTTCTCAGAAAGAATTCTGAGTCAGTGGTGATGACTCCCCCGATCTTCGCCAATCACTGAACTCTCTGGGTACTTTACCTCCTAGACCTTGTGAATGAGTTCACTTCTATTGTCTCCACTAGCAGCCTCCAATCCAAGTTAGGATCATATCTCCTCTGGGCCATTTCTTAACTCCTCAAACAGTTATGTGCTGGGTACTGTTTGGAGAGACAGAGAGTATAGGACGAAGAATACAGTGTCGCTGATCAATTATTATAGTTTTTGTTCTCATGAATACCAAAATGGTTTCTTAACTGACTTATAAGCTTGCTTTCAATCAACACTACAGTCATTATGGCTCTCATAAAAAACGAATCTATTATTCTAGACTCCTGGTTAAAACCTTTCATTGGTTTTCCATTGATTGTTATTTTAAAGCCTAAATAAATAAATAGAATACCATCAAGTGGCTTATAAGGCCCTTTTAGCCCTTCACTCACTGTTTTTTTGTTTTGTTTTTTAGTCACATCTTTCTATCTTAACTCACATTATGGAGTATATGTGTGTGTGTGTTTGTGTTTGTAATACTCTTTTCTTCCTCAGTCTTTTTAACTTTAACATTCTACAGCATTAAGGCTTTTTATCCCATCTACATATTGTAACAACTCCAATCAAATTAGCTGATGACATGTTTATTGTTAGAGATAATGCTTATCTTACAGGATGAAATTCTCTCTAGTGTTTAATAAGGAGCTGTTCCCTCATCTTATCCTGGCTTTGTACTTCTTTAAAATTCTTTCTTAATTTCCTTCTTTTCTCTTCTTTAATGTTTTAATATTAGTTCTCTTTCCTTCACTCTATGGTACTATTCCTGCAGTCAGTTGGAAATGGCATCTGAATTTTTTGACCAAGATTTGTATATCAGCTCTTTTGTGGGCATCTTTGGTTGTGCCATTGCACTTTTAACTGACCTCTCCAAAATTGAATTCATTAATATCCTCTAACCTCTTCTTGACTAAGAAACCAAACATTAATAGAGAAAAGAAGACAAAAAAAAAGTAAATGTGCCCTAGAGGAATTGGCACTATTCATACAATTACCTTGAGTTGAGAGTCTCCTTTGGATCTTGGTCAGGACTTGCTTCTTAATGACCCATCAGTAATTCAAAGACTTGATGCCCACAAATGTAAGGAGAAGTAATTGAAAGATTCTTGCATCTAATAAAGCAATTATGCCTTCTTGTGCCACTCCTACTCTTCCCCTATTGGTTATGGTAGGGGAAAAAAAACAATTGTGTATATGGATTAAGTTTAATCCTGAAGAATTTACCCTTTGAGATTTTTCTCTTCTAGAAACATTGCAAAGTCTTTTACTTGGAAGGGATAAGGATGAAATTTCATTGTTAAAAAATTTATAAATTAATATTATGGGCTTTGGTTAGGTTTATCACAGATTTTGAGAAAATTAGGTTTTCTTATTAGTAGTTACAGAAACTTGGTTTCTTATTGGTAATTATAGAAAAATTTATATATTTTCAAGTACTTCAAATATTTTAGGATTTGCAACTACATTTTTATAGTTTGCTTCAATATTCTAAAGTTTAACAATCAAATAGATCAACATTTGAAATAATTGGAGGATGTAAATAATTTCCTCCATTGGGTCAAAGACATTTAAGCTTTTAAATTCAAATTTGAATGTTATGGAAATGTGTGAAATATACTTATTCTACTGAACTTTCACCATCCCCTTGCAACTCTTTGCACTTAGAATCCCCCAAATTTTGAAGAGCATATATTAATTTATATACTTACTATATTCTGAATGCTTTTTCAATTGCTGTCACTATACATATGAAAAATGTAGATAATTTTCATTCGACCTAATATTTTTAATTAATTTTTTACTTATTTATATACCATTTTCACATATTTATCTATGTTAAACTACACACCAGAACAAAGGGCAAATTCACTGGTTCTGAACAAGTACAGCCATGAGATATCACCAATGACTTGAAAACAAAATGCAAAATTTTTGTGAAGACAATTTTAGACTAGTAAAAAGTTCACTGAACTAGGAACAGAAAGCCTAGGTTTGTTGTTTTATTATTATGTGAACTTAGTACCTGCTGTTTTCTCACTTGTAAAATGAGACTCATTCTGGGACTATTTACCAGGATCATATTGTGTGCTTTATAAGCATAATATATTATGTTACTGTTGGATGAATAATTAAGTATAGAGGGCAGGATAAGAAAAGTGTGTGAATTGGAAAAAACATATGAACCAATGTTATACAATTCTTCTGTCAAGGAAAATATAAGCATAATTAAATTAACTCACGTAAAACAACAAGAGTTGATGTCAGAATTAAAATATTCATGTAAACGCTTTGTAAACTCTATAGCTGTATGCAAAAATGCTTAAAATTTAGTCTATTGTTCATTAGATTTTTCTAGTAACTCATTTTTATGGGTATATTTAATATAACCTTAAATTTCATCAGTATTGAACTTCAAATGATATATACTTGTTTATCTATTCAGTAGATATTTATTGAATAATCACTCTGTGGTAGTCATTGTGAATTCAGTAAGAGATAATAACAAGTGCAGTTCCTGCCGTGAGGAGCTAAGGATGTACTGGAGAGGAATAACACAAACAGAAACAAACGACTTTGATTCATAATCCCTGGTTGCCATAGAAGTAGGCTTCCACTCAAGTATTTTTCTTGGACAACCTTTTCCATCAACCTTTGCTTCTAAGAACTTTGTGAAGATGAGAAGACAGGGTTTGGCTGTGCTTGAATCACTGGTGTGTGCTTGATAATCAGTATCATAATAAGGATTGTGCAACAACAATATGCTATGTTATTCTTTCTGAGATCTGAGGTAATCACTTTAAAGTTAACAAAATTATATATATTTATGACTGTTACACTGATTTGACTCAAGATTTTCCTCCTTTCTCTTTTCACACCAATAGCATCTTTTCCTTTATAAATTCAATGTTATTTTAGGAGTTTTAATTATAGTTTTCATTTTGATTGATATATTAGAAAGATTGTTGTAAGTTAAGGATTTTTGTCTGCATAATCTTGAAATTTGAGTTTATAATGAAGAAGTTTGTAAGGAAATTTCTTAATGTGGACTTTTTAATCATATAAGTTTATAAGTTTAATGTAAATATTAAAATTATTTATGTCTTCTCCAATGTGAATTCAATGATAATTTAGAAAGTTTTAGGAACATAGACCAAGCTTTTTTATGAATTATGTAGTCATTAGCCTGTGACAAATGAAGGAAAGGGATTATTAATAATTTGCCTATACCAACAAGATTATACAAAATATTATATACCTGTAAATATTCCTGTCAAATTCTTGAGTATTTTGACATGACCTTGGAAGTACTTCTTCAGCTATTTTAAATCTTTATTTCATATTCAACAATTAGAGATCAGCTTGTCCATTTGTCCCAAAATAAAGTGTTTCAAAAAGCAAGGCAGTATAACATTATTAGGTAATAGAAAATTTAAAAGAAAAATAAATACACATATTTTGAAGGGATAATGAAAATAAAAATAAAAAAAACTGTAATCTTAAATTATTTCCAAGTAGCTAGTAGCAATTCAAAAATAGATGGGAATTTGCCGGGCATGGTGGTGCATGCCTGTAATCCCAGTGGTTTGAAAGGCTGAATCAGGAGGTTGTGAGTTCAAAGCTAGCCTTAGCAAAAATCAAGCTGCTAAGCAGCTCAATAAGACCCTGTCTCTAAATAAAATATACAATAAGGCTGGGGATATGGTTCAGTGGTCAGTTGCCCCTGAGTTCAATCTCCAGTATTCAAAAAAAAAAAAAAAAAAAGGAATTTGTCAGTATAGAGTCATTTACGAAACAATACCATGGGGCTGAGATTGGTAGGATGCTTACCTGACACCTGCGAGGCACTGAGTTCGATTCTCAGCATCACATAAAAATAAAGTATACAATTTGATTTTAAAAAAAGAAACAATAAAATGTATTAAGTAGATATACCTTTATTTTGATACACATATATATATATGTATATTCAAATTCCAGAAAAATATTATTTTTATTTCAGTTAATTCCAATGTGAAGTATTTACTCTGCTTTACATTTGCAATTATCTATAATTATTCAACTCAACATTATTACCACAATCAATCTTAAAATTATGGTCTTTTCAAGAATCAAGCAAACATAGTTCCCCCAATAGTTCATAACATGTCACTAAATGTTTTCTGAGTTGATAAATAAGTCAGAATTTAAACATGTATCTCTCAGTATTATGCTTTTTCTGAAGTACCAAAACACTATATTTAAGTCATAGATTTTTGGAATTATTTTGCTTTTTATTAAACAATGTTGAATTTTACTTAAGGTAGACTAAAAATTTGTTTATAGTAAAATAAAATAAGTTCAATATTTTGCTGTAATCCTTATGGTTTCTTAGTGTGGTCAAGGATGAGACTAGAACACACAGATTTCTCTTTTGTAAATTTAAATTTATTTTCAATAAATTTTTAAAAATAAATTTGAAATTTCTTTTTCATTCTATGCCAGGGCTCACTAAGCAGCTGAATGAACAAGAAGACAGAGGGCAAGGAGCACATTGAGTTCACACAGGTAAGCTTCCTAGGACAGCAAGCAGACTGGAGGGAGTGGAGAGTGGATCTGGAGGTAACAGAGCAAGATTCAGCACACTACTAAAGCCAGGTGTGGGACCTTCAGTTTCTAGGTCACTCTGAGGTATATACGACTCAAAAACAAACAGAATAACCTTTTCTCAATTTGATTGAATATAAATCAGTTTATCAAGGACGAAAATGTCTATGGGCTCTTTGTGGATAAGGAGAACCAGTACCCTTGCTCCCAACAGTAGCTTAGTATATTCAAACAAGAAATAACTACCCGCAAGAATAATCAGCCTATTTATATCTCAGGCAGATAAGAGAATGGTGCAGATTTTAAAGCAAAAGGAGCCCAACGTCTAGATGAATTAGAATCAGAAAGTAAAACAACAATGAAGTAGTTTTTAGGATCACTGTAACTATTTAGAGTCTTGATGATGTCTATGATAGGTTCAGATATATTTTGTAAAGAATAATAATCTTTATAGGGAACACTTTACAAGGAATACTTTCCAGAGATGTCACTTTTAGAATTACATCCAGAAAGAATGGTTAATGCAACTAAAATTTCAGAATTACATTTTTTTAATTGAAATTCTCTTTTCCATCCCAGGCATTAGAGATTGGGGTTCGCAGTCACCCATCTTATTGAGACTATTAATTTAAAATATAATTGCAAATAATAATGGCTGTTTAAGACAGTTGCTCCAGTCCATTCTTCTCTTATACCTGAACAATTGTTTTGTCCTGTTCAGTTCAAGCTGTCAGTGTTGGAGGTGATACAGGTTTCAAAATTTTCATGGCCTTCTAATCAATCTCTTTTGGGATTTACTCCTTTAGATCAAAGTGGAACCTAAAAATCTCTTTGAAATAAGGCGTTTACTGCCTCGAATTCCTGCTGAGATCAAAGGGACCAAATTCTAAAACTCCCTGGGAGATTTAGTGTTTCAGAAGATATTTGAAGTCCATATTTAATTTTTAAAGGGCTTTTTGTGTGATGGAACAGTATTTTGTAATACCTTGGAGCTTTCTGAGGTCTTAACTGATATTACAGGCATACTTTTGGTTTTGTATCTAGACCATATTTTCCTGAATGTGCCATTAATTTGAACTGTGTTTGGAAGTCATTTCATAAGTTAAGCATAGTATGCTGTCCGCGGCGGCTGAGACTTTTCAAAACAATTAAATCCAGTATCCTTCTAACAGGCTGTCTCTCAATTTGTAGTTTATTTCTGTCCTCTTGCATTTCATTGTGAGCAGCAGAATGAAATCAGATACATCTTCAACCCTCAGGAGATCTTAGCTAGATCGTCCGTCCAATTCATTAGATGTATTTTTTTGCTTTCCCAGTAGCTTCAGAGAACAAACATAACTTTCTCCAGTTCCCACTAACATGCTTCTCACTTCCTTCTTTCTTTTTTATCTACATTTTTATTGTGCATTATAGTTGTACATAACGGTGGGATTTGTTGTTACATATTAGTACATGTACACAATATAGCAATATAATTTGGTGGATATGCCTCCCAGCACTTTCCCCATCCCTCACATCTTCCCATCCCCAGTTTTTTTCTCTATTGATCTCCCTTTGTGTTTCTTGTGATCACTTCCACCTTTCTTTTCCTTTTTTTCCTCTACCTTCAACATATGAGGGAAAACATATGATCCTTGACCTTCTGAATTTCACTTATTTTACTTAACATAATGGTCTCGAGTTCCATCTACTTTCCTGAAAATGACATAATTTCATTTTCCTTTATGGCTGAATAAAACTCCATTGTGCATATATACCACATTTTCTTTTATTAATCTATCTGTTGGCTGATTCCAAAGTTTGGCTATTGTGAATTGTGTAGCTATAAACCTGGGCATGCAAGTATAACTATAGTATGCTGACTTTAATTCTTTAGGATAAATACTGAGAATTAGTATAGCCAGATCACATGATGGTTCCATGCCTAGTCTTTTGAGGAATCTCCATACTGATTTCTATAGTGGTTGTATTAATTTACAGTTCCACCAAGAGTGTAAAAGGGTTCCTTTTTCTCCACATTTTCTATAGCATTTATTACTGTTTGTATTCTTGATGACTGCCATTCTGACAGGTGTGAGATGAAATCTCAGTGTAGTTTGATTTGTATTTCCCTAATTGCTTATGAAGTTGAACATTTTTCATACATGTGTTGGGTATTTCTATTTCTTTTTTTGAGAAATGTCTAATTATTTGACCATTTATTAGTTGGGGTTTTTATTGGTAAGTTTTTTGAGTTTTTTATATAGTTAAGATATTAATCCTCTGTCAAAAGGGTAGCTAGCAAAGATTTTCAAATCCCATTCTGTAGTTTCTCTCTTAACATTCCTAATTATTTACATTGCTGTGCAGAATATTTTCAATATGATGCCATCCCATTTATTAACTTTTGGCATTATTTCCTGAGCTTTAGGGATCCTATTGAGAAAGTTATTGCCTATGCTTATATGCTGGCACGTTGATGATACATTTTCTTCTAGGAGTTTCATAGTTTCTGGTCTAATACCAAGGTCTTTTATCCATTTTGAGTTGATATTTTGTGTGTGGGTGAGAGAAAAAGTTCTAGTCTCTTTCTTCTACATATGGTTAACCAGTTTGCCCAGGACTATTTGTTATAGAGACTGTCTTTTCTCTAATGCTTTTGGCACCTTTGTCAAGGATCAGATGATTGTAGATGTGTAGATTTGTCTATGAGTCTTCTATTCTGTACCATTGGTCTATATGTCTGTTTTTTATCCCAGTACTATGATGTTTTTGTTACTATAGCTTTGTCATATAATTTGAAGTCACGTATTACATTGCCTTCATCATTACACTTTGGATTAGAATTGCTTTGGCTATTTTGGGTCTTTTGTTCTTCCAAAGGTATTTTTAGGACTATTTTTTTTCTATTTCTGTAAGAATGTCATTGGTGTTTTGCTGGGGATTGCATTGAATGTGTGTATTGCTTTTGGTAGTATAATATTAATTAACAATATCAATTCTGCCTATTTGTGAACATGGAAGGTCTTTCCATTGTCTTGTTTCTATTTCAATTTCTTTCTTAAGTGTTCTGTAGTTTTCATTGTAGAGGTATTTCACCTTCTTGGTTAGATTTATTCCTAGGCATTTTTTGAGGCTACTAAGAATGGAATTGTTTTTATGATTGCATCCTCACTTCCATATGACCAACTGTCTCTATTTCTACTGAAAGTCTGTTCAAATAAATTTAGGATTTCTTTAACATGCTCTTTAATTGCTTTCCAACCACTGCTCACTGACTTTTTTCGAAGCCACTTCTATATTTTTATGTATTTGAGACAGTGGCACCATACTTTCAGGACTCAAACTCTGCATTATTTATCTATTGCTGAATAAGAACAGATGCTTGATTTCCACTTCTATAAAATATTGTATTGGAGGTCCTAGTTAGGGAAGTAGGAATGAAAACAGACTAAGACAATATGTTTGTGTATATAAAAATTTCACACACATACACACACACATACAGGAAAATAAAAGGGCATATGGCAAGGTAATTACATATTGATTACGACAGTGTGCTATTGGTACAAGATAGCCAATTAGATCTGTGGAATGGAGAAGCACACACATAATTTTGTGATTTGTGACAAAAGAGAAAGAAGAAGAAAGAGGGTTGCCTTTTTAGTAAATTTATCAAAATCAGTTGCATATTTCTGTGGAAAAACAAAAGAAATTTTTCCAATCTCACACAATCTATCCAAACTTAATTTGGATATATTATACATGTACTGTGAATGGTAATAATAAATAACATGTAATTGGAATCTATCATATAATTAAGGCTTTATCCTCTTTGAATTATCAATTTAGAGGCCTTGACATTGGCCCTAGGGTTGTGGAAGGTGTTGCAGTACCTCCAGATGTGGAGAGGCAGCTTGAGTGGGGGAATCATCTATGGCCAGGAGGGAGGTTTCATCTGCTGTTTGCCTCAGCCTCTAAGTCCTCTCTGGAAAATCAGATGCAGTGGTGGAGGCAGAGGTTAGAGGGCTATGGAGTTAGCTCCTGTGTTTATGGAAGTTGTGGTGATGGAAGCAGCAGTTCTGAAGATGATTGCAAAGTTGTCACAGATGCTGGGGCACTTGAAGTGGAGGCAGACTTTGTGCATATAGTAGCTAATGTAGAGTTAGTGGCTGATGTTATGAATGCTATGGTGGCAGTCATTGAGAAATATAGTTTTCCTTGGTTGTTGCACAAGATCCCCGAGTTACAGTAGCCGTTGAACTAGTTGTGGTAAATGACAGAGAGTTCGCTTTTGGATATAAAACCATTGATAGTGACTAAATTTAGTAGTAACTCCAGGGATAGTAGTGATTGTACTGGTTGGGTATCAGTTGTAATGTTCTCAAGGCCTGTTGGCCTTGTCAGAGATTTTTGACTTATGAGAATGTGATTTGTAGATCCTGATTGTTTATGAGGCAGAAATTTGCCAAGTAGGAGTGGATGGGTTTGCTGCAAAAGCTGTTATCGTCATGTGATATTTTCATTGGTATTTATGTAAAATGGCATTACTTTTATTATTATGGTTAATATTGAGAGTAATGAAGTTTTAAGAATCAGAATTAAAATGAAAATGTTGTGTTAAAGAAATAATGTTGTCTTTTGTAAATAAGTAGTGATCAGGCTGATGGATTATGAAAGGAATCTGGGCCAATCTATTAACAACCTTATAGAATTTGAGATGTAAACCTTCTTAAGCAATTCAGTATGTTTTGAAATCTAATTTAGAGAAATCAATTTGAATTGCTTAGCAAAGCCAATTTGAATTGGTGAAATTTTACTACTGTGATCAAGGAAGTTTGCAGTTTATTTTTAGAGTGTCTATGTGAATTTGCACATATTGTTGAAGAGTAATTGAACATATAGAAATTGTGAAAACTGTGTCATCTTACAAAAATTATATAATGCTAATTACATGATGCTAATTTATTATGAAGAATCATAATAAAATTATTTGATAAGTCTTTCCAGGAGATATTAAAAAACAAAACATAATACTTAAACTTAATGGTCTCAATCTCAGAAAAGCAAATAATAATCTGGTTATATAATGTGATTTTGGCTATTCCTGCTTGTGAAACTACTGTGTACTTTATGTTTGAGTGGAAAAATTGATTATTTCTCTCTGTTTTAAAGACAGAACCAAATGAAATAAAAGCAAACAAGTTTGAGATGTAAACCTTCTTAACAGTCCTAGGAGGACATCACCCACACAGGTGTTTGATGCTTGAATGAAGGGAAGGAAGCACAGCTGTGTTAACTGCTTTCACAAATTTAATCTTAGACCTCCAAACCTGTTGAGAGAATATTTCAAGTCTTTTTCATGTTTCTGTCCTGCTATTCCTTTGTACTTTCTAAATATTTAACCTTGATTCTTATGTTCAATCCTTTTTATCTTCTACCCACAGAAACAGCAGATATTCATGTTCTTATGATGCAGAAAGAAATAATTATTACTTCAATAAGAAGTTTCTACCTCAGTCCAGTTTGTTAAATCCCAGTACCATTTTTTTTTCACTTCAAAATCTATTTATTATATCATATATTCCTTAATATTGGGGGATTCTAGGTTTCCAGTGTATGGAATCTTTACCCAAAACAAGTGACAACAATCAGGATCCACTCAATCGATGTTCAAACTTTCATCTTGTCCTGGAAACTCCTGTAAGTTTCCAAACAGAAATTTTACAGCAGTGTTTTGGTACTTGCATAATTTACTCCCTTGATCTTTTTGTAGTATTGAACAAATCAATGTATGAAAATATTCAAGGAAAAACTTCAGATAAAAATTCTTTCATCTGCTTAAAATACATGGAAATATTCTTAAAAATAGTTTTTTTTTAAAGAGAGAGAGAATTTTTTTAAATATTTATTTTTTAGTTTTTTCGGCGGACACAACATCTTTGTTTGTATGTGGTGCTGAGGATCAAACCCGGGCTGCACGCATGCCAGGCAAGCGCGCTACCGCTTGAGCCACATCCCCAGCCCTTAAAAATAGTTTTATTTAACCAAAAATACAGGAACATTTTATTGTCCTTTGTTTGAAGTTGAATATGAGAATTACTCTATTTACCATTACTTCAGAGCCTTCTGAGTATATTTACAATTATATGAAGCTTATTTTGCCTGGTTATTATTATTTTTTATTTAAGTCAGTTATCATTTTGACATATAGATGTATATACTGTTACAAGCCAGACAGATGGTAGACACTGTGCCTAAGGAAATGTAGGTGTAAACATTTATTACTGTATTTGAAAATTCATGGTAGTAATTATGGTAAAGCAGTTCTTATATGGTAAACAGAGTTATCCTTAGAATACATCTGTGTTTAAACCCTATCTGCCACTTAGTAGCTATTTGACTTTAGAGAGATCATTTAATCTCCTCTGTGAAAAAAGGAAAACATTTTTTTCAGTCCAGAAATATAGGATATTGTTAGTTTTAAATTAGAATGTTTGTACATAAACTACATTGTAGTTTTCAAATCTGATCAACAAATTAGAATCTATATTGAAATAACAACTGCTTAAGTGAAAAACATTGATTGAAATGAAAAATATTGATTTTAACAATGAAATAGTCAATGAAAAATATTGATTATAATGTTAAATTCCATATTTATACCATTTATTGTAATAAAGTCCTTTTATTCATTAAAGAATATTTAATAACTACTGGTTTTTAGGTTCTATTCTCACTACTGAAGATACATTGATTAATAATAATAACTTTATTAATAAGAATTCAGATGAAAAAGAATGATCCTATTTTTCTAGTAGACCACTTTTAGTAAGTCCAACATATTTCAACTGAGAAATTTCTTCTTGCAATATTCTTCTACTCCACCTTTTCTTCAAAGTGGATTATGAATTGGATGCCTGTTGGATAATCAATGATATAGTCAATGTGCCAGTTGCAGAACAATACATAATGCTATCTTTTCATGAGATTTGAGGTCATCATTTTTAAATCATAAAGGCTACATACACTTAAGACCGCTACACTGATTTAATTCATAATGTGATTTGCTTTCTTTCCAAAATAAGTTTTCCGTTTGCTTCAGAACAATAATCACTATATTACCTTCATGAAGTTTAAAATTATAGTTTTGCTAGTCAGATATGGGGACATACCCAAGGGCAGTTTATGGTGAAATAATTCTTGTCATTACACATTAGAAACAGTAAGTTTTTTTTTTTTTAACAACTTTCTTTTCTTTTCTTTTTTATTGTTGTTGAACAACTTTCTGAGAAAAAGTTTTTGATTTGAGTTATCTAGTCTCTGAATTTAGAATGCTTCCCCCTCTTGATATCAATGTTTGTGAAAGAAATTATCTTCTGTTAACATTATATGTTTACTTATTTTAAAAATATTTTCCCAGTGTTAAACAAAGAGATTCTCTCTTAAAGAGAACAAACTTAATTTTGCAAATAAATATAATTAAAATGATAACTTATGGTTTTATTTTGAAGCTTCTTAATGTCAGGATGTCCCAGGACTTGGTGTTTGACCTGTTCTCTATCAACAATCATTCTGTTGGTGATTGCATCTGGATTTCATAGTTTTAAATGTCATTTCCATGCAATGAACTCTTTTAATGTATAACCTCACTGTTCTTGAACTGTCCCTTATAGTCTAGACTATCATATCTGTTTGCTTGCTATTGCCATTTAAGTCACCAAATAAACATCACGAATTCCATAGTTCAAAATGGAACTCCTAATTTTCCTTATTCTATAATTAATACTATAGGTTTCTCCATTCTCTGAGTTTTTTTCAGTCCCAAAGCTGTAATTATTGTGATCTTCTTTTTCTCTTACCCTTCATATCTAGTCCTTCCTGATATCCTTTAAAAAATATACAGGATTCTACCTTTGTCAACTCCCTCTTCCAAGCCATCATCTCTCTCCTAGCTTAATTTTAATGGCCTTTTAACTGATCTTTGCCAGACTAAGGCCTCATAGCAAGTGTTTGATGGTTTCAGGCCCAATCATCCCAAGATTAACATTTGCTATTGGCCCTTTATGGCTTTCTCAAATTAACAGTTGGAATATAAAATGCACTGTAAGATCTCTATAGGCAAATATCTGTGCATGGAATGTGTATTGCCTCCATTTATTTCACACCTAGGGATTTATCCCATGGAAAGAATTGTGTGTCTTGGCAATGTGTATCATAGAACTGTTTATAATAAAGAAAAAAAAAGGGTGAGTGGATGGGAAATCTGCCTGCCCCCTATAAAAAATTATATATATATATATATATATATATATATATATATATATGTACACACACACATATGTATTATATTTTACTGCAATAATAACATGAAGCCTTCCTGCACAATGCTGTCTAATGACATGAAAGTTGTTGCTCTAAGTATAAAGAATGATCTATAACAGTATTTCCCCCACTCTGGGTAGAAGAACAATTTTGTTTTTGCTTTTCTCTTTTTGTTTTATTTTTAAAAAATTTCAAAATAAACTTGAATCACTCTTCTAAGAATATTTAAAAATTAAAATATAAATGACACAAAAAAGATAATTTTAGTTTAACCCAGTTATTTAAATTTATTTCATTCAAAGATTAATTTGCTTTCAGAAAGTTATACTGAAGGTTGATAATTACTTTTCAGAAACTTGAAAAATACATTGACAAAATATGGGTAAAAGTTTCCTGGTTCTAAAAATATATCATATTCAAATTGATGATAAGGGGCTACTGAGAAATATTTATCAAATAACAAAATGCTTGATTGAGTTTGAACAAGACCTGAAAGAAAGATAAAAATAATTCCTAATTAATTTATAAAATATTTCCTTATGATTTTATAGTACTTATATAATTTCCTTTAGAGAGTTCAGTATCTATAATTCATTTGTCTCCTTTTAGAATTGTAAGATGTTTAGGTAAAATTATAATATTTAAGTGCATGTGTTACTATTTTATAAGTTTATAAATTAGGAAATACCAATACAATTTATAATTATAAAACAAAAAATAAAATAAAATTATTTTATTTCCATTCCTGAAAAAGAAAAACCAACTTATAATGTGTTTTATATGCATTTTTAATCCTCACTACCATCTTCCTACCCACCTAAATAAAATGTTTTAATACTTTCAATAATTTCTCATTTATTGAAGAACTTGTGACTTTCGAATAACAGATTTTTCAAATGCAGAATGTGTTAAATCTTTCATTATTTATTCAATATTAATTACTATTTTTATTCTGAAAGCATTCTGTGAGCTATATAAAAGAATCATGGAAACTTGAACTAGTTATTTACCTATTTCCTCTGGAAGATAGTCTCTGATGCAATGTCACTATATTAAAAACAATTCTTATTTACTGATTTTATTTTTATAAAATGAAAAGGCTATTTAAAACCTAAATTGATATTAGAATGTGTTTTTAGTTGGACGCTGAGGTTGAACATCAGTGCTGGTTAGGGGTCAGACCCACAGACTACATAGCCATACATACCTGCATTTAGTCATTTGGTCCCTGTCCTCCCTACGCGCCCCCCATCCTTACCCCGGCCTATCAGTGGTGTGATCTCAGACAAACCGTTTACCTTTTCCAGGCTTGATTTTCTCTGTGAATTGGGAATACCAATGATTCTTATTGCACAGGAATGCTATAAGGACTTAATATATGTGAAGTAGTTACCACAGTGCAGGTACAGTAAGTACTACGGAGTTATTACTATTGTTGATGAAAGTAATAGTTTCAGAAGTAACATCAGTTTCTATTCATATGTTCTATTATTAAGGTTCGGAGAACAGGGGAACCTTGAAATAATGCCCCTTCCCACAAATAAATATAAAAGTATATTGACAAATGAAGTCGAAGATTAAGGTAGATTTTGTTATGTAGTGTAAATTGACATATACTTGAAGTCCTTTATGGCATTCCTTCAAGTGATTCATCTATAAAGTATCTTTTAAAAATGAGTCCACCTAAGCAACTTAGCAAGGCACTGTCTCAAAATTTAAATAAATAAATAAATAAATAAATAAATAAATAAAAAAAAAGGGCTGGGGATGTGGCTCGGTGGTTAAGAGCCCCTGGGTTCATTTCCTGGTACCAAAAACAAACAAAAAATCCAAAAGTATTTCTGTATACACCAATAGAAAATTACAATAAATTATTTGGTGTGACACTAATCAATGGAGAATTTCAATGGCAAATTATTTCTTGGTTAATTGCGGCGGTGCTATAATTTGTTTCCCTTGCATGGTCCGTCCCTGACGTTCTCTGCAAGGCCTTTTTTCAAATAGTTATTGGAACATTTAACTGCAGACATTATATTGAAATTGAGATTGCCATTTTGGTTTCAAAGAATTCGTAATCGCGATTACAAATTTCTTCACATATTTTCTCAGTACTACACAAGTGAAGTGTGATGTAGGTATCAAGGACTGACGACCATTTCTATTGTTCCAGGCAGAAAAGTCGAAGCTGCAGAGACTGCAGCGGCACAGTCTGAGCCCCGCGGGGGAACTGGGCGGCACAGTAGCTGAGGGAAGGACGTACACCCAGGACCCAGCGGCCAAGCCCCTGCAGCCTGGAAGCCTGCCACCTGTTTTCCCGAAGGCCACCGCTGGCTAAGGAAGAGCCACATTCCCCGGCACAATTTTAATGTAGAAAGACAAATTTAGAAATTAAGTGGTGTCAGTGCTCAGGCTTGGAAGTAAGACCGTTGGGATTTCATTTCTCTCTGTGGTTTCTCTTCCCTGATTTCACTTTCTTCATTTTCATAGGCTTGTTTTAAGTATTAAGGGATAAAATCAATCTGAAGTGCTTAGCACATTGCCTGGAACATAACTAAGTAGTGAATACACGTTAAGTGCTTTTATGATGGTTATTAGAAATGCGATTTTATTATAATGGTTTGAGGAATGTGTTGAAAATCCAGAGTAACAAAAATTAGGTAATATTCAAGGGTAGCATTATCATGCTGAAAGCATCATCTCAATGGGATAATTTTCTAATTCAGTGCATAAGGATTTCAGGTGGCATTTAATTTACACAAAGTACCACAGTTTATTCAAGTATCAGAATGATGATTTTAGAATCTTTAGAGAATGCAATATATTTATGTGAAGTCATGTAGTGTTTTAGAAAATCGTATGTTGGCACTATTCATACTCCCAAGTTTACTTTTTTTTTTTAACTCAAAGATATTTGTGGTTATTGGAAAGTCAGTAACTCAGAGTGGCTCTTCCAGTCACTGAAAATATCATGAGGTTTATTCTCTGAATATAAGAAATATTCTTTAGCTTATTTTTCATTACGCATTGTCTTCAACTTCAGTAAAGGAAAGGATCTCTTTTTTACTGATTTGACAGACCTCTTCTAGTTATTTTTAACAGATTTTACCAAATATTACATATTTTACATGTTGGTTCTTCTATTTCTCAAAGTAATTCATGGTCATGCTAGCAAATTACAAAACAAAAAATTGAAATTGTAAAAAATTCACTTATCACATAACTTTGATAATTTCCTTAGACTTAGTAGGCCAACTAATTATATTTAAATTTTAATTGCTTTAATTATGCAATATTGTCCAATTTTTCACATCCCAAATGTTACATATACATTCAATTCTATTAGATATTAACTCTTTATAAACATATTTTAATAATTCATAATGGTCCAGGATTGTACCTGTCACAGGACAGGTTCTTTTTCATTGTTCAATTAGTAGATTGTTTTTAATTTCTCATTACTGTGAATAATTTGAAATGAATATATTATTCCTTATTTTCTTCCTTCCTTTAGTAGTATATTTTCTATATACTTTTATTCTACGTATTTCATTGCTATCTTTATTCTTATCCATGATTAAAATATATTTGTTTATAATGTTACTGTGATTTTTCTATTTCTTTTGCTTCTTTGTGGGGTAACTTGTGCTGAAGTAGCTAAACTGTTCCTAAGCATAAGGTGGATTTCAAACACCCCAAATCTGAAATCTTTGAGGGTGACTAGAGAGAGCTTTAGAATCAGTCAGCTATGTTGTTTATGTTTAAAATTCTCTAAAGAGGGAGCCCTCTAATGATTTTCTCATGACTCTGGTGGGAAGGAAGCAAAATATGTAATTTAGTATTTAAAATAAGGATTTGAAATCTAGCATTTTTTTAACCTATCATAGTGAACAAATAGTGAATCTACCTATTTGAATTCTAAGGTGAGTATAGCTAAATAGGGTAAAATCTTGCTCTAAACATTTTTAGCTATTCACCATTTCTGGTTAAAAATGAACTCCATTTATTTATAAATTATGCACATATATCATTTAAAGTATACAGTTTTTCCTCCATATCCATGAATTTTTCACCTCTCATGAAAATATTAGAAAAAAATTGCAGCTGTGCTAAATATGTTCAGACTGTCTTTTCTTGTCATTTTCTGCTATAGAGTATAACAACTACTTATATAGCATTGCCATTATATTAGGTATTATAAGTAATCTAGAGATAATTTAATGTATATAGGAGAATGTTTGTAGGTTATATACAAACATTACACCATTTTATATAAGGGACTTGAGCATCTGCTGATTTTGGTATCTGCAGTGGTCCTGAAAGCAGTGCTCTGAGGGACAACTGTAGTGTGTACACTAAATTATAGCAAATAGAGAAATTTAGAGGATGGAATAAAAATATATCTTAGGTTTAATGCTTTCTTCATGGATCCCTTCTCCTCATAGGAGTTCTGGCATAAACATTGGTTTCGGTTTTTTTTCAAGGTTTTTCTATTTTTTTTCTTTCTTTTCTTTTTCCCCGCCCAGAGCTGGGGATCAGACCCCAGGCCTTGCACATGCTAGGTGAGTACTGTACCACTGAGCTCTACCCAAATCCCCATTTTATTCCATTTTGAAATAAAGGTGTTACACACAACGGAATGAGGCTACTTTATGAGCTACTGATAATATTTGAGTACATCTGTATCTTGAATGCGTAAATTGAATTAGCAGACATTTTCCTTGTAAATTATTTGTGATAATCCCTAGAACAATTCTTAACTATTTTTATATGCAAAATAATTTATACCACATATTTCTTGAAAGAAATCCAAAACACTAAATGATAAACACAACAAATATAAATGTAACAAAAAGTGTTAGAGGCCAAAAAACAGAGCTAAACAGACATAAATGCCTTTGCCATAGAATAGAACATCTCAGGAAATGGAGATGTCAGTTAGTAGTGTAAGTCTCCTGAAAACTATTGACTTTTCCTAATGCAATACTTCAGTTTGTTTTTACATATCAAATGTGTCCAAAAAGGTTTACTTGCAAATTTGTGTCTGTCTGGATATATAACATGCTTATATAGTTGTCCCAATTGCCACGTCTGATTCTATTCTGTAAAAGTGTGTGTGTTATTAAGAGAAATAATATGAAGAACAAATGCATATCAAATGTCACTATATTTCTCCTATACGGAATATTTAAATTTAAATACTAAATGATCACCAAGTTGTCCATTTTTTTCTCTCTCCTAAGAAAATAAAAGTAGGAGGAATAGAACATGTTCTTGGTTTCCTCATCAAATGAAGAGTCAGCTAAGTATTCTCAATGAATCTGAAAACCACAGGTTATTCCTTCGACTTCCAAGATCGTAAACACTTTATCTCTGTGCTTAATACCAGAGTGTTTGAAAAATCCTTTTTTTTTTTTCAAACAAGCATGGAACTGGGATTTGAACCCAGGGCCTGGTGTTTTGCTAGGGAAATTCTCTACCACTGAGCTATATCCTCAACCCTTATTTGAGACAGGGTCTCACTAAGTAGCCCAGTCTGGCCTCAAACATATGATCTTCTGTTGATTATTATTTTTTAGGTCTAACATCTGATGGAATCTCTCAACATAAAAGAGGTTCTTATATTTTGAGGTCTCTGTGTATGGTCAGGTTAGTATTTCCTTTCCTTATTGCTTTTATATCCAACCATAATTAAATTACACTATATTTCGTTGATGTTTTATAGTTTTGTCTACTACTAAGTAAACTGCTTTAATATGTGTTTCATAGATTTATATGGAGATATTTTGACTCCTGCCTATTTCCTTTTTTATCTTCTATGTCTATTTTGTCATTACTTTGGGATTATATAAAAGTACTTAAAAACAGTAGAAAGAATTGAAAATAACTTTCTGATGTTCATAAATACACAACTAGTGTAACTCCATATGCTACACAACCACAAGAATGGGTAGTTATACTTTATGTATGTTTGATATGTGAAGATACATTCTACTGTCATATGTAACTTGAAACAACAAATAAAAAATTAAAGTACTTAAAAATTACACTATATTAAAAACATTTTTTTTATATATTTGTTGATTGACTGCCTAATCTTCTTCTGAGAATTGTCTGTTCAGTTTCTTCACCCATTTATTGATTGGGGTGTTAAGGTTTTTGAGTTCTTCATATTCTAGAGATTAGTGCTTTATCTGACATGCATGTGATAAGAATTTGTTCCCAATTAGTAGGCTCTCTATCTCATTGATTGTTTCTTTTTCTGAGAAGAAACTTTTTAATTTGAATCCATCCCATTTATTGATTCTTGATATTAATTCTTGCACAATAGGTGTGTCTTATTAAGGAAGTTGGGGCCCAATCTGATATAATGGAGATTTGGGCTAGTTTTTCTTCTAATAGACACAGTGTCTTTGGTTTAATTCCTAGGTCCTTAATCCACTCAGAATTGAGTTTTGTGCATGGTGAGAGATAGGGGTTTAATTTCATTTTGTTGTATATGAATTTCCTGTTTTCCCAGCATCATTTGTTGAAGGAGGTATCTTTTCTCCATTGTATGTTTTTGGCGCCTTTCTCTAATATAATTGTAATTATGTAGGTTTGTCTCTGTGTCCTCTATTTCTATACCATTGGTCTACAAGTCTATTTTGGTGTCAATACCATGCTGTTTTTGTTACTATTGCTCTGTAGTATAGTTTAAGGTCTGGTATAGTGATGCCGCCTGCTTCACTCTTCTTGCTAAGGATCACTTTAGCTATTCTGGATCTCTTTTTTTTCCAGTTGCATTTCATGACTACTTTTTCTATTTCTATGAGGAATATCGTTGAGATTTTGATTGGAATTACATTAAGTCTGTATAGTGCTTTTTGATAGTATGGTCATTTTGACAATATTAATTCTGCCTATCCAAGAGCAAAGTAGCTCTTTCCATCTTTTAAGGTCTTCTTTAATTTCTTTCTTTAGCATTCTGTAGTTTCATTGTACAGAACTTTCATCTCTTTCATTAAGTTGATTCCCAAGTATTTTATTTTATTTTTTGATGCTATTGTAAATGGGGTAGTTTTCCTCATTTCCCTTTCAGATGATTTGTCACTGATATACAGATTTATGGATGTTGATTTTGTATCCTGCTACTTTGCTGAATTCATGTACTAGTTCTAGAAGTTTTCTGGTGGAATGTTTTTGGTCTTCTAGGTATAGAATCATATCATCTACAAATAGTGCTAATTTGAGTTCTTGTTTACTTTATCCATATCCCTTTAATTTCTTTAGTCTGTCTAATTGCTCTGGCCGGTGTTTCAAGAAGTATGTTAAACACAATTGGTGAAAGAGGGCATCCCTGTCTTGTTCCAATTTTTAGAGGGAATACTTTTGATTTTTCTCCATTTAGAATGATGTTGGCCTGGGGCTTAGCATAGATACCTTTATGATGTTGAGATATGTTCCTGTTATCCCGAGTTTTTCTAGTGTTTTGAACATAAAGGGGTGCTGTATTTTGTCAAATGCTTTTTCTGCATCTATTGAGATGATCTTATGATTCTTTAAGTCTATTGATGTGATGGATTAAATTTATTGATTTCCGTATGTTGAGCCACCCTGACATCCCTGGAATGAATCCCACTTGATCATGGTGCACGATCTTTTTGATATGTTTTTGTATTTGATTTGCTATAATTTTATTGAGAATTTTTGCATCTATGTTCATTAGAGATATTGGTCTGAAGTTTTCTTTTTTTGATGTGTTTTTGCCTGGTTTTGGAATTAGGGTGATATTGGTCTCATAGAATGAGTTTGGAAGTGCTGCCTCTTTTTCTATTTCCTGAAATAAGTTGAAGAATATTGGTATTAGTTCTTCTTTAAAGGTCTTGTAGAACTTGGCTGTGTACCCATCCAGTCCTGGGCTTTTCTTGGTTGGAAGGCTTCTGATGGCATCTTCTATTTTGTTGCTTGAAATTGATCTGTTTAAATTTTGTATATCATCCTGATTCAATTTGGGCAAATCATATGACTCTAGAAATTTGTTGATGCCTTCGATATTTTCTATTTTATTGGAGTACAAATTTTCAAAATAATTTCTAATTATCTTCTGTATTCCTGTGGTGTCTGTTGTGATATTTTCTTTTTCATCAAGTATGTTAGTAATTTGAGTTTTCTCCCTCCTCTTTTTTTAGCGTGGCTAAGGGTCTGTCAA
Organism: Marmota flaviventris; assembly: GCF_047511675.1. Taxonomy (NCBI): domain Eukaryota; kingdom Metazoa; phylum Chordata; class Mammalia; order Rodentia; family Sciuridae; genus Marmota; species Marmota flaviventris. Next base: position 55,318,590 of record NC_092504.1, on the reverse strand, counting down.
TTTTATTTGTTTTTTCAAAGAGCCAACTTTTGTTTTGTCAATTTTTTCAGTTGTTTTAATTTCATTGATTTCAGCTCTGATTTTAATTATTTCCTGTCTTCTACTGCTTTTAGTGTGGATTTATTCTTCTTTTTCTAGGGCTTTGAGATATAATGTTAAATCATTTATTTGTTGACCTTTTTTCTTCTTTTAAGGAATAAACTCCATGCAATGAACTTTCCTCTTAGAACTGCCTTCATAGTGTCCCAGAGATTTCGATATGTTGTATCTGTGTTCTCATTCAGCTCTAAAAATTTTTTATTCTCCTCCTTGATGTCTTCTGCAACCAATTGTTTATTCAGTAACATAGTATTTAGTCTCCAGGTGTTCGAGTAGCTTTTATTTCTTCTTTTATCATTGATTTCTAATTTCATTCCATTATGATCTGAAAGAATGCAGGGTAGTATCTCTACTTTTTTATATTTGCTAAGAGTTGCTTTGTGGCATAATATATGGTCTGTCTTAGAGAAGGATCCATGTGCTGCTTAGAAGAAAATATATTTGCTTGTTTAAGGATGAATTATTTCTATATATGTCAGTTAAGTCTAAGATATTGAGTTCTATAGTTTATTTGCTAAACTTTTGTTTGGAAGATTTATCCAGCAGTGAAAGAGGCATGTTAAAGTCACCCAGGTGTTGGTGGGGTGAACTCGGATGTACCTGAGCCTGGGTCCTGGGTATATTTGTGTGGGAGGATCCGGGCCAGGCCTGAGCCCCTAGGGTGGTCTGCTTGTCAGAAAAGGTGGTCCTGTGCTGCAGCCTGAGCTCCAGCAGGTGTCTGCCTGTTGCATAATAATTTTTTTAAAGCAACAAAGCATGCATTATCCTGGGGCAAAACCAGAGATGTTTTACTATAACATCGTTTTGTGCCATATAATTGATGTGATGCCTTTACTTTTTTCTAAATGCAAAGACAATTCCAGGTTTAAATGCACTAAAAACTTATCAATAAGAAGGTAGTGAGGTGACCATAGTTAAGATGGGGACCTTCATTTTGATTCATGGACTCTAGCAAAAATACATTATTATATACATATATATGTATGGGAATCAGTACTAATAATGTAGTGATGGATGAATATGTTATTCATAATTATGTTAGTATACATTGAGACTTCTCATGTTGTGGAATTATTATTAATAAGAGTTTTCTGCACCCTTTATAAATGCCTTATAATATGAGCATAATTCAGAGTGATTATTAGGGTTAACAACTTAGAGCTTATTTAATTATAAGAATAAATAAAATAGTGATTTTTTAAAAAGGAACTTTTAGTTAAAATAGCAATCCATACTTTTAGGGTATTAAAGGAATAATATAGCCAATTCTTTCTGGAGACAGGCATTGAAGGTGACACCCACCTTATAACCAGAAACTATCTTGGGCAGAGAGAAGCATTTGTGTTATAGAAAGTTTTACTCAACATAGACGATTGTTTTATTATTTTTTGCTGACTATGAATAAATAAGTTTGCTACATTAAAGGGAGAACAGCTGCAGAGAGCAATTAAGCAGTTTCACTGGAGGAGAAAATGGAAGTATCCATTCTTGTTAGCTAGTGGATCCACTTGCAATATTTTATAGCCACTAGATCCAAGAAAACCATGGCCAGAATTATGGTTACATGGTATAAAGGAGAGTTTAGAAGCCATCTATTATGCTGTATTTTGATCATTGAACACACAAAAAGGGCATTTAAATATACATGTGAGGGGGTAGGACAGTAGAATGAATCAGATGTAACTTTCCTATGTTCATATATGAATACTCAACCAGTGTAACTATACTTCATGTACAACCACAGAGTGAGAAGTTATACTCCATATATGTATGGTATGGCAAAATACATTCTACTGTCATGTATAACTAAAAAGAACAAATAAACAAATAAAAATAAATAAATGTACACATGAACATTTCATTGGTTACCTTACCTGTTGTTCTTCAGTACGTTGTTAACAAAATTCAGATAATGAATTGTTAAGCTGTCATTTTATTTAAAATTCAACACACTTTTAAGCAATTTTCATATGTAAGAGATTGATTAGTGCTATGTGAGACTTATAGATAAGAAGACAGAACTGTGCTGTAGCACTTAAAACATGGAGAAAATATGAATGTCAATATATTATATTAGGAAAAATAGGATAACAGCGAAATGTACCCATAATATGGCTTATGCATACATTATTTCATTGAGTCTTCCCCACAAACGTTGGTACACATTGTTATCTCACTGTTACAGATGGGATCATAGAGGTTAAGGGATGATGTCAGCTAATTTTGCCAAAAGTCACATTGTTGATAGATAGTAATAAATAGCCTAGGTTCAAAAATCACACAGATTTTATGACTCCAAAAATTTCCTCTGCCCACTGTACTTGGCAAACTCAGTTACTACTGGAGTATAGAGTATGGGGTAGAAGTATCAGTAAATATAACCTCAAAGATGGGGTAGAAACAGACTGTAGATACTTGAAATGCCATATATACATATTTTTACCATTCTTGTTTCCACATATACAAGATGAAGATCAATAGTAAATTACTTTAAGAGATAATTGATGAAGATGAAGAAGTTGACAAGTGAAAGCATTTTATACATCTTAAAGTTTTACATAAATACTTGCTATATAACTTAATGCTGAATTCTGTAGTACCTTAGGATTTTCCAATATGTGTATTTTTCAGGACTGAGTAATCAAGTGGTTGTTAAAAATATCCTGGACTTTGAGGTCCTGAAAGTGGGGAGCAAACATGCTGACTTCACATAGTGAATCCTGGGCAAGTAACTGATGAGTGAATGACTACATATGAATCTTCTATCAGATTTATTTTTTATCCTAGAGATTTAATTTCTCATGCATCACAAATTACCTCCACTTGTTTGGACACTTGTGTTTCAAGTAATTTATTCATGTCCAAAATAAGCAACTCATCAGTGTATTTTGTTTACATGTAAAGATAGCAGCTTTCTCCCGCCGCCCCCATACAGTCTCTTTATTAGTTCATCCCTTGATGGACACTTAGGTTGTTTGCATGTTGTGACTATTGTGAATAATACTGCTACAGCTATCTTTACAGTGTTCCTTTCATTCCCTTGGGCATATGCCCACAAGAGGGCTTTTCGGGGAGTATGAGAGTTCTATTTTTACTTCTTTCTTCCCTCCCACTCTCTCCCTTGTCTTTTCTTTTCTCTTCTTCTTCTTCTTCTTCTTCTTCTTCTTCTTCTTCTTCCTTCTTCCTTCTTCTTCTCTCTTTTCTGGTGCCAGGGATTGAATCTGGGGCTGCTTTACTACTGAACTACATCCCTAGCCCTTTCTACCTTTCTATTTTGAGAGGGTCTCCCTAAGTTGCTGAAGGTCTCCCTAAATTGTTGAGGCTGGCCTCTACTTGTGATCTTACAGTTTCAGCCTCCTTGAGATTCTGCGATTACAGGTGTGTGCCAACTGTACCCAGCTATATTTTATATGTTTTAGGAATCTCCATACTTTTTTTTCCCACAATGATTGCATCAACCAACAGTGTGCAGGGTTTTCATTTTGCCATATCCTTGCTAGTACTTTTTATCACTTGTCTTTTTGACAATAGCTGTTCTAATGTGTGCAAGGTGATATCCAATTATGGTTTTGATTTTCAACGCCCTGATGGTTAGTGATATTAATCATCTTTTCAAATACTTGTCCACTACTTTTATGTCTTCATTGGAGAAATATCTTTTACGCCCTTTGCCTATATTTTTTTTAAATCAGGTTGTTTTTCTGCTATTGAGTATTGTTCTTTATATATTTTGGATATTAACCACTTAATCAGACATAACTTTCCTATCCTTCTATTTGAATACATTACCAGGGTATTGTGCACAACCACAAGAATTAGAATAAGCTGAACTCCATATGTGTACAATATGCCAAAATACATTCTACTGTCATATATATATATATATATATATATATATATATATATATATATATAACAAATTAAAAGATAAAATCAAAAAGACCATAAATTACTTCTAATCATAGCACATCTATTCAAGGTTATAGTAACAGATTAGATGGGTGACATATAAGCACTTTGTAAGAGCTGAGTGTTTTATATTTTTCCTGGAATGATGTGTTAAATATAGACCTGCTAATTTTCCTTGCAGCATTTGTTTAAGGGAAAAAAACATGTCATATCTTTAGACTTTGAATATTCATCTTTTTTTCCCCCCAGACGTAAGAACCTCTAATTGAGAAGCTTCCTTGTATGGTGGTAGTGGTGGTCTGTGTGTATTTGGACAAGAACTGTGTTTGGACACATGTGAAACTGTGACCTCCAGTCTTGAGGAAACTAATCCTGAATGTTTACAGTTTTCATCAACTCCTGGAATTTTGTGATGTATTCATAGTTGTGTTCATCTGTAATTTGCCCTTGTCCAAAATTTGCTCTTAGAATGAATGCTCTAGACTTATATTTGGGCACTTAAATGTAAGGTTCCTAAAAGTCAATTTGTGGTCCTCTCTAGATTGGAATACTATGGCTTAGTTCTTTTCTGGTACCAGTTAGTTTAAATGTTCAGTGCCATTCTAGAGGAACAGTTCTTAATCAGTATTAGATCATGGACCACGTTAAGAACTTGATGAAACTGTGATCTCTGCCCATGGGTAAACTGTGTACTCAAATGCACACTGAATTTGCCTTGGAATGTCAAGGTTTCAAAGATCCCTGAAGCATCTCCACAAACTCCTCTAAAGTAAAAACATGCAATTGCATTCAATTGACTTTATTGTGCAAGAATCGAAAAAAATTAAGCATGGCATGAATGTTAAAAAGTAAGGGGAGAAGAAAAAGGATCTAAATCACATTTTATCTTGAATGAAGGAAAACAAATGGCTAAAGAGGAGTTTGAAGTAGTCATTCAGTTTCAGCAAGACCTACAAAAAGGATGGTTTAAAATTAGTTCACATAAGTATGTTAACAGTTCTCATATGTAAACTTTTATTTAACTTCCATTATTTTTCTTTTGTGACTGTATCAGTGTTTATCAAATTAAATGTTTCAATTTAAATATTTAAAATTGGCAATAGGACTTTACTTACTTTAGTATCTACATAGATAACTGTCCTTTACATGATTCTTTATAAGTGGTAGACTGTCGTTTTAATTCAGGAATCTAGATTCCCGAGTTTTGAAGAAACGTACTATTGAATAAAGATTATTCCATTAAAAACATTAATTATGTAATAATAATGTTTGATGAATAAAATATTTAACTAAATATTAAGTTATTTTCATGTTGTTTTTGTTAATTTCCTCATTTTGTCTTTCTAAAGACAAATATTTATCCAGTTTATTATCATTTTCTTAACAGATAGGCTATTAAATAATAATGGAATTTGTATATATAGTAGTCTAAGGATATCACAGTGTGTTTTCTGTGATTTTTTTGCAAAGTAGACCATATGCAAATAGATGGCATGGTAATTAAGCTCCACTATCTGAAATTAAACATGTTTTCTTTGCCTCCCATTTTTTACTTTCTACCTGTGATAACTCACTTAACTCCCTTAGGCCTATTCTTTCTTCATTCCTAAATTTGAAATAGTAATAAAATAGGCACTGAATGGATGTGATAGGACTCAACTGACATTATTATGAAAATTTCTTATATAGTAATAACTTTGGGTTTGGTTAAAGATAGATTTTAGTATTTATTAATTTTGCTTTTCTGATATATTTTTCAAATTCATCAGTTTTTAAAAATTTCCCACATATACATATTCACTGAAGCCTTATAGCAACCAAATTTGTGAGAAAAATGAAAGCTCAGAGTATAATGACCAGCCTAAGACTATTAAGCAAGAAGACGGAAGAAGTAGCCTTTTCTGGCTTATGCTAGTCCCATCAGACCACAGACCATTGTGTGGTATAAAATATGTAAACAGTTTAATGGACTGAAAAACTTTGTTGCAAATCTCTAAAATTTTATACCTTTATTTCCAAATTATTTCATTCTTTGGATAAAATTTTCTATTTCATTAATATAACTTCCTAAAAGTTGTCAACTATTTTAGACTCTATTTTTATTCATCAATCCAAATAATAAGCAGTAACCTTTTATATTACATTTGATATCATGAAAGTATTCTTTTCGTAGCTATGTGTTTTTGAAGCTAAGAATTGTAATTATTCCCTATTTTGTCTTAGAAGAAATTTGTAATTCCTAATTTCATGGAACCTTCCTGGAATGATATCTGAAATAAAGGAGCGCATGGGAAATATATAATTTCCTTTCACTCTATTCATACACAAGAGCATTGTTATGGAATTAAAAAATTAAAACTCATATTCTAAATAACTTTATCTGAGAAAATTCATTTTTGAGATAAAAAAATCAGAGTATATATAGTATTTTACTCACTGTCATAGCTGTCTGTGAATAGTGATGAAATAAAAATAATACATTCTAAGAGTGTTCCATTTGGCAGAAAAAGCATTTGAGAATAAAATTCCCAAATTCTTAATTTTATAAAATGTGATTATTTTTTGTTGGAACAGAATCTATTAATTGATGTGCTATAGTGCTATAGGTCCTCCAAATAAAATTACATTTATCCTATTTTGCCTGCTCCCATAACATACTTAATTTATCCATTCTCATAATTTTAGATTTTACAATTGATAGTTCCATGCTTCTTGTTTGGATTGTTCATTTTATATTTTGTTCACTTACCTATATTGTCTTCTATTTTGTTTCTTTTATACAACTGGTGAAGTCACTGGGACTGTAGTAGTTTCAGGGGTGTTGACAAACTCTGAGAAAGCTTCAGGAATGACTGTGGTGCTCACTGCTGGTTCATCAGTAGGAACTGGTGTAGGCTCAACGGTATTTTTAACATCATTGGCAGTGATAGTGGTTTTATCCTGAATTTTCTTTGGGGGAATTGCCATAAATGATGGGTGTAGATATGGGTGAGGTTGTACCATGGTAGGATGGGGGATAGTTGACAGGAGATGCCATTGGGGAATTTGGGCATGTGACATATGTACAAATGCTTTTGTAGAGTATGGATGAATCATATATGGATTATTAATTGATGCAACTGGTGTACGTTGATGGTAATTAGGTTCAAAATGAGGATTCCTATTCAACACATAATGAATTGGGACATATGAGACTATCTTCTCATCAAACAACCTTTCAATTTTTTTGTTGCACTGAAAAAAGAATAAAATATGTAGAAAAGTATGATTATAGAAGAATGTAGAGCTATCTTAAATCAGCATTTTTTGAAATAATATCATTCGATATTGATAAAACATTTGAAGTATGGAACTCAACATCATATTATTTTACATGATATGGATATATACACCTTCCTTTTAATTCAATATTTTATATATTATAAAATCTTATTTTCAATAATTTAAAAGTAATACTTGTTTCAAACAAAGTAGATGAGATAATTCTCAATACAAACCACATTGCCCCAGATTTGATACATATGGAAATTACTCAGTAAATACTGGATATTATGAGTACAACACATTGAAAATTCTCACAGGGAACTTTGACATATCATGCACAAACACAGATAACACACATATACACTAATGTACATATTTGTACCACATATTTGTAATTGCTCAAATTTTATTTATCTAGAGCTTAGCCTGAGAGATGGTAAGCTTTATTTTCTCTAAACTAATTATAGCAAAATAGTAAAATGTGGGAGGATTTCTGGATTTAAACTTAGGATTCTTTTTTTCTTTAAGTTTAATTTTCTCCACAAAAGATGAGCTAGGGAATTTTCAATTTTTAATTGAACATTAAATTATATGCATACATAAAAATTTGTATTTCTATATGAATAGAAAAACAATACAGCAAAGCAAACATTTCTCATAAAAGGAAACAAATTTTAATATATTAATTCAAATATATTTGGGAAACAAAAGGAAAACAAATACAAGTATATAAGTATTCAAGGGCAGGTAACAGAGGGATCTTTCCCCAAGTCTTAAAATGTAGACAGGAGAGATATTAAGTTTTACTTTGTTTCTATGTCCTCTCAATGTGAAATGTTGGGAGTGTTTTCTCTTGTGGCTGCATACACAAGAAAGACAAAAATACATGCCTTGGGCTATGTAATGGAACCAAGAGTTTCAGATAAACAAGTCTGAGGTGGATTCGTATTATCTTTTGCTGAAGAGCAGTGATATGGTTTTTTTTTTTTTTAAAGATCATTAGATTATTTGTGGAGATCAAATGCTTATTTAGTTTTTAGACAGCATTTTAATATTGAACTTTGAAGAATAATATATTGTGGAATTCATGTGTCTAACAGAAATAATTAAGATAAACTTACTGCTGATTTTTCCTGGTCTTGTACCTCTGCAGCCTGAGGAGTTGCAGAAAAATAAATAATGAGAAATTGAAAAAAAAAAAAAAAAAGCACTGCAGTTTTTAAAATTATTATTTGTTCTTATTCTCTGTTTTAGTTTAAAAATATTTTTTATTGAAGACACAATGTGTATGATGTCAGTATTTTTATTTTTGAGGAAGGGTTAATTTAGCACATAAATGATGGTATCATATTGCTGTTTTAATTTGTGTAATTTTGACTACTCTTAGAATCGAATGGCAAAATCTACAAAGTTTAATTTTCCTTTTGAATTATTTACGCATGCGCCTGGGGCTTGAAGCCTTTCTGAAATGCAAAGGACAGTTTACACAATGTAGGCGCTAATAGCTTGAGAAGCTGTGAAGAGCAGTTAATTGTGGCTCATTTTATGATTGGAACTCCTATTATTCAAAGGAGTTATATAATAGGAGAATACTCCTATTACCTAAATTCTTAATATGCAAGTAACTATAAAACATAATTTAAAGGAATAATAAAAAATGTGGAAGTCACAGTAATTCAAAAATTTTAAGAGTAGTTTTGACTCCAGGAATTTGCCTAACGGAGCCTGGCCATGGCACATGCCTGTAATCTCAGTGGCACTGGAGGCTGAGGCAGGAGGATTGAGAGTTCAGAGACAGCCTCAGCAAAAGTGAGGTGCTAAGTAACTCAGTGAAACCCTATCTCTAAATAAAATACAAAAGAGGGTTGGGGATGTGACTCAGTGGTCAAGTGCCCATGAGTTCAATCCCTGGAACACTCCCCACACACAACTAAAAGAATTTATATAACAGCTGGTCATGGTGGTGCACACCTGCAATTTGGGAAGCTGAGACTGGAGGATTGTAAGGTCAAGGCCAAACTCAGCAACTAAGCCAGGCCTTAAGCAACTTAGTAAGGCCCTGCCTAGAAATGAAAAAATAAAGCCAGGTGCAGTGGTGCATGCCTGTAATCCCAGCGGTTTGGGAGGCTGAGACAGGAGGGTTGCAAGCCAGCCTCAGCAATAGCGATGGGCTAAGCAACTCAGTGAGACCCTGTCTCTTAAGAAAAAACAAAAACAAAACAAAATAGGGATGAGGATGTGACTCAGTGGCTGTGGGCCCCTGAGTTCAATCCCTGGTGCCAAAAAATAAACAATAAAAACATAAAAATAAAAAGAGCTGAGAATCTGCTCAGTATTTAAGTGCCTCTGGGTTCATTCTTTAGTATTGAAAAAAAAAAAGAATTTACATAACAAATTTATTTAAAAGAGCTTAACTTAAAGCAAGCCTAAATTTAGTAATAAATGAAGGAAGAACTCCAAAATTTTTACAATCTTAACTGAGCAGCTATACTATTAGCTATGCTTCCTTCCTTGTTCTTGCTGTTGGCAAATATAGTGTTTGAAATTCCTTAATGAACATGAAAAATAAAACAGAGCAATAGCCAAAGCAACAATAAAAACAATTTTAAAATATCAAAAGAGAAGCAGAACCTTTTTTTTTTTGGCCTACTGTTAAACATATCATGCAGTTCAAATGGCATTGGCCAACCTTAGAACTGTTTATGGTCCTGCGTCCTTGGGAAGGAGCCTGCTAGTTGACATCATGAGTGGAGTATAACTCAAGATAAGATAATGATTTGAATGCTAGAGACAGAGTGTCAAGGTCTTAGTGAAGAAGCTTAGCCAAACCTCTGATATTTAAGGATTTAGTACCTAAGGAGAATGTAGTCTGGGAGAAGTAGGAATTTAATTAGAACAATTGAAGATTTATGACTCTATTTCTGTATTTGTTCTTTATAAATTGTCTTTAGAGCATTTTATAATTTTAAAATATTTTCAGTATTATTTTCCCCAGAATATATATTTTTATAGCATAAAAATTTGAAAGCCTTTTTTATACATGATTAAGTGGGATTTTTAAACTATGGTAACTAAATGGATATCTAGAACGTTACTTTTATAATAGAAATAAATATTAAAATATCTAGCATGGAGATATTTTATTCTATGGGGCATAAGTGTATTTAGAAATTTAACCCTCAAATAAAATATTCTTGGTTAAATGAAATTAACTCACCAAGAGAGGTAGGGTTAGTACCACAACATTCACAATCAGAAGAAAACCTTTCATTATTGCACCTAAAAAATAAAATATTAAAAGAATCTATTACTAGCAATTTAGAAATGATTTGATATAATGTTTGCTTTGCTTTGCTTTAAGTAAAAAAGAGCCTGATTTTGTAGGTAGATTTAGCCAAAGTGGAAATTCTATTTTATTAAGAGTATTAGAAACTCTAAACTTAGAGGAAAAATTTTTGAATTTAATTTTGATAATATTAATAAAAGCATTATTACAAGTTCAGTCATCTGTTCATTTAGTATATTCTGATAACCTAATAAGAATGAAGTCCTATGCAGAATGTTGAGATTATCAAAGTGAAACTGATATAAATGTTGCTAAAAAGTAACATTCTCTTTAGGGATGAGAGCTGACACATAAAATGCCACAAAGACAGTTTCTCCTGATAGAAAGTTTCAGTTGAGAGAAGCAGCAAAGTCTTTGTGTAGATGACATATAGATGAAACTTGCCTATGGGGAGTTTAATGGGGAAGAACACACTTCAGGTAAAGGAGAAATCCTTGAAAATATCCATGGACATTTTGATTGAAGTGTTATAGGATAAGGGAAAGACAAAGTTGGGAAGAAAGTTTAGAGCAGAAAAAGTAGAGATCTTAAACGCTGGTTAAAGCGTGAGGCACTACTTAGTAAACAACGGAAAACATTTGTTTTTGGACTAGACACTAATAAGACTATACACTCCTTTGGATGACTGAATTCTAGTCTAGGTCTCATCCTTACTTGTGTAACCACAGTCAATTCATTTCCCTTTCCCAGACTTTGCATTACTTACCTGTAACATAAGAGTTTGATCTGAGTGATTTCTAAAATTTGGTGATCTATGATCAATGTACATAAAGTACATAGGATGGAAGAGGAGTGGGAAGATGTGAAAATGCACTCATCATAATCTAAATCTACTTCTCTAGTAAACCTAAGTAATATGATTAATTTCACTGTTTTAATAAGTATAGATAGGACAACTTCAGTGACTGACTGAAATGTTTAAGGAAATAAAATAGCTTATTTGTTTATTTATTTTAAATAAAAGAGGATCCAGTTATACTCAAAGGACTTAAAAGCAGCATACTATAGTGATGCATCCACATCAATGTTTACAGCAGCTCATTTCACAATAGCAAAACTATGGAACCAACCTGGGTGCCCTTCAACAGATAAATGGGTAAAGAAAATGTGATATATATATATATATATATATATATATATATATATATATAAATAACTGAATATTACTCAGCCTTAAAGAAGAATGAAATTATGACATTAACTGGCAAATGGGTAGAGGGGGAGAATATCATGCTAAGTGAAATAAGCCAATCCCAAAGAACCAAGGGCCTGTATTTTTTTTTTTATGATATGCTGATGCTTATTCACAATAAGGGGGGAGAGCTAGGAAAGAATAGAGGTAATTAGGATTAGAGACAGGAGAGGGAAGGGAGGGAAGGGAGTATGAGGGTGGGAAGGACAGTGGAATGAATCAGACCTTATTACCCTATGTGTGTATATGATTACAGGACTGGTATAATTCTACATCGTGGACAAACAAAAAAACGAGAAGTTACACTCCATTTATGTATGATATGTAAAAATGCATTCTGTATTCATGTATAATTAATTAGAACAAATAAAAATTTTTTAAAGGATACAGTGTCACATTTGCTTCTTAATTTTAATAAATTGTCTTTTAGACAGTAATGTAACATCTAAACTTTTAGGTTCACATTATATTTGTGAAGTAAATATTAAGTACATTTGCTGCAACTATTGTTATTGCCATACTTAAATAAACTTGAGTCACTGCAAAGTGAGCCTTAGAAAAGTCACAGAATTAAAGCCCCAGGTAGAGAAAAGGAATCGGATCAGATTCTATTTGCCTTTGAAAATTATTGACTAAAAAATAATCTTTCTCTCGAAAATCATAGATGACTTCTCAATTCACATAAAATACCACACATACAAAAGAGAACATTCTATAAAATGATAATAGTTCCTCCCTTTTTAGCATAAATAGAAATCAGAGATAATATGCTTTACATTTTAGGTACTTGAACCAGCAAGTACTTGAACTTGCCCTCATAGCTTGGAAAGAAGATATAGTTTGTGGAATTATAGAATTATTCAACTTCCATGAGCACATGAAACACATAACTTTAAAACATAATTATACTATAACAAAATTATGACTTTTGGGTAGAAACAAAATTCAAAGGTAATTAGTGGATCAATGAGGATTATTATCAGAGGTCCATCTTCCTGAGTTGACTCTCTCTGTTTGTAGCAATAGGTTTATTGTCTCAAGCATGTTCTTATTTAGAATTCATGATGTCTTCTCTAATTTAGCCAGTATCAAACCTTGAGCCAAAGTAAAGTTAAAATTAATTTAATCATAACACCATAAAAATCGAGGGTTTATGTTAGAAATTAATGTTGAAGTAATGCTTGGACACATTTAAACATAGCAATAAAGGCTAAAAGGAAGAAAATGTCATTCAAAAATAACTCGGTGATGACCCAACTAACTACTGTGGAGAATCACTCTGAGCTGTTTAGAACAATTACCTTTGCTTGTTTCTGTCAGGTGTTGCTTGGCAGTAAGGTCTTCCTTGGCTTCTTAGTTGTAGAGAAGACCCAAGATAAATAACCGAAGACTAATTATAGGGTATTAGTACCTTGAGTCCATTCTATTTCCCTCCTACTTTCTACCCAATGAGATGATGACAAAACGGGAAGATCTGATGACAGCAGGGTCATCTTTAGGTCAATCTTAGCTAATGAAATGCAGAGGGGGAAATAGAGTTGTCAGTCACAAAGCTTAAAAAAAAAAGACTATTCATATCTTATTAAATAATCTTATCCTTTATAAAATATAGAATTGTTTAAAGTACTAATTGTATTATTAACTAATCTTGCCTAATTAAATTTAAAGCTATTGTTAAAATGAAAACAGCTAGCCACAAACTTTCATATTTTAATTTCTTTTTTCTTTTTTAAGTTAAAGAAACTGAATTTCAAGTGACCCTACATTTAGTATGGGCTATGGTTTGTATTTTTCCTTTCAGAATTATTACTATTGTTTTTTAAAAATTAGAAAACTGACGTCTCTTTCATGCCAAAGAGTACAATTTTTACAAATTAAATCTGTATATGAAGTCTTAATATAAAGTGGGAGTGTCATTTGCATTTGAACTATGACATCTATTCTTCAGTATGATTATGGTATAAGCATTTAATACATCCTAATTGGTTAACCTCTTATAATAAATTTTTTTTAATATTTAAATTTCAGTAATGTATGTGAACCATTTAGGATGTACAGTATTAACTTATTGAATTGGGGATAATTGTTCAATTTTTAGGACAACTTCTGATTTGTAGTACAGATCACAAAGCTGCTGATAGGTTGAATGGTTTGGTAAAATGTAGCTAAATAAGTAGTCTTCATAAAAATTTAGGAAAGAGTATTTTCTTTTTTTCTGGAAGTAATTTTAGCTATGATTTTACTTTGGCTGTGAAGACATTAGCAGACTGAGGTGTTTACAGGAATTGATGTAGAACTGCCAGAATATAAATAAGAAATATTATCATCATTGTAGATATTTCTGGGTTCCTCTCTATTTCTTGGAACTGATTCTGGCTTAGAAAATTGAGAACATTGTTCTGAATCCTAGAATACTTTTTCAGCTTGTTCAGAGTAAGTTGAGACTTTCTGTTTCTCAGAAAGTTGTTTTTCGCCCTTTGGGGAGAGATAGTAAAGTTTTGAAATCACTAAACATACTGTGAAAGTAGCAAGACCAGCCATCATCTCAGCTGTTTAGTTACCCTGTTTTCCTGGTCAAGTGAGAGTTGGAAGACTTAGTATGATCAGTTCACAAATTGTAAAGGTATTCTATTCTATATGTGATTTCTCAGTGATTGATTTAGGAATAATTTTAAGCTTAGTGTTTAATTATCAAATTTCCAAGTTCCAAAGATATTAAAACTTTAATAATGCTGCTTTAGTAGAAACATGTATTTCAAGAACACCTGGAAATGTAGGAATCCTTCCCCCACAACTAAGAGAAAAAGCATTTCTACAGCAGGATTAGCCATCCACCTCCAACACCAATCTGGCTTTTGTAGGGTCTTTGCAAAACTTTGCAAAACATATATTATTTCAAGTAATGTTTGAGGCATTAGGGATAAGTTAGCAAAGCAAGCAAACATCCCTGTTCTTGCCATGTTCATTGTCAAATATTTACATGAATACTAATGACATTAGACATTCTTTGTACATTTTGATCTAAGGTAATCCACAAGCACTAAATAAAGTTTTGTGTGAACAAAGCTTGAGTTTTGAGATGAACTAAGTAAACTCCAAAATGGAGCTACCCAAATGTTCTAGTGTTTTATAAAGAAAATTTAAAAAAGGATAAGAACTCCCATCTTTTACATCTCCCAGAACAAGACTCCAATACTAAGGATTTTTGAAAAAAAAATCACCAGTCTTGGTCTTGTGACATATTCCTTTTAGGATGCAAAGCCTGCTCCCCCAAAATCTTTGGATTATGGGAAGAGAACTAGCAGGGCTTCCTTTTTGTTTAGGTCCTGATAATTAGTGTTTATAATCCTGATAACTAGTGATGTATAATCTATTTTCCCTTCTTTTAAAGATATTCATATCCATGTAGTTTTATTTTTTGTTTCATTTTATTTCTCTGCCACCTCAGTACCAGGATGATCTCAACACTCTATTGTGTTCTTAAAGTGAGATGTTTGAAGCAGTAGTTGCAATATAAATAGCTAATATAGTTTTCTGTGTTTAATTGGTAAGTCATCAGAACATTGGCAGAAACTCATAGAAATCCATATACTTCAGAAATCTTTGCTATATATGAGTCATGGAAAAATAGTGTAAGTCTCTAAAAATGTTGTGAGCAATATAGCAAAATAGAATATCAAAATTTTGCTCTTCTGTAGCTGATTCCCTTAAATCAGCAATATACACAATATACAGTTCTTATTGTAAATAAGATATTTTGGGGAATATAATGGCCACAATCTCTGCTTGCAGAGAACATTTAAAGAGATAGTGCTTTCTCCTGAACACTTACAGAGGTGACTGTTTTGAGGCTGGAAGAAGACATAGATGGCTTCTGGATCCTAGCATATCATTATGACTTTAGCGTCAGTGCACTCCTAACTTCAGGCGTTACTAATTTTTAGGGTCCCAGGACTTATGGAACCATTATAAAGACACAAATAAAAGGCAAGGGATAAACAAGAAAAAAATTCAATTTACATATACATTATCCAAGATGGTCTGAAGACTGTCTTAACTCTGCCCTATATTTATTCCAATAGGTCTTTCATTCCTTCAACATCAATCAAAATTGACAGCCAAGTCAATGAAGATCTTCATGTAGCCCACTTTAGAGTTAAGGCTTATATCCTCCTTTTAATCTTCTAGCAGCTTTTGGCATGGTGGTTAGTCTTCATGGCTTGCAAAGTTTCCTTCACAAATCACTAGTGGCTCTTAACTCCTCTTTTAGTTCATTTTATTTTTCTCAGACTCTGAGTTGAGAAAACTTTCAAGGATTCTTTCTAAGTCCATCATCCCTCTACTTTTTTCTTCCTTAATCTTCATTATTTGTTCTGTGACTTACTCCATTCCTATTGACTTAAATACCCTCAGCTTGCTGTCTGCTTCAAAAGAACTTCAGGTCCAGGTCTCTAACAGCTACTTTAATGTCTCCATTGGTATGTAAAATAGATACTCTGAACTTATCATGAACGAAATAAAATCTTTAATTTCCAAACACATTCCATTCCTAAACTAGTCTTCTACTAGTTTCTTTTCTGCTTTCTTAATAGTGCTATGATATTTCTAATGGCTCAGTAGAAAATCCCTTGACTAGACTTTTGTCTCTTTCCCCCAATAATCCATTAGAAGAATTATAAGCCTTATAAACCATGAATTTGCCACTGTTTTCTAATCTTGCTTTTTTATTACCCTAGTTCCAACCACTGGTGTCTCACACCTGGATCAACCCAGTACTTCCCTTTTTGGTCTATTTTTACTCTTAATAACTTTACAATATTTCTTCACACATTTATAAAAATTTTCTTTTTTGAATATATATATGATATGATTGTTTTTTTGCTTAAAATCTTTCAATGCCTTCCTATAGGACTTGGAATATATTCCGAACTCCTTACCAGGGACTATAAATTTCTTTGTGATTTTATCTTGATCCTTCTTACCTAATCTTGAGCTGCTTTTTTCTTTCACTATTTGCCAGCTTTGATGACCTTTCTTTTCCTTGAATGTGCCAAACTCTTTCCTGAACCAGGAACTTCCTATTTCTACTCAGTTCCTGGAATGTTCTTGCACTAGTTCTTCTCATTAATGTCCTTTTCATTATTTAGGTTTCAGGTCAAATCTTTCCTTTTTAGAGTAGCTTTCTTTGGCACTCTTAAAATAGTCACTTCTCATTTGTCATTCCCTTATTTTATCTTTTATTTTCTTCATATCACAATATGAACTTTTTGCTAATATATATTTACTTAGTTTTCTTTCTTCTTATAATAGAAACTAAGTTTTCCAAACCATTAGAATATGTGTGGTGCATACTGGACACTAAAATATTGTTTGAACAAATTCCTGCCTTAGCCCACACTGTTGAGTCAGAATTTTTAGGGGAGGAATGTCCCTGAAAAGCTACATAGTTAACAATTACCTCTATATTTTTTGTGCAAGATGAACGTTTTTGAATCAGTTCTTTTTTCTGGATGAAGCTAGAACCCGATAAAAAAGAGCTTCTACTGGGGGGCAGGCATATTAGCTATTTCCCCAGGAATTCTAATTTACTTTATAGATTTACTAGTGTTTGTGGTTAAGAGATGAAGTTTTCTGGAATCAATTTTTCTCTGAGAGTATTAGAACTGATCTCCCCTTGGCTTTTGGGGAAGCTGAACTTCAGCTGAACTCCCATCCAAAGTGACTTCAACTAGAATTCAGTGTGCCCCTCTGCTCTTATTTTATTTCCAAACTAAAGTTTTGCATTATGAAGGGGATCTAGAAACTGTCTTAAGCTAATGGAGAACAGGACAATTATGTCAATGCCTTGCTCTTCACCCTGTTCTAATTGCTGTTAGTTGCCTCCAGCTGTCTTGTTTGACCCAATATATTTGGCTAGAAGTTTCAACTTGGCCTGGTCATGATTGAATTAACATAGAATTCTAGAGAAATACCACCTCTGGATATAGTTAGTAGCTGAAATCACTCATCAGGTGGTATTTGATCTCTATATCTGTATGAAAAATTAATAGAAATGTTACTTACCAAGCAAAAGAAAGAGATTGAATTCCTTCCCTTTTACTTCTCATAATGGAGACTATTTCTAAGGTTAAGAGAACTTTATCCATTTATTAGAAATAGTGTCTAAAGTATTTTATTCCCATCTTTAACTCTTTTTAAAAACTTTGTCCAATGAAGTTAAAAGTCATTAAAAACTATTGATGGCTGGAGGTGTAGCTAAGTGGTTAAGAACTTTTCTAGCTTGTCTGGGACCCTGGATTCAGTACTCAGCACCCCAAAACAAATAGTCTATTGAAAACAGAGTTTATTTATTAAGTAAATATATATTGCTTGTCAACCTGTCAGTAAAGTTCAGTTCAAAATCATCCGAGCATAATTTTCTAATTTAGGCAGGCAGAGCTAGTTTCCCCTCTGCTGCCTTTTCTTTCTGTTTTGAAATTACTCTGCAAATAATTTATTGGAACACTTATTACACTTACTGAAATTATATACATTTTATATACATATATACAAATTATATACATATCCCTGTTAGACTGTCAGACTATTAAAGGGGAAAAATAAAACTTTTTGTCCAAATCTTCAGATTTTAGCACCATGACTGACACAAAACCAATTTAAGAGACCTTTTGTATCTTTTAGTTCAGCATTTATGGACTCAACCAAGCTTCAAATAAAAATATCTGGGAAAAAAGACTTCAGAAAGTTTCAAAGAGCAAAACTTGAACTTGCCTACTTCTTAGCACTACACTGAATCAATGTGAAGGGGTTACACAGATTCTCAGTCCCTCTCCAGTTCTTGTTATTAGATCATCTCACCATCTCCTTCATTTACTGCAAATTAGGCCTGTGATGGCTGGCTGTTCTGAATATGTGCAGACTTTCCCCCCCATCATTATTCTGTAAACATTATAGTGTGACAACTGTTTACATAGTATTTATATTGTATAAGATATTATAAGTAATCTTGCGATGCTTTAATGTATATGGAAGGGTGTGCATAGGTTATGTGCAAATGCTATATCATTTTTATATAAGAGTTTTGAGCATATGTGGGTTTTTGGTATCTCTGATGGTCTGTTATGTTGTTTGTAGCTACTGTGGGGGTGACTATTCAGTTTTTTAATGAATAAACTCTGGAAGATGATATGGAGGACATGTGGGTTCTTCCATCAGGGTACTAACCAAACAGTATAACTATATTTTTCTTTTCCCATGAAGACCTCTTTCAATTATTTTATAAAAAATTCTACATGAAGTGATACCTAGTATCTCTATAGACACATTATAAAATAATGTAGTTCAGGGATACACTAATTTTATCAACTGTTTAGATGATGTGGGAATTATTCTATGGTCATTTAGTTTGGGAAACTTAAATGACTCTTTTACTTAAATGATTCTTTAAGGTATTTTCCAAAATGTTACTATATTTATGTAGACTGCAATTCTTCCAAAGAAATACTTTGAGGATGAATATTTGAGAGCCATCTGTGAGTGCAATATTCCAAAAAGCATATTTTGAGAAACAGTGCTTTAGTGGGCTTATACCCATTAGCCAACATTGAATTATAAAAGAAAATGGAAGTTTGATTGGCAGCTTTATTGAGAAATTATCTTACCAACATAATAATCAAAGATGTCTGAAACATGAAAGATGTGGCCCCAATTCACTGAAGGAATAGCTAGTTAATTTTAATAGAGTATATTTGCTTCACAAATCTAGTAGTTAAAAGTAAATGATAAGGTTCTTTTCTTTCCAAGAAAGTTAGAGTGACATAATATGAGATGAGACAAAAATAAAAAGTCTAACCTGCAACTTACAGATATTTAGCAAAGTTTTTAAGGAAAAAAAAAAAAAAACAACAGGGAAGAGAGCAAATTGCTTGCAAAGTTGGTCCTCCCAAATGAATGACAGTAGAGGGGGTAGAGAGAGAAGAGGGGAGGGGAGGGGAGGGGAGGGGGGATAGTAGAGGATAGGAAAGGCAGCAGAATACAACAGACACTAGTATGGCAATATGTAAATCAATGGATGAGTAACTGATGTGATTCTGCAATCTGTATACGGGGTAAAAATGGGAGTTCATAACCCACTTGAATCAAAGTGTGAAATATGATATATCAAGAACTATGTAATATTTTGAACAACCAACAATATAAATTAAAAAAAAAAAAGAAAGACAAAAAAAAAAAAAGTTGGTCCTCCCATGGTTCAGAGCAGTCAGCATTCGTTTTTGGCCCCAGAGGGCTCTGATTGCCCACATCTCTGGGCTCTCGGTTTTATTTTCTCTAGCCTGCCTTTCTCTGGTCATCCAGTAGCCTTTAACCCATCAGCTGTAAGGTTGGAAAACAAACCCTATAAAATTAATTTACTGTATTATCAAGGACTGTTTGGTCCTCTTGCTGTCCCTTTCATAATTTTAACTGGGATCACTGACTTTAACGTCAAGGAATCATTATTCAAATATTTGATGAACCTGTAAACTCCTGAAAATGACGAAGGGAGACAGTGGTTTTCCTACTCAAGTCATGCCTAGTGGCTTATTAGACTAGCCTTGGTTTTTAGCCAGTTTATGCAGGAATGATGGCAGAATTTCCATCCTTGATGCTAAAGATCTCACCTGCGAACAATTTAATCTTGTGGTGGAAAAACGGTAACCTTTGTTCAAAGAGAATTGTCAAATTTCCTGATAATTAACTCATGGAGTCAAAGGCAGCCATTGTAACACAAACAAAGGCTTATTATGCAAGTAGAATATTGCTGGGTGACTTTTTCCATTACTGCAGGACAGTTTATTTTCATCATCACGTGCTATCTTTTCCTTGTTCGGGGTTTTACTTTTCAAGGGTTCATCATGAGATTTGTGGGAACTCATGACCAGGAACATTATTCCTCTGTAAAGTTCACAAAAGTTTGCCGTGTGTATTTATCTGCGTGGAAGAAGATAAATACTTGCCAAACTGAAAACATCTGAGCCTAGTTTTCTCAGAGTTGACAAAAATGTTAAATTCTTTAAGACATATGCATATGTATTATTATAATGCTTGTATTGTCTTGGGACAAAGAATTCTATTCATGACATGATATTTTATGTGTCTTACAATTTCTACAGCCAAGTATGTGTAGCCATAAAATTACCTAATTAGTTGTGCCAATGTTATAATTGTGTACAATAGAACTGTAAACATTTGAATATTAATTTTAAGATACTTTCTTTGAAATAAGGAATCTTTTACTCACTCATGTGTTGATATATGCCAGAGATATGAAAAACTTTCTTTTTTTTAAAATTAGAGATTTGAAGATTTATTAATATTCCATCAAGCATTCATTGAATACATTCAACTTTGCTAAGTACTAGGGAGTAGTGCCAAATACTGGGCAATAGTTATATTGTTGTAATATTCCAGAAACTTACAAAGGATACAAAAATGTAAATTAATTATTTTACTTAAAGATAAGTAAGATTCACAAAGAGTAGAAATAAAATACCAGATAAAATACCAGGGGAGAAAGTCAAAATGGGGTGATTCTATTTGGAGAGATAAGAGAGTTTGTCAGAGAAGATAACATTTGATTGAGTGTTAAAAGATAACTTTGAGGGCTGGGGTGTAGGTCAGTGGTAAAGTGCCAGCTGGAGATCAAACTGCAGGGTCCTGGGTTTGATCTCCAGCACCAAAAAACAAAAACATAGATCTCAATAGTCAACAGAGGAATGGGCCCTTCACCAGGAGAAAGCACCATAAGCAGAGGCATAACTATGTGGGATGAAGGCTGGTCATAGGGATGATAATGTCCTGGCATGTCTGTACTGGGGACAGAGGGGATCTGGAATGATGGCAGAGGGGTTTGAAAATAAGCTCAGGATTAGTATGGTGAACACCTTGATTGCCATGCAGAGGAAACAGGTCTATATTGCAGGGGGGAAAACCCTTCTAGGGCAATTGCAAAACATCAGAAATAAAGTTCAACTTTTTTTCCGCTCCCCATCAAAAGGGAAAATACACCTAACTAGTAGTTTGAAATTGCCATCTCAGAGTGCTGGAATCAGAATTTATCAGAGTAAATATGCTGCTGAAACTAAGGCATGGCAGTTGGATAGACCTGGTTTTGCATTTTTTTTCTGCTATATGCTATGTCTCTGACCATACCATGTAGATCCATAGGGCTACCATGGTCTTCAATTTTCACATAAATTAAATACTATTTCTTTACAGAGCTTACGTGAAGATTTGGTGATATAACTTAACAAAGCACTTTGCAAACCGTAAGCATGATATAAATGCTATTTTAAGGGTCTTATCCATTATCTGTTTCTTGAAGTTAAAGATAGTTCTTCTTCGTTTATAATATCCTTTACCAACAGATCAAGCTTAATACACCACGTCAGTAGAGTGCAGACCTAATTATTCAAATATTTTTTAATTAAATTCAATAAATCTCAGGCTCATGTCAATACAGTGCAACTATCAAACATAAGGTGCTAAATAGACTTTCATTTAGACTATTTCCAGGGCTGATTGATTTTAGTCAAGTGATCAAGATATATTTATTTAAATCTGTTAAATTTTATAATTTATGTTTTTAATATACATTTGGAAATTAAGAAGCCAAGATCTTCTCTTTTATGTTAACTAAAGAAAACCACTGACCAGAGAATATTACGTGCTACTACATTACATTTATTTTTCTGTTATAACAGGAATATAGATTCTTCAAGGAAGTAGCTCATATCCCATTTTACAGTAACCTGTAATAAAAGACAAACATATGGTTATTAATCCCAGTGGGTTATTTTCTAGGGGACTTGTAAGCTTTTTGCATTTTAATTACAAATAGTGGCCTGCAAGTATAGATAGTTCAGAAAACCAGGGAGCTTTCTGATCAAGAAGAATGAGTATATGCAGGAAAAAAAGTCAGCACTTTTAGTAGTATGTATTAGCTGAAAGTTGTTTCCTGAAACAGTCCTTCCTATGAGTTCTAATGTAAACTTCAGTACAGTAAAGTTCAACTCTCTCAATTCATCCAGTATTTGACAGGCCATCTGCTTTGTTTTTGGTAGGCTGAGATGATGGTCTTCTGTTACAGGTGTAACACTCAGCCTTTAGGATTTTATTATAATGCCACACTCAAAGGATAGGACTTGGGTTTTAGTGTTAGAAAAGATACATAATTTTCTAAGGAATGAGAAAGCCTGCCTACCCAGACGAGTCTAAGGTAGATCATGAATGCATCTATTATGATCTATACCTGACATAATCATCTATTATGATCTGATTCAGTTCAAGGTATACAGTTGTTGATAATCACAGAAAATGTTAAAAAAATTTAAAGATATTTAATTAAGAAAGGGCTTGTTTCTATTACATCACAGTGAATGAGGAATTTAAACTGGTATGCCATTTAGGTCATGGAGATACATGGACCTCTGAAAGGGGATGCCAACAATTCCTACCAGAGGAAAACATTGAAAGAATGGGAACTTAATGGGACTTATTGGCACTCTTGTACCATTTTTTTTCATGGAATAATGTATTGTTATCCATAAACAACAAAACGACAATAGCGAAATGTTTGTGATATGCATACTTACCACTTATTTCATCTTAAATTGCACTGTGAAGACTTTTCTCTCATTTAATTTCTATTAGGAGGAGGGGTAGATAGAGAGTCAGACAGAGGTATTGGGACAGGAAATAAACAATATCTAGGCCATGGATATGCTTGATTTGGGAATGAAGGATATGTGCCAAATGGATACCCATAAGGGGGCTCATAAAACTGCACAGATAATTCATCGCTATCACTGACCTGTTGAAAGAAAGAAAAAGGCTTGTTTTACTCTTTCAAAGAGAAGAAATAGAATGGCTCTTTAGCATGTGGGTCTTCATTCTTAAGAAGATAATTTAAAATGTCTAAAGATCATTTACCTCTTCTATTTGTACTATGAATAGAGATTTGATTAATTTGCCTTATTTTAGAAAATTATCTACTGAGATAATCATGTTTCTGCATCTTTATATTTCAAATGAACTCTTTTTATAATCTCTTTTACATCTCTAAGGTCAAGATGAGAAGGTATTGACATGCCTTACTGTTTCTCTCTTTGCCTTCATACCAGATTTTTACCCAAAACATATTAAAAATGATCTCTCTTTCTGTGTTTCACTTCTATGCCCCCACCCCTCTCTCCATATCTGTCCATATCCATACCAATTTCTGTATTCTTAACACTTTGTTGATAATTTTGACCTCAAAAACATGCTTTTCAGGTAACAGGATTTCCACAAATTTAAACGAGTCTCCAAATAAGACTCTCTTCAAATTCTATTAAACATTTTTTTTTTAAACTGTTTAGACTAAAATAATCTTTCAGTGAGTTTGCCACTAGTAGGATGACCAAAGTTGGTCCACTGCTACAGGTGAGATTTAAAGGGTCCTCAAAGGCCCCTGTGTTAGAGGTTTGGTCCTCAGCTTGATGCTGTTAGAAGTTGGTAGAAACTTTTAAGAGGTGGAACCTAGTGGAAGGCTTTAGGTAATTGGGGGGTGGCTCTTGAAGAAGTCTGTGGGATGCCAGTCTCTTCCTTGCTCTCTTCGGTACTTGGTCCCCATAAAGTGAACAGGCTTTCTTTGTCACATGTCTCACCCCAGTGTATTGTGCCACCTATAGGCTAAAAGCAATGAGACCTATCTGTCATGGATTGAAAGCTCCAAAACCTTGAGCCAAAATAAATATTTCCTCTTTTTAAGTCAATTTATCTCAGGTATTTGTTATAGTAACAGAAAGCTGACAACACATCCATATGTACTAATTCTCATTTTAATTTTTTAAACCCTTTTCTGGAATGAGCATTGTAGAACTAAAGCAGAGGGGAAGCATGAACAGTCATATGTCTTTTTTAAAAAAAAATATATATATTTTTTAGGTGTAGATGGACACAACACAATGCCTTTATTTTTATATGGTGCTGAGGATCGAACCTGGGTCCCGCCCGTGTTAGGGGGGCACTCTACCGCTGAGCCACAATCCCAGCCCCAGTCATATGTCTTTATTAGGGTAGATAATTTGAGTAAAATACAAACCAGCTCATCACAGAGTGAGTGATGTTTCAATTTGGATATCACTGGTGAATGGAATGTGAAGACGTTTCTCCTTGCACAAGCAGAGATAAAATCCCTAAAGTGTCTAAACCTCTGTCTAGCGCTAATACCCCAAAGTATTTAAGAATCTCAGTAAAGTTTTGGAGGTTTGAATATGTGAATACCTTTAGCTAAAGTTATAACTATTTCACATAGAAAGCCTATAGGTAAAGAAGAGGAAAATTGACTTACACTTCGTTTTTCTCGTTCCTGGTCTTGAGGAACCTAAAATTCAAACAGTGAAATTAATTCAACTCATGCTGATGAAAACACATACACAAGAATTTACACCTACTTAAGAGGGAAATAATTTGAGTTTGTACTAGTACTGTTATATAAAGTCCATTTACCAAAAAAACAAAACAAAACAAAACAAAAAAACCCCCAAAACCTAGGATTTTATTGTTCAGAAAATATTGTGAAAACTATTTTCCTGGAAAATGTTAATACATATTCTTAAATGGCTCAAATTTACCACTTTATGAAGATTTTATTGAGTTATGCACTGAATAGTATATGATTGATAATATTTCCTGTAATACAATGCTAAATGTGTACATTTTATATGTCTTTATAAAGTACAGTACATTATATGGAGAAAAAAACAACTAATTCATGAATTAGAATAAGAAGTACATAAATATTCTAGAATGCAGAAGTGATATTTACCGGGACACCAACAGCTATTGCCACGATGGTGGTGATGAGAATGAGAGCTTTCATCTTATTCAGAAATATCTTGGAGATTAGAAAAAATATTAAATGTTAACACAAATGCATAAGATACAGTTCTAGTACAGACGAATAATTTTTTTTAGATAAAATTGAATACTCTTTGCAGTTTGACAACTACATTACATTAATTCTTTTAAAAATTAAAAACATTATTTAAGAATAATACTTCTCTGTAATTGTTTAACAAAATTTCTGGAATGAAATAATACATTTGTTTACTCAAAAAGCTTTATGGTGGGGGTAAGCAGTTATTTAGTTATCCTAGGAAGTTGAAAACAACATTTTGTATAAAATAATGTCCATGAAATTAATTTAGGTGACAGAATAATTTGTATCAATTTTAGGCAATCCTCTTAAATTCATGCTGTTCAGAAGTATCTTTCCCTTGGGATGGGGTGGTAACTCAGTGGTAGAGTGCTTTCCTAGCACATGTGAGGCACTGGGTTCGATCCTCACTACCACATAAAAGTAAATAAGTAAGATAAAGGTATTGTGTGTTCATCTATAACTACAAAAATTTTTTTATAAAAGGAACCATCTTTGCCTAAAGGGCAAAGCACTTTGCTCTATTTTAATTTTCATTTTAGAATTCTTATTCTATTGCACACATTATTATAATGCATCAGTTATTTGAGAAAACTGAGGTAAATAAAAATTTAATAATTATATTTTAATAATTACATATGTAATAAACATTAAAAGATGAAACATTTTATTTTAAAATT
This sequence comes from Marmota flaviventris, assembly GCF_047511675.1. Lineage (NCBI taxonomy): Eukaryota > Metazoa > Chordata > Mammalia > Rodentia > Sciuridae > Marmota > Marmota flaviventris. The sequence goes on along the minus strand of NC_092504.1, from coordinate 55,292,140 downwards.
TTTGTCACTAATATAATAAATATTTGTATATTACTTGTTTTGGAATATTAATGGGCACTTTTCTTTGTGGGATGATATCATTAGTGACTGATGTCTGCTTTGGTGTGTATGTAGTAGAACATATAGGAGGAGAATATATAGGAGGTTTGGGGAAGGCAATCAAAGTGGAAAGGGGGTTGCCTAGAGATGCTCCTGAAGTTGGTCATTTATTTATTTACAAAGCATTTCTTCATAAATGATTGTGATACATTATTCTAGACTTGGGTATATAGAGTATTTGAAAAATTCTCTGTTTTGTAGACCTTATTTAATACAGTTATTGGTCAGTATATTATAAAATTTTCCAAAGAATATCGAAACTAATATTTTACATTGAGAATATGTTCATTTCTCATGTCATTATCATTATTTTGGAGTGGCTTTGAGATGATTAATGGAGATTCTAGAAAGATTTCATTATTTCTCAATATTTCATATATAGGTGTGTGTGCACATATATATATATATACACACACATATATATGAGAAAGAAGGATAAAATATAAAAGAAAAAGTAGCAAAGTTCTGAACTCTTTTTTGATTATAGAAATCAAAATCTTAAGTAGAATTAAAAATATCATTATGTAAGTATTTTTACAAAGTAAGACTTTAAAATTCTTGCCAAATTTAGCTTTCTATAAGCAGATTGAAAATTAACAGTAATAATCACACACACACACTCTCACAGATACATCCACACACATATCCTATTTTCTATGTGCAAAGTGCTAGGCACTCTCAAGGCTATACGATAAAGCATGATTTCTTTCACAGGAAACTAGAAGAAAAGACAGATACAAATATTTTTACAATGTACAGAAAAGTGTGATGTATGTTATACATAGAAATTACAAAACATTGAGAGCACACAGAAGAGGGAAGAGACAGATTGGAGGAAATAGTTTTGGAGAAAACAGAATTCAAGAGGGTCCTTTACAATATAATGATTTTTAATTGGATTCAAGAACTATTCAAAACCATGTTAAGCAAATAAACAACAGCACAGACATTTTCAGATTGTGTCTTTTTGTCAGGAGATAGCATAATTATCAGCTAGCTCCTTGTGTTTTTCTATTTCTCAAGCCACAGCAGTATGTTGCTGTGTGCAAGAGAATGAATGATGCTCTGAATAAATCAGATCCATTGTCCTGAGGCATCAATTGCATGCGAGTCTTAGGAGGAAAAAGTACAAGTAATTTTTATGTTGAAATAAAAATAGAATGGAGTACAAATACTGTATACATTTTAAAGATAAAACAGAAAGTTACAAATAAATCAGTAATTGTTCATATATAATCCCTAGGAGTGTGTATTCTCTCTTTGCTGACTTGAAGTCCATAAAATTTTAAATGATGACCCTGAGGCTCTGTAAATCTCAGTCTCCACCCTGCCCTGCCGCCAAACGTTAGCACCCACCCCTGCAAAGATTCATTTATGGTCACTCTAAAATGTGAATCTACTGTAGCAGAATGCGATTTAAAAAAAAAAAGTTTTGCAAGCAAATACTCAAAAAATTATTGTCTAATTACTAAGTTTACAAATTTAAGCAACCATTACATGATAGTTTCAATAATTTAACAGCTTTTAGAAATATATCTATATATCTGTATATATGTGTATATATATCTATGGAAGATATAGATAATCTTAGTTTACAATGATACTGAAAACATTTCTTACCTCAGACTTGTCACTCAGTTTCTTCTCTCTGGTGCTATTATGAGGAATGCTAAGTTATTGGTACTGGGGTTTTGCAGCTATTTTATACACTGAGAAATTTAATAAAATAGAGGTCTGTGGCTTGAAGGCCACTCCCCTGGGATCAGTTATTGCTCAGTTGAATCATCCACTATTGCAACGTGTTGAAGTTGGGGAATAACTGACATTTGCAGTTTCATGGAAACTAGCTGAGTAACTATGAAATACATCCTTTTGTGGTTTTATTTACATATTTTATATATCTTGTATATTTAAAGCATATCACTGCACGAATATAGTGATATATATATATATATATATATATATATATATATATATATATATACACACACATATATATATAATGTTATTTCATCCTCAAAACTCAGTTTCTTCTCTCTGGTGCTGTTATGAGGAATGCTAAGTTATTGGTTATTGGTACTGGAGTATTGCAGCTATTTTATACACTGAGAAATTTAATAAAATTAAATTTCTTAAATTAGCTTTCTATAAGCACAATTATCAAATAATTCCATTGTACAGATAAAGATACTGAGAAGTTGAAGATATTAGTAGTTGGTTTAAGGAAGTATAACTAGTGTACTGATGCAGACTGTATCGAACACCATCAATTTGCTTCTTAATTCCACACTCTTACCCAGTGCATCATCCTGTCACTGAAGAAGGTTAGAAAATCCGCACAAACCCTGAAAAAACATTAGAATTTCCTTACCTATAAGTTAACATCTAACCATATCTCAGTGACTTAAAGAGAACCAATTTCATCAGTAACCTAATTTAATGACTCTAGTATTATCATATATTGGTTTTCATTTGAACTACTCTGGGATCAGAGTTGATTTCTCCTGGGCTAGGGATGACAGGTGTGTGTGTGTGTGATACTATTTGCCTCCTTTCCTAAAACTTGTGTTTTGATTTCTTTACTTACCTAAATTACTCTTAAATGTTGCCAATCACTGCTCAATTGTGAAGCCACAGATGCTTTTCTGTCCTCTCCTTGTTTTGTTTCTTTTGACATTCAATCATGGCAATTATTTTCATCCTAGAAACCTATTTTTCTTTCTTTTCATCTTAAAACCACTATTTCCTGTTCTTTTTCTTCTAATAGCACCCTTATATCTGCTGATTCTTTTTCCTCAATTAACTCTACTTGAACTTTTATCTTCTTAGTCTTCACTTGCACCAAGTAATATAATCTAGTTCTGACTCCCTGAACTATGCCTATGGATAAAACTCTTTTCCCGGCACACAGAGTCCTTTATCTAATGTCAAAATCCATTTAGATGTCTGGATGGGCTCATCAAATTAAACTAATTCAAAACTAAACTTAATATTTTTATCTTCAAATCTGCTCCTCATTTTAATTTATTCCCTTCCCTGGTGATCATCCATCACTCAGTTATCCAAGCAAGAGATCTGAGACCACCATGTTCTTCCCTTGTGCTTCCTCCACATCAAAGGACCTTTAAATTTTCCCTTCCTCTAGAGTCTTGGTCAATCTCTTCCATCCTCATTGCTCTTTCCTTAGTTTAGTTCCTTGTTCTCACCTGGACTTTATACTAGCTCTTTAGTCAGATTCCCTGACTCAAGTGCTTTCCCCTTTTTTAAAATTTTTTTATTCAAATTTGTTATATGTGACAGCAGAATGCATTACAATTCATATTACACATATAGAGCACAATTTTTCATATCTCTGGTTGTATACAAAGTATATTCACACAGTTTGTGTCTTCATATGTCTACTTAGGGTATGATATCCATCTCATTCCACCATCTTTTTTACCCCCATTCCCCCTCCTTTCCCCTCTCATCTCTTTGCCCTATCTAGAATTCATCTAATTCTCCCATGCTTCCCCTCCCAACCTCACCATGGTCAGCTTCCTTATATCAGAGAAGACATTAGGCATTTGGTTTTTTGGGATCCGCTAACTTCACTTAGCATTATATTCTCCAGCTCCATCCATTTACTTGCAAATGTGATGATATCACTCTATTTTATTTCTGAGTAATATTCCATCAGGTATATATACCACATTTTAAAAAATCTATTCATCTACTGAAGGGCCTCTAGGTTGGTTCTATTAGAAGAATCATTACAATCTTACTGAGAAAGATAGATTTGTGGCAGCACAGTTCACAATACCAATCTATCTTTCTTGGTAAGATTGTAATGATTCTTCTAAAGTGGCTTTCAAAGTTTTAAAAATGGTCACCACAAAGGGGAAGGGAATACAGAAAACCATGAACCAAAATTGAATTCCATACATTTATGAGTTTGTCAGGATGAACCCAACAACTATGTATAACTATAAAGCTCTTATAAAGCAGCAACAACAAAAACAAAACCAAAAACCCATATTTCATAATACACACACACACACACACACGTATATACACACACCTGATACAAGAGTTTTATAAAACAGTTTGTATCTTGCTACAAGAGGAACAGGCTGAAATGCTCTATGCCATTCTACTTTGAGGTATGTGCTATTGTGTTCTATTCTTTTTCATCCTAATTTATTTATTCTAAATTCTAGTAGGGGAATCACAAAATTTACTTCATAATATAAAGAAATAAATATCAAAAGTTGGCATGATATTAATTACTGGTCAATCTAGGTGAATGTATTTAGTTATTTGGTATATTGTCCTTATGCATTTGAAGCTTAAAAACTCAAAATTTTAGGAAAACTAGTTTCTGAAGTATTTCTCTGCTATTAGATTCTGAATGAGGGAAGGATCCAGGGAAAGGATGATGCATGCTCAGTTCACTCTCCAACTTTTCAGCCAATGCTTGTTTTTGAAAGACAAGTACAATCCATGCAGCTAAGACATTTTCCCTGGACAAAAGAGTTTGAGTGGCTTCATATAAAGAAGTTGGAAACATTGTCATATAAAGAAGCTATAAGCTTATCTTATGGGACTTAGATGGCAGAGGCAAAAATTAATATGACAAGATGCTAAAATGCTCTATAAGGAAAAACTACTTAAAGAGTAAAAGCACCCCTCTCTGTGGATAGTCAAGAAGAGGCTGGGTGACCACAGACTGACTACTGCGCAAGGAAGTTTTGTGTAGCAAATGGAATTGGTCAGATTACCTCTCTCTGTCCTTTCAACTATAATACTTTTAGAGTGGGTGATATAGGAATGAGAATACTTGCTGGAACATTTTAGCAATAAACCAAGTCAAAAAGCCCTACTATCATTAATGGATTAGAATTAGTATTTGGGGAAATGTACATTGTAAACCACAGTGTGTTAAGCTTTAGCAGTGGATTAACTGATTCTCACCTCAAGAAGGAGCATAAATATCTTATTCTACATCAGTGGCCTGGATAGTTTGTAGAAATTCAGTACATGGGTATTTTTTAAACAACCATCACTGTCTTCTCTGAAAATCATGAGACATGATCTAGCTTTGACAAGGTTGGCTTCTTTGTCAGTGCTAAGGGGGAAATTTTTATTGTAAAAATCTGTGATGAGATTGCATGCTCTTCAAAGTCTCTCCAGACATTATACATATAACTAGAAGTGAATTTAGTGGCTGTAAATTCCTGCAAAATAATTAGAACCCTTTTGTGTGAATGTCATAGAATCTCAGTGAATGTCAATTCTTCAATTCCTTGGCTACTTGGCTACCAATTATTAAAAAGGGAAATGGTTGCAAAGTTCTTGCGCTTAGGTTGACGATGACAAAATGCTAGAGCTGCTACCAGATAAGCCTATGTTCACCTCCCTTTTTGATGGAATGGGTCCGGCTTACATTGGCATCAAGTATATGCTTAATAAATACATATTCAGTGTATGAATTAAGCTGCTCAACATCTGTTTGGACCTCCCTGATGTTCTTTATCAGTTATACTTGATAGCCCAAAGGCCAGCAGCTGAAAAGCCCTGTTCATTACCTTCTCCCCACACATAACATGATTTTACCAGTATAATTTTATAACAAATTTTATTAATAATTTGATGTATAATTAAACGTCTTAAATGACAAAAATTATTATATTTGACATAGATTAAAACATAATGTATGTAGTTCAATATAGAACTTCCATCTCCTTCTGCAAAAACATATAATTTCTTTAAACACCTCCTTTTATGTACTATCATATATATACACACAAATATTATATTATTATTTTTTTTTAAATTTTTTATTGTTGGTTGTTCAAAACATCACATATTTCTTGATATATCATATTTCACACTTTGATTCAAGTGGGTTATGAACTCCCATTTTTACCCCATATACAGATTGCAGAATCACATCAGTTACAAATATTATATTATTTTCTGAAATGTTTAAAAAGAAGATAAATACTTTAAAATAAACACAGTCTACAGGACTTCTACCATGTCTGACTATATGGTGCTCTGTAGACAGTCTCCTGTGACTTCTGAATAGAAATTTCTCAGCTCCTCTTGCAGAGGTTTAGGAAAAGGCCTGCATACTCATCCTTCCTTGTATGAATCATGTCCTTCTACCTACCAGCTGATTTAACTTGGATAAGTCTCTTGACCTTTGATAACCACTCACTTATTCAGCATTAAATTACAAAATTTCCCCCTCCCACTTTTCCACCTAGCTTTAACAATTTAAACAAAAATGATGTTTTTACATGACAGTGCATCAATATTAAAAGTTTTGTGTTTGAACTGATAGTCTCCTTTAGGTATACATCTGATCTCCACATTCATGGTCCAGAATCTCAAGTTTTTACACTCTTATTTTTGTCTTTGAATTATCAAAATGTAAGATTTCTGGGTTTACAAAGATTCCAGTTAAGCTAAATCATAAAGGTCCTTGCAATTAGAAAATGATGTGTTAGCTTTGTATTACTTAAGGTAACATTTCCAAAAAGTTTATGTGCTAAAAACTGACAAATGCTTTATGTGAATTTCTCTAAATACATAATAATACTGTATACACACACGTAAGTACACACAATAGCCCTGTGGGATAAACTATAAAGTATCTCCATTTTACAGATGAATAAAGTGGGCTTAGCGAGTTAAGAACATAGGATTAGAAATCTAATAAACTATGTGACTAAATTCAAAATTAGTCAGATCCTAACCACAGCATAAGGAACAGGAAATGAATTAGGGAAAAATGCACTTAGTGAATCATAGTGGGGTTATATAACTTTATAATCTATTATTTAAAAATTGTTTTTCTGTATAAAAGGTTTCATTCAGACTCGGTTGAACAAAACACATATATTATATAATTCTTTAATTTTAAATACTCTAAGCAGTTATATTTAAAAATAGGATGCATTTTGACTGGGATAAGAAAAGTTTTGAAACCAGCCATAAAATGATTTTTATCATAATGGGGCATATTAGAAGGCAAATATTAACTTTTTATTTTCAAGATATAAAGAATAAGCATTTTGCTAATAGAATTTGATTTATATACAAAGTGTATCCATAGCGTTTTCATATCTTATTTTTCTTTTTTTTGAGAGAAATAGGGCTGCTCAGTTTTTGGCCTTTGCCATTTAAGTTATGAAATGGGAGAATTAGATAATTTCCAAAGCAGATTACTTTTGGTAATTTTTAAAGTATTTATGTTGCCTTAATTATGTGCAAGGCACTGTATAATGGCAATCAGGAAAGTTTGCCTATAGCTTATTAGACAAAAAAAATTAAGAATATTTTTTTGTGTGTGAAATGACTGAGGAAATTTTATGGTATTCACCATAGAAATGCACAGAAATTAAGATCTAAAAGTTTATAAGGTTTTAGACATATTAAAAGGATTAGGAAAAATGTTATAAAAAGAGGAAAAAGAGACTGGAATTTCAAAGATCAGAAGTACATGACTTATTCCATGAAAGACAAAAGAGTTAACATTGGCTGGAGTACAATGATAAGGGCATGTACAACGGAGGTATCATTAGGACCAAGTGATAATGGACTTTTTAAGCCAGGTAAAGGAGTTTGACATTTAAACAGAGGTCAATGGGAAGATATTGGGTAGTTTGAAGCAAGGTGGGGACATAATCAGGCTTCCATTTTTTGAACGATCACTCTATTAGTCTGTCACATTTGTAGGTGTTGTCTACTAATCCTCCTGAAAGATGATGGTGACCTTCAGGAAACCAGTGACAGTGAAAATGAAGAGAAGGCCATTCAAGAGTGTTCTTCTACATTGATTTTGTAGTGGATTTTGTTTGTTTGTGTTGTTGATTGTTACTTACTTGTTTATATATTTATTTCACATTAGTCCTTAGTACTAGGGCAAAACTCAGTCCTATCAATGTGGGCTTTGACCTGTGGGTTCCTTTTCTGGTATTCCGGTGGAAAGCCAAGGTGTCTATCAAAACACTAAGAGTACAGATCTGCGTCCTCTGACAGTGATAAAGAGGCTTATATTGCACTGAACTTTATCTTGGTAGCAACTATAAATGAACGAAAGATAAAACAACAGTTTGAAGACACAATGATGAAATGTAGGCAAAACCCCAAGAAAATTAGACTCTTGTGATAAGGTTGAGAGCCACATCTGTCTGACTGCCTTCATAGGCATTCCCCACATGCTGGGTGTGGGGACAGCTATCCTACACAGGAAGAAAGTCAGTCATTTAACCTGAGGCATTGGAGGAGAAAGTTTGGGAATAGCTGAAGGGATAAGTCTCATAAAGAAGGGAAACTCTGAAGTGGGAGCCTTAAAGTCTGAGTATACTCTTCACCCAAATCCTCGATGGACTTCCAAACCATGCACGTGGAAGGTGAGATATTAAGAAGCCCAGGGTTTTACAACAGTTACAAATCTGAAAAGGCCAAACAGAGATTCCAGCAGTTTCCTTTTGCTCTAGAGACCAAGGTTAGAGTTCTACCAACTTAGGTTGATAGACACCCTGGCTTTCCACTGGAATACCAGAACAGGAACCCACAGGTCAAAGCCCACATTGATAGGACTGAGTTTTGCCCTAGTACTAAGGACTAGTGTGAAATAAATATATAAACAAGTAAATAACAAACAACAATACAAACAAACAAAAAAATCCACTACAAAATCAATGTAGAGGGACACTCTTTGGAGGAAAATGGTAGAATTCAGAGTTTCTGTTTTGTCATTTACAATGTTAACACACAGTTGAAAAAAGAAACAACAACAAAATATATATGTGAAAGAAATAAGGAAATGTGTCTACGCTCAAAAGTAAAAGTCATTAGAAACAGACTCAAAATCTAGACACTGAAATCAGCTGACAAAAACCTTAAAACAACTAGGATAAACGTGTTTAAATGTTGACAGAAATAAGATTAATACATTGAATGAGGAGTATGGAAATTTCTGGAGAGATTAGAAAACTATTCAAAAAATCAAATGGAAATAATAGAATTAAAATAAAAAAATACAGAATATGAAACCTAGTAGATGATATTAAATAGCAGTATGAAAATAATAAAGAAAGTATTAATGAATTTGAGGGTCAATGGAAATTTTCCAAACTGACACACTCAAGAAAAATAAATTAACAAAGTCTCGATGGTCTGAGGAATAATATCAAGTAATCTAATATAAACGCAACTGGAGTTTGAGAGTGGAGAAGAGAAAAAATGGAACCAAAAACAAGTAAAAGAATCACAAGAAAACTTTTCTAAATTTGATCAAAACCAACATACAAATCCAGGAAGTTCAGTGTAAATAGGATTCATACAATGGTAACCACACCTAATTTGCCTATTGTAGTTAAACTGCTGAATACCAAAGATACATGAAGGCTTAAAACAGCTAAGGAAAAAAAAAAAAAAAAGACACATTGTGTTGTACAGGGAAACTTCATCCAAACCAGTAGAGGAATGGAAGCCAGAAGATAATGTAATGACATCTCTAAGGTATGGAAAGAAAAGAATTTTATGACCAAAAAATTTTATCTACAAAAATGTGGGGATAAAAAAGACTTTTTTAAAAAAATAAAAATGAAGGGAATTCACAGCCATTAAGCATAAACTAAATAAAACTTGGAGATTTAATTTTCAGATTAAAGGGAAATTATTTCAGATGAAAATAGACCTATAGGAAGGAGGATGAGAATCAAAAAATGTGAGCGAAAAGGGAATATTTTGTTTTGTCTTACATTCTTTAAAAGTTAATTGACAAAGAAGTAGTAAGCTTCAAAAAAGATATTTGGGGACTAAGGGGTGGTGGAGCTCTTGCTCAGCATATGAGTGGCCCTGGGTTCAAACCCAAGCACACTACACACACACACACACACACACACACACACGTACAAAAGGCCAGTAATCATTGACAATAAAGTAACATAATTAGTCATTAAGCAAATGCAAATTAAAAGTCATTGACGTCTCTTCCTATTCATTAAAATAGCTAAAATTAAAGACAGAATCTTAACTACAGTATTTAATATATTAGACTACAAGGATGCTGAGGTTCAGATTTAAGAGTCAATGATTCCTTATAAGTGCTATTAAAGTCACGATAGAAATGTTCATGCAGTGGTTTTTGAAAGAGAAAAAAACAGAACTGAGGTCAAACTGCAAAGATTATCATTTAAGTGATGTGTAGCAGGAGAGGAATTCAGGAAAATATTTTTTAAAAAAGGCAAACAATTATCAATGTTGGCTAGAAGGTGGAGGAAGTAGAATTTTTATACATGTTTACCAGGGTGCAGATGGCACAGCTACACTGATGCATATTTAAAATTATACTTACATATACTTATCCTATGATATGAAAACACATGTTTACAAACAGAGGTGTACATGAATATTCAAAGCAGTTTACTTCATGCTGTTCAGTAACAGAAATACCACAAATGTTCCAGAATAAGAGAATGGATTAAAAAATGTGATATATAGTCCTACAATATAATATTGACATTGGAGCAAAAGCGTGAGTGAATCACAGAGGCATTAAATTGAGTAGAAGAAACCAGAACCAAAGCAATGCATAGGGTGTGATTTAAATAAAATAGGCAAAGGTAACATATTGTGATAGAAATAAAAGAAGAAATTGCTTACAATAAGAGTAAGGAGATTAGATTGACCAGAAAAGAGCAGGAAGAAATTTATGGGGTGTTAGAATTGTTCTCTTTTGATGGGATGGTTATTATAAGGTATATATATTTATTTAGACTTGTCAAACTGTACAATTCACTTATACACTTAAAGTATTATTAGGTTATGATGAAAGATTGGATATGGATGTGTTAAAAAGTTAAATGGAAGCACCATACAACTTTTAAGAGTTTATTTTAGTGAATAGCAATTAATGAATTAATTGGGTAGCTCCAAACCATAAGTGATTGGGGAGCTTCACCGAGGAATCACAAGGGGGAGGATCTACTTTTCAATGTCTCAGAGTTAAAGCAAAAACATTAGTTACCAACACACAGTTGCCTTATTTGGTCTATCCTGTTGCATACTCACTCTGTGTTTGTTGGTGCTTCTGATTGATTTCTGAATTTCTGTTTTGCTTTAATATAAGCATTAATAAAAAATAGCTCAAGTTGTTTGGCTTATGATTGCAAATCAAGCAAGGTTAAGTCACCATGAGGCCTAAATGACTTTGTCTTCTTGGAGATTCTTCACATCTCCTCTCCATTTTAATTCAATAACAGATGTAATACTGGAGGTGAGGTCATGCATGGATTCTGTATTACAGTCTAGAACTAATGCTGTTAAAATACATTTAGATAGGAAGAACCCAGTGGAGAAAGGTGGATAGGGAAAGTTTTGAAGCTCTATTGTGAATTACAAGTGAAGACAATGTATTTTATTTACGTATTTATTTATTTATTTTGTGATTTTTAGATATACATGACAGTAGAGTGTATTTTGACGTATCATACATACATGGAGTATAACTTCCTATTCTTATGGTTGTACGTGATGTGGCATTACACTGGTCATGTATTTATGTATGCACATAGGAAAGTTATGTCTGATTCATTCTACTGTCTTTCCCATTCCCACCCTCCCTCCTTTCCCTTCATTCCCCTTTGAAGTAAAAGCAAAGTTGATTTTTAGAAAAATTATTCTACATAGAATTTTTCTGGTCATAACCTGTTCAAAATATAACTGCTTCTGCTTTGTTTTAATCTGGGCTGGGAGAGAAGTGTGTTGACAGGGTTAAGACAAATGAAAACCATAGTTCGTTGCAGGTATTCTCATGCTGTTTCCATGAGCTTTACCTCTTGTCTTCCTACTTTTAGTAGCCAAAATGATAGAATTTAAAGCTCTTTCATAAAATATTTTGGAAACAAAGAACATTTCATTGACAGTGATTTTAATATTCAGGTATTCAAACCTAATTTTTGCAGATGAATACTTGAACAAAACTCAACATGTTTCTGTAACAGATTGGTATAGAACAAAGATTAGTAGTTTATTTTCAATCTTTGAGTGATTCAACTGGATCAGTTAGAATTTTCCAGGGTGATAATGGCCTGTTAATATTGCCTGGAATAAATAAATGAGTTCAACATATTTCGTTTGATGCTAATTTTTTTCAATAAAATATTTATTCTTGATAAGCTTCTGAGAGTTTATTATTAATTTTATTTATGTCATACTTATTTGTTTCATGCCCTTATATAATTGACATTGCATTTATATACTCTCCATATATTTTAAAAAATGTTCTCCAGAGAGACAGAAGTAATTATATAAATATGAATACATAGAAAACTATTGGTTTATAGAATGGAATTACGCAAGCTAAGATTAACAATCTGCCCTCTGCAAATCCAAGGCCCAGGAAAGCTGGCTGGGAAGTACTAGTCCACACCCAAAGTACATCCTGGTCCCAGATTGAAGACGGAGAACTGGGTATGCCAATGTTTAACAGTATGAGAAGATGCTTGCCCTAGCTCAAGCAGAAAGTGCAAATTTGCTTTCCTCTACCTTTTTCTTCTAGTCAGGCCCTTAGATTATATGATGCCTGCTCACAGTTGTAAGGGTAATCTTTACACTGCCTACTAATTTGAATACTCTTATCTTCCAAACATCCTCACAGAACCATCCAGAAATAATGTTTTACTAGTCATCCAGTTAATCTTTAGCTATTTCAAGTAGTTCTTTCAGAAATAGGGAAAGTTAAGTATTTTTATATCTAATTTATACCTGAGAGATCTAAGATTGTTTAAGAAACTTAAAGGTTCAAGGAAAAATCTGATGAAACCCCAAATCAGTGCTCTCTTCTCTATAGAATGCTGCCTAGGCAGACTAAGCCTATAACTTCCTGGGAATTTATCCTTTTGGAAGAGGACATCTATTTCTCTATGAAGATGTGTTATATTGGGAACATATATTTCACAACGTCTGTCACCAAATAAATTTGGTTTTCATAAGGAAAGCAACAGAAGGAAGCTGACTGAATGTGTTCAGGAAGAAATATAGAGGTGATGACATATGAAAGCTAGGGACATATTTAAGTTCATCAGTCTCAATCACCACACCCATCACAAATCAATTGACAGTATATCTTTATTCTCATGGATAATACAATTTTTCAGAGTCATCCTTTATTAATACAATTTTCCAATTGATTTAATGATATTAGCTTTGTTCTTCGTGTTATTATACTTCAGATTATGCAATGATAGAATATTTGAAAAGAAATCAAGTTTTGTGAATATAGAACTTACTGCATAATTGAATAACATATTTAAATACTACAATACCATTTGTAAGTAGGACAAATTCAGGAGAAGAGTGAAGATATTTTGCACATTTCAAAGCACTGATACTAGCATTGAGGAAGCTAATAGTCTAAATTGACATCCAGGGCACTGCTGCATCTTTTTCTCTGTAAAATAAGGTAGAAGAGCATTTTTGGTATCATTAGAATGGTTTGTGTAAATTTTTCTAGATGTTTGTAAATTGCTTATTAAAGAACTAGAAAGCTTTACTTACACTGGTATTGATTTCACATTAAGCAAAGTCAAGCTGTACTGAAATCTCTTTAGTATTTCTGACTAAATAAACTGACTTGTATTGTGCAAAATAGTACCTTAATGAGAAGGCTTTTTAAAGAGATATGGATAGTACTCACTCCTGATTGTATTTCTATAAACTACTTTTTATCTGAAGAATTCTGAATATTCTTTTTCATGAAAGGAGGGATCAGAAGAGACTCACAGGCAGCAGGAAGGAGATTTCAAAATATTCGTCTTTTGGTTTTCATTTTGGGTCAAATAGTTGGATTTTTCATGTGTATTTTTACTTTTTAGTGTCATTCCAGTGCTGCCCTTCTATCAAACTCCCACTGTAGCTACAACAGCCAACCAAGCTCATTGAGACAGGCAATTAATCAATTATGGTTTGCTAAGGACATCAAAATTGAAATTTCCTGGTTGTTATGAAATTTCTTTATTATTTTGAGATTTTGTTTTACTTTAAGCTAATATGGATATATTGGCATTATTAAAATGCTTAGCTGGCAAAGTGAAATGAAGTGGGAGAACTGATTCAATATAGTCAGGAGTCAATATTGATTTTTAAAAATTGTTAGAAGTCTCATAATTATTATGTTTTTGTAGGTAGAAATAATCACTAGATTGTTTTTTCATAATCATTTTGTTAAGAATTTTTTATTAGTTTTTTTGATGCATGACTTTTGGCCAATACCTACCCAAAATTTCTGAATGCTTAAAACAACATCTTATGGTTCTCTTAGGTTATCAGTCTTGGCCTAGTGAGAAAATAGAATTCCATAAGAAACTCATATTATATTAAAATTAAATTACAGTCTGATTAATTGTTAGTCAGAAGTGATTGACACCTTATTGAGGCTTCAGACCATATACTCTACTATAGTATTGATTATATTGTTTTTGCCATATTTTTAATTTGTGCACTATAGTTGTACATAATGATGGATATGTTGTTGCATATTTGCATGTGAACAAAATATAACAATATAATTTGGCCAATATCACTTCCTGTTTTATTGTTATTTTCATGACTGAGCCTGTAAATGAAGTACTAGCTTTATGTTTTCTATTACACAGAAATTTCTCATGTTAAATGAATCTTTGGATACCCTACCTTCTCTTCTGGAAGCACTGAGGCAATAGTTGGATTTAGAGCAGAAGCAAAAGCCTTGGTGTTGCTGGGTGTTGGTGAGGTGGAAGGCATTAAAGCTCCTGCACTGTCATGTCTAAATTTTATCACTTCTTTCTGTAAATATGGTAGCACTCCTCCTCCTGGCTATAGAAAGAGAATGAAAACAAAATGGTTATAGGTTCAAGTAGGACATCAAAATTGGGAAGAATATAAAGCCACCGGTTGAGATAAAAAGCAATCAATAAGGCCTTTATTGGTTTTCCGTATCATAAATTATTTTTAGCAAGATTGAATATAGTCCACAAATATGGTCTCTTGATGCTGCTTTTAAATAAGGGTTAAACAAAAGTGACTGGAATAGATGATATTTGAGGAACGGACTGAATTGAATCCTGACTAGCAAAAGATTATAGAAGAAGAACCAATAATTGTTGATGGAAATATAATAAAGTTTATATTGAAACAAACATTAGTGACGGAACCTACAAATCATCAGTTGTTGATTTCCAGTTGTTAGCAAAGTGTTGTCAGGAGTCTTACCATCACAACAGTTTCAGGAGCTGTGCCTAAGAGGGTGTCAAGAGCCAATTGCTGTTGTCCTCCTGGTACACCCTGAAAAACCAGAAAGTTTTAAAAAGTCTAAACTGTGGTACTTATACATATTCTGCCAAAGCATTTAAATGCTCCCAACTTCTTTAATTATTTTCTTAAAAGTGTAGCAAGGAGTTTAGATTTGAGAAAGAGAGATGTGTTTATATTAGAGCCCTGGCTGGACACCCAGTTCTGCCTCACTTCTGGAAGCTCTGCTTTCTGACATTCCTGCTAGGCCCTGGTGTTCTCTTGATGAGCATAAACAGTCTCAGGACACCAACACCAGAGAAGGTTGTCTCTGCACTTGATGAAATTAAAAAAACAAGACAACTTCCTGGTCTTGCTTAAAGCAAGGTTACTGTGCAAGTCACAAAAGTACTTGTGTCCTCACAGCCTGGAAAATACTATGACTGTTGCTCATTCACCAATTATAATCTTTGCCTTGGCTATATTATCCTGCCTTCTGGGTAGGAATCCTGAAAGTACTTATCAAAGAACTTCTTGAATATACCCACTTCAGAACAAACTCTGAAGTCTCTCCCAGACATCTAATGTAAATCCAAGTCCTGTGAGTTCATGCTCACAACTTCCTATGAACATACCCCATGGGTCTCCTGTGTTTTGGCCTCATTAGTAATGTGTGGATAAATCCAACTTTGTTCAACTAGAGAAGTGTTGCTGGTGATATTTAGCTGAAAGACAGTTATATATTTAATAAATAATTAAGCAAATGGTTTCAAAGGATTTTTTAAAAAGAAAGATATTCATCTACTCACAGGTTCTTCTTGTTGTGGAATATATTCAAATTGAGTATAGAATGGTATCTGTTGGATTTTTGAAACATGCATTAGTTTTACTAATGATTTTTGTTACAAGTTTGTGATAAATTATTACTTAAGATTACATCTTTTATACTAATTAAATGCTTTTTTAAAAATTCATGCTTCAGTTGGTAACAATTATTAAATTAATAAGAATCCTTTTAATACTATATTATTTCTAGGATAAAAACTGTCTTTAAAGTAACATGATTGAATTAGAATTAGTATCGCCAGTTATTTAAAGTATAATTTTCAGTTTTCTGCAATTTGTGATGACAAATTTTAAAGTGGTAATTAAACTATTAAAAAAGACATTTCTGTTTTGATTAAAAGAATGCTAGTTATGCATGGGCCACCTAAATTTACAGTGTAATTCTGAATATTCACTGTAGGCTCACAAAATTAAATATATTTGTATCTTATTTTAACTCAAGATCTAGTGGTTAAGAGATATTTCAAGATTGCTATTATTTTTTGCATTTTATTATTTTAAGTAATAACTATATGCATGCATATATTATAGATAAAGATGGATGCTAGCAGATTTTAAAGTAAGAAAACTTTATTTTCAGAGGTGATTCAGCTTTTGGCCTCTGGTTTTATTACAGTTCATTCACTGACTTAATTCATTTAGAATCCAGACTTGGAGTATTATCAAGTCAATTTACACAAGTGATTTATAGAAGAAAACACTATATCCTCTTTTATCTACCAGGTCAAGCTGTTGATTATTTGCATCAAATATATTCAGTTACTTTTTCTCTGAGAGTTTGCCTTAATCTGTATATTCTCAGGTAGAACTAGTCAGATAAGTCTGAGGATGTAGCTTAGTGGTAGAGTGCTTGTCTCGCATGCAGTAGCCCTGGGTTCAATTCCCAGCACTGAAAAATACATACATAAATAAAGTTGAAAAAAATAAAAATAAGTAAAACACTCTCAGTACCTGTTCCTCAAATTTTTGCTGCCCTGTTTGTTGGGGTGACTGAGTGACTGTTTGTTGAGGTTGTTCCCAGGGTAGGAGCATGTACACTGGATAGTATTGAAGCATCTATTTATAATCACAGAAGCATATAAGAGATTCCATTAGATCATCATATGTCATACTTTTAATCTTCTAATGTCAATATTATTTTAAAGTGGTTTTATGTATAGCAGTTTCATATTATTTTTAGGTATGAATAAAAGAGTGGATAAAGCAGTCTTCCTCGAGATTAAAACTTAGAGCACACATTATATTGGACTTTGTTTGTAAGATTACTTAATAAAACAATTTAGGATATAGCAGATTCAACAAGCTAAAAGAGGCCTTTTTAAAATAAAATACATCTTAAAAACTTCATATATAAATTACTTTGCAAATACCCAAGAGGAGGATAACCTATGCTACATTTTCCTAATATTTTTGAGAATCATCATTATACAGGACATGATATTAGAAATCCTACCATAACGAGTGAAAAAAGACATTTATTCTTTATTAAATTATTAGAAAATGTAACAATTGCCACTTTATTAAAATAATTCACATGCATTCAAAATATTAGAAAAATCCAATAATAGACAAGTAGCAAAATACCCATCACCCACCTTATCATGTATCGGCTTCCACTTATTCTTCTTCATGCATATCATAGTACATGCATAAAGCTTCTATTTTGTTTCTTTGCATCATTAAATAAGTGATTATATTAGACATGAAATTTCAGAACAACAAGCAATGGTTGTTCCAGAGAAGTATATTTTGTGAAGTGGTTCTTAATCCATGTTAAGAATCAAAGTCACCTAATTGAGCATTTTGGAAGATAAACATGTTTGTCTTCTAATTGCAGGTTTTGATTTATTAAAGTCTACAATAGGGTTTGGGCATTTGTACTTTTCAGAATTATCACCAGTGATTTTGATGTAAAGTTAGGGTGATGAGCCACAGGTTTAGTGGTTTAAAAAAGGGTGGAGAATTACATTCCAACTCAGCTATTTACTTCATTGGGATTGGAAATTGAATCTCATTAAGATTAACTTTCCTGATCCTTGAAATGAAATAGTTGTACTTGTCACATATTTGACTCTAAGTGCTTCTGGCATAGAATGAGATAATGTCTAGAATTAAGTTCTATTTTGCAATGGGAATAGGGTGAGACAAAGTCACATAATTGTAATTACAGAAGAGCCAAGTAGTATAACTTTTGGTAAAAAGATTAGTCCTCCACTGGTGAATGATATAATTTATCTATAGTCCTGTTTCTTTGAACCCCAGTATTATAAATTATCCTAACACTGATAGAGTTTTCCATATTAATATAATTATTCTATTAGTTTACATTCATTTAAAAAATTTCTCTTATTTAGTGGAACTCATTGATTATAATATTGAGTCAAACTGGAAATACTGCATGTGAGGACTTGGATATGTTTTCAGCAGAATTTAACTGCCAATAATGTAGGAAAGTGTTTCTTATCTCTACATCATACCCTATCTTATCAGTTTAATAGGTGTGTATTTTTATAGCTCTGCTCTAGGAGAACTAGAAATATGAATGCATCTCCTTCTGCAACAACACTTAGAATTGTGCATTCAGCCCCTGGATTTCTTTTTCATTTATTCTTAAATGCCAGAACTTTAGATGCAGAGAGGGCATCCCCTGGGGCTTAGTGAGTTCCTTTATCTCCAATATAGCAATCTCCTGGGAATTCAGGGATCCTAGAGATTCTTTTTAGCTGCCTGTTCTTAACTTGCAAAGTGAGCCCATCATCAACAGACTAATGCCAGTTCAATAATGGTTGTATTTAGACAGAATGATACCATGGTGTGAGTGTCTACAACCAGGCTATCAGAGAGCTAAGGAATAAAAGAAAACATAGTGGAGGGTATAAGTAGCCACTTGACTTATTAGTAATGGTATTCTCTTCACTCACCTGTGCTTGTTCTTGAGGCATTTTGAAGGGAAATACATAGGGCATCATCTGCTAAAAAAAAAAAAAAAAAGCTGTCTAAAAAAACTAAACTTTGTTATTTAAAAATTTCAAGTTGCTATCTATAGATCTAGCCATATAACTTTTATCATTTGCATTACCAAGTATCTACCAAAAAAGGATGACCTATTGTATTAACTATCATTAACAAAATTTGTCTTTTTAAAATGAAAATTTCCTAATTATCTTCTCTAAAACTTGTGATGCTTTTGATTTCTGGTTATATCCAGAATAGTTGATTTTAACATTATTATTAGCTGATTTTAACATTATTATTATTATTATTATTATTATTATTATTATTATTATGTGTGTGTGTGTGTTAAAAATCAAAGAATATAAGGAAGAACTTTCAGAATTTTATGAAAAAATTCTTGACTAGGTCTCTTCTGCCTTATTCCAAAGGCTGATTCATTTTCATGGTCACATTCCATGTGCACTTCTCTTTTCTTAGGACAAGAACATTGGCCCAACTTACGTGATTAGGACCCTGCTGGGTCTGTGGCAGTGCCTGAGGCTGTGAGGGGCCCAGCTGGCCTGCTTGAGCTCCTTGGGCAAAACCAACTTGTCTGGGGAAAGATATCTGATTTGGGGATAGTCCAGCAAACTGGTCTAGAGTTGACAGTGAGAGCTGCGGCTGTCCTGGAATTCCAGCCTGCTGCTGCTGTTGTAGAAAGCCAGAGAAGGGGGGGATCCATGAATTAAATGGGCCCTGGGAGCATACCAAAGAAAGAAAGAACGTCTCTTTTAGATCAAAAGGATTTAAAATCAGTCACAAGCAAGAAAAAAATAAAATCTAAACAATTTCTATATTTTCAATGCTGCTATACCAAAAAGGACAACATCTTGATTCATGAGCCACAGAAACAGTGTTTCATTTTTAGTGGTCATGAGAAATATGGAGCAGAAAGAGGGAGATAAAAGAGTGCCACTTCTGTACTTGCTAGACTGGTTTCACATCTTGATTTTTCCTCCTTTCTCACTAGTTAGGTGGATATGACTTTGTGTAAAATAGTTAATTTAACTATCCTATAGTAGGATAATTAGTGCCTGGCATATAAGAAGTTCTCAAAAAAAAAAAATAAATGCTAGTTAGATTACAGTTTTTTACTTTAATCTTCAAATAAAATTAGAATATACAGAACTAGCTGGACCCAGTGGTGCACACCTGTAACCTCAGTAACTTGAGGCAGGAGGACAGCAAGTTCAAAGCCAGCCTCAGAAACTTAGTGAGGCCCTGAGTGACTTAGGGAGATCCTGTCTCAAAATTAGAAACAAAAAAGCAAAACAAAACAAAACAAAAAAAACATAAAAAGGGGGCAGAGGGATGTGGCTCAGTGGTTAAGTGCCCCTGGGTTCAATCCCTGGTACAAAACAAAACAAACAAACAGAAAATAATATGTGGAGCAAATTTATAACTTTTAAAATGGAAATTTTGTGGAATCAGAATATGTCATTTTGTTCTCATACAAAATGTCGAGCAGAAGAAAATGTTTTCCTTAAACTGATAATTGAGGTGGAGATACCTGAAGCTGTAGTGGCAAAAACTGACCATTATTCAGATTCAGAAGTAACTAGAAAAGGAAAGAAAATATGAAAAGATTACTATACATGGTAAAATGATTAATAACAATGTTTACTACAAATACAGTACAAGTCAGAGTTGGTTAACCAGTTCCCTGTTAGAAGTGAGATGTTATTTCCACAAAACTTATGTGCTTGAATCACAGCTATTAGAGGTTAGAGTTGAAAATAACAAGTTGGGATTTAGTAACATCATCTCTGCTGTATATGAGATTACACAATTTTATCCCAGTTCAGTGGTTTAAATAGTCATTTTGTATATCAACATACATCTGAATTAACTGCTATTAGAACAAAATATGTAGAGGATATTGTCTCTGCCTTTGAAGAACTCACAATTAAACAAAGGTGGTGGCAAAGCTTATTTTATAAGCAAGTTTCTGTATGTAGCAAACACTAAGTTTGGAATTTATTTGGATATGCTGTTGCTAGTGGATAGGATGTAGGCTAAATCGAAAGAAGACTTTTATCTCTTCCCACTGAGGTTTTATGAAAAAAATGCAGGAGATATTGTTACTGAAACTAACCTCATTGCTATTGCTTGCAGACAAAAGGCGTTGTGGGATAAGCTAAGAATAGAAAAAAAAAAAAAGGTAAAATAAGGGATAGCCATAGGTTTACACTCTGAGATCAAGAGTAAAATGAGACACTTACCGGGGCTGAAAATGTAACTCCCAAGAGTCCAAGAAAAATTATAATTTTCATTTTCAGATGATTATACCTAGAAAATGAATTATAATACTTAATTTTAAAAATTCTTTCCTTAAAAATCATGACAAAAATAAAGTCATGACAAAATAATTATATAAAATTGTTCAATCAGAGGAACAGTTGTGCACATTCTTCAGTATTACATCTTAGGATTTAAAATATAAAAATAAATATTTATAACAGAACTCTTTCTTCTCTCTCAAATCAACTTCTTATAGAAACCAACATTGTTTGCTTGACCAACAGACTCAGTTGGTGGCATATGATGTAGTTGAATGGGTTAGTGAACAAGACGATCTCGTCCTTTTGCCACTCTACACTGGGGGACTGTGTCTATCAGAACTTGGGATGCCCATGACTGGGGTCAACTAACTGGCCCTTATTAAAAAAATCTTAATATTTACATTGAAAAAGTGCTACAATAAAGATCTGATGATACTAGTCCAAAACAAGATAATTTCCATTTAAAGGCCTATTAATATTGAAGTATATTAAATGTAGCAATTAAGTCAATATTTTTCTAATTTAGGGAAATGGAGTATGAAATTAAAATGTAATATTGATTTATAGTTTACTGTGGAAGTTTATTACCTCTTGTCCTCTGATGTAAAAGCTCCTGACATAGCTCAAATCACTGACCTAACCAAGAGTTCAGGGTGACTTTGGTAATCTCTCAGAGCATAATTCACTGAGTTTGGTTCTGAAAGTTATGAAAGCAAAGATTTCATATCTTACCTTACTCCTGGCTTAAGAAATTAAGAACCATTCAAGATCTGTGTTCTTTTTCTCTCTCAGCTCTGTTGGTTGAAATTTCTCTTAAAATTTAAAACCCATCTTTAGGAAAAAAGAGCCAATCATTTTTAAAAGGAACCAGTGATTCAGTGGGCTTCAGACAATGGCTCAGCTAATCATCTCTTTCCTCATCATCCAGGTGGGGTATGGCTTCCCACACTTTTAGTAATGCTCTTAAATTATCCCCGAGAAATGTTTTCCTGTGATCACACCTGGATTTTCCTTGGTTATGACTAACTCTTTAAGAATGATTTTATTCTACTCCTCTTACCATCTTTAAAATGAGTATCTAATTGAATAACCTGAAGTTCTTTATTAAATTCAATGATAAATGGGTGAATATTTTTATTTTTGGAGTAAAATACAGAATTATAAAACAGAGGTCACAGGTATAAGAAACAAAAATTCCAAAGTGTAGTTTGTGGCACTCAAGATTCTTCACAGTTTCAACACTGGGCTGAGTGAATATAAGCTAGTTTCTTTTAGATTTGATTTTGAAAATACTAGTACATCTCTCTTCCCTTATGGAATAAAGCCATAAACATTTGCTAAATTTCTGTATGTCTATGAAATGTATATCCACACAAGATTGTGTTGCTTTGAATAAATTAAATATGAAGTACTAAAAAATACTGCAAATCAATGTTTTGTATTTTTTAAAAATTCCCTTTGTTAAATATAACTAACATTCAAAATATTACTAAATACTACTACCTGTATAATATCATTTCAATTTTCTTCTTAAAAGTTCATTATTTGTTTGGTTGCTGTTAATATTGATTCCACTCTAACAGGCAGTCCATGATCACAAGTGTTGTGATAATGTATTCTCAGTTTCCATTATGAAAGAGTTATTTAGCTAATTTAATCTTGAACAATTAATAGTAGTCTTAAAATGTAGTAAAAAGTTATTGCCTTTCAATAAATGTGACTTTCTTAGAGACTTAAATTTTGTGGACTCACTCATACTAAAATAATTATACCACTTGTTATTTATCTAGTCAAAAGAAACCTCACAAGCAACCAAAACATTATTTAAAATAACAAGACCTTTTTTCTTTACTAAAAAAGAGAAGTTACCACTAGGATTTTATATCTGTTAGAAAGAAACTTTTCCAAAATTTGTGAAAGTTGTCTTTCTGAATTAAATAGTTAGAACACCCTAGATGTTGATGGCAAATTTAACTAAAGCTTGGTGACATGACAAATTATTGACTGCAAAGTACAGCAGGTTGATTGAGTGGGTGAACTAGGCAGAAGATTTTATATTACTTGATGATGTTAATATTTGCAATAAGTGACCTGGTCTATTTTGAGTATTGTCAGTCTCTTGAGATTTCCTTTTGCATTCTGTAGGGTCTGAGGCAGCTGACCCCATTACTGAGCCAGAAAGTCATCATGGCCAAGAACTGAGCAGGTCGGGACTATGTTCTGGAGCCAAAACACAGTAAATTTAAAAATATCCTGATGAGGAATAGTTTCATTTAGCTACATTCTTCAAACTGAAGGTAACTGGCAGGATTCTGTCACTGTTCTTTTTTGCTTTTATTTTCCATTAAAGAAAAGCAATTGAAACTCTCCATTTATATAACAATGTGGAAAAGAATAGGCTTTATTTCCAAAACTCCCGCGAATGCCACATTTGATAGCTTCCAAGTTCCTGTGTCATTAGAGGCAGGGTTATCTCTGGGTGGTAGGGGACATAGCAAGGAGCTCTGGGTCAATTCTCATCACATTATAATGTGCATATGGTATGTCTCTGTTTCTCTCATTCAACTATGTTGACTTTACTCATTTTTCTTTGCCTGTGTTTGTGACTCACTAGGTATTTCACTGATTTTTGTTAAAAATAAGTGATTAGATTCAGGAGAGGATAAACAAGTGGGACATATCTAGAGTAATGTCATTCTGTGTGGAGTAAGGTGCAGGGTCCAAGATGAGGAAATCCTGAGCCGGATACACTCACCAATACTGCATCATTTTGTTTTAGTTTGATTAGCAGAACTAGACAAACTTTCATTCAAATAAAAGTACAAAGACATATTATAATGCCAAGAACATGTGACTGTTGAATTATGTACCCGTGAAATTATCTGTATCTTTGCTCTGTTCCAATAACAAAAATGACAAAGAGTAAACAGTAATGGCTTATGTTAATCCTTTCAAAATGTTACGTTTGCTTTTTTCCCCTTTATCCTAAAAAAATATTAAAAGGCTTATAGAATACATTGTAAAATAGACCAATATTAGGTGAATCATGATAATTGAATTTAAATTTTAGCACTGCTTATAATAAAAACAATTTCTTGTATATAAACGGATTCCCAGGAACTTCTGATAACATATATCACCTTATACAGGCAAGATACATATATCACCTCTGTTTCCATGAGAAAACTGAGGTACAGGAGGTTAAATGACTCCATTCATTTATTTATTCATGCAACAAATGGTTATTGTGCCAGCTCATATCTCTGCTAGGCATTGAAAACTTGGTATTAATAATAATATATGTAGTTTCTACCTCCATGGAAATTATTATTTTTCCATAGCCAAAAAAGTACCAGAATTATGGTTAGAATTCAGGTCTCTTGATTCTTAATCAAGTAGTATTTCTAAGGTATTAAGATACATAACTTGAAAGGAAGTGACATAGTATCATGATAAAGAAAATTAAAAACTTAAAAAAAAATGATAAAAATGTTCTTAAATATTGCCAGAGATGAACTGTGAATCTCAACCCAATGAGGTCAATAGGTTTGGGGTCAAGAATTATTTCATTAATAACTTATACAGTAAACCAGAGATTAGATAAGCAAGCTTTCAACCTAAACTCTTCTATTACATGGGTGTTTATGCTTAACTACTGTGAGACTTTACTAAAGTACCCTCATCCGTTTGAGATTGTGAGTACTGGACATTAATTATCACAAGTTCACTAAGATTATACACTCTAGATAAATGTTTCTAGCTTGATTATATTAATCTAGTTTTATTTTACTTAGGATTTTGTAGATATTTGCATGTAAATTATGACTCTCAGGTGTTTTTCTAGGAGTAGCATTTTTAACAATACAGATATTAAGAAAAGTAAAGTATTATGCTTTTTTTTTCCTTTTACAGAAGGACCCATGAGTTTCTGAGGACTTGAGAGAGGCCAGCAATAGCCAAATTGAGTCACAACCCCATATTTCTGCTACAAGGATAACGCAACTCAAACAGATAACTCAAAACAAAACCGAAGCAAAATGGAACAAAAAATCGTTGTATCAATTTTCTCTTCCTCAGGGCTGAACAACTTCAAACCTTGAGCCAACCATTTTTCCCAGTTTGCCTGAAAAAGTTCTAGGGATAGGCAGCTTGAAACAAAAACAAAATAAATCAAAACAAGCACACATTGTTTTTTGAAATGGTCACCCATTCTCTCACTCTCCCTCAGGGGCGAGGAATTTCACTTACCCCCAAGATTCAGGCGTTCCCCATATGGGCCACCAAATGCCGCAGTCTGGCTGGGCACAAAATCACGAGCCACTCAAGCAGGAACAAACTTTATTTCCAAAACTCCTGCGAATGCCACGCACGCGGCCTTCTCCCGGGACACACCACACCAACAGGAAATCCCTCCTCCGGAAATCCCTCCTACCGCACTTCCCCAACCAATGGGAACTCTCCGGGAGTCCCTGGGAGAGCTCCAAAGTAGCAGGCCTAGGCGGACAGCAGGGGTCTAATATCCAATTGAATGCACATCTTAACATAATCATTATCATCTCAATGGCTTGCTGGAGTCACCTTTCAACCAAAAATGCCATGTGTCATTCCTACTCAGCTATGGCTCTTAGCACTGCTTGTGGATCCCTTAAGTGTGGCAAGCAGAGCATTTAATGGAAGGCACAGTCTGTTTGGAGTAGCTGTCCTGGCTTGACCATATGTCAATTACAACCTTCTCTGAAAATCACCTCTTTTATCCCCTGGCCTGAAATACTCTCTTTTCCCTACTAAACTTTTGTGGTATTTATTTATTTATTTATTTATCTATTTATTTAGTGAATTTCAGACCTGCCTTGCATGTTTGCTTTTGGGCCTGTGATTAGTTTGCCCTCAATCCTGTTTCTATACTTACAATGTCCAGAAAAACAAAACAAAACTGTAGACAACTTTATTTCAACTAAAATCTTACAGTTCTAGTAAGTCAACTTTTTTAGATTGGTGTCACGAGAGAGGGAATGCACAATGTTTGGCTAATTTCTGGTATTCTTCTCCTTCTCAGACCCATCCAGTCAGGGGACTTTCTTGTGAATTTTCAGTGGAACCCAGTGGGTCCTGGAGGCCAGTCTGCCTTAGTTCTCCCCTAGAATTCCAGCATGCCCCCATTTTGGTACTTGAAATCTCTCTCTTTATATGTTGTATTTTCCGATAGCCATGATATTTGATTCTATGGCTAAAACCAAACAAAAAACAATTTTGCCTTCCTTTTGTCTTCTTCCCCACCTCTCTCCTTTATTTCTTCCTCCCATTACTCTTCTTTCTTCCCCTCTTTTCCATTTTCCCCCCTCTTCGTCTTTCTACCAGGTTTAAAAGCCCTCAGTGATCTGGTCCTCTTTTTATTCTCCCACTTGACTTCTCACTCCTCTTCTTGTTTCTTAGGCTCCAGCCATGCTGGCTTTCTTTCTGAGTGTGGAACATGATGAATTTCTTGCTGCCTCAAGGACTTTCCACTTACTGTTCCTGTGCCTGACATGACTTTGTCATGGGGATCACAGTTCATGTTCCCAGACTGCCCAACCTAGAGCGACACCTCTGTCATGTTATCTTATCCTAATTCTCTGCAAAGCACGTGTGTCACTGATTTATAACGGATCAATTTGCTTACTTATTTGTTTATTTATTCTTTTAGTATTATTCATATTTATTTGTTTTCATATTTTACTTTCCACCACTAGAATATAACTTTGTTAAAACAGAATATTTGTTTTGTTCATTGCTGTATCCCTGGTACCTGTCCCATTATAAGCACTCAGATGTTTGTTGAATAACTAAATGATAATTGTTCTGACTTGTAAATTCAAAGACACCATTTTACATAATGAGATTAATATTACTAACAGCAATGGCAATTTTGAGTTATTTGAATGTTTGACAAGAAATTTTTTGTACTGCGTAATATGATTAGTCTTATTTCTAGAAACCCTTTTTTTCATATAGACATGTTATATATAATGCATCAGAATTGTTAATGCATTATTAATATATCCTTTATATTCCAAAAAAGATTATACATCTAGCTTGATCTAAATGCTTCTCTGTGATAGAATCTGTGACCTCATTTCTGGTATTTATGTGAGGAATTCTATAAGAAAGAGTGGAAATTTGTAATTACATTTTTCTGTATTTGGAAGATCTTAATCCACACTTCAGCATTTTTAGAAAAAACTACATTTCCCCCACTTGCTATTTGAACAATAAAAGGGGAAACATAGATATTTGTTGCTTGGAAAATAAGAGAATGTAAAATCTGAATGTTGAGGAAAGGGTAAAAATGTAGTTATATTATCAGCAGCATCAAATGTAGTAGAAATTAAATACAGTATTATGAAAAATAATGCTATGAATAATGCACTCAGTTTAAGAAACTCATATTATGGGGACAAGTATGGGTAAAAGAGCTACAAGTGGCTAGATCTAGTCTGTCATCCTGCTGCTTTTGCTGTGAGGGTATTTCTGTCATTGGCATTGGTCAATTGGTTATCCATATTCATAGCATTTTGTCTTCTGGAATTAGTGCTAGAATCTGCCATTTTTAATTTCTCCATCTTCTTCACAATTCTCTACCAATCTTTGCAGCAGACACTGTGATGTGCCCACCAGAGGCCCATTGAAGATTCAAGGACTATGCCCAAGATTTGGGGAGTGTTGCTGTCAGGCAGCCTTTTCAGGAATTGCCTCCGCTGCCTCCTCCAAGTGTATTCTTTCTTCAGCCAGTGAGTATCCGCTTACTGATCTATTAAGGCTCTGGTGTGTCACTCTTCCAACTCCAGAATTCCCTGTGGGGCTGACTGAACTCTGCTGAATATACAGAAGCTTGACTTCTCCCTTTGCCTATTCTTGCTTCATTCCATTCTCTTCAAAGGGAGTTAATTCCAAGGACCCTTCATCAATGTCCTGCATGTTAATCTCCACTTCAGTCTGCTTCTGGGCGAATTTCAACATAAGGTACTCACTGTTACAGTTTGGATATGAAGTGCCCCCCAGAGACACACATGTTCAAGGAGCACAGCTGCGTTGGGGAGCAAATCTTGAACATGTGAGTCTTTGGGGGACACTGCATGTTAATTTTTTCTACATGAACTTATTTTTTAATCAATGGTGCTTTTTAAAATTTAAATTAGTTTTTGTTTTTATTAGTACATTATAATTACACTAATCGTGGGTTTCATTGTAACATATTCACATATGCACACAACCTAATTTGTTCCATTTCATTCCCAGGTACTTCCCTTTGTCTTCCCTCTTCCCTCGCCCTCTTCTACTTTCTTTAAACTTCTGGTTTTTCTTCTATTTATTTACATATACATAAATATATATATTTCATTTGACAAAGGCCCCTGATTTTAAGCATCCCAACCTTCATAGTGTAAATACTTCCACCAAGGCTGATTTAAATTTATTGTTTAACAATGAACTTTAAAAATTCCTGAATATATTTTTTTCTTTAACATACAGTCTTGCTACATTTCCCAGGTTGGCCTCTAACTCCTGGGTTTTACTGATTCTCCTGCCTCAGTTTCCCAAGTAGCTGAGCACTTAAGACACATGCCACCTTACCTGGCGTATTGAATCTTAAGCTGTAGTAAGATATTACTTGTAGTGTTCCATTTTCTTTTTGCCATCAAATTTATGACTACATTGGAAACAGCATCAAAGTTTTTCAATGTATGTGCTATTATCTTCCAGAGCATATCATTACCTTTACACGATGGATAATGCTAGAATCATGCAAATAATAATGGTTAATGCTAAAATCACCCAAATGATATAGCACTGTTGCCCTGGTCACAATATATTACAAGATATTTCTTATATAATACCCACCACCATAATTGATGCTGAGGATATAGGTATTTGGAGTTGTGTGAATCTAACACTTATTTAGTGTCATATATTAGGTTCTTGGCTAAGTTTTCTGAATGCACTTTTTTCCATTAATTCTCATAAGCATCTGCAAAATAGCATTATACTGTGACTCAGGGAGGTTAAGTAATTTTCCCAAGGTGGTATAGTTCTTTACTGGTAGAGCTCAGAATAGAACATAAGTCTCTTTCCAAAACAAGTACTTATTTCAACACTGTATTTTATGGATTTACACAGGACCAAGATATTGGATAATTTTTCTGTGCATTTCTGAGAATAATTAAATAAATTTCTTGACTCTTTTGATTAACATGTCTTTCTCATCTTTTGTTGTAGATTTCCCAGATATCTTGAATGATATATATCTTTAACATGTATTCAGTATCTCCCAATTTCTAGATTTTCTGTGACTCATGTTAGATCTTTGGGAACTTTTCTAAGACAGAGGTACTAAGCTAGATAATTTATCTCTGCTTCTTTAAGATCTTTAAGAAACACAGTCTGATATGAGGGAAAAAAATCAGATTGTTTCAGACAACAACATAAGTGCCCTAAACTGAGATTAACAACCATGAAGGTCACCTCATAATAGTGCTTATTGTTCAGGTCATATTTTAGTGGAAGAACTTTGATTTTCTCTATTCCTTTTCCAAGAGGTTTTTCCACCTGCAAAAACAATCACTTAAAACAACAGAAGCCAAGAACTAAGAAACTAGTGTCACAGACAACTTTCCTCATTGGCACTGCTAATAAAAATATGAAAACACCGTGAAAACACCAATATTTTATTTTCATGATGTAAAATAAAGTATCTGTTACAATTGGTATTTTAGATTCAGCAGTCAGATTTTTTAAAAAATTACCAGTCAATTTGTTTATATCCAATTAAAATTTCCTGTGAATTTTTTTTTTATTTAAAAAATATGTGTTATTAGTGCTGTTATGTACAGTTCTTCAGAGAGATAGAACCAGTAGGAAGTCTATCTATATAGCTATAACTACAATTATTTGTTTTCTTTTTTTAATTTTTATTGTTGGTTGTTCAAAACATTACATAGTTCTTGACATATCATATTTCATACATTTGATTCAAATGGGTTATGAACTCCCATTTTTACCCCATATACAGATTGCAGAATCACATCGGTTACACATCCACTGTTTTACATATTGCCATACTAGTGTCTGTTGTATTCTGCTGCCTTTCCTATCCTCTACTATCCCCCCTCCCCTCCCCTCCCCTCCCATCTTCTCTCTCTACCCTATCTACTGTAATTCATTTCTCCCCCTTGTTTTTTTTTCCCTTTCCCCTCACTTTCTCTTATATGTAATTTAGTATAACAATGAGGGTACTTGCAGTGTCCCACTTTCTTTTTGCCATCAAATTTATGACTACATTGGAAACATCATCAAAGTTTTTCAATGTATGTGCTATTATCTTCCAGAGAATATTATTACTTTCACATTCTCTGTTGTTTCATGTATGGAACATGTCTGCATGTATTCTAGATGCAGGCAATTACTTGTATGGACCTATGAAGCATCACCCTCAACAACATATTTGAATGATGATGTTAAGTAGAACAGAAATCATATATTGTTTACCTAACAGGCAGATAGTATCAAGTATTTTATAAATATTTCATTTACATAAAAATCAGCTCAATTTTATTAATCCTTACCACAACTTTGAAATTTAGGTATGATGTTGATATTCCCATTTTACAGGTGAGGAACATATGGCTCACTAAGATTAAAATATCCTCCTAAGATTGTGTGGTTAATTTGGTCCAGTGGCAGAGTCTGAACTGAATTAAGTCTAACTCCAAAGTCTTCTTTTTGAAAATCATACTCTCCTGAAACATGTACTTTTAAAGGGCCTATTCCATAATCTTCATATTTGTATTTTCAAACATGTGCATTGTTTCAAAAAGTTACTCAGTGAGTCAAATGGTTTTTTGGCTTGGCTCTAATGGATATAAACCTACAATACTAACAATGTATTTTTCTTTATTTGTTGTAATATCCATACATGAGTTGAAAATGTTTAACCTTTATTGATACATTATTATTAAAATCTCTATTTTTTTGAATTGCCTACTCTACAATATCCTGGAAAAGATAATTTTCTTCTGCAGTTATTCACGAGGTGAAGAAGAAAAGAAGTTGTGTTTTGGAGATAAATCAGTTTTATCAAGTGTTATTAAATATGTTCTAATTAGAAGGTACGAGTGGACCAAAAAGTGTTAACCATTGAGATTCACTACTGGCAACTAGTCTCTGTAAAGGAGACTAGTTGAAATGAAATGAAAAAAATGAAAAAAACATTATGTAATGATTTATGAAATGTCTGAGGATGGGTTATTTGTCTAAGCCTAGACTTTGAATAAGGCTTAGGTTAGGTTGAAATGACTCTCCTAAAAACCAAGAGGAATGAAATAACGTGAAGGAAATAATTTTGAGGCAACATGTTCGTCTGTTTGTCTGCAAGGACAACAAGAATAGCCTGACTACTTGGCACTCTTTCATCAGTTATTACTCATCCTGATTTCTGTATAACACAAAATTCACTAAGTAGTCATGTTAACTATTTGCTCCTGTAATGTATGCTCCTTGGGTGTTTATAATGTTGAAATAGCAACTTGCACTTGCTTGCAGCCTTCACACAAATTCTAAGCCCAGGATATCACTGCAAGTTGGAATAAAGGAGTAAAATCTCTATTCTAAGTACAAGTTTTGGAAATGCTTTTAATATTTTCCTATAAAACCTGTCTGTGAAGGATTGTAGAATCAAATGGTCCAAACAATTTTTTTCATTTTATATTTGATAGATACTTTAAGGAACTATTTTTTTAGATTCAAAGGTTAAATGAGCCTTCTGATAAAAATTCTTTTGGCACAGATGGATACAATTTGAGTTCAGAAAAGAATAATTGTGAAGACCAGGCCCAGAACTAATTGTGTATATTCAGAGGATGTATTTGAGAAACCTCTGGCAGTTACCTTGTGATATTATGAAATTGATGGTAGGAGAAGTTTCTGAAAAACATTGTATATTTTTTTCTTTAAATATTGAAAGTACTAAAGAATTCAAAGAAATACATCCAAATGATGAGTTCAGTTCTAGGAAGATGGGATGGTCATGAGACTTTGGATGTGTAACAACCACACAGCACCAGGATGAGCATAGATTCAACACTGGAAAAATGGAAGCTTCTTAGGAAGTAAGGCTTCAGTAAAAAGTGTGAGTTCTAAACCTTCATCTGCATAAGTGGAAAAGTTTGAAGTTTCCAACTTATAAATGCAATTTAGAAAAAAAATTGTTAGAAGACTTCTGATGGAACCTAGGTTAGGGTGACTCATTAGAATATCAATTCCCACAGATGCATACATGTGATACATTTGTACATAGATGCTTCACAGCATCCACCTATGATTTATTGTTTAGATGGCATACTGATAGTAAGGGTGCACCATCAAAAAGTCTTGGATTTGGATCCTATTTCAGGTACTTACTAGCCATGTAACTTTGGGCAAGTTCTAACTTCACAGAACCTATTCCTTCCCCCGTAAAATGGGACAAATTATATACTGTCAGGTTACCTATGAAGAGCAAAACCACCAAATGAGAAAACACATTGCTCAGCACAGTGATGATTCTCATTAAGTTATTTTAGGGGAAACTTTATCCACTTTGATCTTCCAAGGAGACATCCTCATGGAATTTGAAAGAGCCTCCAAAGTGATTCATATATATATACCCCCCCACTCCAATTTCTCATCCAATTTAATCACCGAGTTAAATCTTAAAAATTATGTAGAAAGAAATGTTAGCTTTATAAGTAACAGAAAACAAAACAAAATAATAAGCCTGCAGCCCATATGCCTATCTTCCTGCTGTTCCATTTTGATTTTTTCAGATCTTCTTGGCTTATTATTATCTATTTACTAAACCTCAAAACCTTGGTATCCTCTATTAAAATGCAGATTTATTTATTTATTCAGCCAAACATTATTTATTACTAGCAATGATCTGGAAATTCTGCACTCAGAGCACTCACAACATAATAAGTGAGAATTACTCATAAGCAAGTGAGTGTGATGCTCTCTGATGAGGGTTGAAGAAGGATAAGGCCATGGGCTGTATGGATGGAGGAAGTAGTTATCTGATAAAACTTGATAGTGCAGAAAGTCCTCAAACTGGACCCTGAAGAAAAAGTAGGTTTGCATCAATAAGACATAGGTGGTAAGAAAACTACAAGCACACTCCAAGTATGTACATCATGTGCAAATGTACATACTTGACAATTTGGGGAATAATTACTAATTCAAGATAATTAACATATAGAACACCAATGATAAGTCAATAGGAGATAAGGTACAGCAGGTAGAGGTCTACATCACAGGGTTTCTTTAGACAAATTGAGATAATTCAATTTTATCTTATTGTCAGATGGCTTCTGTCAATTAAACAAGAAAATAAATGTGTCAGCCATTATTAGTAATGACTACCAAATATTTCCTTTCCTCCTCTTGGGCACATTTAAGTTTTAATTTTTAGCCCTTGAACTTATTGACTTGCTTTAGTTAAATATGAGCAAGAAATAGCAGTTGTCACTTCTGATCAGAAACTTTAAAATAATGCCCCATGCGCGCTCTCTCTCTCTCTCTTTTTTTTTTTTTTTGCTGTGAGCCCTAGAAATGTTTCAGATGATCACTTTTCCATCAACTTGAGTTCCTCAACTGAATCCCCCTGAGAACAATGTGGAACAAGATATTAAATTGACTCACAGTGAAAGTATAGTGTAAGGAAGACATAAACCTTATAGTTTCAAGCACTGGGATTTTGGAATTGTTACTGCATTATTATTGTCAGATTTTTATTTTTGCAAGAGCACTCTTATAGCAGTGTCTCTAGACAGACTTCAGCAAGGTGACTGTGAAGGAAACACACCACTGAAATGTGTGTCAAGCATGGACCCAACCTCTGTTCTGTTTCTGACACTGCCTTTTTCTACTATTAAGCTCTGAGACCACTTATTTCATAGGGTAAGGATTTTTCCAATTCTAAAAGTCAGTTATACAGACCTGGAGACTAGACCCAGGGAATAATAGTATCTGATTTACATAAAGTTAAAAAAAATAAATCATTGATCTCAGTAAGTTTTCCTGTTTCTGCTTTTAATTTTCCCTGGCCTTAATCCTTCCTTATATTCCAACCAAATTACTTTTCCCCTTTATTGTACTAAAGCCCTTTCCTGAGATTTTTTTCCTCCAATCTTACTTTCCAGTGGGGGCAGTAAATTTCATTGGCACCAGAACATCCTAGTTTTGTGATATTTTTCCTATGATTCTTCTGCTGAGATACCTAACCTCTTCAGGGACTGTTTTGGTTATCTTTAAAATTATATTTAAGGGGCTGGGAATATAGCTCAGTTGGTAGAGTGCTTGCCTTGCATGCATAAGGCCCTGGGTTTAATCTCCAGCACCACAAAAATTAAATTTAGTAGTTATAATTAATTAATAGTTAAAATTAATTAATAGTATTTGCTTTGTGGGAGTATTGTGAAATTTAAAATACATTATAGGAAGGACTTTGTATATTATCTGACATACAGTGAGTACTGATTAAATGGAAGTTCTAACTTCATTATTACTAATGCTGCAATATTCCCAATTCATTCATCTTAACTTCTCAATTCCTGGTAGTTCGTAATGCAAGGGACTCAATTTTTGTAACACATACTCTATTCAGTGACCAAACAGTATTCCTTTGAACTTCAAGTCTTGTTACTCTGTTATTAACATCTCCACACTTATTTGCACCTCATTGATGAAATAGTGAGCTCAATGCTAAAGCCCCTTATGATGTTTGCTTACAACTTAACCCTTGAAACTCTATCAGCTACTTGAGGGAATCCACTAATGAATACAGGGTAGACATATTTTGTCAATGATTTTAGTTTGGGATGCAACATCTTCAGGTTCCTGAAATATGCAGAAACCATTTGATTCCATTTGTAACTATTGCTTGTTTGGGTGAAGGTAGAATAAATGTTGTTAGGTGTTCTTAATGAGAATGATCTACATATGTGTATATGCACACATGTGTGTATGAAAAAGAAAATATATTATTGGTAATGTGCTACAGTAGCAGGATTTTTTTTCTTTCTGTTTGACAAAACTTTCACATAGAAAATATAAAATTTAAAGAAAATAAGTGAATGAAATAAGAGACTTAAACAAATTAGTCTTACTAGTTCTTGCTGAATCTGATTACTTTGGATGTTTTTCCTGAATGGTTTTGCAGCTAACTGAAAGCACTAATTTTTTATCCTAAGTGCCTGTCATCATTGACTGTATGTAGTTACTTACAACGTTATACTGAAATGGACTTTTAGGGCAAATCAATTTTAATGGCTGCAATGGGCACACTGTGGGCTCCATTATACCATAGAACTATATTATCCATAGATAGAGCAGTTTAAATATCTTTGTCAATGTTTCCAAAGTCTTTTTGGTGCACTACCACATGAGGGCGCTCTCTGCATTAGAAATTTAATTTGGTGTTGTTCCCCCCCCCCCATTTAGTATTATTCTTTTTTCTAATTAAAAAAATATATATATGAACTGCAATTTTCATGTACATTTCACATACATAGATCCATGCCATAGGAAATAAATCTTCCCAAACTGAGATAATTTAAATTTAATCTTAGCCAGCTAAATATGTTGAAGAAATCTGAAAGTCTGTAGATTTCAGGACTAAGAAACAAATGTTGATAGAATGTTGGATAAACCAGATAATGCTGACTGTTTTTCATAAATGTAGATGAATATAAAATGCTTTTCTGTGAAAAATCAGAATATATTCAAACTGCTTCTGTCAGAGGGTTCTGTCTCTATGGAAATCTATACAATTTAACATTTGAGGAATAGTTGCTATTTGTTTTTTGCTGTTTATAATTCAGTAATGTCAATATATAAGACTACTGGAAAGATAAAGCAATAGAGTGATATCCCTTGCAGGGTGAATAGTTAAAAATCTAAGCATACTTGTGTGAGTTTTCTTTTTTTATGTTTAGAATGTTAAATGCTAGAAGAAATTCAGTGCCAACCCAGAAGCTTACAGAGTGACCCTCCGGTCATGTGAAAACATTGAGAGGTGTATTCAGCTTCAGCAGAATTTCCACTAAAAAGGAAAAGGATTACTAAATCACTTACAGCAACAAAGGACAAATTTACCCAAGACATATACCAGGGATTAATGTTTTGTTTAGTGCCAGGAAAATAAGTGTGACAGCAGAAATCAATGAAGACATTCATACACAGGAACAGGGGCACCTTGTTTGTCAACCAGAGAAATGCCAAAGGAAATAAAGACAGGAAGAAAAGCCAGGAGAACTGGAACTACCCCAGATCAACCCAATGGCTTCCTCAAAGTATCTCACAGACAATGTCATTATTGGTACACTAGGGCTTAAAAAGACAGGTCAGAGGCCAGCCACCTGTGTACATACACAAAGGCAAAACTGAACAGTCCTTTAGCTCATTGTTCAGGTGGCTTGGCAATTTCAAGCATCAGATTTTTTTTTTTTTCCATCCATCTGTTCTGCTTATCATCTTCTCAGTGAGGCCAGAATTTCCCCTAGAAAAGTGAGATCTCATTTTTATCAGAGCTTTTGATCTCTGTATTTTTTTTATATTCAAGTTTTGAGTCTGATCAAGTGCTTTCTTTACTTGAAAAGGAATATGTAAGCATTTACTTAACATGAAGAAATGCTAGGGGTTTAGAATCTTAGGAGGTTAGGGATGGAAGTACAGGCTGTACCAGGGGGGACAAAAAGGAGCCTTGCAAAATATCCCTCATATTGTTAAGGTAACTTTGAAAGACCAGGATTAGACGGGACTAAAATAGGAAGAGAGTGAACATGTTTGGTGTAGAAGAAACAGGTTTATTAGCCTGGGAACACTAACGACACACTTTGACCTTTCATAGTTATTTCTGGAGCTGATAAATTATTGAAGATGGCCTTTTGTGTATTATTATCTTCCTGACCTATTAAATTGTTGGAGTTAAAGAACAACTTTCCTGAGATAAGGAAGTTTTATTCTAAATTAGGAAACTAAAGGTCAAGAATTTAGATTATTGTGTCTAGATTTGAAGTGTATGAGGATTTATGGGAAATCTCAGGGATATAATTAAGACAATTACATGTCTGGAAAATTGATTTCTGTATATAGGTTAAAGAATTAAGATATTTTGGCCTGACTAAAGTAGTATTTCTGGGTACCATCAGTATTTGGAACTACATTGCACAAAGTGGTGACTTGGACTCCTTGTCATAGCAGCCTCCTCCTAGTGGGGGAGTAGGAGAGCTGATTTTGAGATTTTTCTGGAGTCACTGCTTGGGACTGTTTTCTTTCTTTAAAAGAAAGGAATTACAACCAGAGCTACCAAAGAAGTTGCAGGGATTCAAATTAGACAATATAAAACGTTTTTCATATATTTTCATGTGATAATCGCTTTGTGCCCATGAAAATGTAGTAACACATTTGAAGGAAAGTGACGGGTTTTCAAACATCATATTTGCTTATCTTTCTTCCTGTGCATTGTTCTTCTTTTCCATTGAATTCATCAGAATGGATCAACTTCTCCTTTCCGTAATTACTTGAAAATTTTAGCCACATTAAAACCTGCTAATCACAGTCTTTCTCTGTAGTTTGCTCTCAGGACCCACTCCTTTCTTTGTAGAAAAACTGAGTTCACTTAATTGAACTACAATTTAAAAATTTATTATGAGCAGATTTTCATAGGAAACATTAATCTTCCACAATAATTTCAGACATTAATTCTTTTTTATTTCAGTAAAATTTTGTATCCTCTCCTTTGTTGAAGAAAACTGTATAACCTACAACTATAATAGTGCAAACAACGATAGTGGTTGAAGTAAATGTAGTTGAGCACAGTTGTGTACCAGAGGGGGCAGGAGGGAGAAACTGAAAGTAAGAGTGTCAAGAGTGTTAACAAAAATCAAATATAAATATAAATAAGCCTTGTGCAAAAATTGTTCTGTAAGTAATTCTGATTTACCTGGATCCAGGCATGAGGACAGTGATACCACATAAATTGTGTCTACTCTATTTAAGTAATTAATGGATTATTTTAACTAGAACAGATAAAGTGAAGAGGTTAGTTTTTATTCATTCTTCCTGAAGAATTTTAGCCAGTTTCAGATAAAACGTTAATGAATTTTGGTACATGTAAGTTCCGAATATTAAATGGGGCAATCTCATCTTAAAACTATTTATTACTTACTTGAAGTTAAAATTGAGCTGGATATCTTGTTCATTGTTTATTTTTGCTAAATATGGTAATTCTGCATATAAATGAACACCTGGAGAAGGATGTAAACATTGTAGAACATGAGCATTTCAGGCAGAGGAAAAACAGCAGGTGTGAAAGCTTTGATTTGAGGATATATCCAGTTTTTCCAAAGAATAGAGAGGAGGACAGTTTAAGTAGAAGGAATAAAGGATAATACTAGGGGACATAGCCAGATTTTAGGAGCCAACACATAAAGGGACTTTAACTTTTATTTTGATACAGGGAGCTCATAGAATGTTTTGAGCAGAAGAGTGACAAAATGTAGCTAAAACTCTGAAAATATCAGTTTTGCCATAATGTTGTTGCTTCTTGGCCTTTTGGCTAAGATCAAGTGTAGTATCTGTTCTTATCACATAATGTTGAGAATAGACTCGAAATGAGGAATAATGGAAGCAAGAGGTTCAGCTTGGGGGCCAGTGTAAAATTCAGATGAGAATGAGAGTGGTTTTGAGCAAGGCTCTTGCAATGTAGATGATGATATGGACAATTCTGGAAATATTTGGAAGGTAGGGCTATTACAATTTACTAATGATCTCCTGTGTGGCATGTGACAAAGAAAAGACTCAAGGAATGTTGGGGCCACCATGAACAGGAACTGAGCACTTAGGAGCTGAGCAGTACCCTTAGCCTTGAGCAATGAAGGTGTGGAACTGGCTTTCGCTAGTTAGCAGCACGAAAGCTTACAACTGTGGGAGTGGGTGTCACCCAATGGGACCGGGCTAACCCAATCCCTTGCCTCATGTGGGTGGAACTTTCTCAAGTGTCTTCTTCTCAATAAATGGGGTTTCAGGTGTGCTCACCCTCTCTTTCACCTGCCTCTCTTGCCTCCCTTGGGGAGCTGAGGCAGAGGAGCCGTCACTGAACCCCCAATAAAAAGGGATTTTCTCTGTCTCTGTGTGATTATTTAGGGCCAGCCCAATTCACCTGGAGTGATCACAGCACTGATTTAGTCGTGTGTCACAGCAAAGGAAGACTTCATTGTTTTTGTTCTTAGCAACTAGACCAATAGTATTTTATTTACTGAGATACAAGAGTGAGTAGACAGTACAGATGAGTGTCTTCAGGAGTCCAGAGGGGAGCTATTCAGATTTTATTCCAATGATAAAATGACTTCTTTGTAATGTTTCATTGAACTACAGCATTATAAGTAGTATACTTTTTGTGTATATGACAATTCAATAAAATATCATAAAAATAGCAATAAAGAAAATTCAACAAAGTGTCAGAATATGCAAGTCTTCTAAATAAGATCTCAGACCTTATCAAATATTATCAATAAAATATAAGTCCTTATAAATTTCACAGCAAAATTGAGTGTGAAATCCAAAAGAATACTGTATTTCACAGTCAATTTGTGTTTTGAGATCAGACTAAGAGCAACTAGGATGTTGCAAGGGATGGCAAGCATGACATCCAAGTGACAGGGAAAAGGCACCTTAGTGGGATGCAGTGGCAGAAATGGATAATGGAGATGTAAAGCTTAAGGAATAGAAAATACTAGTCATGAGTGGGAGGAAGGTGGACAGGAAATGAAGTCAAGCTCCTAATTTACTTTGGACCACCTCCAAGATGGCCCTGCCCTTCCACTATAGGTGAAATGTGGTTTGGGCACAGGGGAGTGTGGAGGATCATCCTGGATGACTCTTTCCTCTCCTGATATTTCCTGCACTCTCTCAGGAAGAAGGTATCAGAAACGAAAGAACAAGATTAATTAAAATAATTACACTTTTTAATGAAGTAGATTTATTTCAAGAAAGTTCATTGTCCTCATACATTTTAAATTCTAATCTTTCATAGTTATAGAATAGATATTTTTTTCTTGAAAAATCCATATATATGGTCATTAATTCAGTAGTTAAGTCAACTAAAGAAGAGAAGTAAAAATATATATGATTTAATGTATAATTATAAATGGAATTTTAAGAGAGAACAATTTTATATAGATTTTTTTTTGATTTCTAATTCTAATCTGTAAAATGAAAGACACCAATAATATTAGAGTTGCATTTATAGAATGTAAAAAGGATCATAAAAACAAAACTCAAGTTCTTCTGGTTTTATAATTTCAATCTTTTTTTGTTGTAACTTCTGAAAATAAGCTTTTGGAAGTCAATAACAACCCCCCCCCCTTCTTTTTAGATACACATGAGAGTAGAATGTATTTGTACATATTGTACATACACGAAACATGCATAGGTTCCTGTCACTATGGAACCTATGTGGTTCCATAGTGTGGTCAATTAGTTGCTTGACTACCTCAGTTGCGGGGGATAGAGATGCAGAATCAACACACAGACTCCGGGAGCTGGTGAGAGAACTGGCTGGAGACCCACCTTAAGTCGTTGTCCAGTAGCTCAGTTTATTTTTGGAATGCACACAACTGTTATAGGGTTCCAGTGGGGCATGCCTGTCAATCATACATAAGCAAGACAATATCCATAAGCCAATCATCTTCTGCCTAATGTAACCACACTGTGAGGAATCAGACATACTTTCCTAGGTTGAGATATGAATATAATACCAGTGAAACCCTATATCAGGTATGACTACCAAAATGGGCTCCTAATTAGAATAAGTTATACTTGATGTATGTATAATACGTCAAAATACATGCTACTGACATGTATTTCTAAAGAGAACAAATAAAAAAAAAGAAAAAATATTTCTTCCTCAGAAGTCCTGGGTAATGGGCAGATAGGATAAAAACTCCCACCTTGAACTTTCTTGGAAGTGAATTAACTGTTCGGGAAGACTGTAGGTGAAGAACTTTACTGAAAGGATCTGTCTACTGAGAAATCTTACACATCTAACACCGCCACCCCCTCTAGCATGTTCTGTTGCGTTGAATGGATCATAGGGTATTAAACTGGTATGTTTACAAAAATGTCATTAGTGTGAAGAATTTTCCTCTATGGGATTGAAGATATTTATGAATTGTCCTTGGAAATGAAATGCAGATTTTCCAAGGAATAGCTTTGGAAAATACATTTGACCCTTTTGAACATTTTTAATGCTATTATAGTGATTTCATATTCTGATTCTTTGGGGTCGGTCTCCAAATTCCTTAATAGGACACCCATAGCACAAGAGTTAATAACAAGAATCAACAAATGGGACTTACTTAAACTGAAAAGTTTTTTCTCAGCAAGAGAAACAATAAGAGAGGTAAATAGGGAGCCTACATTATGGGAACAAATTTTTACTCCTCACACTTCAGATAGAGCCCTAATATCCAGAGCATACAAAGAACTCAAAAAATAAGACAATAAGATAACAAATAACCCAATCAACAAATGGTCCAAGGACCTGAACAGACACTTCTCAGAGGAGGACATACAATCAATCAACAAGTACATTAAAAAATGCTCATCATCTCTAGCAGTCAGAGAAATGCAAATCAAAACCACCCTAAGATACCATCTCACTCCAGTAAGATTGGCAGCCATTATGAAGTCAAACAACAAGTGCTGGCGAGGATGTGGGGAAAAGGGTACTCTTGTACATTGCTGGTGGGATTGCAAACTGGTGCGGCCAATTTGGAAAGCAGTATGGAGATTTCTGGGAAAGCTGGGAATGGAACCACCATTTGACCCAGCTATTGCCCTTCTCGGATTATTCCCTGAAGACCTTAAAAGAGCGTACTACAGGGATACTGCCACATCGATGTTCATAGCAGCACAATTCACAATTTCTAGACTGTGGAACCAACCCAGATGCCCTTCAATAGATGAATGGATAAAAAAAATGTGGCATTTATACACCATGGAGCATTACGCAGCACTAAAAAATGACAAAATCATGGAATTTGCAGGGAAATGGATGGCACTAGAGCAGATTATGCTTAGTGAAGCTAGCCAATCCCTAAAAAACAAATACCAAATGTCTTCTTTGATATAATGAGAGCAACTAAGAAAAGAGCAGGGAGGAAGAGCAACAAGAAAAGATTAACATTAAACAGAGACATGAGGTGGGAGGGAAAGGGAGAGAAAAGGGAAATTGCATGGTAAT
Source organism: Marmota flaviventris (assembly GCF_047511675.1). Classification (NCBI taxonomy): domain Eukaryota; kingdom Metazoa; phylum Chordata; class Mammalia; order Rodentia; family Sciuridae; genus Marmota; species Marmota flaviventris. Next base: position 55,249,339 of record NC_092504.1, on the reverse strand, counting down.
GGAGGGAGACCCTCGTTGTTATACAAAATTACATATAAGAGGTTGTGAGGGGAATGGGAAAATAAACAAGGAGAGAAATGAATTACAGTAGATGGGGTAGAGAGAGAAGATGGGAGGGGAGGGGAGGGGGGATAGTTGAGGATAGGAAAGGTAGCAGAATACAACAGTTACTAATAGGGCATTATGTAAAAATGTGGATGTGTAACCGATGTGATTCTGCAATCTGTATTCGGGGTAAAATTGGGAGTTCATAACCAACTTGAATCTAATGCATGAAATATGATATGTCAAGAGCTTTGTAATGTTTTGAACAACTAATAAAAAAAAAGTGAAATACTGAGTGTGTTTATAGGATTTTACTGCTTTGTCTGTGTTGGGTAATGATGTAACAGAAAAAGACATACTACCTACTACCTGTAGGATCCCTATCCCCAAAGTGGCAAAGTTTACCATGAAAATCTCACATTTATTTCCAAATAGTATGAGCTGTTGGGCTATAAAGCCAAAGTTATGTTGTAAAAATATGGAGATACTAAATTAAGGAAAGCACCAGAAAATGCCTTAATTTTTTGTATTTAATTCTGGGCTTTGTGAGTGAAAACATTTGGGGCCACGTGTGATGGCCCATGCTTATAATCCCAGTGGTTCAGGAGGTTGAGGCAGGAGGATCACAAGTTTGAGGCCAGCCTTAACAACTTAATAAGGCCCTACACAATTTAGCAAGACGCTGTAGTCGCCCTCTACCCCCCAAAAAAGAGGGCTGGAGACGTGGCTCAGTAGTTAAGTACCCCTGGGTTCAATTCAAAACAAAAAACAATAACAACAAAAAAAAGAAAATTTGGGGAAATACATGTAATATTTAAATATACTTTTATTATTCATTTTTCAGATTAGTTTTTTTTTAGAGCATTTGAATTCTCCCTGGCTTTTAGTTATAGGTGTTACAAATCTGTGGAGCTAATTGAAAAGATAAAGACCATAGAGATCATAATTTATTCTCTCAAAAAAGTGGTTCTTATCACAAATTTTAATAATATGTTAAATAAATTCTCATGTACATAACATAAATTGTGAATTTTGTAAGGTTTTATTAAAGAAACTCCCTTATGAGTAACAGAGTGCAAATGCATATAGATCATTCACAATTTCTGCTTGCCAATATTTTTAAAATTGAGAAGTTTTTAAGACTATGTAGTTTAAATTAACAGACATTTTGACAAAATTACTTTTTATAATTTTTTTCGTAAGGCCATTTTTTTGTTCAACGAAAAGAGATTCTACTTGTATTTTGAAATAAAAATATTAAAATAAGAAAAACTAGTCAATGCATTTATAAAATCTTAAATGCAACATTCAATGTTAATTGATAATGAAATATTTATAGACTATTTCAAGAGAAATACTTTGCCTTTTCTTTTTTTAGTGGTGAGGATTGAACCTGGGCCTTGCTCATACCATGTGATCAACCTCTAAACTATAGTCCCAGTGTCCCAGTTCTCAAGAGAATACTCAAAAAAAAAAAAAACAAAAAAAAAAAAACAAAAAAAAAACCCCAAAAAACTTTTCTTCAAGTCAAAAAGATGATAATATTACAATTTAATATTTAATTAATGTAATTAACTTTTAAAATTAAACAATTAATTCATTTTAATCTTCATTCCTTTTCCAAAAAAAATAATTTCAGAGTTTAGATTGTGTCATAGAAACATAATTTGTGTCAAAGAGTTGAAACTCGGTGAAGGCATTTAATTATATATATTTACTACTTGTGTGAAAATAGCCTTCATTTTAATTTTATTTATACATGGTGACTTATGTCATTATAAATGACTTAAAATATTTTAATATGGAGAAATGATTTTGAGCTATTGCACTATACCAAATCTTTTATAATATAAGTGGTGGCTTATATCTATCTATTTATTTATTTAGTTTGGTACCAGGGATTGAACCCAGGGGTTCTTAACCACTGAGCCACATCCCCAGCCCTTTTTTTATATTTTATTAAGAGACAAGATCTTTGAGTTGCTTAGGGCCTGCTAATTTGCTGAAGCTGGCTTTGAACTCACAATCCTCCTGCCTCAGCCCCTGAGCTGCTGGGATTACAGACGTGTCACTGTGCCTGGCTACTTATTTCCTTTTAAATGACCTAACGATTTTAATACAGAGAAAAAATTTTGACAACAGAAAATATGGAGTGGACACTCCTACAGGAATTAGACCACCTCTGAGGTTATTTAAGTTTCAATAACAGGATCTAATCTGGTTTGGGCTCAAGATTTCTTCTACAACTTACTTCAATAAAAATACTGTAGGATTTTGATGAAGGTGGTTCCAATCAGTTTCACATTATCAGTAACTGTACCCAAATCCTGTTCTGAAAATAATTTTCTGTCCTCATTTGCTGCTGTCTCTTACCTCACTGGTGGGTTCAATGAGGGTTTCAGAAAATAATATATGGTAAAATAACATCAATAATCAGATCTTTTCCTTGAGTGACTTTATCCAACTAAAATCATTTCTTTGGCCCTCATTGTTTAGTCTTTTAAATAATTTTATTGTTTGGGGTGAGTAAGAAGTCAACCTGTGAATTTCCAATATTCTGCAATTACTCTATTCACTTTTATGTATACTAGTAAAACAAGGAGTTCTTTCCTAAATTTATTTATTCCTGTTATACCTCATCATATGCAGCTGATAACAAGTATCACACAGAAACAGTAAGGTTGTATTCTACAATTTCTTCCCTGAGAGCTCCTAGCTTATCTGAGTACACATGTTGTCTGCCATCTGATACCTAAAGGGCCAAATCAGGGTAGGGGATAAAATACTCTCCTCAATCTAGCCTCTACTACTTAACAACAACAACAACAAAATTCTCAGTGGATTTTAATCATTATTCATAAAGATTTATCTATTTCTCAGATTGTTTAAAGCTAAGAGATGATGACTAGGCACTACTAAATTCATTATAAATTCTATAATGTCTTTATAGAACCCATAGGTAAATTCCTTTAGATACTTCATGAAAATTCCTAAAGTGAATGTACTCATCAGATAATCTATAATCACTTTCCCACTCCTATAACCAAGTAGGCAGAATTCCTTACATAGTGATGACTGAACAGACCCTATTTATTTTTATTTGTATCAAATTGCCCCCCCACACCTACACACAAATAAACACACCTGCAAGTGCACACTACAAAGAAGAAAGAATAGAACAGAGTTACATAACTGTTACCAATCTTCTTTGCACTCTGGTTAATTGAAACTCTCGATCCTCTTACTGCATCTGAATAAACAAGGAAATAAGAATACTTGCTTTGTTTCCCAACATATTTTTTGAAGATAGTTCCTTGGGAAATGAAATATGAAGACGTGAAATGACTGTGAGAAGTTAAACTCACTGATCACTAAAAGAACCAAACAAAAGTTATGGGAATTTGAAGAGACTAGAAATTACAGCATGGGAAAGAAGATGCAGGAAGTCATAGACTTACCTTGAAAAAGAAGAATATTTGTAAAGGAACACGATGGTTGGCTTAAAAATACCTGACAATTTTCTACAGTTACATGGGAAGATGTAGCATGTTTGTTAGGTAACAAACGGGACCTATGGTTCAACATGTGAGAAGAGTTTTACAATTAGGATGATAGTAAATGAAATGGTCTGAGTCGGATGAAATAACCAAACCAAACCAAACCTGTATATCTTCAAAGTGTACTATGTGATATTTACACAAGCACAGATTGTTAAATGATTGCCACAACCAAGGTTACTGACATATCCTTCAGTGAACATAGTTGCTTTTATTCCCCCTTGTGCTGACTAAATTTAAGGTCTATGCAAAGTTCAAGTGTATGAAAATTAATGATAGTCACCATGCTGCGAGTTAGACTTCCAGAACTTAATCATCTTATAATAAACAGTAAGTTCATACCCTTTGGCAACATCTCCCCATTTCTCCCAGCCCCTGGATCCTTGAAATTATCCTTTTGTTTTCTGTAAAGCAATTACTTCCTGAGGTTCCATCATCTCACAGCAGAAGGTAGTCATTGAAAGACTAAAGATGAAAAACTAATTTAGATAAATGACTGAGGAAAACAATGGATGTAGGATATTTTTCTATCTGTAGAAAAATGAACCTTTCCCATCTCAAGAGATTCGTAGAATTGCTCTGTATGGCCATGACTGTTTCTAAATTGTTTATTTTGGTTATCCTGTTTTGAGTTTTATCATTGCAAAGTGAGTGCAGCAGGCAGATACCTTGTCTTTTGTCTCAATTTTCAGGAATAGGAAATGTCACATTCTGACCTGGCAGACAGTCTGAATCCTGAATTTTGTCATAGCTGACAAGAAAGTGACATTGGGGAGGAAGAGTGAAATGGAGGTATGTGAACTAGCAAGGGGAGTTGTGGAGAGACTGGCTATGTATTCACCAATCTAGTTTTTCTCAGCTCCCTTCTGTGTTCCATTGGGATCTTGTGTCTGCCTATTAAGTAAGGGAAGGTGGGCAGAAACAAGGGAAGTCAACAGCTGCAGACACCTCCAAGAGGTGAGGCTCCTTTTCAAGGCATATCAAGGGAGTACAACCAGGCCGACACTTTGGTTTCAGCCCAGTAAAATTGATTTTGGACTTCTGACTCCCAGAATGGATAGAGAGAATAAATTTCTGCTCTTCAAAGTCATCAACTTTGTGGTAATTTGTTGCAACCACCATAACGCAATGTTTAACTTCCTGTTAGTTGGCTTCATCTTCATCTTCCAATCCAGTTTGGAGTCCCCATTCTCTTGGTATGTTTTCTCATTCTGCCTCTCACTCTTGGGAAATTTATTTGTCTTTTCTGTTATACTTGGATTTCTAATCTTTAAAACGAGAAGAATAATATTATACTTAATAAGGTCATATCACAAGGACTTAATGAGTTAATATTTGTAAGGAGCTTAGAATAGCTCCTAGCACTATAAAGTGCTATGTAAGTTGATAATAGATTTTTTAAAAAGCTGATGAAACATTTTGGGAAGGAGGAGATGGAAAAATCATGAATTAAGGTGATCTTTTCTTTACCTTCTATTTGCAGGAAAAAGAATATGGAAACAAAAATAAAAGTCGATTTGTGTCATATTTTTAGACAGTGTTCAAAAGAAAGGCACTTAGCATATGTTTAAATTTATGACCATTATATTATTTCATATTTATGAAATATGCTTTTTATATTTTAAATTGGAAAAAAGTACACCATGAATATTATTTCAGTATGAGTTAAATCCAATGAAAAACCATCACAAATCAATGAATATGGTAAGACTGAATTTTAATATAACAGAATGAAATTGAAAAAGTTTTTTTTTAAATTTCATTGATTTCTGCACCAGTCTCTGAAAGAGAAAAACAACATATTAGTTTTATATCATACATTGTCAATACACTTGCATTTATAGCAAAGTTGTTATTCTGTGTTTATGATTATTTTAAAAGACTTTATATAACAGTCATGTAAAAATCCATGCCATGAATACACATAGTTAAGAAAAGATTTTCTTCTGTGTTTTTATAAATACTATGCATTCTTACCACAGTTATACATTCCTGTAACAATGTTATTCTAATAACAATTCATTTTCAAATGCAATATTAATTCAATGTTATAATTTATTTGCCTGAATATATCCATATTATACAGGATTTTTAATGTGGGTACTTTTTCATATTATCACTGTTTATTGATATGGAATGATTTCAAGGACCATTCTTTTTCTGTTTTAATAGGGAGACATTTTCAGAAAAGTAGTATCTTTTCTCTTTACCTATTGTAAATTACATAATTAGTATGGTAAAAAATACTACAAATACTGAATATATGAAATTGTTATATGTATCAATATCTTGAAATAATTCACTAACCAACCTTTCATCTGTCATACCAGTAAAATAAATAAAACCAAAATAATAAACAGTAGTCAGAGAATTTCCAATAAAAACTGAAACTTTTTAATGGCCCTGGCAATGGCTACAACTAAGAAGCACCACTAGCAATAATAATTGCCCTCACATTTGTTTTTTAATTCCACTTGAGCCATTGATGTTGTTTCAGTAGAGTTTTTGATTTGGATGACAATCAAATAAGTCTTGTCATTTTCCTGTCTACTGAGTATTTAGAACACTAAAATTATAACAGTTTTGGGAAAGGCTAAAGGAATGAGAACTTGAAATTAAGGTAACCAAATGTCTTACTTATTTCCTCATCAGATGACTAAGATGGAATAAATCCAACTGAGCTTTTGGTCAGTGCCTTTCTTCCCAGGAAAATATATGTTGGGGAGTAATGTGGAGTGTGTAGAGGGTGGTGGATTTGGTGGATAATGGTAAACTTCAGGTCTAAATTGTTTGATTCCTAAACAGTGGTTCTCAATGTGGGAAGACTGGTGGCTAAGTAGACATTGTACATAATGACTTGTGAGAACTTTAAGCCAACAATGCCTCTTCCTAACCACAGTTTAATTCCCTCTCTGCTTATGGAAATTTCTTCCTATTTTGACCACTGTTATTTCAAAGTATTTAAGTCTGGATCAATTTAGGAAGGAACTTTCTAGTTTTCCCAAAGTAACCTGAGTTCTTTACATAGGACTTGAGTTCATAATTTCAGAATTCTGGGGTGGTAGACTGCTAGCACTTCTCCATAGCCCACTTTCTCATTTTCATGTAGTAAAAATATATTCAAAAGTAGTTTCAGATGATGAGATTTGGTCTATTTAAACTATGATTTCTAAATCTCATTATCATGTTTGACTTACAGAAACAAATGCATGTTACTCATTTCTGTCGAAATTGTCATTTCTCTAAAGGAAAAAAAAAGAGAAAGATTTTTTTTATACACAGCAAAATATACTTCATTGAATAGTTCTGGCCTATATTTTCTAAATAATCATTCTAAGAAGTTGTGTCCTACTGATAAGTTTATAACTCATTTTTTAACATACTGCCACCAGAGTTCGTTTTCTAAAGCAGAGAATCTGTCAAATCACTCCTCCCAATGAAGTTCCTTAATAAGTTCCTTTGGCTACAGGATGAAGTCCAGGGCATTTAACTGTTTCAAGGTCCCTTCTGATCATGTCCTGCTTCAACTTATCCTCACTTTCTAACATGTCCCTTGTACTCTCAAATGAAGCAGGGACTATAGTTATATCCTGGGAGATGAAAAGTACTTATGTGGAAGAGGTTTATCAAATTAGCATGTTTATTGTGTGGAACAATGGAGAATATGCCTAGCTCTTTATATTTAACTGAACTAGATGCAAAAACCCACACATTTAATTTAATTCCTTGATGATTATCTTTAAGGACAGTTCCTATCTTCTTCTAGGAAATAAGTACTAGATATATTCATGTAGCGGTGAATGTACTGTGTACTACTCACTGATGTATTTAAGCTTTGATTTTTTTTCAGTATGTTCCTGGGTTTTGAGTACCTTCTGTGCAGTTTGAAATCACATTTGTCTTTTATAAAATAACCTAATAAATATCTAACAAGATATAGGGACACAGGTCTTCTTAATATTTTTAAATGACAACTGCTTTAAAAAAGTTTAAAAATCTTTGCTTGCGGCCAAGGTGAGTAACAGAAACTATATTAACTCTCTTTCCTGAAACAAACAAGCACAATATGTACAAAAATAGGAAGAGGAAGACTCTTTCAGGATCTCAGTGGGATGGTGATTACTAAGAGACTGGAAGCAAAGGAGGGTAGACACTAGCTGAGGAGAATTTCCAGAACTTACATATGTATTGTATATTACATGTTGAATATATGTCTCTGTGCATGTATGAGAAAAATTAATATTTTCCCTTAATATCAGGAAAAAGGGATAATATCTAGCCACTTTCATTTACCATTATAATGAAGTAAGCTGGCACAATTATAAATAAATAGTTTCGATTTGGAAGCCAAAATGCTCATCAATAGAAGAGTGGGTAAAAGATTATGTTCTGTCTATATAATAAAATCATAATCTGCAAACAAACAAACAACCCCCCCATCTAAAAAAACACACCAAACAAACCCTACTATTGGTTTACACATCTTCATGGTATTATCTAAAATAAATGAAGCCAGACATAAAGGAATTCTTACAGTATTATTCCACCTACATAAAATTCAAACCAAATCCAAGCCAATTTCTAGAGACAAAAACAGACAAACAAAAACAGATCAAGAATGGGAGAAAGGGGAACCTGGGATTACAAAGGAATGGGCAAAATCTGGCTGTTCATTATCCTGGTAGTGATTTTGTGGGTGTATACATGTGTCAAAACCTATCAAAGTGTACTCTTTTAATACCTGCACTTTGGCATATGTCAATTGTACTTCAATAAAGCTTCTCTAAATGTTTGCTTATGGAGAGGTTGTGTTTCTTCTCCTACAAATCTCATGCATTCCAGTGGTGAGGTACTGGCAACCCACCTGGTCAAGAGGAGAGGGTTGAGATTCTGAGATAGCAGGTTTGTCTAGAATAGGCTTATTACCACCAGGTTTGACTGAAGCAGAATGGCCTACAGCATGTTCAGCTGCATCAGATTTGGCTGAGGCTGACTGGGTGTCAGGCATATCTGCACCAGTAAGTTCAGTTGCAGTCGACGGGACATCAGCAGGCCGGGATGCAACATATTTAACTGCAGCAGACTGGGAGGCAGCATGTTTGGCTGCAGCAGTCAGGGCATCTGTGACTTCACCGGGGTCAACTGAAGAAAGAGGATCTGCAGTCAACTCTGAAGAAAGTGACTCTGCAGCAGGCTCAGCTGCTACAGGCATAGATGTAACTGCAGCTGACTCAGATTCAAAAGATAGACTAGCTGGTTCTGCAGATGCTGCAGACATACTTAAAGGATGGGAAAAGGGAAATGCCCTAGGAGGAGAAGGAGGAGGAGGAGGAGGTGGAGGAGGATAATAGTGAGGAACTAGAGGAGCAGCAGCAGAGGGAGCCCAAGGACCAGCCGTAGCAGCGGGAGCTTCAGGAGCGTTCATTTGAGGTGGGGAATAACTAGGGACTTGGTACACATAGGGAGAGCCAGAAGCAGACTGAACCCAAGGATATGGAGATTGCCCTGATTCAGAGTCAGCTACAGGGTATTTGGGGCCACTATTCATTCCACTATTCATTTGAGGATAGGAAAGAGTAGGCAAACGACGAGTTGGGAAATCATCATTTGGTGAGCCATAAGGAATATCCAGAGATGGATTAAGTGGGTAGCCATAGCTACTGACATCCTAAGGAAGAAGCAAAGAAGTAAATGATAAGTAACTTTATGTTCTATCTTTTTATTACTTACGTTATGGCTGTAGTATTATATAAGTAATGATTTTTTTTAAAGAAGAATTCAAATTTAGTCTTTTCATAAGTTTTGAATGTAGCTTATAATAATTACTTAAAAAAATTGAACAAACCCAAATTGAGGGAAAAGTATTTTGTGTTTAGGCAAATAAGAGTGTTATAGACTGCAGATTATGCCAGTGTAGACCTGGGCAAAACTAAGAGATGTTTATGTATGCTACAGAGTTGATATAAGGAGGTAGGATTGGTGCTTCCAGGCCTTCTCTGCGCTACCCCATGTACTGTCCTCATTAGCCCAACATCTCTAAAGTTGTCTACAAAAGCCCTCATTTCTTCACTCCCTTATTGTTGTTCCAGGGACAGGGGTCCCTCTATTCCCAAATTCAGATTTCTATCTCTGAACTCCTTTCTTCATCAAAGTGTCCATTCACATTCACTTCAAGCCAGGCTTCTCAATTTGTTATCAAGAGAGTAGGCAGTTAGCATGTGGATGATATACAATTGGCTTTTCATATATAATTTTCCCTATGGAATTTGCATTTTAAATGACTACCTTATTAACATTATTCATGAATTTATCATCAAATTTCAAATGACTTCTTTTGGTAAGAACTCCATATTATTCTCTGGTTGTTCCAGGTTTGTCTCTTACACATGTGTGAGATAGGGAATTTCAAAGCCACAAAATTATATAAGAATTTACATTTTAAATTTATGTTTCTTGGCCTATATTCATGAAGTTTTATTTCTTTTCATAAATTTATCAGTTTTTCATGGGAAGGCCACCCCCAGAGTCTTTGATTACTGTATATCTCAATTAAAATTCAAGAAAATTTGAATTTTGATAAATATCAATTTAAAGTATGACAAACGACATTAATATTTCTTGTATACTTATGTTAGTGTTATGGAGTTATTTTTTACATGTATTCAAAGTTAACTTGTCAATAATAGATGCAATTTATAAACAGACTCAGTTTTTGTATTTATTGGAAAATACTGCTTTGTCTATACTTTTAGAAATGTAAAACTTTATTATATAATTACATTTGACTTTTAAGTATTTATCCTAATAAACAGGCAGTAAAATTAGACAGGATATCAGTATAAATAAGAAGTTATATAATGTATAAATGTAAATATGTTTATATTTCTGTTTGTGTATTTAAATGTGCCCATCAGAGGAAAAGAAATGAATAGGTTCCTAAATAAATTCTTTGCTTTTCAAGGAAAAATATAATAATGCTAAATCACTGAACATTATTTGATAAAAAATCAATTTTAAAGAAAAAATGAATAATGTAAGATACATTTCAGTATCCTTAGATATAAATAAATATGAATATATTTTACCTCTTCACTGGATGAGGATGAGAAAGATTTCTAAAACAAAGAAAACAATGATTATTTTAAATTAAACAGCACTGAAAGACATTTTTTCTTCAGATTTCTACTTACATTCAGAATGACTACAGCTCATGCAAGAAAAGCCTGGCTGGATACATCATGTAGTTTGTTCAACTACCTTGTGATAAATATTACAGAGGCATGAAAGAAACTCTGGACAAAGCAAACATTTTATTATACCACAAAATTATTGCATTTATTTAATGCTCCTGGTCATTGAAAAGAAATAAAGAATTGCTGATAAATATATTCAGGTCATGTATATTTATATTTAATAAATATTTTCCATCAAATCAGAAAAGATAAATACAAGTACTATTTCAATATCATTAGCAGTCATTAAATTACATTGTTAAGGAATTAGAGAATTGTTAAATTTAAAACGAAGTCTATGGGCTGGGGTTGTGGGTCAGTGGTAGAGTGCTTGCTTAGCATGTGTGATCCTCAGCATCATATAAAAATAAATAAATAAATAAAAATGTCTATCAACAACTAAAAAAATTAAAACAGCAACAACATAACAAAAAAACAAAGTCTAAAGTAAAACTAGACATATTTATGTTTAAATGAAAAAGATTTACCTTATTGAAGGGAAAACACTTCTGAAAAAAGAAGTTTAGTAAGGTTATTTATTTGAAAATGCTGTACCCAGATTTATTTATTAATGAAGAAATTTGCAAAACCTTATAATTATTATAGTTTCTTTGAGATAGGAATCATCAGTATGAATTATTTATCATCACCATCATCATCATCATCATATATCAGGAAGTTTTATTTTGGCCAGATGAATTTTAGTGTGTAATATCCTATGTGTACATAAATCTTCATCATATGAAAGATCATTCAGCTCTTATTTATCTAATTTTGCTAATGTGTGTGTGTGTGTGTGTGTGTGTATGAAGGAGACAGAGATAGAGAGAATAGTAAATTCATCATTTACCATTTGAAGAGTTAAAGCTTGATTCAGGTAATTTTAGGAAGTAGAATAATATTTTAAATTTGGACAAAATAATAGTAGTGCATCATTTCCTACTATATCCTAGATACTCTGCTAAGCACTTTACATAATTATTTAGTATTCAAAACAATTATTTGGGTGAAGGTGTTATTATTTTCTCAAAGAGGGTATTCGGCACACTCACTGCTCACTGGCTAGGATTAAGAATTTGCCCTCAAATAATCTTTTATCTATTTATATTACACTGCAGGTCTTTATGTTCATTTGCTTTTGTCCCATCAAGAATTCTTTGTGACTTGGTATAAATACCTCTAGCAGTGGAACTTCCCTGCCAGAGAAGTCCCAATTCAGCATTCTATAATTATAAGAGATAAAACTCTGCTAAAATTGTCTACATGGGATTCTGGTTCTCTGTAGTTCTTTCCTCCTCCAGACTCCTACATTACTTAACTCTTATCCTTGTGGTTGCTCTAGTTTTTGTAACTGTCATTATTTTGGTTTTTAAAACTTCCTTTGAAGACTATGATACAACAAACCACATGCTCATCAATATGTTTCTCTGCTTTTTTAATAAACAGGGCAATAATTTTATCTTTAGCATGAATCTTTTCCAATGATTATTTCATAGTTATACCATTGGTATGATTGTAAAAGTCCATTTTACTCACCTTCCTTGCAAAAGCAATGCACAGGATGCAAACCCAAAGAAGCAGCTTCATTTTGATTGGCCCTATGAACAGGAAGATTATAAACTTGTTGCTTCAGAAAATATGAATATATATTATAATTATTTCTCTGATAAAGAGAAACAATCAAAAGAATACTTGGTTTTGTTAGTTTGACGAGGAAGACCCTTAACAGAAATTGGGTCCTACTATTTAACTACTGTGAGTATGATCTAACAGGAATGAAACTAACACCAAAAACATTTTTTTCCAGCAACTTTCCTTTAACAATTAAATGACTTCTAACTAACTGTCTTTAAGTGGAAGTTAACTCAGTTACAAAGGGGGCATATTTTGTAATTAATTTGTCTTGGAGGGTTTAGCTGGAACTAAAATTGTTTAAAAGTTGCCATTCTGTAGGAGCTGTATTGGAATTTATTGTTATGGATTCAATGTGAGATTGGTATCACCTACTTGGAAAAATTTCTAGTCTGAAACTTTTTGCAAGCATGCCCTGTGGCATTAAACTTTAGGTCTTTGATGGCCAAACCTTTTGTTTGTCTCTGAAGAGTAAAAGTGGCAGGCATATATTTAGGTGTGTATCTAGGTTGGGTTCAATTTTCTTTAGGAAACACAAAACCAATCTCTATATTAAACTGTATAGCTTTTCCCTTCTTCAAATGCATAAAATATCTCTATTTTTACAAAAAGTGTACACAGGACATAGTTGACATTATTTAGAACGTCAAAATGTGAAAAATATAAATGCTCAACAAGAGATGTTTTATTAAGAATACTAATAATGAAGAATTATAGAATTATAATTTGAGTTCTTAAAAATTTCAGAAATGAAAAAAATCTCAGATTTTTTAACATTTAAAAATCTTCTGACAGTGTTGCACAGCCTCTCAATTTATTTATCATCTACCTATATGTCACTTGTGACATCTAACTTTAGAACCCTCTAGAAAGAAGAAAACATTTATGTCTCATTCACATAGCAGAAGTTTTGCCTTCCCTTTTCCTCAGTATTTTTTTTTCTTTCAAGTAGAGTCTAAAGAGAGAAGAGTTTACTTGACCCTATTGTACAGTTCTTCAGAAGAAGATATAATTTTCTAAACAGGATGAGCCTATTTTTCTAGTTTTTTTTTTTTTTTTTTTTTTTTTGCCAATGCCTAAGTCCAGCCTAAACTAGAGGCAAAAATTCCTTTGGTAAGTCTCTTCCTATGCAGTATTGAAATGGCAGTTTCATATTAGATATTCACAACACCCTGTGTTCCAACATCTCCAAACCGAAGAGAATATTAATACATCTTGAATTTATAGGTACCTTATAAGAGTCTTACTGAGATCAAGCAGAGAATCTAAAACAAAAACAAAACACAAGAGCATCTTTATATGAAAAGAGGATACCTTGTTTCCAGGGTAGGAAGGAACGAAGTCCTAAGTCTTTATTTGAAAAATATGCCTCACTTTCTTTCTTCCAGGTATATTTATAAAATGGCCTTTAAAAGCAAAAGGATTATTTTTCTATTTTATAATCAGTATAAAATATGAAACAATAATTAAAGCCCATTAATTTGGGTGTGAATTACTACTTCATTTGGTAGAACAATTAAACAAGGGAAGTTAGTTCCATAGCATAATAGAAAGAGTAAGTACCTTAAACTTAATTCCTAAATACACTTTGCAAATATTCATTACTTGAATGTATTTTGGCATCAGTAGGAAAGGGTGATAAAAAAATTTTATGCTTTACTTCATCTTATATTAAGCATATAATATAATGGAATAATAAATATATCTTCTTTAGACAATAGCTTGGCTTCCTTTCCTGTATTTTTGCTATAAACATGAATTACCTACTATGAATAAATATTAAAAATTGAAATAACTCATATCCTTTGAATGTATTATTGACAACCTAATATCCCTCATAATATGTAACAAATAAGAAATTATGATAACACAAGAACTGGCTGGAAGTGCCCAAGTCATACATTGGAGTAATATGAAATGATTTAGCTTGATATTCTTGCATTGTAACAGTGGCTGTAGTGTTTTTCAGGGGTGAGAGTACTCCATTTTTCCAAGGGGTGGTCCACCTTTTCTCTCATGTGGACTAAAATAACACAATTTTCCACACTAATGACATCTCAGAAGAAAAAGTGTAATTATGTTCAAGCGTAAACACATTTATTTACCTTATTATCTATTGAACTATAAGTTGTACCTGTCATTCAACAAAAATTATAAAAATACATAAAAGAAAGAAGAGAATGTTTGAAGATTAAAAAAGCACTAGTTTGCTGGGCATGGTGGCATATATATACCTGTTAATCCTAGTCACTGAGGAGGCTGAGGCAGAAATATTGCAAGTTTGAGCTGAGCTTGGGAATCTTGCAAGACTCTGTATCAAGATATAAATATTTTAAAATGGGGCTGGGAATGTAGTTCAGTGGTAGAATGTCTCTGAGTCAATTCCTAGTACCACCCAAAACAAAAGCAATAGTCAGAAGTGTTGGTTGTTAACACAGATGTTGTAATTCTTAAAAAGGGTATTAAAATAACCTTGATTATTATATGGAAGATTCTGGTGTTAAATGTACACAAGAAAGATTACAGAGATCATTTCAGCACAGAGATGTAAAGCGAAAGAACCAGATAGCAATGCTAGAAATAAAAAGTTAACTAACAGAGAAAATGGTTCATCATATTCAACATAGCCCAGGAAAGAATCAGAAGCTGATGATATCACAGAAATTACAACTTGAAAAACAGTATATGTTCTAATATAGTCTAATATATGTGTAATTGTAACCCTAAGAGAGATGGGGTGCAGGACACGTGTGCACAAGAGAACACAGAATAAATTTTAAAGAAATAATGGCCAAGAATTTTCCTTCTTTTTACCCCCCCCCCCTCTGCCTCACCTTCTTCCCTCTCTCTGTTCCTTCACTCTCTGCCCTCCTTAGTTGATGAAACAATGACTGCAGGGTACTACAAAAGGCCCTGGATACAAGAGAAATGTCCTCTTGTGGATAAAAGGAATCTAGGGACAAAATTAATACAGGGTATTTGAAATTCAGATCACCCAGATAATCCCTTCTGCAAATGAAGAAGTTGATAAGCTGCATTTAAACTTAGTTGATCCTTTTTTTTTTCAGAATGGAATCTTAAAAATGATATGAATAAATCCAATAACGTAATGAAAAACTGTGGATTATGTTAACAGTTGAAGAACACATGATAGGCACATGAGTAACCTATTTTGTTAGGTGTAATCTCATACTCTGTAAACATCAGATTTTATAAGACTGATGGACCAGATATATATATCCTGCCTTTTTGTAGTAATGAAAAGAGGACATTTTTCATCCACAAATGACTGCTATGCTCTGGAAAATGTCAATGGGCTTAGTTCACAAGATAAATATTCCACAAATATGTATTACTAAATATGTTGCCATAAATCTGCAACCCATGGTTGAATTTTTGTAATGTGTTTTATGTTTTAATATTTTCTAAGTCTCTTTCAATCATAGGAAAAATCTTTAGCCCCCCCTCATCTGTACCAATGAGATAATCTTGAATCTGGATGTCTGACAAATCCTTGATGCTTATTTACTGATGGCAAAAAAGAGCTATGTAGATGCTATCTTCCAATTTAATTTGCTATAATGAAATATATAAAATATATAGTACAACCTGAGAATTTATCTAAATATTAGATAATGTTTTGAGTACTGGAGATTCAGTACTCAAAATGCTTATACTTATTCCTCAATTTATGTTACATTCAGGAGACAATTAAGTATTTTGTCTATCTTTGGAGGGGGTAGAAATTTAGAGGTGAATCTGAACAGTTAAAAATTGATTTTAAATGATTAAAGTGGATATAATCCTATAAGAAACATGTTTAAAGTTAGATAAGTGGTGGCTGAGGTCAGCTTCCTACCTGGTTTTTGTAGGAGAAAAAAGAGGAATCTATGAAAAATATTTAGGAATCCATAAAAATATCAGAAAATTATAAGAACTACCAAGAAGTCAGTTTTAATTAAAAGGGCCAAATAGGATAATACCCTTGGAGAAAGGGCATTTTGTTTCTGTAATTTCTCTTCTACAAGGTATAATATTAATAGCTACATTAGTAATATAGTAGTAATTTTAATAGTGGTAAAGTTAATTTAGACATATATATAAGATACCCCCAACAATGGAACTTGGTCAGTTTTAGGTGGTATAATCATTATCATTAGTTTTGCCAAAATGAACATCATTAAAAAGGATAGAACACAGAAGAAATTTTAAAATATTTCTAAAGAGCTATGAGCTTCAAAGACCATATATCCTTTGAAACTTGAAGTAGAGAGTTCAAGTTATATTCAGATTTAGATCAAGTTATTTACATGTCACACCAGAAGGTAGATGGATAAAGTGGAAAGGGAAGTTGTTGTCTGGTGAGATAAATATTTGAAGCTTAAAGAGAGTTAAGACAGCTAACTCTAATAATACCACCAAGTAGTTTTGATCAGATATCCTTAGTAACCCAGGGATAAACATAAACTTACTTTAAGATTCAGCTGCTTAGAGTGGTAGTAGACTTAAATTCAGTCTCACATGGTCGAGTGTTTTCCAGGTAAGGTTGGTTAAAAGTAGAAGGGCAGGGGAGTTATAGGAACAATCAAGATAATATTTAGTCAAGGATGAAGTCCAAGGGAAGTGTGCCCTGTAGAGAGAATACAGAGAATGTAGTACAATCAGAGTGTTAAGGGACTGAAGGTTCTATGAAGACAAAGAAGAATTCTCTTAGCTTCTACCTGTTCTACCTCTACAAGCTATGTACCATCTGTCCTCCCCTCCTCAAAGGTCTTTCAGTGTTGAAGCTCTTTAAGAAAGGAAGCCAGGCTAAGAGGGTTTGGATAGAATTGGAATAGATTAGGAGAGTTAAAGGCCTGGGAGATCTTATGGAGTCAAAGATAAAATCTTCAAACTTGATCTTTTCACTGTTCAGAGGCATTACATTTAGTGTTACTTACCTATAAAACCCCACTAATACCTTCCCATCACAGCCAAATGCTTCACAAAAATTTCCAAGCTCAAATAACCTGCATTCTTGTCCCTCCCTCCCTTATGAATTTTCCAACAGCTTTCCCCAACCCTCTATCTTCTTTGGACATTTGTACCCCCCTATATTTTTTTCTTTATAACTCATTCATACATCTAATTGTTTGCTTTTTCTCTTTCTTATGTGGTGACACCATTAGTGGAGAGGCTGGGGCTTAAGAGGGTTATGTTCTTAATGCCTGACTCCCTACTTTAATGTGATAATGTGGAATGAGAGAGAAGGGCTTAGGAGAAGGTTTTGGATTAGTGCTGTGGCAAATTTAAGCATGAATAAATCAGAGATATGGTAAAATAACAGCTGAACAGTACTGCTAAACCAGCTGTTGGAGGAGTTAAATTGAAGTGCCCTAAAAGTGTACAAAGTTATTTTGATGGTAGTGAAAATGTTAAAAGTTCCTTGTTGAAGTTCTCATTGTATTAGCATCACAAGCCTTGTAAGTCAGTATAAGCAATGGAAATTATTATTACACACCAAAGAATACACTGAACATTTTACTTTTTGGGGAAAAGTACAGTACTGTGGTTCTATAATACAGAGTGCTGAAAACATATTAAAAAGTCATATACTCAGAACATATGAAACCATAGCACAGACCCAACATGTTCAACTTGAACTAAGAAGAATAATATAAGAAATATGGAAGATATTCTGCTCAATGTTTTTATTTTATCAACACATTTGTTCAAATATACTTCAAAACATGAAGTGATAGGGTAGAAAGGAAAACTGTAGCAGATAGATTTTCTAGGCAAACCTAAAAAAAAGGGGAATACTGAATTTGTATTCCAGAAGATAATGTTTATTTTCATACAGAACACATGTACACTCATTCATCCTAGTCTGGTATAGTTTTTTAAGTGAATTTATTATTTAGAACTATTACTAGTTAATATTTTCTGGTGCCTGAGAGGATATCTGACACAGAGAAGGATTTTAATACCTATTTGTGTTTATGCTTAAAAAACTCAATGAGATCTATGAATTATAAAGAGACACCGTTTTCTGGTTAGACAAATCTGAACAAAATAATGAATGAAAGTTAATATATTCTTTAATGTTACATACAAAATAACATTTCTATGCATTTATTGAATGGTATTTACATTTTAAGTCAATTTTGAAGGAATGTTTTAATTATTCTTATTTTCCAAAGAGTTTATTAGTCATACAAAATATTATTATTCTTGTATTTTAAAACTTTTTGATCTAGTTGGAATCTAGATTATAATAAACAAAATGATTTGGAAATTATGTTTCAAGAAATAATTTTAAAAATAAATTTTTCAAAATCCATTGTATATTGTTTGGTTTTCTCTGTTTCTTTTCTAATTTTTGGTCAATTCAGTGCTTTTTTTTTCTTATACTAGTTCTCTGGTTCATCACCTGACCTTGTGCTACCATGTCCTTCTGCTACTTCTATCTTAGCATTTAGTACACTGTATTAACCTTTCTGTGTCTCCCTCTGGAAAAGGGATTAAAAACGGTTAAGTTCAGTCTATTAATTTTGTATCTCTCTAGTCACACACATCATGAGACACATGGTAAATTTTAAAGAAAATGTAGAGTAAACATGAATAATGACAGTAAATGAAATATTGCCATTTATAAAATATAACTATTTTTAGCTCTTATCTATAATAGTTATGTTTTTTTAAATCACTTGAAATTATTTGTTGTCTGACCCTTTTGCATCATTAGGAGGGCCAAAATGGCATGAAAAAGCAAATCAAGTTTGTCACACTACATCTAAAGTTAAAAAATTGCCTCTCAACGCTCCTCTGTCCCCAACCTGGTTTTGGGTATGATTTAGTATCAGTAGTGGTTTGACCCTAGAACTAGAAATCTGTGTTTGATTTTTGGATTCTCTGTTTTCTGAGAGTTACTGTGAGCAATTTATTTAACCTCCATTGGGCCTCTGATTCCTTATCTTGGATCAATTGATAGTATTAACTTGTCACAGGTTTGATGTAAACATTAAGTTAGTTATATGGGCAAAGGGCTTAGAATTGTGATTGGTAAATCGTACACCCTCAATAAATTATTGTTATTGTTACTATTACTGTTCTTTTATTCTTTATGGTGGAGTTATGAATCAAGCCCAGAACCCTGAGCATGCTAGGCTAGTGCTCTAACACTGAGCTACACTCCCAACAAGTGTTTTTGAAATGTACTTTTCATGTTGCAAATGTATATTCAAAACATATAAAAAGATAAAAGAAGGTGAACTGAGATAGAATTTTACTTGAATATTTTTGTGTTTATTTAAAAATAAATATATAATCAAACCTGTGAGTTGAGTGAGATTATATATAACACATTATTAACGATAACTGATTTTTTAAGAGAAATTTTAAGAAAACTATTAAATAAATCATGACTTAAGTATATTAGTGGTAAGGGAAAATGTCACATTGCTAACTTTAGAAATTGAGAAGAATGAAAACTTGAGGAAAAAAAGAGAAAGAAAAAAAACACAACTAATTCAGGTGCTTCTTTATATAGAGAGGAACTGAATTCTGAGAAACTGTGTTCTTTCAAGAGATGTGAACAACAAATCTGGATACCAGTCTCTCTCTCCTTTACATTCCCATGTGAAATTCCTACCTTCCTGAGGCCAGCACAGGTGCTGTCCTGATGTCCTTTGCTGAACATGGGCAGGTTTCCTTGAGGGACCTGACCTCTTCTTGCCTCTTACTTCAGGGTCAATATGACTTCTGAGCCTCAATAAATTCTTTCAGAGGTAGAAATATTTCTTTTTATTTTCTTCTCTAATGTTTTGGAAAACTATCCAAGGGGTAAACCATACTGTGGATATCTTGCCAGGTTACAGAGCAAACTTTTCAGATATATGCAGGCCCACCAGTCTGGATCTTCTGAATGAAGGGTCTTGGAGTTCTCACTGCTTCTTTTGAGGCCTCAGTGGAGAAGGGATCTCTTTCTGGTCTCTTTAATAATGTTCATGACAGAGTTTCTAAAATTGCTTTGAGATCTAAAATATTGCTTCAGAAATTCCAACCAAATTACTAGAAGAAAGCAATAGGAAAACATGTTAGAACATTGATCTGGGCAATTTTATTTTTGCATATGACCCCAAAAGCATAGAACGGTGCCTGACAGCAAATCTCAGTCAGTCAGTACTTATTCAATTAAAGTCATTGTTGTCACCACTGATAAAGGACAAATATATAAAAAAATGTTCATCATCACTAGCAATTAGAGAAATGCAAATCAAAACCACTTAAGATTTCATCTCACTCCAGTCAGAATGGCAGCTATTATGCATATAAACAACAAAAAGTGTTGGCAAGGATGTGGGAAAAAGGCACACTCATACGCTGCTGGTGGGACTGCAAATTGGTGTAGCCAATATGGAAAGCAGTATGGAGATTTCTTGGAATATTGGGAATAGAACCACCATTTGACCCAGCTATTCCTCTCCTCGGTCTATACCTAAAGGACCTAAAAACAGCATACTACAGGGACACAGCCACATCAGTTTTTATAGTAGTACAATTCACAATAGCTAAATTGTGAACCAACCTACATGCCCTTCAATAGACGAATGGATAAAAAAAATGTGGCATATATACACAATGGAATATTACTCAGCAGTAAAAGAATAAAATCATGGCATTTGCAGGTAAATGGATGGAGTTAGAGAAGGTAATGCTAAGTGAATTTAGCCAATCCCCCCAAAAAACAAATGCTGAATGTTTTCTTTGATATAAGGAGGCTGATTCATAGTGGGATAGGGAGAAGGAGAATGGGAGGAATAGATGAACTCTAGATAGGGCAGAGAGGTTGGAAGGGAAGGGAGGGGGCATGGGGTTAGAAATGATAGTGGAATGTGATGATCATTATTATCCAAAGTAAATGTATGAAGACATGAATTGGTGTGAATATACTTTGTATACAACCAGAGATATGAAAAATTGTGCAACACAAAAGATATTTCAAGAACACAGTGGCTTTGGTGCACCTTAATGATCTGAAAAATTTGTCTTTATTTGCTACTTAATAGTTCAGTGACAAAATACATAAATGTAAAAATATAGAAGTTAGAAAATGTTTTACTGATTCTCCCTACTTCACTTAGAACTAAATAAACATGAAACACCCTTGTCTGCCTTCTACTTGCTGTTCTTGCAAAACATGTATAAGAGACTCCTCAGCATCTTCATCCTGACTTAAAGAGAGAAAATATCAGTTTTTTTCTACTAACAGATAATAATGCTGGTTATATGAGCAATAGTGATTACATTTTAAGTCTGTCATCCTGAACTATTAAGAAGCAATTAATTTCATTTTCTCTTTATATACGAGAAACTAATATTAATCACACAAAATATTGAGTATTTAGTGAACATTATGAAAGTGTTATGTACATTTCAAAAACTATATAAATGTAATTTATCATGATATCATTTTCATTATCTTCCTCAAAAAATTTTACAGGCATATCTTATTGTTTGTTCATTAATCTACAGAGAAAAAGAGCTCAGCTCTTCCTACTCACTCTAGAGTTCAGACAGAGTGCTGTATAGTGAACACATATGCTGAGCACATAAGAGTCTGTGACCTAAGAACTTTTTCTTAGAAGTTGCTCCACTTACTTTTGGAAGCAATGTCATATGTATGTATTTATATAAATTATAATACAAGTATAAAATCATATGTATATATACAAATACAGGAAAGTAGCCATATGGATGAGCACCACAGGAAAGGAAGTCTCAGGAATAGTTCAGAGAACTGCGGTAGGGAGCATACCCTAAGGGCTTCTGGAGCTCAAGATCTCATAATTAGTAAACTTTTAGAAAAATTCACCTATGCTCAGATCTATTAGATTCCAGTGTTCATGGTAACACTGCATATTTGAGGCAAGTTGCCTGTGTTACTTTCTTTTGCTGTTGTAACAAAGTACCAGAAACAAAACAGATTTGTTATGTCAAACCTGTAGGTCATATGTTGAAAATGGATGCTTTCAGAATAAAATTTGGTACCTCAGGGCTGCATTCATTTCTAGAAGTTATAGAGGAGAATCTACTTTCCATTCTTTTCTAACATCTGGAGGCTCCTTGAGATTTTAGCTCAGTGCTTGACTTCTTCATTTTCCAGCCATTGATGACTACTTGAATTTTTCTCACATCACATGACTCTCATCCTTCTGCCTTCCTCTTCCACTATGAAGAGTTTTTGTGATTACAATATGCTCACCTGCCTAATCTCAATTTCAGATGGTTAGCAACATTAATTCCTTTTTGCCTTACAACTTGACATATTCACAGATTTTAGGAGTTAGAATGTGAATGTCTTTGAGAGTTGAGAAATAATTAGTCTACCTAAAACACTTCCTTATAATACAAAATATTTGCAACTGGTAGACCTAAGATCTGGCCTGTACTAGAAGGGAAGGCCTTGCCAGTCCTAAGAGTTGAGATGACCCCTGTATTGTCCAAAGATACTTTGTCACTTCTTCTTGTATTTATTTCCTCCATTATTCTTAGAGATGTTTTTATTCAGGAATTTCTAATGAACAGTATGATGACTAAACTAATGATAATACCTAAAGTTTACATTTGAGCATTTCTCATTTGTAACATGACATATGCATTCCCATTTAATTTGGATCCAACTATTATGATAACACCTTCCAGATGAGAAAAGTGAGGTTTCATGATGATAAGCGAACTTTAAGGTCACAGCAGAATTAGCTTATGGGAATTAGGCTTTCCTTCTTGATGTTTCATTCTATTTGCTTCCATGATAAAAACATTGGCATGATATTGTCTTCCCTTTGGCTATTCTCTTCCTCCTCAGAGATTTTCCTGGACATCTCTTTTCTCTTATATATTATAATGGAGCGATATGGAGGATGTATCCTCAGCCTACTTCCCTTCTGAATGAAACATCATGTACAATGTCTTCTATGTTCAGAGTGCTGATTGCAATCAATATGCTGGTAAGTCCCAAAGCTGCAGCTATAGTATACATGTTCTGCTTCCCAGTATCAACTCATGTAATTAACTCACTTCTGCATTTCTGTAGTATAATTGCCTTCAGCCTGTCTATTTAATCTATTATGTAGTTTACCCCTTGAAGATCTGGAATGCAGCTCATCACTGTGCCTCCAGTGCCAAAGAGGTTTTATGATATCCATTACACAGTCACATGTTGTTCAATATTGTCAGCTGCTGTGTTTTCCTTTTGATAATTCAAGGAGATAAATACTGTTAGTTTTAATATTACTTAAAATAAATATGATGGACTATGGTAAGAGACTACACACACCATGCTTTGACCATCAGCAAATATAGGATAAGGAGGATGTGATGGAGGAGCATTCGGCACAAACATCACTCCAAATACCATACTTGAGTAGCATTGTTAAAGCATCTATGTAATACCACACTTTTGATAGACCTGTGAACCTTTAATGATATTTCCGTGAGAATGAACACCATGGCATTATCAAAGACCATGCTGGCATTTATAGATGATCAGATATCTGTTTCCCTTACTTATAATATATCAGATATGTTCTGGTCCATCAATCTAAAATATCCTACTACTGTGACTGATATTAAAATTATAAGTAGCCCAAGGTTTTCCTTTGGTCTATAACCCACTGTTCCTGTTTCTCCCTGTCGTATACAATCCCTGTTCCTAAACTGTTGAATCAGAAAAGGAAGGAAATAATATGTACACTTTGACCTTCCAAACTCTGGTTCCATCATTTTAGTGTTATTGTAGCTTCAAACATTTTAACTTTCACTTGTAGCCTGGTAGAATGAGGTTGTTATATGTGTTTCAAATATATATATATTTACATATATTTGAATATAAATAAATAAATAAATAAATATATATATATATATAATTGATAAATATTTTTGTGTGAATGCAGGAATGAAGGCTAGTATTACTCATTCTCACTGTGCTTTTGCAGGACTCAGGCCAATATGAAGTTCCTCATCTTGGCTTCTCCTGGCTCTTATCATATTCATAATCATAAGCAATTGTGAAGAATATATTCTTATTAATTTTCAATAGGATACAAACCTCTAGGTTATGAGAAATTAAAAGAATTTGAAAAAGAATAAAGTCAATTAAAGTAACCCAGTTTTGCAGTATATCCAAAGAGGAATTCTCAAGTTGTTTCACACACAGCCTATCTGCTCAAGTTCACAAACACTCATTCCAGCCTTGCTCAAATAAAGCTGCTGTTTTTCATCCTTAAATAAGTTGTAAATCTACTAAAATTCTACTGCCCATCTTCTGTTTTTCATTCATTCATCTGTGTTGCTGAGAAAGACGGTATTCATCTGGATGGAACTCTTGTTCTTTGTCCTCTTCTTTTTCTTCTCTTTTTCTTTATGTCTAGTGAAACTATGGGAAACTTGTCAACAAAAACTAATAATACTTCAAATAAACCACTAATTCTATGGTTATTTTAGACAACACATTGCTTCTGAGAGTACCATTTATTACAGTATGTTACTAAAGAACAGATTAGAAAAAAATCTAAGGATGATACAAAAAGAGATAATGATAGACTCTATCAGCCTATCATATATTTGAATATAAGTAGTTTTTGAGCTACTTTTAAAAATCCGTATAAAATATAAAATTTTATTTTTAATTTTCATCTCCAATCTATGGTAATGAATTTTTTCTCTATTTCACACATTTAAGAAGTATGGGTTGAATTGAATAGGTATTTGAATATAGTAAATTAGCTACAGAAAAATCATTCATTCCACCCCTTTTTAAAATGCTGTAAATAAAAATAACAAACAGTGTTCATCTGCTAAGATTTTGCCTTCAATTTGTTACAATTATAATTGCAATAAATGGTGCACTTTATATTCAAATTATAAAATTAAATGTTAACTAATTTTAAAATTAGTTAATTAAAATATTAACTAATTTCTTATATTCCCCCAGAGAGATGATTCATATGGAGGGTAAGATACATTCATTTGTTGGAAAACTGTATAATCAAACATTTATTGAATTTTTTTATTTTTGTTATTTTTAAATAAACATTTTAAGAATAAAGACACACATTGTGTAAATATTCCCTTGATGATTTTGCACAGACCAAAAATATATTTTCTCCTGATAATTCTATAAGAAAAAAACAATACTTCTGTCTGAAATGTGTGTACATCATGAATGATTAATATGCATATTGATTTTATTAATTTAAAATGCATTGGAGAAAGAACTGAATATCTTGTGCAATAGTTGGATACACATCTAAATTAGCTCCAGAACTAACCTATCTTCATCTGATAAATAATTGCCTTGGAGCAAATGATATTTCAAGTTGTAATTCTATTAAATATAAGATATGCCTAATAAAGAGTAGAGGCAGGGAATGACATATATGATACATTAAGTTTCTACCTTCTAATATTTTTAGGATTACAAAGTTAATAGGTTTAACAAACCATGATAATTAAGAAAATAAATTTAAATTTTTGGTGTCTAAATATGTATCTCAATTATTTTAAATGTATTTTTATGTTAAATGATATAGTAATTGCACATTTAAATGGTATGTAAAATTACTTTTTTATGTTCTTGGAATAGGAATAGCAGGTTTCAGACTCCTGGGTTCAAGCAAACTTCCAGTCTCAGCCTTCCAAATGGCTAGGACTACAGATCAGATATACCACACCAGCCTCATATATATAGTATGTAATAACCAAATCAGATTAACTGGCATATCTATCATTTCATATACATTTGTTCTTATACAGGAACATTCAAAATTTTCTCTATAAGCTATTTTGAAATACTTAATTATTTGTTGTCAACCATAAATATTTTAACATACTATTGAGCCAAAGAAAGTATTCAACCCTTCCAACTGCACCCCTGTACCCAATAAGCATAGTTTTTCCATTTCTTCCTCTCCCACACCCACACTGTTCCCAGTCTCTGGTAATGAGTATTCTCAGTGCTATTTACTTAAGATTAACTTTTTAGCTTTCACATATAATTGAGAACATAAAGTATTTGTCTCTCTGTCCCTGATTTATTGCACTTAACATAATGTCCTTCAATTCCATTAATGTGTCTGCAAATTCCATAATTTTATTCCTTATTTATAGTTGGGAATATTACACTGTGTATGTACACCACATTTTCTTTATCCATTCACCTATCAATGAACACCTAGGCTGATTCCAGAATCAACTAAGCCACTATGGATAGCGCTGTAATAAACATGTACACGTAGATGTCTTGTCAGCATACTCTTTCAATTCCTTTGAACATATACCCTTCTGTGGGATACCTGGAAAATGTGGATGTTCTATTTTATGCCAGATTCGTGGGACCCCAATAGACCTTCAGGAGCCGAATGTGATGCAATCACACTAGTCTTTTTTGCAAGCTCGAGCCTGGACGCACAACCGTTGTGGCATAACATTATTTCTAAATTTTTGAAGAAACTTCTGTTTTAATAATGGCTGCATTTACTTACATTCCCACAAACAGTGTGTGAGAGTCCTGCTTTTGTCACATTCTCAGGGCATTTGTTCTTTGTTTTTGAGACAAGCCATTCTAACTTGAGTGAGATGCCATTTGATTTGAATTTTTCTGATAATTTTTTCCATGTTTGTTAGCAATTTATATACCCTGTTTTTAGAAATGTCTATTCATGTCATTCATATATTCTTAAATCCGATTATTTGTTATTTTGCTGTTGTTTGAGCTCCTTACATATTATGGAAGTTAATACCTTGTCAGGTAAATAATTTGCAACTACTTCGTGCCGTTCTCTGGGTTGTCTCTTATTTCTTTTCATTATTTGTTTGACTGTGCAGAAGCTTTTTAAAATTGATGTTATCCTACTTGTTAACTTCACTTTCTGCCAAAAAAATCTCCATTCTATCACAGGAATAAGGAACACTTACATAAGAAATGCCAGTGTCCTTCATCTGTGGTGACAGCAATAATTTTAACTAAGTAAGTACTGATTGAGGGAGATTTGCTGTCAGGCATCATTCTATGCTTTTGGGGTCATATGCAAAAATAAAATTGTTGACGCCAAATTCACATCTTCATACATGTATTTTGTATAATGATGACCATCTCCTTCCACCATCCTTGCTATTCCCTTTCTCCCTCCCTTTCCCTCCCACCCCTATTCCCTATCTAGAGGTAATCTTCCTCTCCAGGACCTGAGAAGCTGTATGATTCTCAAAGGGCAAGAACAACTGATGTCAAAACAAGCCATGTCATGTAAAACTGGCAACATACTGTCAAAAATGTAAGGCACTGTTTGTTTCAAGTGTTTTATTTCTTTCCTTCAAATTAATTGTCGAACAGGTCATGAAAGTCACTTCTTTGTATATTGTGTAATGTACAAATGGATATCATATTTCCCAATGTTATATATGTTGGATGGCTTATGTGTGTATATACTGTACTGTTCCAGTGTTCTAAAAAATAACTAACTAAATAAATAAATGTACTCAACCATGGAAATAAAACAAAAACAAAAACAAAAATAAAATTGCTCAGATCAACGTTGTAACATGTTTTCCTTATTGCTTTCTTATAGTAATTTCACAGTGTTGATGTGACAGTTTATGAATTTGATCCATTTTCAGTTCATTTTTATATACTGGGAAAGACAGGAATCTAATTTCTTTCTTCTGCATATGGCAATGAAATTTTCCTGGCAGCATTAGTTGAAGACATTGTCCTTTCTTCATTACTTGTTCTTCCTGCTTTTTTCAAAAAGGAGCTTTCTGTGAATACCTGGATTTATTTCTAGATACTTTAGTTTTCTTTCACAAATAAAATGTTTTAAGTGCACTTTGAGATTTTATTCCAACAAAATTATCTATTACTAATGATGTGGAAGAGTTTGAACATGATCCTATAGGCATTAAGATAATTGAAGATATTTAATCAAGGAAGAATATATTTAAAATATTATTTTGAAGAGAAATATGAATAAAATGTCAGTGTTACATATATAGAATGAATGTAATAGGTTGGTGATAGACATAAAAATATTTATATTGTATAAGATGTCTGATAACACGTTTATTCAAGTATTTATTGAACAGTTATTAAATTGCCTTATCTGTGTGAGATTCCCTTTTGGACACTGGATTATATACACTGAAATTATCTATAAATTGGTACTATGAACCAAACCAAAGTAAAAATAGTTGTATATCCTTTCAATTTCAGAGATAATTAATTATTTTATTTTCCTGTATAGACTTAACTTGAAAATCCAGTCACTACATATATTTTTTCAATACTTCATATAACATTTTACTTCCATGAAGAGTTGGTAGGATAATCAAAGATACAAAATGAAAAAATAAAGATCATGATTTAGTGTATTCTCTGTACTTTGTGATATCTCCCTTTATAATTAATTTTGATTAGACTGTCAATTTTAAACTATTAAACTGATTGGCTAATGATTCTGGGTAAGAGATACCCATTTCTTTTCTAAAAGCAATATGTAAAACACATTCTTCTGTGCATGTTCTTTACATCTGTTTTCATATTCACAGGCTAAATTGGTGTAACCATTCCTTTAATCACTTTCTTCCCAGTTTGGATAGCACTGAAGTAACTTTACATAATAGGACCTCAAAATAATTTTATTTCATATTTTCCAAATATATGGTCCCCAATCTCAACTGCTCAACTGAATTATATAGTCAGCTTATTTCAATATTTGATTTGTGATTTGCTCCTTTTTAAAGTTTGCCATAAAGCATATCCTAAAGTTCTGAGGTCTTAAATTCTTTAGGTCAGTCTCTAAGGGAAGAAGAAAAATCTCCATTTCCTGTCACAGGAGTAAGGAACACATACATACAGAGTACCAATATCCTTTATTGGTGGTGACAGCAATGATTTTAACTAAATAAGTGCTAATTGAGTAATATTTGCTGTCAGGCACCATTCTTCATGTTGCAGATATAGCGAGGAATAAAATAGAAGATTCCAGCCTGCAAGGAGTTTACATTATACTTGAGAGAAATAGACATAAAATAAATAAGTAATGTATAATAATATCTCAAGCAGTGATGTCTGCTTAACAAAATGAAGGTCAAGGGCCTAGAGACAATTTCACATACCCTTTCTACTGTAGTGACATTTTAGAAAGTATATGACTTCCGAATGTGAGTGAAGTAGAAAAATGAAAATTCCAAAGCAGAAGAAAGGACTACAAACTCACTGTGGTTGAAATCACATGACCTAAGCAGAAGAATGATTAAGTAGAATTTGAGTAAAATTATATATTTTCCTTAATGAAACATTTTATTGTGTTGTATATCATCCAGGAATGACCTTAAATTTTAACGGGATTACTATAACATAGTACAGAATATTTGCCTAATAATTATTTCCTTATACACTGGACACAAAAGTAAACCATTGGTTTATTTATGGTATCATATTTTAAAAAACCCTAGATACTCTGTTTAAAGGTTTATTTTGTGAATGTTTTACTTTTATAATACACAAAGAATCACTTTCAGATATTGTGTTTATGCAGATTTAGGTGCATCCCAAGGCTGTGTTCAGCATGCAGCATGTTTGGAAATGGGCACTAAGAATTTGCATTTCACACTGGCTTCCCTATGATCTACATTATCATGATCCCATTCGCCACACTCTCAAGTATACCTGCACTCGGTTGTATAACTTATCAAAGGTTTCAAATGATTTCCTGGTATTTAATTTTGAGAACATTGGCTGTGGCAAACAAGTGGATTCTTAACATAAATTTACCTAGGAATATAGTGAAAATTGTTATTTTTCTTTTTTTTGACAAACATTTTTATTGGTGGAAAATTGATATTTTTCTGTGTCTAACTGGAAAATCTTAACATATGTCTTCCTCTGAGGAACATGAGACTCCAAAGACTTAAAGGAAGAAAATTAAATGCACAAACATAACTATCCAGGTACAGTGTGAGATATTTAGTACTAAACACCTAGGGTCATTTTACTTTCAATATGAGAATAATAATATTCAATATGAGAATTGAATTTCAATATGAGAATTATAATATTATCAGAAAATATCCCTGAGTTTATGAAATTTCATAAAATGTTTACATGTATCTTATGATTTAAAATATTCTAAAATCAGTGGAATAAGGCAAAAGTACATCTTAAGTAATAATCTATAGGAAACAACTTTGAAGTAAATAATGACTCCAATGTTGGTATACTAGTTGCCATTATTTAGTAGAGAACAAGTAAGATGCTGTTAAGATGTTAATAACATTTTTGGCACAGAACCATACCGTCTTCGATGTGCATATATTGAAATAGAGTAGATGGTGTTCTACAAATTATTTTTATCATGCAATGATTCTGTGCTTGGCTTACTACATCATCCATTTCCCTTTGTCTTCTTCACCCATGCCTGGATTAAAAGAAAATTAACATTTGATGGGTATATTTGTTCCTTGCCTATTTGGTGTTCATAATAATTTATAAAAAAGTTAGCTTTTTATGATTACTGTTAGTATTTATAAGGACAAGTTTAGGGCATTATTTTAAGTTTCCATAAAATTATCACATAAATGGTGTTTTATCAGCTTTTTCTTTGCTGTGACTTAAAGACCCAACCAGAACAATTGTAGAGGAGGAAAAGTTTATTTGGGGGTTCACAGTTTCAGAGGTCTCAGTACATGGACAGCCAGCTCCATTCCTTGGGGCTCCAAGTAAGGCATTTACCATTTACATTATGGCAGAAGAGTATATCAGAGGGAAGTGGCTCACAAGATAATAAGTAAGCAGAAAGAGAGAGTCTACTTGCCAAATACAAAATATACACCCCAAAACTATACCCCCAGTGCTCCACCTTCTCTAACACCAACCTACCTGCCTTCAATTACCACTCAATTAATCCCATCAGGTGATTGATTCACTGATTGGGTTAAGGCTCTCCTAACCCATTCATTTCTCCTCTGAACTGTCTTGCATTGTCTCACACAAGAGCTTTTAAGGGACACCTCACATCCAAACCATATCAAATGACATTACTTATAAAAACACATATGTGGTATTTCAATGTTAAATATTCCAGCCTCTTAGTCAAATCTTCCACTTGATAAAATCAATTAAAAATCAAATTTTAAATTCCTTCATAAAAAAGACCCCATGTTAGGATCTGAACATGATTTCAGGGACTCAGTTCCTTTCAGCTGATCTCAGTAATCACTGTACAGAACAAATAATGCAGAATGTGGAGAGAGCATGCATCTTCTTCCCTGTTTGGCAGAAATTCCCACAGTTTTCTTATTTCCTCAACCATATGTCTGACATGCACTACTGCAATAAATGGTATTAAATATAACTTAAATTTGAAGTTCAATGTAAATAATAAAATAACCTAACTTCTCTTTATAGAAATGTATGTATTATAGTGTTAAACTGACTTTTAAAAGTTACTATATTCTCATAGGTAAAATTTCCCTTCACCTTCTCATTGCCCTTCCTGCATTTAAAGCAGATCTCTTGCTCTGAAAAATTCATACTATATAAGAGTTCAACTTTTCTACCTTACCTATTTAATTTTCTTATTTTTATTTTTCTTGTCATTTGGCATATAAAGACTTTTTTATCATTTATAATTTTTTTCTAATTTTTATCATTGCATTATTTTGGAAATGTTTTCTAAGCCTCTTACATAAAAATCTATACATGTTTCTAAAGATCTATTTATCTAATTCCTTATCTATCTATCCATCCATGTATCTATATCTACACATATATATTGAATTTTTAATTCTTGAAAATTTTTTACAAAAATACCTTTGGTATAGAAACAAATACCATGAAATATTTTAATAATGTTGTAAAATCCAAATGTATTTTTTTCCTCTGGGTATCTGATGTGTTAAAGGAATTAACACTTATTTTTGAAATGTATCCATACCATGAATGGCTAAAGTATACACTGATTACATTTGTTCAAGATTCACTGGTGCTTTCACCAAGATCCATGGATCTACTGTACTTTTTTAGATGGATATTGACAATGCCGTCCTAAAGAAGCCAACACAACTTCCTAACTTTAACTAACAGTGCCAGTTAGAAATAAATAATTTCTTGACCTAATCAATTGTTGAAATTCTAATTTTTTAAAATTATAACTTATGTCTAAAAGAGTATTATGCATGTCTACATATTTAACATGCTATGTTTCAAACCTTCTCATTTATTCAGACTTTAAAGTCACAATGTTAAATTGACCATGTTAAATAAGATCAAATTTTTATTTATGTCAAATTTTTCATAATAGCTGTTATTCTGTCTTGAAATGTTTGGCATGCCATATCAATGTGAAAGGATCTCAAAAATTCTTCTTACTACCATAATAAACAGAGGAATAAAAGTGACACCAAATAAAACAGATATAGAGGAGGAATGAAGGATAATAGATTAACTGAATATTAAAGAATGTAGGAGTTTTCAGAGTCAGTAAAATCACTGTACATCAAAAATGCAAATGGACAATTCTATTTAAATTGGAAATATTGAATTTCCCTGTCCCTGTGTTATTCAAAGATTGGCAAAATTGTAGCTTGGATGCAATATTATGAAGTAGATATAAAGTTCATCTGAAATGTTTGGTGGTAATCATTGGTTCTGCATGTTATAAAACTACAGAATTATCAATAAACAGTAAAAATGTAAATGTTTTATCATATTTACATTTTTAAATGTTTTCCTAGAAGAAATGAAAACTTATTTTAAAATTTGAGAACAAAATAATGTTTCTGATTCATAAGTTTTTATCATCATTAACATTCTGTTTTTAATGGAAACTATTGTGAAATACATGAATAGGCATTTTTTTTCAATTCTCTGTAATTTTCTCATTATTGTGCATTTGAAGAAAAAGTTTCCCTAAATATATACTTTACAGGATATTTGTGATTGCCCCAACTTCCATCATTTTTTTTTTTTCTCTCAGCTGGTCACAGTGGCATACACCTGTAATCTCAGCAGCTCTGGAGGCTGAGGCAGGAGGGTCACAAGTTCAAAGCTAGCTGCAGCAATGGCAAGGTGCTAAGCAATTCCATGAGACCCTGTCTCTTAATAAAATACTAAATAGGACTGGGGATGTGGCTCAGTGGTTGAGTGCCCCTGAATTCAATCCCTAGTACCCCCCGCATTGTTTCCCTATGCATATCATAACACTACTCAGTAACCACAGGAAATGACTAAAGGAGTAGTTGAGTCTAGTGACATATTTTGTTTCCAGATGTATTAGTGCTGACAGTTGGAAGAAGAAAAAATAATCAATCCATCAAACTAAATGTAACCTCACTTTAAAACAGTCTAATAAATACCTACAATAATATAATTATTTATCTAAATCCTTCTGAGAATCAGTTTCTGCTCTGCTCTGGCTGAGATGCTGTGTTGTGAGGAGGGAATACCTGTGTTTGTGCCTAACCTGACAACAACTACTCATGATCTTGAACTATTCTGAATCCACCATAAATCTCAATGTTATCATCAACAAACTAGGTATTATGATACCTAATGACCTTATAGAATTGATGACACTATTATAAGACATGGTATATAAAACCATGATCAGAATGGTTTATGGGACTACAGCCCATCCCGCCATTGGAGCTGTGCCTGGATGTTGCTTAAAACTTTTCCTCCTGAAATATCTTTGCAGAAGCTACAGAAGCTGTAAGAGCATAATCTGGGGACTTGTGAGAAATCCAGAGAGTAAAGCCACATTGAGAACAGTGGAGTCAGAATCTTCATTTTAAAAATATCGCCCATATGATTTGTAAGACAAGAACATTGAGAGGCCAAGGCAAACAAAATTCAAATAAACAACTAGAAGAAGGAAAACTAATATTATACCAATGTGTTAGTGAGCTTTCCATCACTGGGATAAAATACCTGAGAAACAATGTAGGAGAAAAGATTTATTTGGCCCCTATTTCAGAGGTCTCAGCCTGTCATTAACTGGCTCCTAGGAAGAAACATTGTAGCCTTAGAGCATCACAGGAAGCTGCCCACATCATGGCCATCAAGAACAGAGGGAAGGACTGAAAGAGAGTGCAAGGAAGGGGCCAAGAACAAGATTCACCCTTTCTAGGACACATCTCCAGTAACCTTCTTCCAACTAGTCACCACATGAACAATTTCTACCACTTCCAATAACACCATTAAATATAAATTCCTCAGTGGATTAATCGGTTGATGAGATCAGAGACCTCATGATGCAATCTCTTTCCCAAAGCACCACCTCTGAATACTTGTTTTAATGAAGATTGTGATAATGAAAATCACAAGGACAATACCTAAATTTATATTTGAGCAATACCTATTTGCAGTGTAATTTCTACACATTCCCGTTTAACCCAGATTTAACTAATACGGTAAGAGTTTTCCAGAGACAACTGCAGTTTCATGACTTAAGCAACCTCCAAGTAGACTGCAACATTTGCTCATGGGCACTAAGCTTTGCTTCATGAAATTTCATCCCCTTTGTTTCTATAATACACACCTTAACTGGAAATATTCTTCATTTCAGTTATTCTTTCCTACTCAGAGATTTTCATCAACTTCTCTATTTTCTCTCTCTCATTACATTGGAGTGATATAGAAGATCTATCCTCAGCCTATGTCTTCTAAGGACTTGACACATCTGTCCTGTAAAATCTCTATTTTAAGAGTTTTGAATACAATCAATAAGCTGACAAGTTCTTAAGTTATAGAACTAGCATGCACATGCTTTCCCCTAATTTAAACATATGTAATTAATCTGTTCCTGGATTTCTGTTTCTGTAGTTACCTCAACCTTGTATGCTTCATCAGTTATACAGCTAGCCCCTAAAGATAAGATACCCAGCTTGCCACTGTAATGTAGTGTTAAAGGGGTTCTAGATAGTCACACATTCTTCAATATGGTCAACTGCAGTATTTTTTGATAATTCAAACATATACATACATCATGAGAATTTTTTAGTTAAAAAGTAAATAGGGTGTGTTTTGGAAGAGGAAGAGGAAGTAGACAAAAATCTCTCTAAATATTCATTCTTGAGTAGCATCCTAAAAGCACCTATGAAATCCCACACCTCTGATATGCCCATGGGCCTTCAATGATATTTCCCTTTTAAATGAACACCATGGCATTTTCATAGGCTATGGCACTTGGTATTTTCAAAGACCATCATATTGCTTATAGATAATAAGGCATTTGATCTGCTCAATTATGTAATATCAGACGTGTTATGGTCCATAAGTCTTCCACAATTATCTGTACTGTTCCTGAGCATAGGACTATAGCACTTGAGTTTCCTTCTTTGTTTACAGTGCACTGCTGCTGTTTCACACTGCAGTATACTGACACTTCTCTTTTTAAATTGTTGAAGCAGAATGTAATGAGGAAACAATGCCCATATTTTGGTGTTCCAATTCAATATCAATGATTTAAGTTTAATTGTGGATTCAACCTTTTTTTTTGTATTGGGGATTGAACTCAGGGGAACTTGACCACTGAGTCACATCCCCATTTTTGTATCTTTTTTAGAGACAAGATCTCACTGAGTTGCTAGGCACATGGCTTTTGCTGAGGCTGGCTTTGAACACACAATATTCCTGTCTCAGCCTCCTGAGGGGCTAGGATTATAGGAGCCCGTCAGTGTACCAGCGCAACATCTTTTAACCTGCATTTGTTAACTTGTGGGAAGTTGTTTGGTGATCCTTGAAGCATTATTATCTTGTGTACTTGATATGAATACTGTAGATCTACCATGATGGTGGCTAATCATGCTGGTGGAATAAATTAACAAAGAGTAAATCAGAGAAGAAAATTAAGGACAGAAAGAAGGAAAGAAGAAAAACAATCAGCACTTTCAAAATAAATAAACAGGGGTTCATTTACAAAGTTCAGACATACTTGAATAGTTATTGAACCCCATGAATCTTTGTTTTATGCACAACACACTCAAGATTTGTTTCACTTTTCATGCAACAATGAACATGTACATAAAATGATTGGATCACATAACAAAATGCAATAATTTTAGGAAATTTGTTCTGAAATTACTTAAGAAAACTTTTCATTTTTTTTCAACCCAAAGTAATCCTAATTCTCAATGTGTCAGTTCCACTATTGCATAGAAGATTCATTTAATAAACATTGTTTAAAAAACCTTAATATGAAGCTAATCTAATTTCTCCTTATGAAATCAAATCTAAAGACAAAAATGCATTGATTATATTATCTATCCAACTTTAGAGTTCAGAGAATCACCTTGAGATATTCAAATGCATATTCAAACCTGACTCATCAAACTGGGAAAGAGGAACCAGGAATTTTTATTTCAAAAAAAGAAATAATGCTACAGGTTGTGCTGATTTTTCTGATGCACTGTACCACATTCTGAGTAAAAATGCATAGGGCTGTATAATTTATCTAGATTTCACAAAATATTTTCTAATATTCCGTTCTGAGAACAAGGAATTAATTATCCAATAGCAAGCAAAGTGGATATTTATACAAAGTACACAATGAATGCAGTGAATTTTTTTCCGTGTCTAAAAAATATAAAGACATGGCTTTGATGGAGGAACATGAGTTCCTACAGACTATATGGAAGGAAATTAAACTCCCACTCATAAATACCCAGTTGCTGTGAGAAAAATATAACACTAAGTTCTTAGAGTCATAATAAACATGGGAAGAGTTTTATCATAGGATATCTAGAAATTACTGAATTTCATCAACTGTTTGCACCTAGTTTCTGACTTCAAGTATTCAAGTGAATGGAATAAGGCAAAAGTACATTTTAAATAATGATCTGGAGGAAACACATTTGAGCATAACAATGGCTCTAATTAAGTCAGGCTAATTACATTAATTTATTACAGAACAGGTCAAATATTGATAAAATGGTGAATAACATTTTTGTCATGTAACAAGCTTAAATTGCATTTGTTGGGACAAAACACATGAGAATCCACCAAAACAATTTTCCTCGTTTCAATCATTTCTATGCTCCGTGTAATCCAGAATGTGTTTCCCACTGTCTTCTCCTCACAAGCCTCCACTGACAGAGAGATCAGCATTTGATGGGTCTATTTGTTTTCCGGTCACATGGTCTTCACAATATTCTCCTGTAAAAATCACATTATTAAATTGATGT
The DNA here is from genome assembly GCF_047511675.1 of Marmota flaviventris. NCBI lineage: Eukaryota > Metazoa > Chordata > Mammalia > Rodentia > Sciuridae > Marmota > Marmota flaviventris. Next base: position 55,211,652 of record NC_092504.1, on the reverse strand, counting down.
TAGAGTTGTAGAGACAGATTGTGGGCATTCTTTCTAGTTTCCTGGATCCTGACATTATTTAGAAAAACAAAGGTGACATTTCAGTGTGCTTAAATACACCAGCCCTCTAGGGGAGCACATCACATCTCTTCTGCTCAGCCTCTGCAGCTTCTTTGACTCTTCAGTCTCAGTTTTAGTACAGGTGATGTATTCATGAACAAAGTAACATGATGTATCAGTCTATCCTTTTCTTACTAAAATCAATTAAAAATCATTTATTATGATACATATTATCTATTGATAATTTTTCATAGAGAAGTAATACAGGATTTGATGATCCCAGGTCAGGATGTGAAGGTGAGTTCAGGATCTCAAATCCTCAGGGCTGAACTCAGCAATCATTGTACAAATTGAATGTGTAGAAAAAGGATGGGCATGTTCCTTTTCCCTGTTTGGTGGGAATTACCAGAGTCTTTTGTTTTCTTGATGAGATATCTGATATTTACTTTTCAAATAGTGACTTTTATATCATATTTAAGGTTTAAATCCAAAGTTGGTAGGAAAATAGCACAAGTTCCCTTAAGAAATGTATATATCATGTCCATACTTTAAGTAAACTTTTCAAAGTAGTTTATCCCCTTAGTAAATATTTTACATCATATTTTTATCGCCTTTTTCTACATTGAATCAAATCTGTTATTGTTTAAAATTAACACTGTATAGCAGTTTATCCTCTTTTTTATTTTAATGTCCCATTCTTTTCCCCTATTACAATACTTATTTGTTTTTATAGTTCTCAGTGTTTTCAGAGCACACCTCTTTGCTCATCAGTATCTCCAATCCGTATGTTTTGTAATATCTGACATTGTGTTTTAATCATCTTTGTTTCTCTAGTATTTTCCAAAGCTTTGTGGTATAGTGTGAAGAATGAATCCTTTTTGTGTGAGTGCAGGAATAAACAGTTCACTGATTCTCACTTGTGCTTTCACAGGACTCAGCCAATATGAGGTTCCTGGTCTTGGCCTTTCTCCTGGCTCTCATGGTTTCCATGATAGTAAGTGTATCAAGAAATTGTGAAGAACGTGTTCTCAGTAACTCTCCAAAGATTCTGTCTTGCTTTATATGTGCTGGACTATATTAGCACTCATCAGAATGTGACTTTAGAAATTTAATGTTTTCGTAGGTTTAGATTCCTTGAAATAAGCTATAAAGTTTACTAAGGCCATGGAATAAATTTCCAGTATATCATCTTAGGTATTCAAATGTAATTAGCATTATATAAAAATAAAAACACTTAAAGTATTTCAGAATTAATGATACTAATAGCTTATAAAATTCCTGGAAATCTTTACTCAACAGAGGTCTTCATATTAATCTTCCTCCTCCTGCCATCCTCTCCTCTTCATTTTACATAGTGACTGAGAATTAAGTCACAAATAATATTACTTCCTGTGACACAGTAATTCTTTGAGTGTTTTAGACAACAAATTGCTTATGAGACCAGCATTTGTCACTTTTCATTGCAAAATGACATAAGGAGGAATAAAATAATAAGAAGAATAGAGAAAGGGATAATGGTAGACTCTATTATCTAATTAAGTATTTGGATCTAAATAACTTGTGAGCTACTTACAAATTATCCATATTAAAAAATCAAAAATGTCACTTTCAACTTTTGTTTCCTATCTATGCTCAAGAAAGTTTTTCTCCATTTCACACATTTAAGAAATATGGATGGAAGAGAATAGGTAATTGACTATAACAAATTAATTATGTAATAATTAATTTAGAAATAATAACAGTAGTAGTGTATCATCTACTCAAAGTTTTGCTTTCCTTCTGTTTAATTGTAATTGTGGCAAGTAGTCATTTTATAATCAATCATGAATTATAAAATTAAAATATTAATTAATTTCTTGTTCCCCCCGCAGAGTGCTGATTCTTCTGAGGAGGTAAGAGATGTCATCACTGGAAAACTATATAATCAAACTGTATTGAATTTTTAACATATTTTGTTTTATTTTCATAGAAACTATTCAAGAGAAGAGAAAAATTCCTTGTAAGTATTCCTCCTTAGTGTATGGAAAGAAACAGTGTTTCCGTCTGAAATTATATATATATATATATATATATATATATATATATATATATATATATATATTATGAATGACTAATGTTCACATTTGTTTGTGACACATTTAAAAAAGATCCCAATAGCTGCATAATAATTCCAATATAAACTCATAATGCTATTCTACAATAATCCCATTATTCCCTTGGAACTAACCTATCTTTGTCTGATAAAGCACAGAATAATTGTAGTCCTAATTATATTAAATATAAGACATACTTAATGAAGAATAAAGGCTAATTTTTTACACATATGATGTGGTCATTTTGCACCAACTCAAATTTTTAGGAATATAAATTTAATAGGTTAAGCTAAATATTTTAAATAAGAAAATTTCACTTATTTGACCTTTATCTTAACATGTAGTCTCAATGACTATTTTAAATATATTTTATTAATTTACACACAGGAAACATATATGTAAACAGGATACAATATAATCAAATTTCCTTTTTTACCAAGTTTTTCTGTGTTCAGGCTAATCTCTAGCTCCTGGGCTGGTCCATATTCCCATCTCAGTCTCCTGACTAGGTGGGACTATAGGCACAGCTACCAGGCACAGCTAAATGTGACTTTTCAGAAAATGGAAGTATCTGTCACTTCAGATGTTTATCACTTTCTTGTGTAGGGAAAATTCAGAATTTTCTACAGTAGTAATTTTGAAATATTCAATGACTTGTTAGTAGCTTGCAATGGAGCATAAGAATTTCTTTCACTTATTCAATTGCAACCTTGTACTCATTAACCATCCTTTCTCCATCTCCTTCTCCCCCACATCATTCCCAGGCTTCAGTAACCAATATTCTCATCTTTATTTATTTAAGGTCAACGATTGAGCTCCACATATAAGTAACACATGCCCTAATAGTCTCTCTTTTCAAGACATTTTCATTGTCCTGCATTTCCCTCTATGTTACAACTGACAGAATTTCATTACTTGTTTATGACTAGAAAATATTCCACTCTGTGTGCATACTGTATTTTATTTATGCACTTATCTATCAATGAACACCTAGGTTGATTCTTGATCCTGAGTATTGTGAAAAGTGCTTTCCTAAACACAGGAGTGTAAATGTCTCTTTGGCATACTGAATTTAATTTCTTTAGATATATATTCAGTACTGGAGTAGCTAGACTTTTGAGGAATTTCTATGGTGTTTTCCAGAATGGTTTTACTGAGTTATATTTCCATCATCACTATAAAGAGTCCATCTTTCCACACCAGCAGTTGTTATTCTTTGTATTTTTGGTGTGGCCTTCCTTCCTTCCTTTCTTTCTTTCTTTTTCATTCAAACCAGAGTGAGATGACATCTAAGTATGGTTTGGGTTTGATTTCCCTGAGATTAATGATGTTGAACATTGTTTTTCATATACAAGTTAGCAATTTGTGTATCCTTTTCTGAGAAATATCTAGAAAGGCCATTCACATTTTTATTGGTGCATTATAATTATACATAATAATAGAATTCATTATGCCATATTCATACATGCACCTATGTAATTTGATCAATCTTATTAAGTACCTCTCCTTTCCCTCCCTTCCTTCCTCTCCTGACAGTATCAGTTCTAATACTGCCTTTTTCATTTGTGATTTTATTTATTGGGTCTTGCTTCTTTTTTCTTGTTTAGTCCAGCTAAAGATTTGTCAATTTTGTTAATCTTTTCAAAAAGTCTCCTTTTCTTTCATCATTCATGTGTTAATTTTAGTCTCAAGTTCAATTATTTCTCTTCTCTCTGTTAATTCTTTCCTGCTACTAATTTTGGGGTTGGTCTGTCTTTGCTTTCTTGTTTATTCAGTTCCTTTGTGTATAGCTTATTGAAATCTTTTTCTGTTTTGACATACATATTTAATGCTATAAACTTGCATCTTAGTATTGATTTTGCTGTCCTAGATGTTTAAGTTTGGTATGTTTTATTTTTTCTTTCTGATTTTGTTTGGTTTGTTTGTTTTGTTATATTAATTTTATAACAGTATTTCATCCCTCCCTCTCTTTTTTTTTCCCCGGCAGCAAGGGGTATTGGGAATTAAACTCAGGGGCACTCGAACACTGAACCACACCCCAACAATATTTTGTATATTATTTAGAGACATGGTCTCACTGAGTTGCTTAGTGCCTTGCTTTTGCTGAGGCTGGCTTTTCCTGCCTCAGCCTCCAGAGCTGGGATTATAGGTGTGCACCATTGTGCCCCACTCATTTTCTCATTTAATTCTCTCATTTGTCTTTCAGCACAATGTTATTTATTTCCCATGCATTTTTACTATTTCTAAAACCTCTCTTGCTATAAATTTCATTTACTTTAGAGAAGATGCCTGCTATGATTTTAACCTTTTTGAATTTTTGAGAATTTTTTTCATTCTAACATGTCCTATTCTGGAGAATACTCTATTTGCTGAGGACAAAAATGTATATTCTGTTGTTGTTTTTGCATAAAATATTTTATAATGTGTCTTTGACCATATATGTCCAGTTAAGTCAATATGGTCTACATTATCATTTTATTCCAGTGTTTCTTTGCTGACTTTGTTTGTCCTTGTCTTCTTTCCATTCATTAAAATAGATTTTTGATATCCCAGATTATTATTTTATTAATGTCTTTCTGTCTTTTAGATTTAATAATGTTTGATTTACACAGTTGGGAACTCCGTAGTGTGGTTAATGGATATTTACAATTATTATTATTTCCCTTTGTTGAATTGACCTCAATATCATTATATAGTGACCATTTTGGCACTTGTTATAGTTCTTGACTTAAAGTTTATTTAAACTGAAATATTTATAACTACTCTGGCAAGTTTTTTGTTTCCAATGTACTGGTGAAACATTTTCTATCCTTTCACATTTAATCTTTGGTTGTCTTTATAACCAAAGAGAATTTCTTTTAAACAGTATATCATTGCTATTGTTTCTGGGTTGATTTTTTTTGTGTGTGTGTGTTTGTGTATGTGTGTGTGTGTTTGTTCTTATTTTCTTATCCATTTAGTCTCAATAATATGTGTTATTTGGGAATTTGGTCTGTTTATGCTTAAGGTAATTACAGATAAATAAAGACATACTTTGTCATTCCGTTGATTAGTTTTCTTAATAGTTTGATATACTCTTTGCTGTCTTGCTCCTCTCTTGTTTAGCTTAGTCAGTTCATCTATTTCATTTTTTTTCCAGAACTGATTGCTAGAGAGATACTGCGTTCCTTTAAAGTCATCACGTCACCTTGCTTTTTCATGCTTCTTGCATCCTTATTTAGTATTTCTCTATCTAGTTGCTCATTTTCCTCTACTAATTTTTAGAGTGTCTTTTGTAATAAAGAACATTTTGTTGCTAATATATCCTAGGAAGTTGGTTGGATATATTGTGTTGGCTTTGGTCCAGATGGATGCATTAATGTAGTATCTATCTAATTTTGTTTTATATCTATAATTCATGTTGGTGATATCTCTTTGCATCTCAACACTTAGACTGCAGAAAATTTGGAATTACAGTGCTAGGTGAGATGCAGCTCATACAGAGTAGGGCAAGGTTCACTGGCAACTCTTTGCACAGTATACACAGTAGTGAATGTGAGATGCCCATAAGGTTTTAATTGGTTAATAAAGGTATGGTGCAATGTCTAAGGCTTGTGCAAAGACCATGCAGTACCAGAGGACCCAGTATGGGCATCCACCAATGTATGAGATCTTAATTGTTGACTTCACAGGACCCCAGAGTACAACTCAACAAGTATTCAAAAAATTGCTTCTTGTGATACAAGGTCATGGGTAAAGATGTTCTCATGGCCTCAGTAAGAATAGCTTCTGAGAATGGGAGCCCAGCTGCTTCTTGGGACCAGAACAAGGAGGAGGGATATTTGATACTAGTTGGGGACATCAATATGGGCCAAGAAAGTCAGAAAACCTGCCTGACTACTTCCCAGGATCATGGATATATAGACCAAACCAATGGAGTAGGATACCTATGGTTGATAGTGGGTGGCAAGACTGCCTGGTTACTTCATGGGGAATCAGGGTAGTGGATTCTCTTTGCTTCCAGAGATGTGGAAATATGGGAAGGGCCACTCCATTGCTTTTCTAGGGATTTCTCTGGACCAAGCTGCTCAAAGTGGTAGTCCCTAATTTGAGGGAAGTTAGGCAGGATTGCTTGTCTCTTTAGTAAATCTATATTAGTTTCTGGGGGTACCAACATGAGTGGTGACAACCAGGGGCCTCCTGCTTCCTCTTTCCTTGCTCACTAAAGTCTTTCTTCATTCAAGGTTTTCTCAAGAGACAAGAGGTGGATGCTATACATGTGCTCTTCTCTTTATGAGCTGACATGTGTCTCTATGATCTGTAAAAATTCTACCATATTTCCATTGCACTTGATAATCTGCTTCAAAACTTTATTAAAATGGGTGGGGATTGTTTGATCCTTTGTTGTGGAGTGAAGGCACAAGGAACATGGAGCACCAAATCAGTCAGTCAGTCTGTCATCTTATTGGTGTTCCATTTATTTGATGTGTTATATGAACATGATATCCCCCAAATTCTCCCTCTCAACATACAAAAATAGCAATAAAATGACACCATAAAAAGTTACAAAAGGAAGGATAAGGAATGTTCTATACAAAGAATATTAAAGATATGAAAATTTCATGAGTCCAAAATTTGCTATAGATTAACAAGGGAAATGGCATGATTCTATTGAAGTTGGAAGTAGGAAATTTCTCCTCCCTGTAATATTCAAGGATTGGCAAAGTATTAGCTTAGAGGCAATATGATAACAGATTGAAATCTCGTTTAAAGTGGTTGACTCTTATCAGTGGTCTGGAACGTATTGTTTAATCACTAAATTGTCAATAAGGAGTTAATATGTAAGTTCTTTATCATTTTATCTTCTTTTAAACATTTTTCTTATTTTTAAAAAAGTGAAATCAAAACTAAAAGTTTGAAAACACAATCATGCAATTGATATATAAGTTCTTAGGACTTATAGTTATCTAATCTTTTCGTGACATTGTGAGACATTTGCAGTAACTTCTCTCAAATCTAATTTTCTCTTTCTTTTGTGAATATGCAGCGGAAATTTCAGAAATATCCATATGGATCAGACCCAGGATTCTTACCATACCAGGGATTTAACCCATATCCAAATCCATATCCATATCCATATCCTAACCTTGTGGAATATCCTTAACTTGTTGCTTGGTAACCACAGGACTTGATTAAAGAGGTAAGCTGAGTCTAGTGACTTCATCATCATCATCATCATCATCATCATCATCATCTTCTTCTTCTTCTTTTTTTTAACTTTCTGGAAATATAAATTCTGAGTGTTAAAAAAAGAAAACAAAATAAAGTCATCAAATCAAATCCAATAAGGGATTTGATAGGTCATCAAATCAGTTTAAGAACTGTATGTAACTGATGTAGCTCTTGTGAAATATACTTATCTATCTAAATAGTTTTGGGAAAAATAATTGTTTCTTCTCTATTTAAGAAGCTGGGCTCTAAGGAAGGGGATACCTGTGTTTGCATCCTGGTCATTCCTAATCCTCTCTAAACCCAATTCTTTTGTTCCTCTTTTTTTTTTTTTTTCCCTCCTGGTACTGGGAATTGAATCTATGACTGCAAGCATGCCAGGCAAGCATTCTATAACTGAGCCACACCCATAGCCCTCTAAATCTCAATTTCAGCATATAAAAATAATATTTAACCACTATATAGAATTGGTGAGACGATTATATTATATACCACCCAAAGCCTTCGATCAGATTGTGTTGTATATAACTACATGCTGCCCTGCCACAACTACAGACTACCCTACCAGTAGAGCTATCCTGAGTGCTGTTTCAAACTTTCCCTCCTAAAATGTAATCTTTAGAGCAGCTGCACATGCACCAGTAGGAACTTGTTAGAATTAAAGAAAGTAGTCACATCAAAACCTATATGGTCAGAATCTGAATTTTAGCATATCACTATATGATTCATTACACAATAAGTTCAAGAAGTCTTGCATTAAGGAATCTAATGAGCAATTACCAATTAAAGACTATAAACAAGATGTAGAAATGTTATCAATTTATTTTTAGAATTCCAGTTTTAACTATTGAAACACAACACTCCCAATGCTACGAAAAGTATTTCATTATGAAATTCAAGAATATTTTTCAGATAAAAGTGGAATGTCACAGAATTCAAACATTTATTGAAATTATATAAGAGACAGTTTCCTTTATAGGAGAGAGAGAGAGAGAGAGAGAGAGAGAGAGAGAGAGAGAGAGAGAGAGAGAGAGAGAACTTAAAGGTCATAACAAATGCATTTAATTCTTTAGCCAAAACAGGTAGGTTGCTTCTTGGTTTTGAGCCATGAGCAGAATGAGTTGGAATGCTCAGAAAATTGATGATGTATTACCATAGGTCATTGGAATACTACTTTAATCATTTTAAGTGCTTTTGGAGATTTTATTCCAGTTGAGTTCCCCATAGCTATTAATAGAGTGAAAGAGTCTGAACATGATCATCTAGGCATTATTTAAAGCTGGAAAATATTAGTTCAATAAAAGGTACAATAGACTATTATTTTAGGTAAATAAATACAAATAAAATGTCTAGGGTATTTAGAGGGTGGAATACAATAGATTAGCGATAGACATAAAAGAAATTTAAATTGTAGAAGATGATGATAATTTACATTGTTTCAGATACTTAAAATTATTTAACTATATCATCTGTGTGAGCTATTCTTTTGATCACTGGATTATATTAACTGAAATTATTTATAATGCTACTCTGTGCAAGGCCAAATATAAATTATAATAACATTAAAATTATAATCTACTCCTTTATTTTTTTGTACAGGTTTGATACGAAAATCCAGTTGCTGTATGCATTTTTCCATCCTTCATCTCACTTCATACTTCTATCAAGTTTTCATAGAGTGATTAAAAACACAATGTGGAATACATAAAGACAATAACCATGTATTTTCTGCATTTCTGATACCTGCCTTTCTGGTACCTAATTAATGTTTGATTAGACAGTCGCAATTTCAAATTGTCAAGCTGATTTCACTAATGATTCTGAGTAACACAAATCCATTTTCTTTCTCAAAGCAATAAATTTCAAGTATATCCTTATGTGTGCATTCTTTATTTCACTATAAATATTTAGAGTCTAAATTGATATAACCATTTCTTTCATCATTTCATTTTTCTGCTTTGAGTAACACTGAAACAACTTTATACAATACATCCTTCAAGTCAATTAAGTCCAATTTAGCCTTAATGTTTCATAACATCCAGAAACATGATCCCCAAATGTAACTGGATTACTTGACCAATTTATGTCAACATCTGATTTGTTCCTTTTTTTTCAAGTTTTCCATAGTGCATTTCCTAAACATCACAGTTTCTAGGTCAGTAGGGACTGACCTACAGGCAAGAAGGTAACCCCCAATCAATGGCACCTGAGAACACAAACCCTCTTCATCAACAAAGTGAGCAAAGTGTTTGAGAATACTAGCTGTCAGGTACTATTGAGGATGTCATAGGGAATGCAAAGAGACACAAAAGCCTGCCTCCCTGGAGTTTACATTGTACCTGAGGGAAGTAGACAAGAAGTAAGCCAATAACACACAGGGTCTCAGGCTAAGTTATGTGTGTTTCACAAGTAAAAGGAAGTTCAAGGACACTCGATTCAGTTTTACGTAAGATGGTAAATGACAGCCTCTCTGGCTTGCTAACATTTTAGAAAGGATATGAATTGAGAACATGAGTGAAGATGAAGAAAGAAAATTTCAAGTGAAGCAAGAGCAAGTGCAAATTGGTAGAAAAATGTTTGCTGAATTTAGGGAAACTTCAAAGAGACCTGCATAGATGAGAGGAAAGTGGCTAAAAATAAATTAAATCACAAAAAAGGGATTTGCAGATCATCAAAGATTTGTGGGTGAAGTTTACATTTGGATTGAGATAAATATCCTTTGAGAAAGACAGCATTTGATTTATATTTTAGAAGGAAGGAAAGGGTTTTAAAAAAGATCCTTTGTCCTTACACAAACCTCTAGGCCCCTATTATTTTCATACCCGTTTACAGTACTTATTCTTAATATATTTAATCTTATTTTTACACAGGAATTCATTTCTTCATTTAGTATATACTAAACAATAATTGCAGGAAATCTGGTGAACATGAGGATTTAAGTAACTCTACAGGCCCAAGTGTCAGTGCTAGAAATCTTTATATATTCTTGTAGTAATCCTCACAAGAAAAAAACATATTTATAGGCAAATGTTCATTTCATTTTCCTTTACAAAGAATGCAAATTTTTATACAATCTTTTCTTATATTTAGTCCTGTACCTCTTACCCTTTACCTCCAATGACCTGTGGTAATACATCATTAATTTTCTAAAGCATTAAACTCATTCTGCTCATTAGTCAAAACCAGAAAGCAAGCTACCTATTTTGCTTAGAGAATTGGATGCATTTGTTATGACTACTTTAAGTCTCTCTCTCTCTCTCTCTCTTAATAAAGGAAACTATCTCTATATAATTTCTAACTCTTTAAATAAGAGATATTTTTTCTTGTTGCTTTTTGCTTTTCATTTCTTTATCATTCTTAGAGAATTTTTTTATAAAGACATTTTTTCCAATGAAGACTAAAAGGGTAAAACATTAAAATCCTGATAGAAAATTTGATAATAATACCTAATGTTTATAGCTGAGCAATTTCCACATGCAATGTAATTCATATACATTTTCATTTAATCTAGTGTAGACTTTATGATAACACCCTCCATAATAGAAAACTGTGATTTGTGGCATTAAAGAAGTTAAAAGATCCATGCAACATCTGTTCATGAACATAAAACTTTGCTTATTGAAATTTTATTCCCTTTGTGTCCAGAATATACAATTTCCATGAAATTATCTCTTTGTCCAATATTATTTTTTTCTCACAAATTTTTATAGACTTCTCTATTTTCTCTTACAGATTTCATTGCAGTTATATGGGGGACATGTTCTTAGCCTACTGCTTTTCTGATTTTATACATCATTTCTCATTATCTTCTCTATTTGCACAGATTTATTTGTGGTAGATTTAAATCAATAAGAATGGTGAACACAATCAAATGTATTATATGCATTTATGAAAATGTCACAGAAAAACCCATTTTGTATAGTTAATATAAGCTAGTACTTGTAATAAAAATTTAAAAAAATTTAAGAGAAGAAATCCTGCTTCTCATGATGAAGCTCCAATGCCAAGAAGGTTCTATAGATCTTATAACCAGTCACAGTTTCCATGTTTGTAACTGCCTGGGTACACCATTAAGATACCAATTTAATGACACACCTATGATATAGCAGTAGGTTTTGGTGATATATATCTTGCATAAGAAATTATGTGATATTTTCAAAGAACATAGTAATTAGTGATTGAGAATAAGATATCTGTTTTATTAAATTCTAAGATGTCAAGTAATTTCTTGACCACCAATCTTCTAAAATGAACTTTTGTTCCTGTATGAGACTGTAACTCCCCCGAAAAAGATTCCTTACCTGTATTTATAGTCCACTACTCCTCTTTCCTGCTATTATGCACAAACCTGCAGTTCCTAACAGGTGATGCAGGAAATATGAGAGAAATAGTGTCCACATTTTGGTGTTTCAACCAAAATACAGATGAGCTAAGTTTTAATTATGGTGTTTAAATGTGGATATGAACATTCTCACCATTTTTCTTATGTGATAGGATGTTGTCTGGTAGTGTCTTTGGAGTGCGAGTTTCCTTGTTGTTCACCGTGCCATGAATATTACAGATCTATCACAACAGTGCCTCCTCATGTTCATTAAATGAATTAGTGAAGAAATAAATGAGGGGAAAAAGTGAAGGAGGGTGAGGAAGAAGACCAAATAATTTGACACTTTTAAATAACTAATGCAAGTTTCATTTTTAAGTCAGACATATTTCAATAGTTAGTGAAATCTGTATATCTTTTTTCATATTGTGAATATAGTAGAGATTGACTTTGTGTATGAGAAGAGACTATGTATCTATAAAGCTTTGAAGACACATGGAATTACCCCAAGAATAGTTAAATCAATTTAATTAATATTACATATTTGCCTTCCTAAAGCATTTATTGTATTGTATATTACCAAAAGAATAACCATAATTTTCATACAACATAACATAGAAGATTCACATAATATTATGTTCTTAAACATTTGACACAAAATCAAACCACTGGTTTTTGTATGGCATGAGATCAAAAGGCAAATAATGCTTTTAAGGGTTATTATGTGGTTACTCCAATCTGAAAATACACAAAAATTATTTTAAGATATTGTTTAACATGGTAAAGGGTTTCCATGATAAACACAAAACTAACATCAAACTGAACAGCCAAAAACTAAAAACAGGAACAAGACAAGGATGTCCACTTTCACCACTCCTATTCAGCATGGTCCTTAAAACAATAGAACAATCAGGAAAGGAAAAGAGTAAAAGGATACAAGTAGGAAAAGAAGAAGTTAAATTATCTCTGATTGCTGATGACATGATATTATATTTAGAAGACTCAAAAAACTCTACCAGAATACTTCAACAGCTGATAAGCAAATTTATTAAAGTGGCAAGACACAAGATAAACATACATAAATCAATTGATTACTTATATTACAATAATAAATCGGGTAAAGGACAAATTAGGAAAACTATTCCATTCACAATAACCTCAAAAAAATACTTGAGGAAAAATCTAATCAAGGAGGTGAAGGACCACTATAATAAAAACTATAGAACATTGAAAAGAAATTGAAGAAGACCTAAAAGATGAAAAGATCTCCCATTTTTTGGAAGGCAGAATCAATATTGTCAAAATGGCCATTCTACCAAAACTGTTATATAGACTCAATGCAATCACCATCACAATATGAATGATAGTCCTCACAGAATGATAAAAGAAGTTTTAAGATTCATTTTGAAAAATATGAGAATAAGAATAGCCAAAGCAATCTTGAGCAACAAGAACAATTCTAGAGGTATCACAATACCAGACCTCAAATTATACTGTATAGCTATAGAAATAAAAACACATGATACTGGCATGAAAGCAGACATAAATACTAATGAAATAAAACAGAAGACAAAAAGACAAACCCACACAGACACAGTCATCTGATACCAGACAAAGTTGCCAAAAACGTATCTTGGAGAAAAGATAGACCTTTTAACAACTGTTTTTAGGAAAATTGGATATTCATGTGGGAAAGAATGAAAATAGACTTCTCACACTCACCCTGTGCAAAAGTCAACCTAAAGTGGATCAAATATTTAGGAATTCGACCAGAAACTCTGCAAATGCTAGAAGACAATGTAGGCTTGACACTCCAACATATTTCCACAGGTGCTGACTTTCTTAACATGACTCCCAAAGCACAAGAAATAAACCCCAAACTCAGTAAGTCAGACATCATTAAATTAAAAATCTTCTTCATAGCAAAGGAAACAATGGAAAGAATGAAGAGAGCGGTTACAGAATGGGAGAAGATGTTTGCCACTTGCTCCTCTGATATCCAGAATATATAAAGAATTAAAAAATATTAACACAAAAAATAAATAACCAATTAACAAAAGGGCAAAAGACCTGAACACACACTTCTCAAAAGAAGAAACAGAAATGGCCAAAAATTATGTGAAAAAGCATTTAATATCCTTAACAATCAGATAAATGCAAATGAGAACTACACTAAAATTTTATCTCATTCCAGTCAGAATGGTAATTATCAAGAATAAAAATAATAATAAATGGTGGTGGGAATGGGGTGGGGTCCACACATACATTGTTGGTGGAACTGCAAATTAGTGTGAACACTCTGGAAAGTATTATGGAGATTTCTCAAAAACCTAAGAATGGAACCATCAAATGACCCAGCTATTTCACTCCTCAATATTTATTCAAAAGATCTAAATTGAGCATAACATACTACAGGGATGCAGCCACATCAATGTTTATAGCAGGACCATTCACAATAACCAAGCTATGAAACCAGCCTAGATGCCCCTCAATGCAGAATAGGTAAAGAAAATGTGACATATATACACAATGAAGTCTTAGTCATGAAGAGGGATCCATTTATGGCATTTGGTGGAAAACAGGTGGAACTTGAAACCATCATGCTACATAAAATTAGCCAGATCTAGAAAGTCAAAGTGTGAATGTTTTCTCTAATATGTGAAAGCTAGGCTAAAATAGGAAAAGAAGGAGAAAGAGAGTAAGGGAATCGCAGAAGGAGAAGGGGAAGGGAAAGAGGAGGAGGAGGAAGAAGAGAAAGAAAAAGGAAGAGAGGAGAGGGAGGAGGAAAAAGAGTGTTGGAATTACATGAAAATAGAATAGAGATAGTGAACTAGAGTAAGGGGACTTGTGGGGAGGGAGGAATGACAGGAAAAGGGAACAATGGTGGAATGACTCAGACCTAACTTTCCTCTGTGAATATGCCACAGTGAATAGCGCCTTCATGCATATATACAAAACACTAATTAAACAAAAAGTAGAAATAAATAGAAAAATCAGAGGAATAGAGAGAAGGAAACTGGGTCAGGGAGGAAGGGAGGGAAAGGAGAAAAAATGATATTGTTTAATATTGGTTCCTGGTACATTCAGAGGCACTAAGAATTTGCATTTAGACAGGCTCCTCAATGGTATCCATACTCAAGGTCCCGCATGTTATACTCTGAGTAATCAAGAACGAGATTATACAACTTATCAAAGGTTACAAGTGATTTTCTGGTATTTCATTATGAAAACATTGACTCTAAAAAGCAGTTTGATTTTAACACAAATTTGCCTAGGAATGTAATGAAAACTGCTTTTCTGTTGCCCAATGGAAGTATGTTAACACAAGCTTCCATTGAAGAATATGTGTTCCTAAAAATTCAAAGAAAGAAAATTAAATTTTCAATCATATGTACCCAGCTACTATGTGAGACTTATAATACAAAGATCACAAGTCATTTCACTTTAAATATGAAAAATTTTTAACATATAAATGACCAAAATATTTGCAAATTTTAAAAACTACTTCATTTCCTCAATATTTGAAGTCAATGGAATAAGACAATCTTTAATTTATGTAGTAGTCTTTTGGAAAAGAATTTGAAATAATGGCTCCAATTTTGTCATTGTAGCTGTGAGTTTTTATTGGAGAATAGAGAAATCATTGGTAAGAAAGTAAGTAATATTGTTGGTATAGAGTCCAATCATCTTCACTCTGCATTTGTTGAAGCAATAGATGGTGTTCTACAGATAGTTTTTATGCATTTTAGCCATATCTGTGCATGGTTTACTCATCAAGAATTTACAGTCTTTTCCAATCCTAGATTAACAAAGTAATTAAACTTTGATAGGTGTATTTGCTTCTTGCTATCTTGATTTTCACAAATCTATTATAAAATCACCTGATTAGGTAGTTATAAAGACAGGTTGGGTCCATTTTTTTTTCAGCTTCCATAATGTGATCCCATAGTCAGCATTTCTTAAAAATCAAATGTGACATTTCCATGGGAAGCACACTGTCTCTCAAGGCTTCGATCTTAAAGTTGAGATGACTTTGATTTTTATTTTTCCTCTATTTTGTTCTTCAATAATCTGTTAAAAGGAAGTTGAGAGTTGGTGACAAGATATTGTTTTGCCTCAGGAATCACTGAATCTTCTTTAAGGCTCACATCACTTACTGATGGTTACTATTTAACATGGAGGAAAATTTAGAAATATACCAAGTCTTTCATTAATTTCAAATGAGGGCAGCAGTGTTCAGAGGTTTGTTCACATTTCAACAGCTGGTCTGGGTTGAGAAGGAGCAGGCAGGACTCCCACAGCCCAGCAGTGTCTGGACTCCCCATACTTCTCCTCACACTGAGGCAGGCTACAGGTTTTGACTCTCTTGAAATCTAATTTAAAATAAACACCTGTTATCTTTTACATTCTGAATATATTATTAATAGAGGTTTGTAATACAGATCAAAGAATTTTGAAATCATTTTCAAGAATATGAATTAGTCAGTATTTTGGTTTTGTTTATTAGTTGATACCTAGAATTATGTTGTGTATTGGCTAGTACTCAGAATATACTGGTTAAAGTGTCACATAAATAAACAAATGAAATATTTACAGTTTGACAAGTTATTGTTTTACTTCCATATTTTTTAAATTTTATATATATGACAGCAGAATGCATTACTATTCATATTACACATATAGAGCACAATTTTTTATATCTCTGGTTGTACACAAAGTAGAGTCCCACCATTTGTGTCTTCGTACATGTACTTAGGGAAATGATGTTATCTCATTCCACTGTCTTTCGTACCCCAATGCTTCCTTCCTTTCCCCCCTCCCCTTTTCCTTTTGCCCTATCTAGAGACAAGCTATTTAATGACATCAACTAAAAGAACCTTCCTCATATTAGAAAACATGATTATAATTGTGTTTGGTTGTTATTAGTTACAGTGCTGGGGATTAAGACCAGGGCCTGATAAATACTAGACAAGTGTTCTACCACCAAGCTGGACCCTCAGGCCTAGAAAACAGTTGCATTACTTTTTTCATTTTTTAAATATTTTGTTTTAGTTGCAGTTGGACAAAATACCTTTATTTTATTTTTATGTGATGCTGAGGATTGAACTCAGCACTGAGCACGCACTAGGTGAGCTCCCTACTGTTGAGCCCCAACTCCAGTCCAACATTACTTGTTCTTAATAGGTTTCATTAGATTCATAGGCATGAATTTATGTTTCTACATATTTTAATTGCTCTTTTCCTATTGTATGTGACAAGGTAAATAAATGCAAAAAATATAGAATTTAGGAAATGTTTACTGATTCTTCCTACTTCTCAGAGAACTAAAAAAAATGAAGTGCCACACCCTTGCCTGCCTTCTATGTGTGGCTCTTATAAATTGTGTATGTCTAAGAGACTGCTCTGCATCTTCATCATGACTTAAAGAGAAAATATCAGAACTTTTCACTATCAATAAATGTTAAGTGGTTTTATGAGTAATAGTGATTGTATTTTAAGTCTGCTATCCTGAAGTATTAACTAGTAATTAAAGACAACTTTTCGGATTGTTAAAGTGCACCAAAACCACTCCGTTCTTGAAATATCTTTACTGTGGTTTTGGAGTTTGAGTTTTAGTTACATATGGAAAAGTGTGCATTTTACTCTGTGTGTTGACTGACTTGAGAACTCACATTTCTTTGGCAGGCTTCATACATCATGGTTTACCAAAGCAATGTTACTTTCATCATACTTAATAACAATAGTTCTGAATCCCTAATGATTAGCCACAAGACTAAATATGTAACAAATATATGACCTTGTATTAGGAAAGACTGGCCAGAAGTTGTAACTGCAATTTAATAGCTCTGGTGCCAAGTGTAAAATACATAAACTTGTCTGAGTTTCATTTTCTCTTAATATATGAGGAACTAATATTAATTACACAAAATATTGAGTATTTAGTGAACATTATGAAAGTGTTGTATACATTTCAAAAATATATGTGTAATTTTTCAACATATCATTTTCATTATCTTCCTCAAAAAATGTTACAGGCATATCTGATTGTTTTTTCATTAATCTACAGAGAAAAGCAGCTCAACTCTCCCCACTCTCTCTCTCTCTCTCTCTCTCTCTCTCTCTCTCACACACACACACACACACACACACACACACACACTGCAATTTGTCATTCAGTTGCCTCACAAGTTCTAATAATGCTCAGAGCCTTTGACAGCTCATCATTCTATATCTCAAGCATGTATTTTGAAAGATTTGGGCAGATCCTTAAAGTTTTAACCAAGTGAAGATTAATTTCAGAAAATAAATTTTTTATATAAAAATGAAGTAAAATTAGAAGAGTTCAGTTTGCCTATTTCCTGTCCCAGTGCATCCTAGCTGCTATCCGAATGTCATAAACCTGTGTCTGAGAAACAACAGAAATGCACTTCTCACAGTTCTGGAAGTTAGTGAGGGTCACTTGCATTTTTCACAAGTGCCCAATTATTTTCAGTCTCTTCACATAGTAGAAGATGCAGAAACTTCTCCGGGATCACTTTTATAATGCCACAAATCTCATGCATGAAGACCCAGCCCTTATGATTTAATCACCACCCAGAGGTTCCACTTGCAAGCACCATCATCTGGGGCATTTATTTGAATAGATGAATTTTTAAGGGACGTAGCATTCTGAAGCTTCTCCCTTTGACTGTTATACTTGAATCATTTCATGCCAATAATTAGTTTCCATCCTTTCCGTTCACAAAATGTGTTTACTCAGCAAAATAAAAGAAATGATGAACATCATTTGATTATGGAGATGGAACAATATATTTGTCATCAGTTTCTAAGAAATCTAGGATAATACTAGATTATCTTGAATACTCATATCAGGGAAAATCACTTCAGCTTTCAATTTTTACTTCTTTTTGCTTGAGAGAAGATACCAGCTAATTGATATGAATTAAAACTTATTATAAAACCAAATGACATATTTTTCCTCTCAAATACTACTATTAAATATAATATCTTTCAATATCTTTAGAAACACTTATATACATCTCATTCATTATTAGAATATACAATAAGTGTATTGATTTTATTAAAAAGCTTGAGTGCCCAAAGAATTGCAAACAGTAAGAAACACAGTAAAGAGAACAGGATTTGCTCCAAAGATAGAACTATCATATGTTTAATTTCTAGAACACGAGGAAAGTTTTGCAAATGAACCCACATAAGTAAAGTTTTGTAAAGGTCATTTTCCAAATAAAAATAAAAACAAACAGGAATTTTACTTGGTCTTCTAAATCAACCAAAATTATAACACTTGTTATTTTTAATTTCTGTATAGAAGAAGCTAAAATTCCTTTTCTTTCTCCAGGTAAGGAACATTGTTAGCAGTACAACATTGTGGAGTCTAGTGTTTGGTAGTCCATTTTGTACAACCCAATCCTCAACTGTTATAATGTGCAATAGATTTGGAAAGAAATACACCAAAAATATGTACCAGTGTATGTTGGGGTATTGTCAGCAACTTCAAAAATTTTGCTCATGTTTTTCTGGACATCACTGAGTAGTGGTGTCAAAATATGAAGTTACAATAAGTTTACTGTGAATATTGACTTGTCTTTTATTTGAAATTCTAGAATTGAAACATAGTGCTATATAGTGAACAAATATGGCTGAGCACATAAGAGTCTGTTACTTAAGAACTTTTTCTTACAGTTAGAAGTTGCTCCACTTGCTTTTGGAAATAATGTCATATGTATGTATTTGTATAATTCATAATATAAGTATAAAATCATATGTATATATACACACACAGGAAAGTAGTCATATGGATGAGCACCACAGGAAAGGAAGTCTCAGGAATAGTTCAGAAAACTGTAGTAGGGGACATACCCTAAGGGCTTCCAGAGCCCAAGATCTCATAATTAGTAAACTTTTAGAGAAATTCACCTATGCTCAGATCTATTAGATTCCAAAGTCCATGGTAACACTGCATATTTGAGCCAAATTGCCTGTTTCACTTTCTTTTTGCTGTCGTGACAAATTACCAGAAACAAAACAGATTTGTGTGTCAAACTTGTAGGTCATAGGTTGAAAATGGATGCTTTTAGGATAGAATTAAGGAGCCACAAAGCTGCATTTCTGGAAGCTACAGAGTAGAATCTACTTTTCATTCTTTTCTAGCTTCTAGAGGATCCTTGAGTTTTTTAGCTCAGTGCCTGACTTCTTAATTTTCCAACCATTGATGAGTGCTTGAATTTTTTTCGTATCACATGACTGTCATCTTTCTGCCTTCCTTTTCCACTTTGAAGAGTTTTTGTGATTACAATATGCTCACCTGCCTAATCTCAATTTCAGATGATTGGCGACATTAATTCCATCTCCAACCTTAATTCCCTTTTGCCTTATAACTTGACATATTCACAGATTTTAGGAATTAGAATGTGAATGTGTCTGAGGGTTGAGAAATCTTAGTCTGCCTAAAATACTTCCTCATAATACAAAATATTTGTAACTGGTAGACCTAAGATCTGGCCTGTTCTATAAGGGAATGCCTTGCCAGTCCTATGACCCCTGTATTGTTCAAAGTATTTTCTCACTGCTTCTTGTATTTATTTCCTCCATTATTCTTAGAGATTTTTTTTATTCAGGAATTTCTAATGAACAGTATGATGACTAAACCATAATGATAATATCTAAAGTTTACATTTGAGCAATTCTCATTTGTAACATAACATATGCATTCCCATTTAATTTGGATCCAACTATTATGATAACACCTTCCAGATGAGAAAAGTGCGGTTTCATGATGATAAGCAAACTTCAAGGTCACAGCAGAATTAGCTTATGGGAATTAAGCTTTCTTTCTTGATGTTTCATTCTCTTTGCTTCCATGATAAAAACATTAACAAGATATTGTCTTCCTTTTGGCTATTCTCTTCCTCTTCATAGATTTTCCTGGACATCTTCATTTTCTCTCTCATAGTATATTATGGTGATATGAAGGATGTATTCTCAGCCTACTTCCCTTCTGAATGAAACATCATGTACAATGTCTTCTATGTTCAATGTGCTGAATACAATCAATATGGTGATAAGTTCCAAAGCTGCAGCTCTAGTATGCATGTTCTGCTTCCCAGTGTCAACTTATGCAAATAACTCACTTCTGAATTTCTGTAGTATAATTGCCTTCAGCCTGTCTATTTAATCTATTATGTAGTTTACCCCTTGAAGATCTGGAATGCAGCTCATCACTGTGCCTCCAGTGCCAAAGAGGTTTTATGATATCCATTACACAGTCACATGTTGTTTAATATTGTCAGCTGCTGTGTTTTCCTTTTGATAACTCAAGGAGATAAATACTGTTGGTTTTAATTTTAGTTAAAATAAATATGATGGACTATGGTAACAGACTACACAAAATGCTTTGATCATAGGCAAATATAGGAGGAGAAGGAGGATGTGATGGAGGAGCATTCAGCACAAACATCACTCCAAATACCAAACTTGAGTAGCATTGCTAAATCGTCTATGTAATACCACACTTGTGATAGACCCGTGAACCTTTAATGATATTTCTGTGAACACCATGGAATTTTCAAAGACCATGCTGGCCTTTATAGATGATCAGATATCTCTTTCCTTTACTTATAATATATCAGATATGTTCTGGTCCATCAATCTAAAATATCCTACTATTGTGACTGATATTAAAATCATAAGTATCCCAGGGTTTTCCTTTGGTTTATAACCCACTGTTCCTGTTTCCCACTGTCTTATAGAATCCCTGTTCCTAAACTGTTGAAGCAGAAAAGGAGAAAAATAATATGTACACTTTGACCTTCCAAACTCAGGTTCCATCATTTTAGTTTTATGGTAGCTTCAAATATTTTAACTTCCACTTGTTACCTGATAGGATATGATTGTTTGGTGGATCCTTGGAACATCATGTTGGTAGTTTGCAAAGTTGTGAATATCACAGGTCTGTTGCAACAGTGGCTAATAATTTTGGTTACAGGAATTAATGAAAAATAAGTGAAAGAGGAAAGTTATGGATTGAGAGAAAATAAAATGAAGGGAGGCAGTCATCTCACTTGTTCAAAATCACTAAAATCAGGTTCATCTTTAAAAATCAGTCATATTGCTGTCTGAGGAGGACTCAGGGAGCCAGTGTGCCTTTTGACCTGCCACAGCCACACTTCTGGATGTCTGCGACTTCTGCACCTTTGTCCAGCCCTCAGTAAGACTTCATGCCCCCAGAGTAAGCTAATTCTTCTTCCTTTGGTTCCTGCAATTGAACCCAGTGTTGCTAATCACTGAGCCACATCCCAGCCCTTGGAGACAGTCTGGCCTAATTGTCCAGGCTCGCCTACTATTGCTGCAGTCCTCTGGGGATTACAGCTTTGAGCATGCCCACCCTGGCCTCAGCTAATTGTTCACATGAAGATAAGACTAGCATATTGAGTCGCCAGTGGGGGTAGAGAACCCTGGTCTCATGGACCCTATTAGGCTACTAGGATGCCCACTAAAGAGGACGTGCAGGGGTGAAATGGGAATGTGGTTTCCCCTAGAGGCATTATTACTGGGTACCCTTAACTATAGGCCATTTTCAGAATGCCTAATTTCTAGTGGCCAGTAGGTTTGACATTCATGTTCCAATTGGGGAAATGTCCAATCCTAACCCTCAGCTACAGAGGGAATTCAGAGAGTTACAGACTTTCAGTGTTGCCTAGGTTCCCTGTGCCTTTGATTCTCCCTTTCCAAAGGGCCCCCAAGGGAGACTGGGATTGTGGGGAACTGCCAGAGCCTTAGCCATTGCTGAGATCTGCTTGGGAAGGTGGCTCCCTGCACTGGACATCCTCCGACCAGGGCCAAGTAGTTGGCATTGCAGGCAGGAACTACAACCCAGCTGAACATTGTCTTTAATAAACTGTTTTTTTTGAAAAAAAAATCAGTCATATTTTAATACTTAGTAGACCTTATATATCTTTTGTTCCACTGAACATATATTAGAGATTCATTTGGTTTTGCACAATAATGAAAAAGAGCATGTGTCTAGGATGATTATACCACATGAAAAGTCATTTTAATTGAATATGACTGTATTAATTAATTTATTTAAGAAGACATTTAAATTTATTGTATATCAACTGGGGAATATCCCTAATTCTCAATCTCAAGACACATAATGCATTGATTATTTGGTTTCTCCAACTTTGTAGTTCACAATCAATCACCAGGACACGAGTTCAAATGTGTGTTCCTAGGGCAGCCTCAGGAATTCAATCCATCAAAATGGAAAAAAGGATCAAGAATACTTGACCAGTGTAATTTCACATCATGCTCAATCACAAGAATGAGATCCTAATTAGAATAAGTTATACTCCATGTATGTCAAAATATATTCTACTGTCATGTATATTAAAAATAACAAAGCTAAATAATATGAAATAAGAAAGTATCTTCATGTTGTGGAGACAAAGAAAAAATTATTAAATAGCACAATGATCACTAAAATTTAAGTAATTTGTTGGTAAAGTGGACTATATTAAATTAAGAACTTTTGTTCATCAAATGTCACTAACAGAAGAGAACAAAGTTAGCCACAGAGAAAAAGCTATTTGCAACACATGTAAAGGATGGTCTGTCCACAATATATAAAAGTTTTTCAATCCCACAAAATATATACAGACAACTCAATATATCTTCTTTACAAATATATTATCCAAAAAACTAATAGCCTATGAGAGGTGCTTAGCCTAATTAAAAATTAGGGAAACACAAATTGAAAAAAAAAACCCATCTACCCATTAATTATCAATTCCAGCCCCGGCATATCCCCAGAGAAATTCAAGTATGTGTGTATAAAAAGACATTTTCAAGAATGTGTACAGCAATGTTATTTGTAACAACACCAAATTTGAAGCAACTCCAATGTACTCACAGTAGAAATTGTGGTGCACACCATTCAGTGAGATACTCTACAGCAATAGTGACTGAAAAAAAAATCTCAGAAACATACAACAGAAATAAATTTTCCAAACATTAATTTGAGCACAGAAATTCAATACAAGAGAACACATAGTATGTGACTTCACTTATATAAATACAGGAATAAGAAAAACTAAACCACAGGTTTGGAAGCCCACATAGTAATGAAATAGTGAGGGAATATTCTGTGAAGGGAACCTAAGTTTGGAGATGATGAAAATGTCCGATTGGTTCTAGTAATGGATTATAATGAGCAGTGTGCTTATGATATCTACACTCTTTTATGTGTGCTATATTTTATATTTTTTAATTCAGCAATTGTTTGTGGGATTGCACATTATTACAACTATTATGCAAATCAGTATGGAGGTTTCTCAAAAGACTAGGAATGAAAGCATATGACTCATTTATACCACTTCTTGTTATCTGTGCTAAAGAATTAAAGTCAGCATACTATGGTCATACATGCATACCCATGTTTATAGAAGCACAATTCACAATAGCCTAATCATTAAACCAGCCTAGGTGTCCATCAATGGATGAAAGGAAAAGTAAAATGTGTTTTATATATATACACAGTAGAGTTTCATTCAACCATAAAAGAGAATGAAATTTCAGGAAAATGGATGGTACTAAGAGCATTATGTTAGATGAAATACACCAAACTCAGAAAGCCAAGGGTTGTACATTTCCTCTCATATGCAGAAGGTAGAGAGAAGACTGAAAAAAATTGGGGGAATTTCCTGACAAGAGAAGGGAGACGAATAGAATAGAAGAAGAGGACCAGGAAGTTGGAGGAAAAAGGGAAAGGGAAAATATTGGGGAACAATGAAACAGATCAAAATATATTATTATATTGTATTCATGTACAAATATATAAGAATGAATCCCACTATTACACATAATTGTAATGCACCAATAAAAAAATTCAGCAATGCCCTAAAACAAAAAACAAAAAACAAAAAACAGAATTTGCATTTCAAACAAACTCCCATTTGGCACTTATTCTGGTGATCACATGTGTGACAATCTGAGTTAAAATGTCATGTGCTATATAGTTTATCAAAATATTACCGATGATTTTCTGATATCATTTCTGAGAACAAGAAATTATCTAATCAGCAGCAAGTAAGTGGATTTTTGCATAATTTTTCCTATGAATACTGTGAATATTTTCTCCTTTGTTCACTGTAATCATGTAAACACACAGACTCTGCTGAGGGACATGAGTCCCTAAGGATGCAAAATTAGTAAATTAAATTTCCAATCATAAGCACCCAGTTACTATGTGAAATATATGGCACACAGTGCCTTGGGTCACTGTTTACATGAGAACAGTTTTATCAGAGATCATCTCCTAATTACCGAATTTCAGCAAATATTTGCATCTAGTGCATGACTTTAAGTTTTCTAAAATGAATAGAATAAGGTAAAAGTTTCAAACAATGATCTGTAGGAAACACAATTGAGATTAGTAATGACTCAAACTCTGCCATATTGTTTATGATTTATTACAGAACAGGTAAAATATTGGTAAATGGTAACTAATATTATTGGCATAGAATCTTGCCATCTTGGAAGTACATTTGTTGAAACAGAGAACATGATGATCTACCCAGACAGTTTTCATCATTTCAACCATTTTGTGCTCTGTTTGCTCCAGAATGTGTTTCCCATTGTCTTCTCCTCACAAACATCCACAAATAGAGGGATTAAACTTTGTTGGGTCTATTCGTTTCCTGGTCACTTTGTTTTCATGAACTTTTATTGTAAAACCACATTGTTAAATTGATGTTAGAATCCATAGAGACAGATTTCCGGTGGTATTTTGAGTTTCCTTCTCATAGTGACCTCATACTGACATTATTTAGGAAAACAAAGGTGGCATTTCAGTGTCTTTAAATACACCAGCTCCCTAGGGGAGCACATCCTCTCTTCAGCTCAGCTTCCACTCAGTTCTCCTGACTCTTGAGTCTCATCTTGTATACAGGTAATGTACTTATGTACAAGGTAACACGAGGTCTCAGTTGAATCTTTTCATACTAAAATCAAATAAAAATAATCATGTGTATCATCTATTGATAATTTTTCATAAAGAAACAATTAAGGATTTGATGATTCCATGTCAGGATCTGAAGGTGAGTTCAAGACTCAATTCCTCTGTGCTGACCTCAGCAAACATTGTACCAAGTGAATGAGGTGGAATGAGAACCTGTGTGTTCCTTTTCCCTGTTTGGTAGGTTACTCAGAGTCTCCTTATTTTCTTGACTAGTTATATCATGTTCACTTTCTCAATAATGACTTTGATATGTGCCTTAGAGAGTAATTTTAAAGTTGATAGGAATATAATGTAAGTTCTTCATTTTAAAATGTTTTTCTCCATGTTGTAAGTTTTGCAGTTATTGTATTCCATCAGTGAATATTTTCCTTCATCTTTACATAGCCCTTTTCTGCATTGAAACAGATCTGTAATTCTTTAAAATTAACACTATATAATAGACTTCTCTGTGTTTTATATTTGTTTTCTTTATATTTTCTATTTCATTTTCCACTTTCCATAAAATAATATTTTTTTACGATTTCAAATTTTTGTCATTGTGTTTTTTGGGAAATATGTTCTCAAACTCCTTAAATTATGTATCAGTATATACTTATCTTATAGATGTATATCTATACATCTGTTTATTTATCATCTGTCCATCTTCTTCCATCTATATGTATAAAAAACACTTAGTTTTAATCTTCCCTTGATCCCCTATTTAAATTAACATGGGAATAAATTCCAGTTTCTCAAAGTAGCTGAAAGTACTTTTTTTCTGTACCTATTTTCAGTTAGAGGTTTCTTTTAACAATATTTTCAGTGGTCTAATTCTCAAGAAAGAAAACTGATTTGTCTTCAGTGACTCTATTATAATGCCTGTCCCTGTTGTTTATTGTGCTACTTTCTAAATTTTTTATATTATGCCTTCATAAACATCCATCATGGCATTATCAAAATTCACATAGTCTTACCACCATAGAAATGGTCTTCTTGAATCCAGTTCTGGCCTCCTCACATGCTGCACTATTTGCACTTTGGCCTGGTATCCTCTTTCACGTACTCTTATTTCTTATCAGTCTCCCCAAAAGTCTCTACTCATCCATAATCAACTCAAATTTTACTCTGATTATCTTTGTATATTTAAAATATCAACTCATGTGCTTTTATACTAATTTAATATTTTCATATCAGAGCACACCCTGTTAGTTGTCAGAGTTCCCTCCAATCCTTCTGTGATGTCGGGCCATGTGTTTCAACTATGTGTCAGAAATCTCTAGAATGTTTCTCAATGCTTTGAAGCACAGTGGGAATGCTAAATGCTTTTTACATGAGTACAGGAATGAAGAGTTATCTGATTCTCACTTGTGCTTTTATAGGACTCCAAAAAATATGAGGTTCCTGGTCTTTGCCTTTCTCCTGGCTCTCATGGTTTCCATGATTGTGAGTATGTCAGGGAATTGTGAAGAATGTGTTCTCAGTGACTATTCAATGCTTCTGAATTATTCCTTGTGATGTGAAATTTTACATTGCATTGATCAGAGTCTGACTTTATAAAATGAGTGTTTTTATATGTCCAGATTCTTTGAATTAAGCAATTTAACTTTACTAAGGTCATAGAATAAATCTTCAATGTATTATTCAAGGCACTCAAATCAAATTGCTTTATATAAAGGCAAAAATATTTAAAAGTGTTCCAGAAATAGTGAAACAGAGAGCTCAAGTGAAGTGTAGGATATAAATCTCTAGGTGATATGGAGTCAGAAGAGTTTGATCAAAGTCCATTAAAATCTAACCCAATTTTGTAATATGTCAAAAGAGGAATTTCAAGTCATTTTTCACATAGCTTATCTGCTCAAACACTCATTCCCAGCCTTGGAAATAAAATAAAATGAAGCTGCTGCTTTTCTTCCTTAAATAAGCTGTAGATCTACCAAAGTTCCAGTGCCAGGCTGTGTTGTGATTTACTGCTCTGTGTCACTGAGAAAGTCCTATACCTGAGGGAGATCTGTCTTCATATTCTAATTCCTCCTCCTTTCCTCTCCTCTTTTTACTTAGTGACTAATAGCATGTCTTCTAAAAAAGAAATCAGTCACTAGTTCTATGGATGTGTTGGGCAAAAAGTTGCTTATGAGACCACCATTTATCAAAATTTTTTAAAAAGGACAGAAGAGGAAAAATTAAAATCTAAGAAAAACAGAGAAAATAATAATAGCAGACTCTATCAGCCATTCAAATATTTGAATACAAGTAGGTTTTGAGTTACCTGCAGATTATCTATATTAAAATTTCATTTTCAATTTTCATCTCATATCTATGGTGCTATAATGTTTCTCCATTTCACACACATAGGAAATATGGGCTAAAGTAAAATAGGTATTTGGATATAATAAACTAATTATAGCAAAAGCTTAGTTTGTGCTCCTTTTAAAATTACATTGAACAAAAATAACAAGGTGAGTGTATCATCTACTCAAAATTTTACCTTCATTCTGCTTAATCATTATTGTGAGAAATTATGCCTTTCTATATTAAATCTAGATTAATAAAATTGAGATGTTAGCTAATTCCTCCTTTTCTTTTCTTCCTAGGGAGCTGATCCTTCTGACAGGGTAAGATAGTTCCAATTACTGAAAATATTTTACTACAGCATGTATGATATTTATTTCTTTGTTTATTTATTTATTATACTGGGGATTTAACCCTGGTTTGCTGTACTACTGAGCTACACCCCCAATTCTTTTCAATTTTTGAGAGAGAGTCTCACAAAGTTACTTAGGGTCTAAGTGGTGAGTCTGGTCTCAAACTTGTGATCTTCCTGTCTCTGCCTCCACAGCTGTCAGGGTTATACATGTGCACCATATCTGGCTCATCTGGCTCATAATTTCAATTTTAATCTTTTTCTTTCTTTTTTCCCCCACATTTTACAGAGACATCATAATCACAGAGGCGGCCACTATGTAAGTATTCCCCTGGTAATTTTGCAAAGTCCAAATATATTTTCTCCCTAGTGTCTATTCCATAAAAAGAAACACCTTTCTTTGAAATGTGTGTATATTGTGACTAAGTAATATAAATGTAGATTTCATTAATTTATAACACATTGGAAATGATCCAAATATTTTTTTAAAAATACTTCATCATTTATATATATATAAAATACATATAAATACATGAAATACATATATATTTTTGAAATATATATTTCATATTTAATATATGAAATATATATAATATATAATATGTATATATAATATATATACACATATATACATATATAAAATATAAATATATGAAATATATATAATATATATTAAATATATATAAAATATAAAATGTATAAAATATATATGGAATATATAAATATATATATAATATATTAAAATATATATTTATATAAAATATATAAATATATATTATATTTATATAAAATATATAAATATATATTATATTTATTTATATATTTATTTATATGTGGTGCTGCGGATCCAACACAGGGCTTCACACATCCGAGGCAAGTGGTCTCCTGCTGAGCTACAACACTAGTCCACATCCACGTATCTTGGATATTAATTTAGATGGACACACATAATGCTACTCAAAAGAAGCCAAACATTCGCCTGGAATTTAACTATTTTTATTTGATAGTTTTCTAGAAGTAATAAATGGTTTAAATTCTAATTCTATGAAATTTGAGATGTGCTTAATGAAGAATAGAGAAATATAATGACTTATTGAAAGTAGTGAATTTCTACCTTCTGATGATTTGAGGGTTATAAGTTTATTATTATTTATTATTATATACTATTATATATTATTAATTATTATAAACTAACAATATCAAATGATGTAAAATTTTCATTATTTGACATTTAACTGTAGTCCCCATGACCCTTTGTTTTGAATACTTTTGATTTTGATTTGACACCTAGTATTATACATATAAAAGGGATACAACATGGTTTTTCCTTTCTTCTCTTTTTATATTTGTAATTGGGTCTTTGTATGTTGCCCGGCAAATTTAGAGCTCCTGGTTCAAATGATCCTCCTACCTCAGCTTTCTGACCAGGTGGCACTGTAGGCACAGCCATCAGTGTTGCTTTATGTGATATATATATATATATATATATATATATATATATATATATATATATATATATATGGGTAATGATCAGACAGGGAGACTGATATATTTATCAGCTAAGACGTGTAGTACTTCTGGTTTAGGGAACATTAAAATTTTTCTATTGTAGCAATTTTGAAATATCTTTTTTAACCATAGCTGTTCTACTTATTCCATTGCAAACCTGTACAGTTAACCATCCTCTTTCCATCTTTCCATCTCTCTTACTGCTCCGAAGCTCTGTTAATCATTATTCTCATTTTTATTGCCTAAGATAGGACAAAATGTTTAACTTCCACATGTGACAGATGCAGTATGTTTCTCTCTGTTCCTGGTTTTTTCTTCATGTCCTTCAGTTCCCTTTATATTTTTATGCAAGACAGATTTTCATTATTTGTTTATTAAGCTAGAAAATATTCCATTGTGTATATATACATATTTTCTTTATCCTTTCATCTATTGATGAACACGTGGGCTGATTCTAGATATGGAATGTTGTGAATCACACGCCATGAAAGATGTCAGTGTAGATGTCTTTTTGGCATATTGGTTTCGGTTCCTTTGCATATACCCATTAGTATGATAGCTGGAACATATGGGTGTTCTATTTCAAGATTTTTGAGGAACCTCTGTACTGGTTTCCATAATGGTTATACTAAAATACATTCTTATCTGCATTGAACAAGAGTCCTCTTTTCCTTAGCAGCACCTGTTTTTCTTTGGGGGCGGGGGAGAGTACTGGGCATTTAACTTAGGGGCACTCAAACACTGAGCCACATCCCTAGCCCTATTTTATATTTTATTTGGAGACAGGGTCTCACTGAGTTGCTTAGTGCTTCCCTTTTGCTGAGGCTGGCTTTAAACACTGGATCCTTCTTTCTCAGCCTCCAGAGCCACTGGAATTATAGGCATGTGCCACCACACCTTGCCAATTTTTTTGTTTGTTTTTGAGAGCAGCCATTTTATCTAGAGAGAAGTGTCATTAATGTTTGGTTTTGATATGAATTTCTCTGATCTTAACGATGTTGAACATTTTTTAATGTATTTTAAAAAATTTGGATATCCTGTTTGAGAAATGTCTCTTCCGGTTATTCTCCAATTATTGTTATTATTTTTTTTATCAGATTGCATACATTTTGCTGTTATTTAGCTCCTTACATAGTCTGGAAATACGATGAATACTTTGCAAATATTTTCTCCTATTAGGCAAGTTGCCTGTTCATTGTGTTGATTAATTCTTTGGCTATTCAAAGATATATTATTTAGATATATATATTTTATGGCAATGTTTATCAACATTGCTTTTATAGCCTGTGCTTTTAGGTGGCCAGACTGGTATCCTGAAGCATTTCCACTATGCTTTCTTCTAGTAGTTTCATAGACTTAAGGATTAAGTTTGGGTCTTCAATCTATTCTGAGTCATACAATGAGAGGTATGGGTCTAGTTTCTTCTGCACATGTGTAAATAGTTTTCCAACCAACATTTATTGAAGAGATTGTTCTATCTTCCATAAGTTTTTTTCCTGTCTTTGTCCAACATCAGCTTGCCATGAATATCTGGCTATGTTTCTAGGTTCTTTGTTCTGCCCATTGTTCTAATAGCCTCCTTATGCCAATATCATGCTGTTTATGTTACTATTAGAATGTTTTGAACTCAGGTATTGTAATGTCTCTGGCTTTATCTTTTTTATATTATTTACTTATTATTCATGTATTTACTCACTTTTGCTTTGGAAAATTGGGGTCTTTTGGAATTCCATTATGATTTTCTGATTGTGTTTTCTAGTTCTGTGAAGAATGTCACTGGCATTTTTATAAGGAATTGCATGGAATCTGTTTTGCCTTATTTTGTTCTTATTCTATTCAATTCATCTAAAGCAGTTGAGAATTTAATCTATATTCACAAATATGACTGACAGACATATGTTCTAATTCTGTTAATTTGTTTTTGATAGTTCATATTGTATGTTCCTTATTCCCTCCTATTTACTTTTCTTTGGAACCCATTGCTTGAAGAGTTATTGGATTTCTTGGAAGCGTCTGTTATCTTGCTGCACAGGCCTGCCCAATTTTTATCTTAGTGCCTTTGCAGAACAAGCTGCTCAGTGTTGACCTCCCAGGTATTTCCATTATCAATGGGAACAGGCAGCATCTCTTGGCTGCTTAGCAAGGCTTAAGGACTGTGGAACTAATGGAGGGAGAGTCTTATTGCTTTCATAAATTCTTGGAAGGGTAGGGGTGGCAACATGGAACCTTTCATCAGAAGGCTGGGTGCAAAGTACAATGTTAGCTGTTCTCTTCTGTAGTAAAAGCAAGGATGTTGTAACCTATCATCTCCCTGATTGGATTGAGGATCTTTGAGGACCATAACCTTCTGCAGGGGTGAAAGCCCTATCTCAGGTGACTCTGGCATAAACAGAGACTACCAGGGGGCTCCAGCTCACTATTTCCTATCTAGTGAAGTCCTTGGTTTAGAGTTGATCTCAAAAAGTATGAATGTAGAAGTATGTGTGTTCTTCCCTTTATAAGCCAACATGTACTTCTGTGATATGAAATAATTCTATCATTTTCATGGCACTTGACACTCTGCCTCAAACATTTCATTCAATTTGGTGTTTTCTTCTTTTTATTGGCTTTCTTTTGTAGAGTGAAGTGCTTTAGGCACATATACGTATTTCTGATGTCAATAACTTATATTATTAGATTGATCATTTTAGTTTAATATGACTATCTCTTTACTAAAATATAAAATAGAGGAATTAAAATGGTACCACAAAAAGTTTAGAAGGAAGCATGAGGTTAATTAACAGATTAGGAAATTGTGTAGTAGAATCGAAAGCCAGTAAATACATTAGAATTAAAGAGAGAGATGGAAGGATTCTACAGAAGCTGGAAGTAGAAAATTTCTCCTTTCTCAAATAGTCCTTGATTGGCAAGAGACTAAGTTAGAGGTATCATCCTAAAGGAGATATAATGCCCAGAATGGTTGATTGTAATCACTGCTCTCACAATGTTGTCATTAATCTGGTTATGTTAATGCTTTGTCATTTTAATACTTTTAAACTTTTTTTAAAAAAATAAAACCTAATAAAATTTTGAAACTACAATCCTGTAATGGATATACAATTTCGTATTGATATTCATCACCTAATCTTTACATGACAATTATTTTGAAAAAGTCATTCTTACATTGTCTCAAATATCTCATGTTTTCTTCCATGCATATGCAGAAAAGGCATCCAAGAGATCTGAGCTTAGAAGATTCACCATTCTCATCATATTCAGACAATACAAATTCAGATTCATATTCCCAAGAATATCGTTACCCTCCTCCTCAGTAACCACTGTGCTTGATCTAAGAGGTAAGCTGGGTCTTAGACATTTTGTTTGTTTATTTTAAACTTCCTGGGCTCAGAATGCTGACAGTTAAAGGAAGAAAACAAAAATCCAACTTCAAATAAAAACACACCCAGTTAAGAAGTGTATCTTGGTAAAATTCTTCTGAAGAGCATTCAGTTACCTAAATGCTTCTGAGAGGAAGAATCTTCTGCTCTGGTTAAGAGACTGGTTTCTAGGGAGGGGGACACTTGGGTTTGTCCTGGCCTGTCAAACACTTGTCGGTTGACTTTGAGGGATTTTGAATGCTTTCTTAATATCAGCTCTGTCATCAACCAAATAGGTATTGTAATAATATCTAATCACTACATAGAATTGGTGAAACTTTTAAAAGATACAGAACTGGAAATCTCCTGACCCGATTGTGTCCTGTATAACTACAGGCTGACCTGCCAGAAGAGCTGGTTCTGGATGATGTTGGACACTGTTCCACCTAAAATACAATCTTTGAAAGTTGCTGCACAATCAGCATTTTAACAATATCCCTGTATGATCCTTCACACAATCAGTGTGAGAATTAAGGAATTCTAACATGGTATAGAAAGTTAATCCTTTTGCTTTGTAAAAAGTTTCCTATTTTATCTCTTTAGACAACCTATAAAGTTTCCAAATTCAAAGAAAGATTAAGTAGTTATATACAAATTCTGCCATATTTTTGGAGATAAAAGAGGAATGTCACAGATTTAAACATGTAACAGTCCATAGCAGTTCCAAAGTTAAATTGTATTTGTTCAGTTTTTTCCATTTAAACTTTCTGTTGCCACTCGTGAAGTAGAAGAGAGTCTACATGGTCTTGTGGCTAAAGATAATGACTCAAGCAAGGATATGTTAGAGTATTTGGGGGGTAAATAAATAAGATGAACTAAGTTATGTTTCAGAATGGGATGTACTAAAAATGATATAGATCTAGGAAATTTTTTACTTGTGGAAACTGGATGATAGCTTAAATTTATTCAGATTATTATTTAACAATTTTCAAGTGTTATCTCTGTGACATACTTTTTGGACACCAGGTTTCACTCAATAAAATTATCTAAAAATTTCTACTCAGCACTATATGAGAATATGAATGTTATAAAATAGCATTATAAACTTTATGGACAAGTTGTTATTTTCTTTTCCTGCACAGGCTTGACTAGAAAATCCAGTTACTACATGAGTTTTCTCATCCCTGGTATCACAGCGAATTTCCATAATGTTTTGACAGAAGGACCAACAACTGAAAAAACATGATTTGATAAATTCTCTGCCCTTGGTGACACTTGCCTTTCTAATTAATATTTGATAAGACATTTTCAATTTCAAATTGTTAAGCTGATTTTCCTAGTGATTCTGTGTGACGCAAATCCATTTCTTTTCTCAAAGCAATAAATTTGGAGCAATAAGTTTGATGTGTATGATCTTTATTTTCATTTTCATATTTACAGGCTTGATTGACATAATCATTGTATTATTTACTTCCTCTTCCCAGTTTTATATATAAGAGGACCTTGAAGCAGGGGTCAGGGGGCTAGGGAAGGACAGAGGGACTTTGGACTAGGCAGAGGAGAGTGAAGGAAGGGGGAGGGGGTATTGGGATAGGAAGGACAGCAGAATGAATCAGACATCATTACCCTAGGTACACATATGATTACATGACCAGTGTGATTCTACATCATATACAACTAGAAGTCTGAGAAGTTATATTCCATATATGTATGATGTGTCAAAATGCATTCTACTGTACTGTATAAATAATTAGAACAAATTTCCAAAATCATATATATAAAAAAAGAAATCGCTATATCCATGGTCTGTCATATTTCACATTCTCCAAATATATGGTCCCCAACATCAAGTAGACTCATTGTCAGAGTTATTCCAACATTTGATTTACTTGTTTATAATCTTCAGCATAAACTTCCAAGTCCCTCACATTTACTATCTCAGTCCCTACATGCAAAACAAAGGACCCAATGTCCCCTTCCAGTAGCAGGAAGGACTGAGAACAGACTCTGTCCTACCTCAAACAGTGGTGTCAGAATGGACTTTCAGTACGCAAGTGTATGTTGAGTGACAATAACCAGCAGCCATTGTTCTATGTGACACAGGCAGAGCACAGAATGAAACCCAAAATACTGCTTTTGTGGAGTTTGCTTGGCTTCTGAAAGAAGTAGACAAGTAAAATTATACATATTGTGTCAGGGAGGGACCTCAGTGCTTAACAAATGAAAGTAATGGTAAGGACACAGACACAGGTTTACATAGAATACTGTATTGTCTGAAATAGTGATTTTTGGTTTGGGATGTGAGGTGACCCCAAAAGGCCCTGTGTGAGACAATGCAAGAACGTTTAGAGGTGAAATGATTGATGTATAAGAGCTTTAAACTCCTCAGTGCTTTGATCAGCTGATGGGAAATAACTGGTGGTAACTGTAAGCAGGTAGGATTTGGCTGGAGGAGTTGGTTACATGTGTGCTTTTAGAGTACATGTTTATCCCTGATGAGTGAGGCACTCTGTCTGCTTCCTGATGGCCAAGTTCTGAGCTGCTTTCCTTCACCACACCCTTCAGCCATCGTCTTCTGTCCCATCTAGGGCCCAAAGCAATGGAGTTGGCTGTCTATGGACTGAGATCTCTAAATCATGAACACAAAATGCATTTTTCTTCCTTTAAAATTGTTCTTATCAGGTCTTTTGGTTACAGTGAGAAACTGATGTGATTCCATTTTTGAAAACAGCTTCTACTTCAAAGCCTGTCCTAAGGAAGGGGGTGTGACACTTGTCCTTGGAAAAACCCACAGCAGATAGCCACGCTGCTGAGTTGTTTGTCTGTAAATAACAGGAGAGGTCTGAAGCGCCAGGTGTCCCTGACTCAGTCAGGCTAGGTGAGGACCCATAGCAACCTCCTAGCAACTCCAATCAGCATAAAACAGGGAAAATACCTGGGATGCCAGATGACCACCCAGTAGTTTTTGGTGGTTGATAACATGTTGGGAAACCATGTAGTTTAGCACATACACCCCTCATGGCCTAAACCAATCAGTTCAAAGGAATCCCCCTCTTGTACTAACCAATCACCCCTACCCAGCTTGTTCCCACCAGTGAATGTGCTAATCAATGTTAAGAGTTGTTGTTTGATTTTCCCACTGTGTGGAATGATTTGGTGTGTGATGTTGTGACACATAGAGTATCCCCAAAAACCTATAAAATCTCACTGAACAAAAAACCAGGGCTCACTCCCTGGGATTGCTGCATAGGGAACGGTTGTGAGTCCAGGCTCAAGCTTGCAATAAAGATTATTGTATGATTGCATCGGATTTGGCTCCTGGAGGTCTATTGGGGTCCCAAGAATCTGGCATTACAACAGGATCAAATAAGGTGACTAAAACAGTGACATTTTTGAAAAGATATGAATTTAGGATGTGAGTGAGCACAGAGAAAGAAAATTTCACACAGAAGCAAGAGCAAGTGCAAATCCACTGTGGTAGAAATGAGTTTGCTGCATTAAGGGAAACTTCCAGGAGATCAGAATAGGGAGAGATGGCCAAAGTGGATAAAAATAACATTTCTTTCTTTTTTATATTTATTTTTAGACACACATGACAGTAGAATGTATTGTGGCAGAATTTATATACATAATGTATAACTTATTCCATTAGGTTCCCACTCTTGTGGTCATACATGATATGGAGTTACCCTGGTCCTGAATGCAAATATAAGGCTAGGAAAGTTATGACCAATTAATATTACTATCTATCTTTCCTCTCCCCTCACCATCCCTTCCCTTCATTACCCTTTTTCTAGTCTAATCTGTTTCTATCATCCTCCTTGCCAAACTCCCTTACTTTGGGCTAGACTCTACAAATCAGAGAGAATATTTGGCCTTTGGTTTTCTGGGATTGTCTTCTTTCACTCAGCATGATATTCCAGTATAATTCATTTACTTGCAAATGCCATAATTTCATTCTTTTTTATGGCTGAGTAACTTTCCATTGTGTATATATACCATATTTAATTTATCCATTCATTCATGAAGGACACCTCAGTTGTTTCCACAGCTTGGCTATTGTGAGTTGAACTGCAATAAATATGGATGTGGGTGTGTTACTTAGTATGCTGTTTTGATGTCCTTTGGGTATAGAAAGAGAAGTGGGGTAACTGGGTCAAATGGTGGTTGCATTGCAAGTTTTCTAAGGAATTTTCATACTCCTTTGCAATCTGGTTGGACCAATTTGCAATCCACCACTGATGTATGAGAATACCTTTTTCCCACATCCTTGCCAAGATTCACTGTTATTTATATTATTGATAATTGTCATTCTGACTGGAGTGAGATGGAATCTCAGTGTATTTTAATTTGCATTGCTAGAGATGTTGAACTTTTTTTCATATATTCTTTGAACATTAGCATTTCTTCTTCTGTGAAGTGTTTGTTCTGTTCTTTTGCAAATTTATTGGTTGGGTTACTTATTTTTCTGGTGTTAAGTTTTTTTGAGTTCTTTGTATATGATGAAATTAATGACTTATCTGAGATAATGGTGGTAAATATTTTCTCTCATCTGTAGGATTTCTGTACATGTTCTTGATTTTTTCTTTTGCTGTGAATAAGTTTTTTGGGCTGGGAGAGTACTTGCCTAGTAAGTTCAATTGCCCTGAGTTTAATTACCAGGAGAGAGAGAGAGAGAGAGAGAGAGAGAGAGAGAGAGAGAGAGAGAGAGAGAGAAAGAGAGAGAGAGAAATATAAAGGCAATAAAAATAACTTATTTTTTAATAAAATGATTTTGCAGGTTATTAAAGTTCTGTAGATGAAGTACAGATTTGAGTAAGATGGAAACCACTGGAAAAGAACATGACTTCATTTATATTTTGGAATGAAGGCAGGGTTTGAAGGAGTTTTACTTATACTTTGGCCTTACATAACACACAAGAACTTAATATTCCCATATCTGTTCATGCTAACCACTCATTTCTTATTTCACTTCTTTTTGGATAACAAATCCCTTTATTTCTTCATTCAATACATTATTAAAATAACTTCAACCAATTGGTTGAACATCAGACGTTAAGTGTTCCCATGGGCAAATTCTCCAGGCTTGACATTGTACCTATTGTTACATGGCTCCTTTCTCAGGGAAAGACAGATCTACCTGTAAATGTCCATTTATGTTTTCTAAGTGAAGAATACAACATAGCTTACAAAATCTTTCCTCTTATTTGGACCCACATCTTCACCTCTCACCCTTTTCCTACAAAGAGCTGTGATAATACATCATCAATGTGTGAAGCAGTTAACACATCTCAGCCAATAGTCAATTCCAGGAACAATCAATTTTAAAAATGATGTTTTTCACTTGGTATGATTACAAAAATCTTTCCAGTTCCACCCTTTAAGAATAATCCTTGTCTTTTAACTTCTAAATCTTGACTTCCATTGTTAATAATTGACATGACACTCATATTGTCCAAAAATGTTGTTTCATTTTTTCCCCATAATTATTGAAGAATTGCTTTCGGAAGATGTTCTTTCCAAGCTGGGTGTGATGGTGCACACCAGCAATGCAGGAGGCTGAAGCAGGAAGATGGAAAGTTTAAGGTCAGACTGGGCAATGTAGCAAAACCTTGTCTCAAAATAAAAATAAAAATAATAAGAAGAAAATGGGCTGCGGATGTAGTTCAGTGGCACAATACCTGTGTGCTCAATTCCAAGTAAAAGAGAAAAAATTTACTCTGAAGACTTTAATGGCAAAAATTAAATTATGATTTTGATGGTTA
Organism: Marmota flaviventris; assembly: GCF_047511675.1. Lineage (NCBI taxonomy): Eukaryota > Metazoa > Chordata > Mammalia > Rodentia > Sciuridae > Marmota > Marmota flaviventris. Next base: position 55,172,703 of record NC_092504.1, on the reverse strand, counting down.
AAATAATGATTATGCTTTATTATTTATATCTGAGTAATTTTTATTGGAAATGTAGTTTGTACACATTTTTCTTTAATATGGCTACACCTTTGATGAGATATCTGCAGTTTAATGACATTGAGCAACCTCCACATTCAATTTAACATTTGCTCACGGGCACTATGTTTTCCTTGTTAAAATTTCACCACTTTGGCTTCCTTAACATACAAATTACCTGGAAATTCTCTTCTTTTCTCCTACTCTTTTTCTTTTCAGAGATTTTCAAGGGTTTCTTGATATTCTTTCACAATTGCATCAATGTTGTTTATGGGATCTGCCCTAGGTCAACATTCCTGGCTGATCAACAACCTGGGAAGTCCCAAATCAGCAGCTCCAAGTTGAACCTTTTCCCAATTTAAACTCATAATTAACTTTCTCTTTGGTTTCTCTCTGCAGCTGCCTTTACCCTTGCCTATTTCTCCAGTTGTACAGGAGGTCCCTTAAGAGAAGGAATAGAACTAGTCACCAGAGTTCACCAGCACCAAAGAGGTTCTTTGTCATTTAAGAGACATGTCACATATTTATTCATACATGTCATGTACAGAATTTTTTATTTTAGGAATTGTAACAAAAATAAGATTATGTTTAGTTAAATAATGATTGCAGAATGTTAATGCACTGGACCTTCTTTTAATCTCAGACACAATGAAGGAGCGGTAAGAGGAGGAAAAACACAGGATAAGGAAAGTTCAGTGGAAATCAGCACAAAAATAATTTCTTCCTGGGTTGCATCCTTAAGCCACCAAATTAATGACACTCCTGTGGAGCAGTAGCTGTTTGGTGATCTTTCCATTGTAGTAAAGTTGATGGCACTTTCCAAGAGCATGACATTTAGTGATAGAGGTTAATATATCTGTTTTATTTAATTATAAAATGTGAAGTAATGATCTCAGCCACAGATTTTATCCTAGAGTAAAATAGTAACTCTCATAAGAAGGATACTTCTGTTTACAGTTCATTTTTCTTGTTTCCCAAATTCATAACTGTATTTTCTAACATCTTATAGCAGGAAGTATGAGCCAAAGGAAAAAAAAATCCCCACTATTTTGTTGTTCCCACCTAAATATACCCTAGTGAAGTTTAATTCATGGCCGAGGCAGGATAATTTTACATTCAAATACAGCCTTGGCCACACAGACCCTAAGTCACTAAGTGAGACCTTGTCTCAAAATAAAAAATGAAAAGGGCTGGGATGTGGCTCAATGGTTAAGTGCAGCTGAGTTCCATCCTGGTACTAAAGGAAATATAAAAAGTTTACCTCTGTGTTTAAATGTATATAATTAACATTATCATTTTATTTATGTTGGTAGAATGCTGTTCTTTGTAGTGTCTTTAGAGCATTGTTGTTTAGAAGGCCATGAATATCAGAGATCTATTACAACAGTGCCCCCATAAAGTTCAGTAAATGAATTAGTGGAGAATGAGGGAAGAAAGTGAAACATACAATGTAAGAAAACTCTTGAGTTCCTGATTCTACTACCACAGAAATAAATTAACATGAAGCTGCTCATCCTTGCCTGCCTTCTGCCAGTTTTTCTTGGAAAGCATAAGCATAAGGAACTTTCATCATGTCTGCTCTGATTGCAAGAGAGAAAATCTTGGGATTATTTTCCATGAACAGAATACATGTTAGGAACACTGTTATCACTAGATCTGTTATCCTGATCTAGTGAGCAGCAAGACAACATAACTACTTCCTTTTCAGAGAATTAAAGTGTGCTAATTCCACTGTATTCTTAAAATTTTGTTGCTGTTGGTCTGGAGTTTGAGTTATAGTTTAATATGGAAAAATATGATTATACTCTATGTGTTGATTTTCTTGAGAACTCATGTTCCATTGGCAAGCTACATACATCATGGTTTGTCAAAATAATGTCATAGTTTCATCATAGTTTTAACAATAATTCAGTGTCCTTGATAGGTAGTCACAAAACGGCAATCTGTAACAGACATACAGCCCTTTTGGGGATGGATATATTGACAGGAAAATTTGCAAGTTAATATCTCTGTTGTCTAGTGAAAACTACCTCAAATTGAGTTTTGTATTTTGTTGTTGTTGTTGTTAATGTAGATGGACACATACCTTTATCTTATTTACTTATTTTTATGTGGTGCTAAGGATTGCAACCAATGCCTCCCATGCTAGGCAAGTGCTGTAGCCCCAAATTGAGTTTTATTTTTGGATCAGACGTGAGAAACTAATGTTTATATAAAATATTGAATATTTTGGTAGGTAAGGATTGGAATGTGTTGTGTGCATTTAAGAAACTAAATTAGTGTAATATCTCATCACATCTGTTATCCTCCTCAAAGACTATTACAACCATATCTTACAAATTGTTCCTTAATCTATAGAGAAAAAACTCAAATGCCCTTCCACCTCAAACTTGTCACCCAAATCTAGTCAGGTAAAAAATGTACTGAAGTCAGAATAATACAGAACATTAATGTTATATATAGGAAAGAAGAGGGTCCATGAAAATACCTGAAGGATAAAATGTAATCAAAGTTGTATAAGGAGAATTACCAAGCAGAAAAACATAACCAACATTATTGAATAAAATAGAGATGTCAGGGGCAAATTAATTTCTTTCTTCTGTAATTTTCACATCTGCAAGATGTTATAGTAATAGTTTTAAAAATAAATTGTGAAAATTGTATACATTTTCCTTTGCTTATTAAAATGGTCAGAGAATTTTAGGATACATATTTTCATTCTTATTTTTATTACCTGTAAATTCATTAAGAACATGGTTTATGTAAGGAACAAAAAGACAAGTTAGTTTTGAAATAAGAGAAAAATCAACATATTATTTGAAACTGGAGGGAAAATTTGCATTCAGATTAACTGTATATTCTGATAGGTAATTAAGCCTTCCTCTTGCACTCAGTAATAAAAAATAATGTACCTTTTTCCTTTGTGGAAATTATTGAGGTCATTAAACCTTCCAGACAAATCCTTTAAATATTTGATCATTTTTGGTGTTATTATACATGGGATTGTCTTCCTAATCTATTTTTTAGATAGTTCATTTTTTGTGTATGGAGACATATCTGATATTTGTATAGTGATTTTGCAGCCTGAAATTATACTGAGTTTGTTTATTCATTCTGTAAATTTTTTTTTTTGGGGGGGGGGGCGCCTTTATGTTTCTTATAAACAAGATCATGTCATCAGCAAACAGTGAGAAGTATGACAAGTTTTCTCCTTAGTTTTCTGCTTGGAGGGCACCTTTTATTTTTATTTCCTTCTTAATTGCTCTCTTTAGGGCTTCCAGTACTACACTGAGGAACTGTGATGAGAATGATCATTGTTGTCTGTTCCTGATCTCAGGGGAAAGTCTTTTAACTTTTCAATGTTGTGTATAATGTCAGTTGTGGCCTTGGTATATGTAGCTTTTATTGTGTGGAGTTATATTCCTTTTAGACATAACTTCTTGACAGTTTTATTGTGAAAAGATTTTGAATTTTGCCAAATGTATTTTCCACATCTATTGAGATAACTGAATGAGTTTCATTCTTCATTCTGCTAATGTATTAAACGAAATTTATTGATTTTTTAAAAATGATGAAACATATTGATGTCCCAGGAATAAACCTCACTTAAACATAGCATGAATCAAAACTGTTCTTCTTTAATTCATTCAAAAACTTTCCCCCATGTTTTTAAGCACCATAGCTATTAATGAGTTATATGGAAGCTCCTCAAACTCTGTTACAATAAGTATTTAATACATAGTTAATGAACACATATATACCAGATATTTATAAGCTTCACTTCTCAACTGAGGTTCAGTTCTAAATATCAGCCTACTTGACATTTATATTTGAAAGTCTTTCTGCTATAATCCTCTATTTAAGACTAGATTCCAAAATTTCTGTGAGCCAAGGAAACCAATAAGCACACTACAGAAATGGCAGGTGACTATGTTTTTCTGAGAATTTCCATTTTTTATTTCTGCATAGAACACTTTAGGAAAAGACTTCTCTACCTTTCTTGTGTATGAAATATGCAGGGATTCCTGTTAAATGTAGATCCTGATTCAATAGGTCTGGATGTGATTTTAGACTCTGAGTCTTCAATATGCTCCCTGTTGGGATGGTATTGGTGCTGCTGCTCTAAAAACTCACTACCTTTTAGACAGAAGCCTTTAAATAATGTCCATGGACAGTTAGAGGCAGGGCATCCCAAAGCTGCTATTATACACAATTCTGATTAAAGGTTTATATATACTAAAGTTAATATTCTTACCCATATGATGATATGATTAAGTATATTATGCCCATTTTTCTCAATGAGGAAATGAAGGTTTAAGAGAATAAGTTATTGGTCAATAACTTTAAGCTAGTAGCTATCAAAGACAAGATAAATGACTGATTCTTTTTCCTTCTAGAACCCATCCCTTAATCATAGAGTCATCAGCTTTTTCATGGAGTGTTCAAACATATAACAGTTCTCATTTTTTAATGAGAATATTTTTGTTTATTTGGTTGATTGCTTCCTTCTCTATCTCAAACAAATTTTTAAAATTTGTCCATTGTTGGGGAAGTATAATAAAAACAAAATCTTTTGTCACTCCAGAAACCTCTCCATAAAACCATAAGAGAAAGGAAACAGATTCTTATTCAATGAACTTTAAGACAGAATATGAAATCCATCACAGCCAACTCACTAAGCAAATTGAGAGGACAAGAAGAAATCTCATTGTGGTGCATGTCCAAAGTCCCTGTGAATTGGGAGGCTGAAGTAGATTCAAAACCAGCCTACGCAATTTAGTAAGATTTTGTCTTAAAAAAAAAAAGCAAAGAAATCTCACCAGGTAGACACAACTGTTTACATACATGTTCTTAAGATAAACAATAACTATTCCTCAAGTAAGACTTGAAGACACCATTTTTTCACACATAGTTCATCCCAAATTTGTTTGGTAATTGGGTGATCATCTTTGTTAAAGTGTTGGGTTGAGCCAAAGGAAAAATAAACTTCTCTGGCAACATGGAAGGAAGCAGATGGCCAAAGTTAAGTTCCTATCTTCCCACAAAAACTGGGAGATATGTACTATGTTCCTTGATAATTTCATTTCCAGTGATGGCTTTTAGATCCTTGAGAAAGTTATTCTTTTAAAGCTGGAAAGAGTCTTGTTTTGCTTTTAATAAGGTTGCTATTGTAGCTCATAATGGTAAAATGTTTAGGAGGTTCATGTATTTGCATGTGCACTCACACACAAAGATTGACATTATTTCAAAGAAAGAGAAAGAACGTATAAGATTTTTAAATTAAATGTTCTAAGAAAAAGGAGAAGTCTTTTTTTCCCTTCAAGGAACATTTAAGCTTTTAAATTTTAATTTGTGTTTGCCCTTACACTGCCACAATTTTTACTTCTATGGAGTAAAGGCATTTAATGCTAACATCATTAAACTCAGTTCTCTCCATAAGCATCTCCACTGCTTGTAGTGTGATAGTCAAGCCAAAGTGACTCCAGTTTGTTTAGTAACTCCGTTTTGTAAAAACCATGCCAAATAGAAAGGTCATGACTGGGGCAAATTGTTCTTTTCCTTTTGCTATAGAAACCCTTAGGAACATAGAACTACCTAATGGGGCATTGTTTCTGTAACTGGGGTGACTGGGCTAATTGTGACTGGCTAAGTATTCCGCCTCCTGACTGCACTCTTCTGCTTTGGTAACCTGACTTGCTTGCATTGGATAGACCCCCAAATGTCCCTTTTGTGGTTTTCAGGCTTATAAGGAGCACCCTTGCAATTGTTCAGGGCTGATAAGGGGAATAACTTTATTAAAATTAGTAATTATATTTTGCTATTTCATTTTCTTTCTTTTTTGGGGAGGATACTGGGGATTGAACTCAGGGGCACTCCACCATTGAACCTCATCCCATCCCTATTTTGTATTTTATTTAGAGACAGGGTCTAACTGAGTTGTTTAGTGCCTCGCTTTTGCTGAAGCTGACTTTGAACACTCGATCCTCCTGCCTCAGCCTCCCAAGCCTCTGGGATTACAGGCATGGGCTACCGTGCCCAGCTCATTATTTTTCCTTTATAACAATAAAATAGATATACCTCTTTCCAAAATTCAGCATCTTAATAAGTATGATTTAATAACTTTGCTCTCAAGGAAATATATGTCCTTAAGCATTATTCAAGGAAATACAACATATGTAGATTTTGTGATATTTTGGATAGAAACTAATATAAAAACAAAGACACTAAGAGGCATTTGGGAATTGAAGTTCCAAAGAACTGTTATTCTATAAAAGAAAAAGTTTAATGACCAATTTCAAATGTAGCTAGATTCCTATTTTAAAAATAGAGTTATTATTTATTCCTTCTTTTTAATTCACACTATAAAAATGTGAGAGTATGATCCACAGCCAGAAACAAGAAGAATAATAGTAAAGGAAATACTTTTTTTTTTCCGAATCTCATATTCCATGAAAAGTTGGCTTTAGCAGACATACGGGGAAGAACATGTCCTGCTGTTTTGCAACAAGGGGAAAAGGAGGCTGATTCATAGTGGAGTAAGGAGAAGGGAGCCTGGGATTGATGACCCAATCCATGTCTTGGAAACTGAAAAATTATTTTGGTTAGAAAGACAAATACATAATGAAGAGCTATTGCAGTTTTATAAGGATGGTGCCACAGGATGCAATATTGCCAAGATTTTAGTCTAACTTTGTATTTTAATTTTTTTAAATTACTTCAATGAGTAGAAAAACATCTCTTGACTGTCAACCTACACTAATGATTAAAATGGGAACCTAGAGACTCCTAGAAGAGAGCCCAATTCCTAGAAGACTATTTTATTATCTGCAAAAAACATCTATATAGAATAATATATTCCTCTTTTATTATAATAAAAATATAAACCTGAAAATTTATAATGACATGTGAGTTCACAGGGATGCCTTCTGTGTAAGAGGAATTCAATGTTACTCAAGGTGATTATATTTTAAATTGTGAAATATAAAAATTGAAATATCTAAGAGGGAAGTGGTATGTTAGTCCAAATTGGTAGGTAAAAATTCAGGATCATACCTAAAGATTTGTAGCTTTAACACTGAGCTACATCTGCAACCCTTTTTATTTTTTATTTTGAGATAATCTCACTGAATTGCTAAATCTCATTAAGTTGCTGAGATTGGACTTGAACTTGCTATCCTTTTGTCTCAGCCTCCAGAGTCTCTGGGAATACAGGTGTGTACCAGTACGCCTGGCTACAATTTTTAAATTGAAAAAAGGATAGAAAAAAAAATAGCTACAGTCAGAAAAAAAAATAGAAAAGAAAAATGATGAGTTGAGAACCCTACAGAACATCTATGTTATAAAACTAAACAAAACAAAACAAACAAAACCCAGTGAATTCAACATATGTGGAAGAAGTAGTCAAGGAAATAGAATTGTAAGCATTACTTTGCTGTTAAGACTCTAACAAAGGACCAAATACAGTAGTGCTCTTGGGATAAGTTACAATAGCCTCCACTGTGTGATTATTAGTGACTGTGAGAATGAATAGAGACAATAGAATATTGGTCACACTGCACCTGAAAATTACTCAGCAAATTTTATGTGTCAGTGTCATTAATGCTACATTCACTATAAGTGACTGTGGTGAAAGGAGTAATAATACAGAAAAGGAAGAGCTTTCCTAGGGAGTGAAAAGTGGAAGAGATGGTGGCTGAGGACAGGGGCAATGCTCATACTTAGAAAAAGTCATGAAGGGTCAGACTGGGGGGCTGATATCCTTGATGATGTTTTTTTTATTGATTTTTTAAAAAATAAATGACAGCGGAATGCACTACAATTCTTATTATACATATACAGCACAATTTTTCATATCTCTGTATATAAAGTATTTGACACATATTTGTGTCTTCATACATGTACTTTGGAAACTGATGTCTATCACATTCCACCATCCTTGCTAACTCCTGTCCCCTCCCTTTTCCTCCCACCCCTCTATGTTTTCTAGAGTTTGTCTATTCCTCCCATGCTCCCCCTCCCTACCCCACTATGAATCAGCCTCCTTATATCAGAGAAAAGATTCGGCATTTGTTTTTTTGGGATTGGCTAACTTCACTTAGCATTATCTTCTCCAACGCCATCCATTTATCTGCAAATGCCATGATTTTCTTTTCTTGCTGAGTAACACTCCATTGTGTATATATGCCACATATTTTTTATCCATTCATCTACTGAAGGGCATCTAGGTTGGCTCTACAGTTTAGCTATTGTGAATGGTGCTGCTATAAACATTGATGTGGCTGAGTCCTGTAGTATGCTGTTTTTAAGTCCTTTGGGTATAGACCGAGGAGAGGATAGCTGGGTCAAATGGTGGTTCCATTCCCAGTTTTCCAAGGAATCTCCATACTGCTTTCCATATTGGCTGCACCAATTTGCAGTCTCACCAGGAATATATGAGTGTGCCTTTTTCCCCACATTCTTGCCAACACTTATTGTTGTTTATATCATAATAGCTGCCATTCTGACTGTAGTGAGATGATATCTTATAGTAATTTTGATTTGCATTTCTCTAATTGCTAGAGATAATGAACATTTTTTCATATATTCGTTGATTGGTTGTTATCCTCTTTTGAGAAGTGTCTGTTTAGCTCATTGGCCCATTTATTGATAGGGTTTTTTTTTTTTTTTGGTGCTTTTTGAGTTCTTTACATACCCCAGAGATTAGTGCTCTATCTGATGTCCCCTGGTGTTCTCTCAGTGCTCAACTCTTTGGCACTTTTCCTTCACAGTATGTGTGCACTTGCTTCAGTGAATTTGCTTTTACTGTGTCTTCTATTGGACTTGTATTCCTCTCTTTCACACATTATTTCACTTCTCTGCTCAAACTCTGACCTGCCACCATTGTCTTTCTTGATCATGCTATCTAAAATACTCTCCCATTGCCTATTCTTTAGTGTGGTTATCATCACATGGCACTCTGTATTGCTTCTTTTCATATTTGTTCTTTTCCTCCAATGATTAAAATGTAAACCCCATTGAGTAGGGTCTTTGTTTGGTTTTCCAGTATAAAGCAACTAGAAATACACCTGGCATATCATAGTTGTATTATATGACATCTAGAATAATGCCTGATCAATGTTTGTTGAAAGTAGTCTAAACCCTTGATAGATGGCCTCTAAATGTTTCAGTACTCATTAGATCTTCTTCTTATGGTGTGATATTGTGTGTTACCATCTGTAAGCATAGGTTGTGATTTGAGACTTGAGAACTCTGGTGGAAGTTGCCTCAATGGTGCTGAGAATGTAAGTTATGGTTGAGGCCTCCAAATATGTAGCATTCAAGTACATCAGGTATGAGAGGCACACTTGCAATTAAGGGCCCCAAATACATACAAAATTATTTTCGTGCTATCCAAGCCAGTTTCAAAATTAAATAAAGTTAGTTGCTATAGAACAGGTTATTCTAGTAATAGTGATGTGGTCTTTGAGACTAAGGAATAGAAGAAAGACCATACAGCTAAAAGTGCATTTGATATTTTAATATTTTGGCAACATTATTGTGTTCTATATCTCAGAAATAGTGATGAAAAGACCTCAATTAATCATCAGTACAGTTAATATGAACACACAATCCAGGTCTGACATATCCAACATAAACCAAAAAGAATATTAACAATATAGAAAATATTCCACACAAACTTCTTGTAGTTCAATATTGTTGTCTTTTCAACAAGCACATCAAGAAATGTTGATAGTAGGAGATGATGTGATAGATGAGAAAACTATATAGAAATGATTTTTTGAGTCAAACCTATGAATAAAGAGAACATATTAGGTTATCCAAAATGTATATTCTGGAATATGTAGATATAAAATTCTTAGACATATTTATGTACATAATACACATATACATCAAACACATAGACAGATCTAATATAATTACTTATAGTTATCACTAATTAATGGTTTCTAGTACCAGATGAGTTGTTACTAAGAATTTATTTCACAAGTGACTAAATTATGTTTAAATAGCTAAATTCTATACAGTATCATGCAAAAAAATTTCTATTTAATAATTCTACTAAATTAAAATATAATTCTGAGAAAATGTTGAAGGAACATTTTAATTATTCTTAATTTCTAAGTAGTTTACTAGGCATAAAATATATTTAATTTCTAAAATAATTGACGATTTCTTGACTTATTTGGACTAATGATTTGTCAAATAATTATATTTAGCAAAATGTCCTTTCAGAAAAATTTACCAAAACTCTTCAAAAGTAAATCCTTCACAATCCATTTGATTGGAAACCTTTTTATTATAGTTTAGTTTCATAAATATTTTGCCAATTTCATTTACTTTTGCCTTAAAGTATTCTGACATCCTTTGTTTTGTTTACTTCTGGTTTTACTATTGGTTCAGGCCTTAATCAATTAACTTTTTCTTTCTACTACAATATTATGCTTATAAGTCTAATATTGCACCTAGTAAAATTCTTTGTAAATTTATTTCTCCTAGAACTGAGGTTAAGGAAGGTTGGGTCATTATTTCAGTGTTTTATATTGTTGGATCCATGATAAGCAATTGCAAAATAATGAAAGACTAAATAGCATTAAAGTGAATATTGTGATTTATGAAACTTAAATCTCAGCTTTCATCCTTAGTGATTCTGATGATTTTTCTCAATTTAATAATCTGGAAAATTTGCTGACCACTTTCTATTATCAGGAGACCCAAATGAAAGATAGGATTAAATTATACACATATATGCACACATAGCATTCCCTAACAAAAATAAAAATTTGAGTTTAGGGGTGTAAGGTGAAAGGAAACTGTCAAGAATGAACCAGTTTGGCCACCCATGTTTAGGGAGATTTCTTCTCAGAACCTTTTTGTTGGCTGGACACATCTATCCACAAAAGAAATTGTCTGTAATTTGCTTTTAAACATTTATAAAAAGCTCACATGTGCAAATTACACAGATACCTTCCATCTGTGAATCAAAGTTCATAGAAAAAGTTAAAATATCTGACAAATCAAACTATGACTTAAAAGTTTAACTAAATTTTTTAAATGTGATTTTTCTTTAGTGTTGTCTTTTCAGCTGAAAATCCTGTTTGAATCGATGCTTAATATCCAGGCCTAAAGGGACTTACCTAAGTTCAAGAAGCAGCTGTTAGTTCAAGAATGTTAGAAGTTCCTCTGAAAGAAAAATAAATTATGAGATATTTTAACTCACTAAAGATATTTGTGTGTCACTTGAATTATCTAGGGGATATATATATACGTATTTACACATGCACTCCATATTTAACAACATATTTAGGAAATTAAATTCCAATATAAGTACAATTCTCTGTCACCATTGCTATGATTATGTATATCATTATATTTGAAGCATATATTTTGTATTTCATTACTGGCCTTGACATATTTATTTCAATTCGAATTGATTTTTATGTGAGAATGTGGGATTATTTTATTTCATTTCTTTACATCATGTTATTGTTTTTATAAAAGATAATAATTATAATTTTATTTTATGATTTAAAAAAGGCAAACATACCACAATGGGAATATATGGGTAGGCAATGTTCTTAATGTGAGCCCAAGAATTTACAGCTATCCGCTGTGGATGAATAACCTGGAAATATTTGGGGACGGCGAATGTTTGAAATTGGTTGATCTTGATCTGCAAAGAAATACAGTTGTTAACAGTAACTTCACATTAAATCTCCTCCAGGGTTCGCAAGAAATCTAGACAGAATCAAATTAAATATAACTTTAGGTACTTAGGCAATTTCCAAGTAGGTCCCAATGAAAGCAGTTTACTAATATAAAAGTTGCTGTAAACCTTTCTATATTGTAGAGTGACTATAAAGTCCAAGAAATCCTCTAGTTAATTCAGGCACTCATATAAAAATTTCTAAGAGGAAAAAAAAAGCAAATGTGTATGTAAGAAGGTGAGAAAAAAATTTTTTTGAATAAGCAAGATAAGTGTATCCTTTTATCATTTATTTTACCATATTGATCTTTAGGACCAGAGAAGTTCAGCATAATTTCTCATGATTTCCCTCTCTGGAATGACTCTGATGCAGTTGCTTCATCTTTCTAAGCATCATTTACACTGCAGAATTCTAGTAGTTAATATTCAGAGAGCATTCTGAATAGTACCTGTCACATATTATATGTACAAGGTGTTTCCCTCATGTTTAAGTTTTTTAACAGTCTGTTTCATTTACCTTATCATAGATTATTGTAGGAGATAAATACAAAATTAAACTTCTAACTTCCTACAGTTGAATTTTCAGTTTTTGTGAGTGGAAAGATATTTTTGAACTCCCAGGGAATGACTGTTAAATGGCTTCACAGCAATGGATGGCAGGTAATGGATACAATGGTAGACTGCTTCTGGAGACACTCTGAAAAAACATAAAGGTCTTCACAGAAATCAGAACTTTCCCAAGCAAGGTAGCTCTTTATGTGGGAGGACTGTGGTTTCAATGAAGAAAATACTGCTTCTAGTATAAAAGTTTTAGAGGAAATTTCTAGAGTGTATAGCCGAATGATGATAACAATGCCTATGCTAATAATACATTCATTGTATTCCCAGCATTCTATTGTAGACTTTGCATATTATCTGAAATGATCATTACAAAAAGTCTTTAGAATTAATAGTGTTACTATGTTCATTTTTCAGTTGAAGATACTGTAGCTAACAGGAATTAAGTACTTAAAAATGTCACAGAACATATATGAATATACCACAGGGAATTTCACCATTATGTATATCCATAAGGCACTAATTAAAAAAAACCCTATAAGTAAATAGCAGAAAGATCAATAAGAGTAGAAGGCAGGGAACAGGGGGAGTACTGGGAATGGAATTAGAGGATATTATATTCCATGCTTTTATAAGTATGTTGAAATGAATCCTAATGTATTGTATAATTAAAAAGAATAAATAAAAACCAGTTATATTAAAAAAAATTAAAAAGGTGATGTATACAGAGCACCTGGCATGACCTGGCACAAGGTAAGTGTTCAATAGGCACTACTTATATTTTAAAAGGTAAATATATAACAAATAATTATTTCCACAAATACCAAGGCTCTGAGATGGGTTCAGTTTGTTTTTCATGGGGAAATAAGTGGACATTTAAAAATACTCAATAAACAATGTCACAGATAGAAAAGGCAGTGGACTTGGAGTTGGAATATAAATTGCCTGACTACAAACCTGTGTCTTTTTACTGAGACACTTATGTCTTTGGACCATAAGAGCTGGTTACAGAATTGCCTGTGGTTTGAAAATAGTCACTTAAACACCTTAAAACAATTTGAGAAATTAAGTCATATCATAGTATTCAAGAGAAGTAAGAATGCAGTTGTGTTCTATGGGTAATCTCATCTAGTCCATTTGAAATGAAAACACATTTCTGAGATTTGCATGTGTTCCAGAATCAATCAATAATTGCTCAAAAGTATTTTTCTTAAAAAATAGACCCTTATTTATTTTTAAAGAAATTCATACCACAGCAATAATGATAATTTATTTTGAAATTATTCCCATATTTCATGGGAAGAAAGTTATGATTTTATATACGTGTATATATATTCAATTACTTGAGTTATAAGTTTGTAAATATGTATTATCCATAGTATTTCTGTTATTTTTATTATATGTTTTGATGTGACTTTGTTAAAAATTGGCAGCTATTAATTTTCTGAAAATTATTGCAGTAGAAAAAGTGTTATTTCTTGATGGATTAGTTTTTTCTTTAACTTAAAACAAAGTGCCATTTATCCAGCCTCACTAGATGAGCTGCTAGAAGTGTCCTTGATAAATAAAAAGAACAATAAAAAGAATAAAAATATGAAGACCAAGTTAATTGAGGAGAAACTTTTTTCAAAAAACAATAGTGTGATAGAGCTTTTGGTTTTACCAACATGATCATCATTCTAATGGACAAAATGGAACAGCAAAAATGTATTTTTTTCTTCAAAAAATTAAAAATTCCATATTTTTTGTTAAAATAGTGTAAAACGTAGACAAGATGTATATGAAGATAGAAATCTTTAACTGAGAGAATTAAGAACAATTAAGAAAAATGTAGTCAAGGGGCCTAATAAAAATTGTGCTTTTATACAATGAAACTGATTTCCTTATTTATTAAAAGGAGTTCATAAGCATGTTTCTTCTTCCCATTAAATTTTAAATCAAATATAGTTGTATATAAATAAACACCCTTACCAAATCAGCAATCTTCTTTAAGGTTTCCTTAAATAAAGAATACACAAGTTAAACACATTGTTTAGTGTTTCCACTTTATTGATAAGACAGATTTTATTTTTGGATGTAGCAAGAAAAAAACCATTGAGAAAAATAATAATTAGTTTATTTTTAATGCTCAAATTATATCTGAGTTCTCCAAAGAAAAAAACACATATTCATGACTTTAATGGAATGTAACATGGAGTGTTTTGCCTTTTTATGCATTTTTGAATCCTCAAGATATAAAATCATGCAAGGGAAATAGTACTTGCTAAATGCATGCTTCTTAAATGAATAGATTGATAAGTTTAACTTAATTAATATATTAATATATTAAAGAAGAATTTAAATAATACTGCATTTATTGCAATTTCATTAAATAGGTATTTCTGTATTATTCATACATATGTTTTGGGTAGGGTTTATATAAAATTTCTGTTAGATTAAATATCATAAAAATATTTGGTAAATATTTACACAATTAAGCAGCTAGAGTAACAATAAATTTTAAAATTCTGGGAATTAATAAGAATTAAAACTGCTAAATAATAAGATCTCCATTTCTCATAGCAGGAATACTGAATTTAGTTCATCAATTAAGTACTGCATATAATCAAGTTAAGTAAACAATGCTTATTATGTATGACATTTTAAAAAAAACCTTAAAATTTATTTAATTGTATTAGTTAGGACTTACCTCTTGGGAGATTCTGGTAGGTTCCTTAGGGGAAAAAAATAATTACATATTTTTCAAATGTTGTTTCCTACCATGCTATTTTTGGTGTTTTAGAAGGAAAATAAAACCCAACAAAATTAACCAAATTTTTAAGTAACATTTAGGGTGCCTTTAGACATGTATTCTGAAGCATTGGTAGGAAGATTTCTGGAAATTAGCACTAAATGTATGAACTCAAGTCCTTACTTGGAAGCATAGAAGGGACCCTCTTGGTCAGTTTGTACAACCTAAAACAGACACCATGACTCCTGAAGTAATATGATTATTCAGTGACTTCCAGTAAAGGAGATGGTATTGAACATTTTTGCTAGTGTCTGGTAGTCACAAATATAATTCTGCTAACTTTGTTACAGTTTTAGGCTGCTCCCCTAAAATGACTTTTAACATTGCTACATTTTTAAATTTCCATGTTCTCTAATTCTATTACTCTAACCTTAACCATAAAATAATTTAAAGACAGTCTTATACAGAATTTAATATCTGGTACTGGATACAAAGATTTTATTTTCATGTGAAAGCACCTTACCTCTGTGGAGGAGTGTTCCTCTTTTTTCTATATGTAAAAAAAAAAGGTTCAATTTTAGGGCTTAATCAAATAGCCACCTGGAATATGCATTGTTTTCCATGGACAATTTATCTGAATCTGAGCTTTCTTTGCAAAATCCCATACTTTCCAATGATAGCAATAATACGTGATTCTGTGTGTGTCAAAAATTATGGGACTAACAATATATCTCTTATATTTAAGAACTGGATTAGGTGTTAGGTTATAGATTTTTAAGTTGTTGCATTTAAAAATATAAAATACTGTATATGGAAACCAGCTAAAGAGTATTACAATGTTTTAAGATATTATATATTTTCTGGTAAGGAAATATGCATTGTTTTATAATACATACTGAAAACAATAATATCCTGCACATATCTTCTAACATATAGTAAAGAGAAGCTTTGAACAAGCATTTTTGATATAATTATTTGACTTAAAATGCAAATATAGCAAAATAATAATATATTAGCTATTTTCAAGTAACTGGAATTTACTGTTAGTTAAATAAAAGTATTTTATTAAAAGATGTAATAGAGGTCATGTACAGAACAAAAAGTTAAGGAAGAGGTTGGTTAAGACTAGTACAATCAAAGAAGAAACTAATGTTCTATTAAACTCAGGGCAATTGATCACTGAACTATCTTCTCTTTTTTTAAATTATATATTTTTATTTTTAGGTGGACACAATACCTTTATTTTATTTATTTTTATATGGTGCTGAGGATCAAACTCAGGGCCTCACACATGCTAGGCGAGCACTTTACTGCTGAGCCACAACCCTAGCCCTCTTCTCTCTCTTTGTTTTTTTAAGAGATAAATGAAGTAGCAAAACTCTGAGATTTTACTTTTTGGGTCTGGATTGGAATTGTCACGCAGTAATTTTTATTTTATTTACACTAAAATTACTTAGGATTTTTCATATATATATAATTTATTAAATTCTCATGATGTTGACATAACTTCATATAGTTTCTTTGTTTATCAAAAAAATCACTTACTTACCTATATCATGTATTGAAATTGTGATTACTCCACTTACAAGAAAATAATGTTCATAAATATTACAGAATTGTTTTGCAAACAGTGGTCTAATTATACGTTAGTCCAGACTTTTGCTTACTAATTTCATTACTTTCATGCATTCTTAATTATTAAATATTTCAGATGATTATTAGCAAAATGGTGAAATTCTATGCTGATTTAAAGGCTAACTTTGAAATTTACCATTTTAGCTGTGGACCTTGCTCATGCTGCTTCAGGATTTGCCTGGCAGGGAAATGAATCCCCAGGAATAAAAACTAAAATGTATGCATTTCACCACCAGTGAATATAATTCATAGAACATGAAGGATAGTTAACTGACTTGTTTACCCTGTTTATGACAGGGTCACCACTTCCTTTATTTATTAAGAGCTGAGATCCACTAGTTAATCTATAGTCATTGATTCTCAACTCTGCCATCTTCTGGACATAATAAAATTGATTTTGTTCTAGAAGGAAAGAAATATATCAATACTTATGAGAACCGAATATGATCAGAGCATATCTGGACAAAATCAAATGAATTAAATTTTTTATTTAGATAATAGTTAAATTATACCAAATTGACCAAATAAAAGACATTTTAAATATAAAATTCACTATAAATATGAATAAAGTGAACTTCAGAATTGAAGCAAATCATCTGGATAATTTAGGATTCTAGTGAAGTAAAGTTTTTAATAAGTGTAAAAACGAAATAATGTATAAGAAAAAAAGTGGAGAATTATGTTGAAATTCATCTCACTTTGTCAATATTTTTTCCATATCTGGTTGAAGAAGGCTGGTGCTTAGACTGAGGGACAATTCAATTTATATTCTCCTTCGCCTGGGCTAGTTGTTGACCTCTCATGAGCGTCATTTACCTTGAAGTCTTGTATGAAAGACATGCCAAATGATTTGTATAGCACCTGTCATGTGTGTCCAGCTGAATAAATAATATAGTGTGCTCCTACTTTGATTTGGCAATGGCTTCTTGACCATAAGTTATTGTAGTAATAATTATGGAATCACCTAAAATGGCAATTTCATTTTTGGCTTCTACTTCATACAGATGGATAAGTAAGTTGATGTGTAGAATATCAATATGTTTTTAAAATTGGGCATAAATGTTGGCTAGACAGTGGTACAAGAAGAGAATTTGATTAGAATTTAGGGAAAAAATGAAAAAAAAAACTATTGGGAACTTAATTTTCTGTACAACAGTTTTATTTTAGAGTTTTTGTTTTGAACTACTCAATATGAAGCTATCTCTGTTTTAAAAGATTTAGAATACATTTTCTGCATATATATATAAATTTAATAATAATTGGTATCTTTTCATGCATTTTTTGAGGTTTCTGTTATATAATTTATGTATGTCTTCTGACATCACCCTATAAAGCCTGCTGAAATATTATTACTAGCTTCATTTTCATTTAAGGAAAACATAGTTTTAAAGAGATTAAGTAAGACCTTGGGGACCTGAAGTCGGAAATGAAATCACCTGACTTTGAAGTCTCATTCTTTCTTGTACTGTACATTTCTCTTGTCCACAGCAGCCAGGTAACATGACCTCATAGGGCTTAGAATGAGAGCACTTAGTAGCATTTGACCTTAACTAATCAATTCTTGTTGCTATTTTAAAAAGAAGCTGAGTCCTGTTATTTTGTGAAAACTTTGAATAAAAAGTGAATAAAAGTATCTCATGAAATTTTTATTGAGAAAAAGTAGCTGAGTGACTAATTATGTGATTATATGATAAAACAGTGGAGGCTCAAGTAAATTACTTAGTTTTCTGAGATT
Organism: Marmota flaviventris; assembly: GCF_047511675.1. Taxonomy (NCBI): domain Eukaryota; kingdom Metazoa; phylum Chordata; class Mammalia; order Rodentia; family Sciuridae; genus Marmota; species Marmota flaviventris. Next base: position 55,154,304 of record NC_092504.1, on the reverse strand, counting down.
TGTAACTCTTCTAAGTTTATTTGGATTTTTTTTCAAAAAATGCTGTTTTCATTATTATTTATTAAGACTACATTTTCATGTCATAGTCATAATAGTAAAAAGTAATTTTATCATAAAATTGGTGCTAAATATTTTTATTGAGAAGAAATGATGTGATCATCTTGAAGAGAAAGAATTGTAAAATATATTGTTTTATTTGAAGTAATAAATTGCATAAAAAACTTACCAGCTGTTTTAGGTAGACATTTTCTTCCTCAGACTGCTCCTTTTTCTGTTAAAAATCAAAGCACATGTAAGAGAAATAAACAACAAATATATTACTAGTGATATTAATTTAATTGAATTGTGATTACTTACTTTTCTATTTTTGATGAAAACAGACTTTGACTTTTATAATATTCCTTAGTCATCTAATGCTCAAACTAACAGTATAAGCATATTTCCTTTAATGATGGTGGTTCCTTAATTTCTAAGGGCTACCTAGGAAAGCCATTCATATCCAATAAATAGGAAGCACAGAAAGGGGAAGAGCATATGCCCAAGGTCACTTAGGCTTTTAGTGAATGTGGAACCCAATCTTTAGTATTCTGAACCCAAATCTCAAGTTGTAATTTAGACCCCATATTCTATTTCCTCCTCTAGAACTTGTTCCTCATGTTTGAAAGAGTTCCTTAAGCCCAAAAGGCTTTATAAGATTAAAGGGAGATATTAACTAAAACTTTGGCAACTGATCTCAGTTTTTTAAAATTTCATTTCCTTTTTAAAAATGGAAATGATATTCTTTACTGCTATCCACTTCAGAGACTTGCTGTCAGAATCAAGTCAAAGACATGTAAGTGAATATTTAGGACAGTTGAAAACATTGTAATTACTGTTAGTTCTTTCTAATAGGTTTGATTTAAAGTTTGTTTTAGAAAATGTTATTGAAATTTGCTCTACTATCTACATTGATACTGACTGGATATTTTTCTTCTAGTTAACTTATTAAAAAATAATAAATAAAAACAAGCAAAAATGCACATCTCACCGGAATGGAAATAGCATGATTGACATTTTTCTTAAAGCTATTCCATGGGTTCAAAACTCTCTGCTGATGACGATAAACCTGACGGTATTGGGGGAAGTAAGCGTGCTGGTAAAATTGTTTGATTTTGTTCTAGAAGGAAAGAAATGTACATATGAGTACCGAATATGATCAGAGCATATCTGGACAAAATCAAATGAATTAAATTTTTTATTTAGATAATAGTTAAATTATACCAAATTGACCACATAAGACATTTTAAATATAAAATTCACTATAAATATGAATAAAGTGAACTTCAGAATTGAAGCAAATCATCTGGATAATTTAGGATTCTAGTGAAGTAAGGATTTTAATAAGTGTAAAAACAAAATAATGTATAAGAAAAGAAGTGGAGAATTATGTTGAAATTCATCTCACTTTGTCAATATTTTTTCCATATCTGGTTGAAGAAGGCTGGTGCTTAGACTGAGGGACAATTCAATTTATATTCCCCTTCGCCTGGGCTAGTTGTTGACCTCTCATGAGCGTCATTTACCTTGAAGTCTTGTTTGAAAGACATGACAAATGATTTGTAAGGCTCCTGTCATGTGTGTCCAGCTGAATAAATAATATAGTGTGCTCCTACTTTGATTTGGCAATGGCTTCTTGACCATAAGTTACTGTAGTAATAATTATGGAATCACCTAAAATGGCAATTTCATTTTTGGCTTTTACTTTCTACAGATGGATAAGTAAGTTGATGTGTAGAATATCAATATGTTTTTAAAATTGGGCATAAATGTTGGCTAGACAGTGGTACAAGAAGAGAATTTGATTAGAATTTCAGAAAAAAATGAAAAAAAAGCTATAGGGAACTTAATTTTCTGTACAACAGTTTTATTTTAGAGTTTTTGTTTTGAACTACTCAATATGAAGCTATCTCTGTTTTAAAAGATTTAGAATACATTTTCTGCATATATATAAACTTAATAATAGTTGCTATCTTTTCATGCATTTTTTGAGATTTCTGTTATATAATTTATGTATGTCTTCTGACATCACCCTATAAAGCCTGCTGAAATATTATTACTAGCTTCATTTTCATTTAAGGAAAACATAGTTTTAAAGAGATTAAGTAAGACCTTGGGGACCTAAAGTTGGAAATGAAATCACCTGACTTTGAAGTCTCATTCTTTCTTGTACTGCACATTTCTCTTGTCCACAGCAGCCAGGTAACATGACCTCATAGGGCTTAGAATGAGAGCACTTAGTAGCATTTGACCTTAACTAATCAATTCTTGTTGCTATTTTAAAAAGAAGCTGAGTCCTGTTATTTTGTGAAAACTGAAAAAAAAGTGGATAAAAGTATCTCATGAAATTTTTATTGAGAAAAAGTAGCTGAGTGACTAATTATGTGATTATATGATAAAACAGTGGAGGCTCAAGTAAATTACTTAGTTTTCTGAGATTTGTAACTCTTCTAAGTTTATTTGGATTTTTTTTCAAAAAATGCTGTTTTCATTATTATTTATTAAGACTACATTTTCATGTCATAGTCATAATAGTAAAAAGTAATTTTATCATAAAATTGGTGCTAAATATTTTTATTGAGAAGAAATGATGTGATCATCTTGAAGAGAAAGAATTGTAAAATATATTGTTTTATTTGAAGTAATAAATTGCATAAAAAACTTACCAGCTGTTTTAGGTAGACATTTTCTTCCTCAGACTGCTCCTTTTTCTGTTAAAAATCAAAGCACATGTAAGAGAAATAAAAAGCAAATATATTACTAGTGATATTAATTTAATTGAATTGTGATTACTTACTTCAGTGACGTCAGCAGATTCCTAAAGGAACAAGATGAGAAGTAGCTTTACTTGAATGCGTAGCAGTAGTTATCATTAAATAATTTTACAAGAAAATTAGAGACAATTCAAAAAAAAAACATTCAGAGTTTAACCCACTAGTAGTAAGATATTAAGTCATTTATTAATAATTAAGCAAGTTAAATATTTATTAAAACTTGGTCTCTTTGTTATTCTCTTTGTGCCAAAATAACAGCATGAGTTAAATATGTTTACTTTTTGAATAAAAAGTGAATAAAAATTTATGAATTTTACATTATTTAGAGAATTTCTTGTGTTTTATGGAGTAAGGCCAAGTGATACCGCCCTCCCCACACCAAACAAAAAATAAATAAAAGAGAGAAACAATATAGACCCGACTTGGTAAAGTGAGACTTAAATTGGTGAAACTGAGGTATGCTTCCTAAGACACTGACTATGAAGAATTTAGATGTTACTTATGGTCACAAGGCCATGATCCATGATGCTGCTGCCAGCTCTTTCAAGACTCCCTTGTAACCTGACTATTTCTATCAACAGAGGTGTTTCAGGTTTTGGCAATCTGCATAATTTCTAACCCAAACTCTGTTTAAAGTTCTAAAAAAAGGTTTCTCAAAGGTTAATGTGTATTAGTACCACCAGAAGCCTTGCTAAAATAGTTTGCTTATCCCCAATCCAGAGTTTCTCATTCTGTAAGTTTTCCCATAGGGCCCAAGATTTTGTTTTTCTCTTAGTTTTTTTAGAAAGTGCTGCTGATGCTACTTATCAGGGAACACTCTCCTGTTTGAGAACCTCACCTCTAAATCACATTAAGGTTTCCAAAGTAAAGCTATGCTTAAGGCAAATGACAATCCCTTGATTTCGCTCAGACTTGATTTAAAATCCAATTTCCTATGGAGTCAGATATATATAATATAAGAGGTAGAATAAATGATATTTCTTCTGAACATAGTCAATTTAAGTCTCCCCAATATGGTTTTGAGTCATTTGCAAGTTGTTCCCATTTCTTCCCTAAATATTCAGATGTGTATTTGCTAGAGATCATCACATTATGTAGAACAGTATTAGAAAGCTGCTATTTCCTGACAGCAATGTTTTTTGATTTCAAAGGAAATAATATCTTACCTCACTAGATGAACTGTGAGATGGTACCTTCAAAAATAAAAACAAAAATTTAAAAAATTTATAAGAAGAAGAAATGGAATCCTCAACAGTGTTCCTCAAATATCAGTACCTGTTTTAGGTATGTTCCATATTAATTATCTACCTAATCATTAATTAATATGGAACTTCAACAGAAAAGTTTAAATAAAAACATTAAAATCAGGCTTTATAGGTACTAATTGTTTATCACCTTTGAAACACAAATGGGAGAAGCAGGCATTATCTGTTATTTCAAAGGCAGTATCTCCATTGTGAGAGTAAGGGAAAACTTGTAATAAAACTAATGCAGTTGGAGTAAAATTATAATTTTTAAGGATTAAAGTATTACTTTCTGGTTTAGTAAAAGAGGAATACTATTAATCTTTAAAATTAAGCATAAATGCTGTCAATCTAATGATGTTAAGATTAATAAAAGCATTTTACCATTTCATCTATCTTGCTTGTTGCTTCCTGGTTTAAAAAGAGTTAGACATATCTTTATATCATTGTTTTTAAATGTAGTCTACTGAATATAAAGATAAAATCCATCTACCACAGAGAGAAGCATAATAATTAATTCATTTTTTGTGGGTATGTATAATTATATAAAAAATTTTCAATTGGAAAGAAACACGTTGTGAATGGTGAATTGAAATGTAAGTACTATGAGGGAGGAATTTTGTGGGCTGTATTCACTGTTTAAAAAACAAATTTACTTAAGCTTAAAAGAGTAAATTTTAATAAAAATATTTAATAATGTAAATAATTAAAGTCACAAAATGACTTAATCTCTGTTCTTTGTGGAAACTTAGGGGGAGGTATTTAGTGGGTTAGCTGGTTCATAGACAAATTAATATTTTTCAATTGAATTGTTCATTGAATTAGGAAGGGCAAGTGCCTGTTTCCTTCCTCATTTTCAAATTTCTTTGTCATTGAATACATTTTAATCTATGCTAATTTCAACTAGACTTATACAACACAATATGATCAGACTTGAAATCAAGGTAGCATGCCTACTGGATTAAAAAAATTGGGGGTAATTAAAGTCCTGATTCAAGAGGACTTTATAAATAAAAGAAGACTTTATTTATAATTTCCTATAATTAATTCAAGAGGACTTTATTTATAATTTCCTATAATTCCTGAATAGCATTTTTTGGCATAAAGTAATGCTTGGAAAATATAAAATGGTCGTTTAAAAAGTTCAGAATGAAGGAAAAGTGAGGGTCTATTAATAAGAATTCCATGGTGCTGGGGAGGTGGTTCAGCGGTAGAGTGCTTGCTTCACATGTGTGAGGCTCTGGGTTTGATCTTCAGCACCACATAAAAATAAATAAACAAAATAAAGGTATTGTGTCTATTTACAACTGAAAAAAAGTAAAAAAAAGTAATTTTTTCAGATGGATGACACTTTGAAAACACAGTCACAAATGAAATATAAATATGTTTTTCTGAGATCTTTTCATGTTATTTCACAGCAGTTAAGACAATAAAAACATCACCTATTTGACAGATATTAAAAAATAATACATTGGTAATGGAAAAATAACTCATAATGGACATAAAATACATCTCAGTAATCATCACAAAGGCATGAATAGATAATTTTACCTGATTTGCTTGGAAGACCACATTTCTGTCCTTCTTACACTTCTGAAATAATAAATGGCATTCATTTTTACAGCTATATAAAATGATAAATTATTTTAAAATATATTTAACATATGAAGTTATGACTTACTTCTTGCTCAATGCTGGCAGATTCCTTGGAAAAAGAAATTGATAATGAGTTTTGATTCCTTATTTGTGGTTTTTGGCACTATTCAAAAAAGCATTAGTTCACACCCATTATACAATAATTCAGAATAAAATACTTAACCTTTGACTACATTGCCAAACTTTTACTCTCATGGATAATTAACTCATTACTTTCCAGTAAAATAACTTGTTCTGTACTGTCAATGTTTTTATGTGAGAACCCATCACACATTTTTGCAAATGTCAACAACAAAGATGGAAGGAAAAATTTTAATTGTCCTCTGCATATATTTGTTTTCTTTTATCTTTGATTTTTATATAAAATACATATCAGGAGAACAACCAATTCTTTGGGTGACACCTGAAGAGATTTGGGTATCTGTTATGTATGTGTGGGTACAAACACATCCAGAAATCAATGCCAAATATAGTTGCAGATGTGCATGAGTCCTTATTCTAGAAGGATTGGAATTGCATCTGTAGTATCTGGAGTGCCCACCATTATTTTTGTACTAATGTCACAATTATTAAATGACTATTGGGAATGAGATAAACCAGAGACTTGTTTTGTACTATTAGTTGTCAGCATCTGTCTTCATAATTAGTGCTTTACCTCACTGGAGAATCAGGGCTTTATCTCCTACATAATTAACAAAAACAAACACAAATTTATGACTTATTGACTGCAATGCCAAGGTGAATCTCTTTCTCTGATGTCTAATGGCAATAAAATTTTAAAACACTGTGTTGTGGGTAAATTCATTGGAATTTGGATTTCTTTGACAGTTGGCTTTGGGATAGAGCTATCTTAAACCTTAGAAACATGATGAGAAGTGAGAATGGTTTCTCCAGAAAGTTCTGAACTATATTACAACATATCATGGAGGATAAGTTATCCCTTCTTCCTTCTTCCTATTCTTATATATTTAACCTCTACAACATTACAGCAAAGACAGTTTGTAGAATAACTGTTAACCTTTATATTCTGTGTAGGCAGAGCACGTTATCATTGATCACAGATTACAAGGCACACACTTGGTCTCTGTCCATCACTTCCAATGTTCGTATCCTTTTCATGTAGTAAAGACTTCACTCTTTTTATAGATTTAAATTAAAAAAAAAACTTGTATATCCATATACTTACATGCTTTGCCAGAGCAACAGCCAACAGGCAGGCAAAGATGAAAAACTTCATGGCTACTTTGTCCTGCAGAAACATACAGAATATCTAGAATATATTTTTATCTTCTGGAGATTATATATTATTTATTGTCATCTGTTACTAATTTATCTATTATCTTTCTACTCAATGATGAGAAAAGGGCAATGAATGTCAACAACAGGAAATAGTTTTGAGAATTTCATAACTACAGATATGAATATCATAGTTTATTTCAAAAGACTTTTCCCATCTAAAGGGCATAATTTTAAGTTATGCTTGCTAAAATGTGGAAGGTCCATTCAGATATAGTCAATTACTAGGATTAATCTTCACTGATGGGCATTTTGTGATGAATTATTATCATAAAGATAAAATTTAACCAGAACTCCTTTTAATATCATTTTTTTTTTTTTTGGTGAGCCAAGACATGCAGCCAGGTTCACTTACAAATTGTAGAGAGATGCAGGTGGAAATTCCCTGCTAGAATCAGGCTTCCTTCTGACTGCTGAAGCTTAAGCAAGCCCCTGAGTTCCACCAGGCCTCATTTAATACATCTAACAAAAGTGACCTTAGTTATAATCTCTGAAATCACTTTCCAGATAGATTGACCTCTAATTCTATGGCTGTAAGTCCACAGAACTTTTGACAAACTACAGATGAGTTAAAAGAGAAATAAAGGTATTCTAATGTAATTTTGATATATTTTACTCCTTATAATATGCATATTTAAAATTCACAAAGGATATTTTTATTTTTTACCCAAGCTATACCTAAATTTTTTTGTGATTAACATCCATGTGAATATAGAGGGTGAATACATATAGGAACTCAATTATCTGCATTGATATTTGTATATTATAATTTTCCATAGTTTCCAAATTCTTTGGCACAAAACATCTCATCTTTATACTGAATAATAACAATATAATGTTGACAATATATTCACTTACTCTGTAAAGATTAAAATAATATTTTCATACATATAATATACATAGGATATTTTACAATAACAAAGCTTTAAGTTTTTCAGATATATTTTATTGCCTTTCATTCATTATCTCAAGTTAACATTTTTCTAATCAATTATACTTAGAGGCCATATCTTACCTATGTGTAGCAAATTAAAACATGGAAAATATTACTTCTTAATGAGAATTAATTTGACATAGAAGAAAATTTCAAATAGCTGTCGTTATTAAGCAACTGATACATGGCAATCATTGTGCTAGATTTTTCATAATCTTATCTGTACTTTTCAGGATAACAGTGTATGTAGCTGTGTAAATATTTTATTCTCTAATTTTTAGATGATAAGGAGGTTCAGGAAACATAAACAAAGTAAGCAGTTGCAAGATTTCTAGAAACCTTAGTATCTTGGTCTCACCTTCAAAATAAAACCTGAGCACTTCATGAGACACAATCACAATGAAATCCCCAGTGTCTAGATATTAACTATATTTAAAAGCATAGAAGATGAATCACAACCTTATATTAATTAAAAGAAAATTTATGAAGCAATTTATAATACACTGGCATTAACATCTTTACAAATATTTTTATTTTTATTGTGCAGAAGATGTCATCAATTTTGAAATATTTTTCATAAGTACATGGTATAAGAGAAAGAAAATGTAAAATGTTACCTTGTTTCCCCAATGGAAGATAAGAAGATGAGGCAGTGGGATAATCTATTGTGGATCGCTTTAATACTATTTAAACCTTGTTCCTTTATGATATGGTAATTTTGTGGTTTCAAGTACCTAAAATTCCATTTAAATTCTGAGAAGTCAGTATGATTAGAAATTTTCTTTCCAATTTTTGTTCCATGGATTCCAAGGAGTACTTTAGCAAAGTTTGATTTAGAACATGATAAAAGGAAAGAAGGAGGTTGTAGTATTATAATGGTTATCTGTAATATGAGTTCAGATTCACTTGTTCCATGAACTAGTTTTTTGATTCAAGATAGTGTTTTTTAATTTCCTACTGTCCCATTATCAAGTTTTGCACAGCAGATATTTCCTGCTACACTTATTGCCTCAATCACACTTTCCTGAACACATCAATAATCTCACATCTCTGTAAATCTTTATCTTTGCTCTGAATGCCCTTTCACATTCTTACATGATAAATTCCTATGTGCCCTTTAAGATTATTTTGCAATTTGAACACAACTACAAAAATATCTTGTGCATCTCATACAAACTCAGTTCCTTATATTGTTTGTGTTCAATTCTCTATGTACCTAATAAAGAGAATGCATAAAATTTTGTGTTGGTATATGCTAATATAAAACTGTTTGATGTAAAAATCATTGAGTTCCTAATATATCCTAGGAACTCTTCTATACACTTTGTATAAAGCCAGGAAGAAAAGAAAAATTCTAGACTTCATGGAAATATATTCTAGAAGGGGGACATAACAAAGATGACAAGTTATATATGTAGCTAGTGATAAGTACTAAGGAGAAAACCAAATTGGAAAAGGGGGATAGAAAGTCTTGGTAAGGATAGAGAGTCAACACTAGATTATGGCCAGAAAACCCTCCTTGAGCAAAAGAGCAAAAAAATAAAGGAAATGAGAAAAGAAATAGGCAGATAGAGGACATTGGAGAACATGTATGGAATATTTTTTAAAAATACCAAACAGAACATTGTAGGTAGAGTGAGAAATTTTGTGGACCTGAAGTCAGAGTAGCAAATGGATAAGATAATAGAGGACTTTTAGAAGAAATATGCGGACTTCAAAATCCATTTACTCTGGATTTTAGCTTCAGTCCTGATAGCATATGAAAAATGGATTTTCCCTGTTACTTTAAAGAATTACAAGAATAACAAAATATAGGATAAGAAAATGTTCAGATATTACTAAGCAAGAAATGCAGAAGAGTGATCCCTGGGAGAAAGGGAAAAAACAAAATGAATACAATGATATTTAAGCTTATTATCTGGAAAGAATTTACACATGGCTGCTGAGGAATATGGGGCCTAAAGAGAGTAATGAGGAGGTGGGAGGAGGAGGACACAGAGCAAGGTGGGGTGTCCCTTGCCTTCCACCAACTAGCTGAACCTGAAAGAGATGTGAAAACAGATCATCATGTTTCCAATAAAACATGTGAGAACTCCAAAACCAAAATGTCATTCACTGCTTGGAATGATGAAGGATCAGTTCAGGAAGGTAGGTAACCACTGGCACCAGGTGCGTGTCCACCAGAGTCTTCTCCAACTTCACAATTGTTAAAGTTGAAAAGCCTCCTGTTTCTTATGCAATGGACACTGCTTTATTGCTTTTCTCTTATGGCCAAATAACTATTGAAATCTGTAAATGCCAGGACTTGCAGGGATAGAGGACCTACTTATTTTAAGGATATAAGTCGGATGGAGAGGAGATCCTATCCAATGGCAATGACCAGCAGTCATCTTGGGTGGCTCTTTTGATCTGTTTTGTCCTTCAGCACTTACTAATTGTGAGCACCTGAACAGGGAATGTTGTCTCTTCACTGATGACTGATGGTGTGTCATCACAGGCTCTGCTGTCTATCCTCCCAGAGAAGACTTACTCTTTTTTCTATGAGGCATATTGCAACCATGAGTCAGAGACTTTCAATTCATGGTCCCTCTAGAGTACTAATCTCTTTACACCATTGACTTTTCCACTGATGACTATGTGACATGTTCCTACTCAATGTAAAAGAAGTGGTCCTTTCATGTAAACAAGGACTGCACTTTTAGAAAAACATCCTGGCTATATTGTCAGTGCAGGAGGAAGACCATCTCTGTCTTCCAGAAGTCATGCTCACTGATGTGTGGACCATGGCAGCTTTTGCTATGAGAATGACACTGTGTTGGCTCTTTTCCCTGAGATGCAAAGGGACAAGACAATCATGTTCAATCCCTTTAAGGATCCTTTCATCAATCCCTGAAACACCAGCTGCTGATATACCTGGGATACCAGGAATAACAGGATGGTAGCACAATGGCCAAGATATGCTTCTTCCTGTCCTCTGACCAACTGCAGCAGCTGTACATGTGGAAAAAGAAGCCTCTGGAGGAAAACCATGTTTATTGAGTGGACCAGTGAGTCTGTAGTGACACTGCAGGTCACAGATTCACCTCAGATTGCTTCTTGAGGTATTAGTTTGGAAACTCAGATCAGCCAGCAAAGAAGTAAACTACAAAGTCAGCTGAATCTAGGATCTCTCATTGACCTGCTGCTGATACTGCTGTTGAGAGAAATTGTATAGGGTGTGTTTTCACAATCCCTCACTAGCCTCTTGTGACATTTCTTTGTGGTGTACTCTAAAGTGACGACAGAGATGATTGCTATGTTTGAAAATATGTTTATGGACTTTTGAGTTCTTGGGAACTTCTGTGATCTCTTCCATAATGCTGCTCTGCACAGTGAAGTCCAGTTTCCGTGCTCAGCTTCTAGCAATAAGGTTGCAAGGCAGACCCAGTGCTAGTTCAAAGACAATGATAAATGCAAGTACAGAGAGTACACAGACATTGTGAGCTGATTGCTGGGTCAGCTCCCCATCCGTACCCAGTCTTAGAGTGGTATCTCCTACCTGGTTTTACCTCTCTTTAGCTCTAAAGACAAGTGGATGTCAGTCACAGAGCAACCCAAGATTTGTGGAGAACATCTCATAAGGTTCTATGCCTGGGGCTTTGCATTGCTCAAACTTGAGATCCAGGCAACTTAATGTGCAACTCCATGAGATATAAAATTTGAGGACTCCTTGCCTTCACATTGTACCCTTTTGAGCATTTTTGCCATTTCTGTGCAGAGGATTCATGCTGAATATGTTGTCAAGTTCCATATATGAAACTGCTGCATGTAGAACAGCCAGGTTATTTGGTCTTTTAGGACTTTGCCTGCTTAATGTCAGTGGACTGTAGAGTCCATGCTGCTGACTGCCAGCTCTGTGGGTTCTGTACTGGTGTACCTCACATGTGAGAGTGCTAAGAAGGAGCAGGGGACTCAACTTATAGGACTTATTATTGTGTACAGTACCCCTACTGATTGATTTAAAGTCCTATTGCCTTTTCCCTGTGTGAATTCCCAGGATTAATTAAATCCATTCTATTCTTGTTTATTTAGGTTATGTGTTTATTTTTTTCTGTGAACATAAAAAGCATTATATACCTCAACCCATTTTGTGTCATTTCTTTTGCATTATTGTATGTACCCAAAGTAGGAAAATCTTTATTCATTAGAACTTTGAACATCGGTCTCACTTATCCAACAAGCAGAACCTTATTTATGAGAAAAAAATAAAGCCTTGATATTTTCTAACTTAAAAAAAAATCCAACTCAAACCAAACAAACAAACAAACAAGCAAAAAAACCCTGAAGAATCAAGAGACTAGGTGATCTAGGTGATTCTCTTGGGAAGATATAATTGAAATTAGTAGAGGCAAGTGTGTAAAGTTAACCCAGAACATTAAAGTAAAGTAAATTTCAGACAGGAGAAAATCACTCAGAGAAAGAATTCTGGAGACCTATACAAGGTTGAGATAGTCTTCTACAGAGTTTTGATTAGCACAAGTAAATGTGGAGAAAATCCATGAAGCTTGGGAAAGAATATTAGAAAGCAGTCGGATGTATAATTTCTAAAGCTGAAAGAGGACTTGGAAAGACTGTGCTGACACAGGAGAGTGGCATGCAGGTGAAATACATGCAGCATTGTTGGAGTACTTGGAAAAGTTTTGCTTTGGTAGTAGGTTAAGTTTAGTTTTAAGTGAAAAGTCTCTCTACTTCTGATTGCCTAATAAACCTTAAAAGTCTCTAAAATGCAAAAGAATTCAAAAGTAACTTCATTATTATCCATAGAACAAATCAATAACATTTAAATTAAGTAAAAAAAAAATCCAGTACCCAAAAAAGAAAAAAATCTCAATGCTTTCTACATAATTAAAAAAAATACTAGGCATGGAACAAAAATGAAAATATGGTTTATAATGAAACCATAGTCAATCAACGTAAATAGACTAATGATAGAATTTGTAAACAGGGTATTAAAATCTCATCTTAATAATTATATCATATTTGAAAATATAAAATCTGAAATGAAAAATACACTGGATTGAACGACATATGTAATTTTACTGAAGGTGAAGAAGAAGGGTTAAAAAGAAACTTAAAAATTCTAATATTAGGAAAACTAGGCAAGTGTAAGAACATGAATAAAACTAAGTACATCATAAACAAATTGCTTATGAGCAGTGATAAAGAGAACATTTACAAGTAGCCAGAGGAAAGATAAACATGGTTATGTACAGAATAATAAATATGTGAATGATAGCTGATTTGATATTATAAAAATATTAGTCAGAAGACAGTGGAGAAATAGGTATCAAAATAATTGGAGAAAGGTCAGCCTCTTCAAAAATGGTGTTTGATATTCATTTTTAGAAGATATGAGAAAGGTCATTATGTTGATCCCTCTTACCATGTATCAAATCACTGAAAATGGACCAAAAACTTAACTGTAAGATCTGAAACTATGAAACTGCTAGAAGAAAACCAGGGAAAAAAACTTTAAAATGTCTTTATAGGCAATGATTTTATATACCATCCCCAAAGCACAAGAAACAAAAGCAAAAATTAAATTTAAAAAAGAATTATATCAAACTAAGAAGCTCTGCATAGCAAAGTAAATAATTGACAGAGTAAAGAGACAACCTGAAGAATGGGAGAAAATATTTGCCAGGTATTTGTCTGATGAAGGATTATTATCTGGAATACCTTAGAACCTTAAAAAATGTCCACAAGGAACAAGTAATTGAATTAAAACTTGATCAAATGGTCTTAATAGACACTTCCCAAAACAAAACCAAAGGGCAAACAAGTATATGAAAAAATGATCAATATCATTTGCCACCAGGGAAATGCAAATCAAAACTACCACCTCACCTCAATTAGAATGGCTATTATCAAAGAAACAAAACAAACAACAAGTGTTGGTGAAAATGTGGGAAACAGGCAGCTCCATACACCATTGATGAGAATATAAATTAGTACAGCTATGGAGAACAGTATGAAAATTCCTCAAAAAAAATATTTCCAGCTTTCTCACTTCTGTGCATATATCCAATATATTCAAAGGAAATAAAGCCAGCATACCCAAGAGATAGCTGCACACCCTTGATTATTGTGACACTATTCATAATAGCTAAGATATAGATTCAAAGTTGTCAACCATCAATGGATAAATGGAGAAAGAAATTTGGTGTATGTACCAATGTGTTTTTTTTTTCTTAATCCATAAAGAATGAAATCCTGCCAGTTGCAGCAAAACAGATGGTACTGGAAATCTTAGGTTAAGTGAAATAAGTCATACACAGAAAGATAAATAATGCTCTCTCTTAAATGTGGAAGCTAAAAAAAAAATAGTCAACCTGAAAGTAGAATAATAATTACTAAAGTGCAGTGGTAATGGAGGCATAAAGGGAGGTTGGATAATGAGTAGCAAAAACAGTTAGAAGGAATAAGTTCTCATATTCTAGAACCAGTGGAATTACTAGTGTTCACAATAATCTATTATGTATTTTATGAAGTTGTAGAAGAAAGGAGTTTGAGGACTCCAAACTTTAAGAAATTATAAGAAAGAAATGCTAATTAGCATCTGACTTGAACAGTATGCATAATGTATATATTTGTTGAAATTTTACATTGAACCTCATTAATATGTACAATTAATTTTAAAAAGAAAAATCAAGAACCGAAAGAAAAATAATGCCAAACATTTTATAACCAATGAAAAAGTATTTTTAAAATAAAGAAAAAATAACTTTTTCAGAATCACAAAAACTGAAAGAATATCTTTCAATATTGTATTGCATGACATAAAATTAATGGAATTCCTTCATGCAGAAATAAAATGAAATCCGAATCTACTCAAAGAAAGCAAATTAGAAATGATATATATGTGGGGGAAATATAAATTATGTATGTATGAAACTTTTTAAAATTTGACTTTGTTTAAAAAATTAATGTTTTCTGTGGGCTTCAATATGTAGAAATAAAATGTATGATAAAAATAACACAAAGGCTGGAAAATAAAAAATTGAAAGCTACTTTTGCAACATTCCTATGTTATATACATACTGGTAAACAGCAATTACTGTTGTTTGTATTCTTGATAGCTGTCATTCTGACTGGAGTGAGATGAAATCTTAGATTGGTTTTGATTTGCATTTCTCTAATTGCTAGTGATGATGAACATTTTTTCATATGTTTGTTGATTAATTGTATATTTTCTTCTGAGAAGTGTCTCTTCAGTTCCTTGGCCTGTTTATTGATTGTTTTTTTTTTTTTAGTGTTTAGGTTTTTGAGTGCTTTATATATCCTAGAAATTAGTGTTCTATCTTATGTGCTTGTGGTAAGGATTTGCTCCCATTCTGTACACTCTCTATTCACCTCACTGATTCTTTCTTTTGCCGAGAAGAAGCTTTTTAGTTTGAATCTATCCCATTTATTGATCCTTGGTTTTAAATCTTGAACTACTGGAGTCTTATTAAGAAAGTTGGGGCCTAATCTGACATGATGGAGATTTGGGCCTACTTTTTCTTCTATTAGGCGCAAGGTCTCTGGTCTAATTCCTAGGTTCTTGAACCACTTTGAGTTGAGTTTTGTGCATGGTGAGAGATAGAGGTTTAATTTCATTTTCTTACATGTGGATTTCCAGTTTTCCCAGCACGGTTTGTTGAAGAGACTATCTTTTCTCCAATGTACGTTTCTGGCGCCGTTGTCCAATATAACTGTAGGTATGTGGGTTAGTCTCTGTGTCTTCTATTCTGTACCATTGGTCTATAGGTCTATTTTGGTGCCAGTACCATGCTGTTTTTGCTACTTGCTCTGTAGTATAGTTTAAGGTTCTAGAATAGAAATGCCACCAGCTTCACTCTTCTTGCTAAGGATTGCTTTGGCTATTCTGGGTCTCTTATTTTTCCAGATGATTTTCATGACTGCTTTTTCTATTTCTATGAGGAATGTCATTGGGATTTTGATTGGGATTGCATTGAATGTGTATAGTGTGTTCGGTAATATTTTGACAATATTAATTCTGCCTATCCAAGAAAAAGGTAGATCTTTCCATCTTCTAAGGTCTTCTTTAATTTCTTTCTTTAGCATGCTGAAGTTTTCATTGTAAAGGTCTTTCACCTTTTTATTAAGTTTATTCCCAAGTATTTTATTTTTTTTGAGGCTATTGTAAATGGGGTGGTTTTCCTAGTTTCTCTTTCTGAGGATTTGTCACTGATGTACAGAAATGCCTTTGATTTATGAGTGTTGATTTTATATCCAGCTACTTTGCTGAATTCACTTATTAGTTCTAGGAGATTTCTGGTGGAATGTTTTGGGTCTTCTATGTATAGAATTATATCATCTGCAAATAGTGATAATTTGAGTTCTTCTTTTCCTATCCATATCTCTTTAATTTCTTTCATCTGTTTGATTGATCTAGCTATTGTTACAAGAACTTTGTTAAGTAGAAGTGGTGAAAAAGATTATTGTCATTCCAGTTTTTAGAGGGAATGTTTTCAATTTTTCTCCATTTAGAATGATGTTGGCCTTTTACATCATTATTATATCTTTTTTTTAAGATACCTTTTACAATGTTGAGGTATGTTCCTGATATATGATCATCTCAATAGATGCAGAGAAAGCATTTGATAAAATACAGCATCCCTTCATGTTCACAATGCTAGAAAAACTAGGGATATATGCACGGTCAATTTTACTTTCAAGATTATATATTTTGTCTTTATTGTCTGAGGTTCTGTCTTCCAAGTGGTCTAGTCTGTTGGTGATGCTTTCTGTTAAATTTATAATTTGGTTTACTGAGTTCTTCAATTTGAGAATTTCTGCTTGGGTTTTTCCCACATTCTTTAAGTCTTTATTGAAGTGATCTTTCACTTACTGTATTTTTTCTTTGACTTCACTCCTTATACTGTCCTTTACTTCACAGATCAATTTAACTATGAACATTTGAACTCCTTCTTGGACATTTCTTCTACTGTGTTGTCAGTGACTTTTGCTGAAGAATCTTGGTTTGTTTGGGGTGCTTTATTCCCTTGTTTTTCATGTTGTTTGTGTGTTTTCCTTTCTAGAAGGATGGACCTAAGGCAGCACAAATTCTACCCTGTAGACCTATAGTGTCCCTCACCTTTAATGTGAGACCAATATCAATAGCATCCAGTGTGTGTATAGCCTTAAAGCTAATAGCTCCCACTAAGGCATCTATTGCTTTCTCACATTAAACCAAAATGATGAATTCAATAACTATGTATAGTATAAACAGAAAATTTGTTAAAATGGTTTACAATTTCAAATTGTGGATGAAAGAACAGAGTTAGCACTGTACATGATGTTTCCTAGGGAGGAAGAGAGAAGCTAGAAGTGAAAATTCAGAGGAAGTGTGGAAAAAGTGCCAACAGAGATTGGCTGTTGGTTGAAGAAATGTTGGAAAGAAAATCCAAGAAAACAGAGGAAGAGAGAGGAAGAATATGAACAAAGAGAAAAAATTAAAGACATAAGAATACAACAAAAATTCAAAACACCAGTCATATATCATTGTCCTCCACACACTGATGCATAAAAAAAATCCTGTACCAAATATGGTAGTGATATTAACAAAGCAAAAATAAAATAAATATCTCTGGAAAGTTGAACTGTCTCCATCAGTGTTCAAAAGTTTCTCAGCCCTGTCTCTGATGTCTCTCAGGATCACCAGACCCAGATCAGCCTTCGCAGACCCAGTCACTATCCCACAGATCTGAGCTTCAGATACCTCAGGCTCTACCATGCTACAGTCCCAAGATCTCAATGCTGCTCCTACTTGCAGAGAGACCACCAGGAATACACTCATGTAAAGGAGCAACCCCAGATGCAGCAACAAGACAAGGGCCACCAGCATTCACAGCAGGAGGATCTCAGGAACCTCCAAACCTGCAGGCATCCCTACAGTGGACCTGCAGGTCTCAGCTGGAGTCCCCAAAGAGAGGCTTTTGTGGTGGTAAACCTGCTGGCACTGGCCCCCGGGCCCTGGCTGGTGTGCCAAAATGCATGTAGCTACATGCAACCAAACCTGGAGTGTCCCCTGCAGCTGTCCTCTAGGCTGTGGTAGTAGTGGTAGTGGTGGTGGTTGTTGGCAGCAGGCAGTGGGTCAGCAACAGCAGTGGCTGCAGCTGTGGGGGCAGCATCACCTGGTAATCTCTGGGAATCAGAAGTGGTGTCGCCATCAGTTGGGGCTGGGGCAGCGGTGTTTTCTGTGGCATCAGCGAGTGATTGCAGCTGCAAGGGCAGCAGCACCCAGAAAGACGACTTCCGGGTGATGTTGAGGTGGCAGCAGTGGCATCAGAGGCAGCTGTGATGGAAATAGTGGTGTAGGCTGCAGCTGATTGGACAGGAGACCTCTGTTTGTCATTGGCAGTGACCTTGGAGATAGGGTTGGAGGTAGCCAAGGCTGTGCCCAGAGAAATGATGTCAGGGCCAGAAGGGACATCTGTAGCAGCTGATAAAACATTCTCATATTTAAGGTGAAATTAACTTAAATATGACTAATACATTATATGTCATCACGTAGTTATTAGGAAACTCTATTAGAAATTTAATTTACTTTCTTTAAGTTTTTAGGGGTTTAGTTTCCTCAATGTAAGTCATGGGTCAACATGATATTAGAGAAAAAGAAAAAAACAACAACATATAGTTTTTAACTATATATCAAAGCATGTGTGTGTAAAAATACTCATCCTTCCAACAGTCAATATTCTCAGAAATGAATATCGGATAATCATTTGTAACCTTCAGGCAAGTTACATAACCTGATTGTAACCCATGGGAAAGGGAATATCAGGCAGCACAACCTGGGAGCATGTTTGAAATGCAAATTCCTAGTCTTCCTTTCCAAACCTGCTGAATCAAAACCTAGAAGTGCATCAGGGAAATGCATTTTAACAATATCTCCAGGTGAATTTTTTGTGTGCTCTAAAGTTGAAGAAAGTAACCACATAATGGACTATAAATGCGTTGTGTATCTTTCAACTGATGCCATAACTAAACCTGTGGTTTAAATTTGGATCAGATATTTTAAGGAAATAATTATTAAGCAAATCTTATACATTATGTTGTAGGAGCCCCATTGAAAAATATGGTTATTTTCTGGGAACAGTTTATGAAAAATTCTGTGACATTTATTTACTTAATGAAAAACAATATCATTTTCCTTCTATAATTTCAAAAATGAAAAATAATGTAACTGATAGCATGTGACTGTCTTAGATAATATCAAAACTGTTTGGCATTGTTGATACATGGTGACTAGCTCTATTCCATCTCTTGAGGAACCTCCTGTATAATTGGTGAAACAGGCTAGGGTAAAGGTAACCACAGAGAGAAATCTAAGAGAAAGTTAATGATAAGAACTTAAATTGGGAGAAGAAGGTTCACACTGAAGCTGCTGATTTGGAATTTACCAGATTATTGATTATCCAGGAATGATGTGTAAATTCAGATTAATAAACCTAGGATAGATCCTACAGATAGCATAGAAGTAATTGTGAAAGGATATTAAGAAGCCCATGGAAATCTCCAAGAAGAAAAAGAATGGCAGAGGAGAATAGAATTTCCAAGCAATTAATATTAATATTATGGAAGCCAAGTAGATTAAATTTCAAGAGGAAAAGTTTAATGCCCACAAACAAATGTTACAGTGAACTTGTATTTTGCTTAAATTCATAAAACTGCAGTTTTATTATTTGGAAGGTGTTATCATAATAGGTATAGCAGTATTAAATGAGAATGTGTATAAATCAAACTGCCAGTGGAAATGGCTCAAGTATAAACTTTAAGTGTCATTGTCATTTTTAGCATCACGATTTTAATTTGTATCCTTATAGTCTTCATTGGAAAGATCATCCTCATGAAAACATTCTGTAAGAATGATATAGAAAATGAAAAACAAAAGATCAATCAGAAAATGTCTTTGGACCACATGAGTATCATCTCAGTGCTCATGAATGCAAGGAGAGAGAAGTTAAGAAAGATTTCTGTACAAAATAATGGACTGGGAGCTTAAAATGTTCATACCAAATAGACACATATCATTGTCCAAAGTTGATTGTTTTCTGGAGTTGACTGCTGAGTCAGATGTGTTAGCTGCTTCACCTAATTAATGACGTATTACCTCAACTTTTTGGAGGAAAAGGATGAGAGGTGTAGGTGTAGGACCAAATACGAGGAAAGATTTTGTAAGCAATGTTGTATTCCTCATTTAGAAAATATGAAATGAATATTTGCTTGTAGATTTGTCTTTCTTTGTGAGAGGAGCAGTGTAAAAATAGGGAGGATGTCAAACCTAGATGTGTAGACAATAGGAATACTTGAAGATTGATTCCTTGATGTTTAATGATTGGTTGCAGTTATTTTAAGTATTATTGAGTGAAGAAATAAAGACTTTGATTATCCAAAAAGAGGTGAGATAAATAATGAGCAGTTAGCATAAAACAATATGGAAATAGTAAATATCTTGAGGTTTATGTAAGCTAAAGTATAAGTAAAATTCCTTCAAATCCTGCCCACCTTCCAAAATACTAATGAAATAATTTCCTTCTCTAGCGGTGTCCATCTTACCCACAATCTGTACTTCATCTTCAGAACTTTAATTGTCAGCACACCCCTTTTTATGAAACCTAAATTATTTTTGTCTACTTCTTGCCACCTGTTCTGTTCTTCTTGAAGTTTCCCTAAATTAAGCAAAGTAATTTCTACCACAATGAATTTGCACTTTCTCTTGCTTTTGCATGGAATTTTCTTGATCCTAATATTTGCTTGATCCTAAGTCCATATGCTCTCAAACATGTCACTCTACCAGAAAATACACCATCCTATATAAAACTGTCTCTGTGCCTATGCCTTTCCTTCTAGTTTTAAGCACACATGTCACTCCCTAACATGATAATTTATTCTCACTTTATTCAAACATAAAGCAAACTCTGTGAAAGCAGGTTTTTGTGTTATATTCTAGGCTCTGCCTGTGGCATGTAAAAGAGTGCCTGCTAGTGTCACTGAACAAAAACTTGTGGAGTGAAATTCCATTCTGACAGCACTGATGGAAGTAGTAGAGGGTTTGTTCTCAGTGTGGCCTGCTGCTGGAAGGAGATACTGGGGTTATCTTCTTGCATTTAGGGACTGAGACAGGAAGTGTAAGGTACACGGAGATTGAGGATACATGCAGTAGAAAAAAATGAATGATCAGATTGAATGTGGGAGTAACTAGGTCAAATAATCTACTGGAGGTTGGGGAGCAAATATTTGGAGAATATGAATGTGACAGACTACATGGAATTAATTGACTTCAAGGACCTCTTATATAAAGTTGCTTTGGTGTTACCCAAATGAGGAAAAGGAAGTGATTAAGGGAATTCTTATGTCAATTTAGCAAGTAAATATGAAAGCATAAATTAAGACCATACACATAAGATGATGCTTGAAATTTATTGATTTGAGAAAAGAAATTAATTTTTGTTACACAGAATCATGAGTATTACCAGCTTAACAGTTTGAAACTGTCTGATCAAACATTAATTAGAAAGGTAAGTATAATGAAGAAAATATGCTAAATCATGGTTTTGTAGCATTCCAGTGTGTTTTTGATAATTCTACCAACACATGATGGGAGCTTGCTGTGATATCAGGGAGAAAATACATGTAGTAACTGCATTTTCAGGTCAAACCTGTGAAGAAATAGAAAATAACAGATTATCTCTATAATTTATAATACTTTAATAAGAATTTTATTTTGCCCTGGTGTAGACTAGCAACTTATTGATGATTTTAGTGAGTATAGTCAAGTGTCTAAAAGTATATCTCACACAGAAATGACAATGAAATATTATTAAATAAAAATATGAAGAAATTTAAGATATCATCTAACCTCTACAATTGCACTTTGTTTAGGTTTATTGCCAATATATTTCATTACACCCTTAAATATATTCTAGACATTTATTTTATACTTATCCACCACACATAATATTCTAATGTATCTTTTATTGAGTAAATATCTTCAGCTGCTACCTAATGCCTAATGTTCAAATTCTTCTCCTTCATTAATGACAACGGGAAAATCATTTGAAAATAATATTCCAATGCAATTAAAAAGAAAAAAATGCAGATTCTTATTCCAAAGGTCTAGATGTGGCTTCATGTTCTAAATTTGTCACAAGTCTGCAGATGGTGCTTGTGCAGCTGCTCCAGATATTAAATTTTAGGAGGGAAAGTTTGTAACAGCATCCAGGACAGCTCTAATGGCAGGGCATCCTGTAGCCATAATCTTTCACAACTCTTATCAAGGGCTTTTGTGTGGTATGTCTTTTAACAGTCTATCTAATTCTATGTAGTGATTACATATTATTATAATTTAAAAACATTTTAGTTGTTGATGAATCTTTATTTATTTATTCATTTATATGTGGTGCAAGAATCCAACCCAGTGCATCACACATGCTAAGCAAGTGCTCTACCAGTGAGCCGTAACCTCAGCCCATGATTATGTATTATTATAATATCTATTTGGTTAATGGCAGAACTAATGTTTAGGAAGTGTTCAGAATACGTTGAGGTCAGCAGACCAGTGGTTGTCAGGTCACTACCCTGGTACCTTCTACCCCTAAACAGCCTCTTAGCCAGAGCAGAACAGATGTTTCCTCTCAGAAGCATTTAGATAGATGAATCGTCTTTAGAAGAGCTTCTTAACTGGGATTTTTTTAAAATTAAAGTCTAATTTTTGTATTCTTTTATAGCTATAGGTATTGATATGGAAAGTTTATATATCTATATCTATATCTACATCTATATCTATATCTATCTCACAGGACCCAGCTCACCTCTTTATCATCTCAGTGGTTACTGAGGAGGAGGGTAAGGAAATTCCTGGGAAAATGAATCCGATTGTGCACTCTCTGGATATGATGGGAATGATGGTGGATCTTGTACCAGATCCCTGCGATATCTTCTCTGCATATACAAAGAGAAATGAGATTTGAGACGTTAATGCAAGTGCTTTTCAATAATTGTCATTGAAAGTCTATATGATTTAAATCAATAAGACTGTATATGTTTATAAATATCCATTATATGATTATGTTTTCAAACTTTTAGTTAGGTTTTAACTTTTTATATAAAAAAGTTTTAGAAAGATAAAGTGATAAAGCATTTTTATATACTGTAACTGAAAGTGTTTTGGTTCAATAATACTTATGGGATCTCTGACTACAGCCAACAACTTAAAGTGGACAATGAATCTTTTTTATATTATTTCCAAGTCACTACCTTGCCAATCTTTGAATAGTATAGGAGGACAAATCAATAGCAGAAAGTCTTTCACTATGAAGGATATCCTATAAAATTCGTGAAAACAAATAACTTACCAGATGTAGAAATACTAACTTAGGGATACAAGAAACGTGAAAAAGTAAGGTAACAGCATGTTTCCAAAGGAACACAATAATCCTCTAACAACAGATCCCAAAGAAAAGTAAACAAATGAACTTCACAAATGAACAAGAGAGGAGAAAGCGAAAAGGGCATATAGAACTATCAGAAACAGAATAACAGAATGACAGTGTATGTCTTTACCTCTCTGTCATACCCTCAAATAGAGATTAAATTCTCAAATGTTTTAGATGGCTGAATAGATTAAGAACCAAACACAACAAAGCAGATTCCATGTAATTCCTTATCAAAATATCCATGACATTATTCACAGAACTAGAAAATACAATCACCCAATTCAGAAGGAACCACAAAACAGACAAAGCAAACTTGAAACAGTACATTTTTAACCCAGGTATTATAATGCCTCCAGCTTTAATTTTGTTGTTGTTATTGTTTTTATTTGTTTGTTCAAGTTTGTTTTGCTTCAATTGCTTTGTTTAAATTTCTTTGCATATATGTTCAGTAGTTGGAATACATAGGCATGATACTGGCATAAAAATACGGGACAAAAAAACAATGGAGAAGAGTAGAAAATCCAGAAGTAAATCTGAATATTTGTGGCAAACTGATATTTTAATATATGATGAAGGAAGGAAGAAAATGTAGTACAGAAAGGAAAGTCTCTTGAGTAATTATGGCCTAAAAATCTTATTATGCATATGAAGAAGGAAGACACTAGACCCCTATATATAATTACATACGAAAAAAATCAACTAAAAATCAATTAATGACTTAAAACAAAAGCAAAGTTGATGTACACAATTACATCCATCTATAAGATATCTTTTGAAAAAACAAGTGGAGTATCAACAGAATGAAAAGGCAAACTGCAGAAAGCATATTTGTTTTTCAATTTCCAGAACGTGGTAGGAATTAAAACCAGCAAAAAGCATTTAATCTGAATTTTCAAAAATGAGTAAATGGCCCCAACAGGTATTTTTCAAAACATGACATATAAATTAATAACAAGAATATGAAAAAAAATGTTCAACATCACTAATCATCAGGAACTTTCATATTAAAAGCACACTTAGATGTCATCTCATTCTGGTTAGAACAACTATATAAAAAAATACAAAGAACAGGTGCTGGTAAGGAAAGAGGGATTAATTAAATTACTGATGAGAATGTAACTCAGTAAAGACGTTATGGAAAGCAGCATAGAGATTCCTCAAAAGACTAGGAGTAGAACACCTATATATTCTAGCTACCCCACTACTGAACATATATGCAAAGAAATTGAAAACAGTAAGTGGAAGAGACGTTACACTTCTTTGTACAGTGGAGTACCATTCACAATATTAAAGATCTAGAATCAATGTAGGTGTTCATCAGTGGATGAATGGATAAAGAAAATGGGTATACAATGGGTACACAATGGAATATTTTGCAGACATAAATAGGAAATTCTGTCATTTCTAACAACATCGAAAAAACTGAAGGACATAATGGAAAAGCCAGAAATAGAGAGACTAATACTACATCTGTCACTTATATGTGAAGCTAAAATGTTGATCTTAAAGAAAGAGATGATGCTAGCGGTTTCCAGAGAATGGGAATGGTGTAGAGAGGAGGAAATGGAGAAAGGATGGTTAATGGGTACAGAATTGCAATTGAATGGGTGAAAGAAATTCTTGTGTTCCGTTGTATGTTAGGATAACTATGGTTAACAACTCATAATTAAATATTTCAAAATTGCTACTGTAGAAAAATTTTGAATGTTCTTTACAGAAGAAATGATAAACATGTGAAGTGATAGGTATACCAATTACACATTGTACATACGTAATGAAAAGTCATATTTAGCTGGACCTGGTAGTTCTGTCTACAGTCCCACCTACTCAGGAGACTGAGATAAGCCTCAGAAGGATAGAAAGACTCCATATTAAAAAATTTTTTAAATGTTGCATATACCCCATTTGCATGTATACTTACTGTGTGAATCAAAAATCAAGATATATTAAAATAATTAGAATTGAAAATACACATTAAGTTAAATGTCAAATAAATTAAATTTTCTATTTTATTTAATATGTTTAGTTTAACCTATTAAATTTATAACTCTAAACCTCAAAATATGAAAACTCCCATATTATATGTCATCACTTGTCTTCATTCTTCATTAGGTATATCTTATATTTAATATAATTAGCACTACAACTAGTCTTTACTTCAAGGCAATTTTTATCTGACAAATATTGTTTAGTTCTAAGGGACAAAATGGGATTTTTCAGAATAATGCTACTTATAATGCTATGAATTTCTATCTGAATTATCAAACAAGATGTGTTGGTCTTTTTTCAATGCGTCATCAACAAATGAAATCAGTGTGTACATTAATCATTTATGATACATATTAATTTCAGAGGAAAGTATTGTTTTTTCACATAAAATAGATAACTAGGAGAAAATATATAAGGACTTTACAAAATTACCAGAGGAATACTTACATGATGATGATGATGTCTGCCTCGATGTCTGTAATGGCTCTGTAAAAATTAAAAGGGTATATTAAAATTCAACATATGTTTGATTATAGAATTTTCTATTGAGTGTACATATCTTACCTCTTCAGAAGAATCAGCACTCTGGAAAAAGAAATAAGGAATACATTATCATCTTAATTTTATAATTCAAGATATTCTCAAATAAAAATGCACCATTTTCCACAACTATAATTAAACATAATGAAGGCAAAATCTTGAGTGGATGACACACTAAATGTGCTATTTTATAAAGGAGAGGAAACCTAGGCATTTCATGATTACTTTACATATTCAAATAACTATTTGCTTCTGTCCATATTATATGTGTGAAATGGAGAAAAATTTTATGACCACAGATAAGAGGTGAAAACTGAAAGTGAAATTTTGGATTATTTTTATATGGGTAATTTATAATTAGCTCAAATGCTGTTAACATTCAAATACTTTATTGGATGATAGAGTCTACCAGTCTACCTTTCTCTATTCTTTTTAATATTTTATTTTTTTTCCTTCTGTCATTTCTTGACAAAATGTGATAAATGATGTTCTCATAAGTAATTTGTTGTCTAAAATATCCATAGAATTAGTGTGCTATTTTAGAATTATTATTATTTTTTGGAATTTCATTTCCATTC
Organism: Marmota flaviventris; assembly: GCF_047511675.1. Classification (NCBI taxonomy): domain Eukaryota; kingdom Metazoa; phylum Chordata; class Mammalia; order Rodentia; family Sciuridae; genus Marmota; species Marmota flaviventris. Next base: position 55,127,775 of record NC_092504.1, on the reverse strand, counting down.
ATCAGATGTAAAGGAGAGAAAGGAAGAGGAGAAAGAAAGAAGAAGAATATCAAGAAACACCTCCAGAGATGTGAAGGATGTTCTTTGTAATACAGAGCAGTAAGTGAAGACAAGCTGGTAGAACTACAGCTTATTTAAAGATGAAAAACAGCAGCTTCATTTTAGCAAGGCTGGAATAAGTGTTTGTAAACTTGAGTAGATAGACTGTACAAGAATTGACTGAAAATAACAGTTATTCTCTGTGTAACACTGAAATTTAAATGTTTTCTTAAATAAATGAATTCAGAACAAATTGGATTAAAATTAAATTTTTTTGTTTTGTTTTTTCATGTAATCATCCTAGATACATGTTCTCTTGTCATATGCAAAGTCAAAAAATATCAAGTATATTCTCAATGGAACAAAAGATAAACAGGGTTCAATAAGTATTAAAATATGTTGAAGTTTTAAAAATAAATTCAGCTTTAGTAATTTTCAAAATATTAACAAATTGCTTTCTTTTTTCCCATTCCTTCTCTGTCCTTAACTTTCCTCCTTCCATTTTATCTTGTTAATTCATTTCACTAGCAGGATTAGTGACATTGTGGTGAATCTATGGTATTCATGGCCTAGTAACTAAGCACTAATGCTTCAAGGCACCACTAAAGGACAACATTTTAACCAGCCAACAAATTGAGGATAAAAATTATTTGAAGCTACAATTAAACTTAAATCATTGATATTAGAACACCAAAATGTAGGCAGTATTACCCTCATGTTTCTACTTTGACAGTATAAGAAGAACAGGGACAGCGTATGACAATGAGAACCAGGAACAGTACACTATAAAAGGAAACTCCTGCGCTAGTTCATAGTCTTATCCTCAGGAACAGTATAGGTCATTTTAGACAACTGATGGACAGGAATGTGTCTGATATTATCTAATTAAGTATAACGGGCATTTTATTATCTGTAACCAAACCATGGTCTTTGAAAATGCCATGGTGTTGTTTTACAAAAGAAATATCATTGAAGGTCTACAGGTATATCATAGGTTTGGTATTTCATAGGTGCTTTAAATATGCTTCTCAAGAATGGTTATTTAGAGTGATATTTGTTATGAATGTTCCTCCTCCACCCTGTCTTTTACTGTGTGTAGCCTATGATGAAAGCCTGCTGCAAATTTTCGCCAAAATTCATCTTAGTTAACTGAAAAACAAATCTAATGGTATATCTATTTAAATTATTGGAAAGAAATACACTCCAGCAGACAATATTGAAGAAAATGTAACTGTTGTGCATCATAGAACTTTTTTGGCACTAGATTGCAGTGGCAAGCTGTGCTCCTGTTCTTTAGGGGACAACCTTGTAAATGATGAAATAGGTAACAGAGGAATATGAATGGTGGCGACATAAGGTTAAGGGAATAATTCTATAAAACAGACTCACTGTCGTGATCCCCCACATGCTTTTACTTTTAAAAAGCAATTACCTGCAGTCTTGGCTTATATCAATAGTAGATGTCACATTCCTCAGAAACAACCTGTGAGCTGCCAGAGAAATGCAGGCCTGAAATGCTGATTAGAAGAACACAAGTTACCCTGAAGTGTGTATGGGGGTACTTTTGTGACCCATTCACAGATCAGTTTCTAGCACTCAGCAAGATAAGGATAATTTCCCCAACTATAAAATCTCTAAGTACAGGTTTCAATCAGAACAGGTCAGTATGGTCCAAAGTGACCTAGAGTTGTCATGGCAATGGGGAACTTGAAAGTCTAATGTCATCCTGTTGTCAATAAAAAGTCAAGAGAGGACCTGGGCAGGACTCTGGAAACTTCCCTGGGACCCACGATAAAACTAGAGAGAGGGCAAGAGAGGCAAGCTGTCCTTCTACTCTCTGAGAGGACCTACTATCTTCCTTGAGAATGTCCCTTTCTCACTTTCCTATTCCTTCCAATAAACTTAAGCTTGTTTACTTTGAGCGACATGCCTGAAATCTTCCTGGGGTGTGAAGGGGAGTCTCCATGCCACCCCAGTTTTCTAGCAGATCTCAGCTCTGTAACAATAGCATAGTTTATTATAGAGAAAATTTGGTAAGCAACATTGTACTCTACACCTAAAAAAACATAAAATGCAGATTTTTATCCTATAGATTTGAGTTTTCTTGGTTGAACAGCATTGTAGAAAATTTAAAGATTCCCAGAGGGAGAATTTACCAAACAGGCTGAAATTCAAATTCAAATTGCCTCTGCCCTTGACCTTTCTTTCTACTTCTTAAGTGTATTTTGCACTGCCTATGACACTATTTGTTTCTTTTTACTTTTCTCAAATACCATGCAAGCTCCAAAAAGGCAAACTTTTGTGTTTTTCTTCTTATTGTATCTGCTGCAGTTAGTAACACTTCATAAGCCCTAGTGGAGTGCAAGTCATTGCTGAGCACATAGATGGAGTCATTATAGGGTCTGTGTCTATGTACCTGATGCTGGGAAGTGAGAATGGGGGTTACTTCTCATCTGTGGGGACTGAGATTGGAAATGTAGGGATTGAGGCTTAGGATATAAACCGAAGCAAATTTAAAAAAGAATCAAATAAAATGTTGCCATAAATTGTTCAAATAATCTAATTGAGACTGCAGAACATATATTTGGTGTATATAAAATATGATAGACTAAATTGGAATTAACTGATATTACGGATCTCTCAGCAAGTTGCTTAATTGCTAGCCAAAGTGTGAAAATAAAGTGATTAAAGGAAGGGTTATGTCAATGTAACCTGTAAATATAAAAATAGAAATAAAGGACAGGTACATAAAATTTTGCTTGAAATATATTGTTTTTACAGTATAAATGTATTTTATTACTCAGAGTAAAATAAGTTTAATGGTTCAAAACTGTTTAATCACAAATTAATTAGAAAAACAGTCATTATAAAATGCAGAGAATACACTAAGTTATGGCATTTCTGTATTCCATATTGTGGTATTTGTCATCCTACTAAAACATGATAGAAGTATGATGTGATAAAAAGTATGAGAAAACACATGTAGTAACTAGATTTTCAAGTTAAATCTGTATGGAAAGAGAAAATAACAGATAATCTCTTAAATTTATTATGCTATGATACATTTATATCCCAGTTTGGTGCAGAGTAGCAACTAATAGATGATTTTAAAGAATCTTATCCAGCACCCAAAATAGTATCTCATGCAGTTATCAATGAGATAATTATTAGAATCTGAGTAAATTTAAATTAACCTTCATCTTTTGCAATATTAATTTTTTGAGACTATCACTAATCTATTTCAATCCTCCCTTACATATAGCCTAGATATTTCATATATGTTTATGCCCACCAAGCAATATTCAAATATATCCTTCCTTGATTATACATCTTCAACCTGTACCTAATGCCTGGAGATCATTTGTATAGATCTCCATTTCAATAATGACAAATAATATTCAATTTGAATAAAACATCTAAATGCATTTTAAAACAATTGAATTGCTATAGAGTAGTTTATGTTTACATTTTGTGATATTCCTCTTTTATTTCCAAAAATACTTCTGTATTTTGTGGCAAAATTTTAATCTTTCATTGAATTTGAACTGTTGGATATGGTGTCTAAGTTGGCAAAATTGATTTTCTAAAGAGTAAATTATAGTTTTTCTATATTTTCTGGCTGGTATTATGTTATTGCTTTGTATTTTAATCGCTCATTAGAATTCCTTAATGCAAGGCATCGAAGACATCATGTTATAAATCATATATGGATATTGTTAAAATACTAATTCTGACTCCGTAGGTCTGGATGTGGTTTTGTAGTCTAGGTTTCTGACTGGTTTCTGATGTTGATGGTGCTTCTAAACCAAAGATTGTTTTGTAGGAAGAAAAGTGTGATACAACACGGAGACAGCTCTAGCGACAGGGCAGTCTGCAGTCATAATTATTCACAATTCTGTCAAGTGATATGTCTTTTAAAAATCTCACCAATTCTACATAGTGATTGTTATTTAACTACCTCTTTTGTAGATGACTGCAGTGAGTTTTCGAAAGGACTTGTAATGCTTCAAGGACAGGAGACTAGTGTTAATCTAAGACACAAATTCAGGTGTTCGTCTCCCCAGATCCCAGACTCTTAATTAGAGCAGAGTGGAAACTTTTTCTCAGAAGCACTTAGATAAATAAGTACACTTTAGAAGAGGTTAATCACACCTTTCTTTCTTTTTCCTTTTTTTTTTTTGATATAGGGGACTGAACCCAGAGGTGCTTAATCACTGAGTCACATCCCCATTTTGTTTTGAGACAGGACCTTATTAAGTTGATTAGGGCCTTGCTAAATTGCTGAGGCTGACCTTGAATTTGTGATCTGATTCTTCTTAGTTCCCCAAGTTGCTGGGATTACAGGCATGCACCAGTGCACCCAGCCATCACACATTTCTTAAAGTGGGGCTGTATTTGATTAGATGACTTGATTTTTTTCTCTTCCTTTAACTTCCAGCAATGAGACTTTTGGAAAGGAAAAAAATATATATGTCATCAGAATTAGACCCAGCTTACCTCTCTTATCATGTCCTATGTATGTAGAGGCATAGGGTAAGGCTATGTAAATGGATTTGGTGGGAATAATGGGTTCAATAAGAAAATTCATATGATATATACTGGGGATATATTCCCTGCATGTAAACAAAAGAAAGAAAAAAAAGAGAGAGAGACCACCAAGACAATGTCAGTGTAAATATTTTACAATGTTTCATTAAAAGATTAGCTGACTAAAGTCTGTAAGACCTTATATATCAATTACATTATTATAATTTACATAAGAAAAATATTTAAAAAGAGTAAAATGATAAAGTATTTATATATTTAATATTTATTCAGAATTTTGTGATTTAATAATACATATGGGGCCACATATTGTAGCCAACTTCTCCAAATGGGCTTTAAATGTTTTATAATATTAACTCCAAGCTATTGTTGGCCATTCCTTGAAATTACATGGGGTAGACTTTCCTATCAACTTGGATTCAATCCATCTCACTTGTGATGCATAATAAGTACTATACTCCATGGGCTATGCCTGTAGCTCAGTTGTAGAATGCTTGCTTAGCATGCAGAAGGGCCTGACTTCAATCCACAGTACTGACAGCAAAAAAAGGAGAAAGAAAAAAACCTACTATGTCATGTAATATTTTCTTCATCTATTGTTCTTTATCCGTTCTTCTTATTAATGGTCTTCTCTGTGTGTGTGTTACTGGACATCAAACCCAAGGCCGAACATATGCTAGGAAAGCTCTCTAGCACTGAGCTATATCACAACCCTTTTTCAAACTTTGTTTTGAGACAAAATCTTGCTACGACGTTGCCTAGGCTGGACTTAAACTTGCAATCCTCTTGCGTCAGCTTCCCACGTAGATGGGATTACAGGTGTGGACCACCATACCTGGTCATCCATCCTTCTTTAACTTTTAATTTGGTGCCATTCATTCCTTTCTTTTCAATGGTAGCAAGGAGAATTTTGAGACATTCATTAATAAGACACGTCAAATAATCAGAGACATTGAATGACATCAACAGGATGACTGACTGATTGAATGTGCCTGTTGGGATTCTTTGTGCTCTTTCACAACAGATCTCAAAGGGAAGGAGATAGATGAATTGTGCCACAGATTAACCAGAGGATAAAAAAGGAGCAAGCATACACACAGCCGTCAGAGTCAAATTAAGAACATGCCAGAATATGCCTTTACATATCTATAATAACCACGAATATGAACAGATTAAATTCCCAAATTAAAATTTTTAGTCTGGCTGAATATATTAGAAGAAAAAAAAAACTGCACTGAGAAAACCTAACCCCAGTAATATGCTGCCTACAAGAAACAGTAGCAGTGTATTGGCATGGGAACAGATACAAGACCAAAGGAAAACTTAAGACAACCCACAAATAAGTCCACATATTTATGCCAGCAGATTTTTGATAAAGGCAGGGAGAACATGTAATATAGAAAGATAGTCTCTTCAATAAACAGTGCCAATAAAACTGGAAATGCACATGCAAAACCAGTTCAATTTCTAGTACATTTTCAATAGAAAAAAGGTAGAGTGTTCAGCAGCTATTGAAATATAATTTAAAAATGAAGCCCCAATTTAGTAATTTTGAAAATGACAGCTGATGCTGCAACTTCATTTGTTTCCTCCTCCCTTCCTTGTTTTTTACCCTCATTTATTTCTTCACTAATTCATTTAGCCAGCATTATTAGTGTTATGGTAGGTCTGTGAGAGTTCAGGCCTAGTGAACAACAAACAAACTAAAGCTCCATAAACATCATCAAACAACAGCATTCTATCAGGAAGAAAGAAAAACAAAAAACACATTTAAACACTACAGTTAATCTTAATCCCTTATATTTATGCTCCAACATCCTAACGTAGGCACTATTTTACTCATTTTTCTGCTTTAAGAAGTTCGGAACTGCAGGGATTATCTATGACATTGGGAAACAGGAATAGTGGAACAGAAACAGAAATGTAACCTTTCTGTGTGAGTTATAGTCCCACTTTCCAGAAACTAAAGGTCAGTTTAGAGGACTGATGGCTGAGATCATGCCCTGACATTTTATAATTAAGCAAAACAGATATCTTACTATCTATGACTAACACAGTGTTCTTTGTTAATGCTGTAGCCTTCACTTACAAAGCAACATCAAGAAAGAGTCACGTATCACTGTTGTTGCCTTATATTGATGGCTTAAGAGAGTAACAGTAATATTTAAATAGAACTTTCTTCTTCTTCCTTCTTCTTATCCTGTTCCTCCATTTTTTGTAATGACAAACGATGCTATAAAATATATTGTGTTTACTATTTAACTAAAAATGCTAGATTCTAAAATATCTGAAATGAGAAATGCTAGAACTAACAAACATGTAACAAGAGTGACTGCCTACTAAGTATCATAGAGCCTCTTTGGTACTAGAGATTGTCACAAAGTGACAATATCTGTTCTTGATTTTAGGGGCTTACTGTATGACTTGTGAAATCACACAGAGAGAAATTTGAGAGTTCAGCATAGGAATTTAAACTTGGGAGAAGTACATACATGCAATAGCTTTTGGACTTGCCAATTCAATGATTGCTTTCAAAACTATGCAAATAGAACAGACGATAATGAAACAAACTATAGATTTAGAAAAAAAAGTAGGCCGAGGACGGATCCCCTAAATTACTCTGATGTAATATGTGACAGAAAATAGAGAATGTGTGAAGGAAAAGGATAGAATTTCCATGTAATTTTTATATTATGGAAACCAAAGAGATAAAATTTCAAGAAGGAAGGCTTAAAGTTCACAAACAAATGTTGTAGTGAACTTGGAGGTTGCTTGACCTCATGGAACTACAGTTTTCTTTCTGTATAGTGTTATGTTAATTGGAATTGGACTAAATAAGAATGTGTACCTATCATGTTTCAAATAGAAATTGCTCAAATGTAATCAGTAGATATTATCATTAATATTTTTATCTTAATAATTCTCATTAAAAATCACAACTTATGATTCTGCAACCTGTACAATCAGAAAAATGAGAAATTATACCCCATTTGATTCAAATGTATGAATTGTCAAGATCATTGTATTGTCATGTGTAGCTAATAAAAAAATAAATAAATAAAATTCACCAATACCTTAAAATCACATCTTAAAGTAATGATTTTTCTAAGAAGAATGATGGAGGAAATGAAATAGGAAGAAAGGTAAGAAAATATCTTTGGAAGACACCCATAAAACTCAAAAGAGAGTTACAAATAAGATGAGACATAGATTCCCTTCACAGAAGAATGAGACTGGGAGGTTTAAATAGTCATACCAAGTAGACTCAATTTCTGGTCCTAAATAGGTAGAGTGTTTTCTGGAGTTGATTATTGCTTGAGGAAAGTTGGATGCTTTGTAAAGTTAATGGTGTATCAGTACACTTTTAGACTTTTTATCCTGTAGATTCAACTTTGCTCAGCAGAGGAGAAATATAAATATATGTAAGAATTTTTAGGATTAAAAGTTTAGCAAATAGGGTTATTTAAATCCCAAGTGTCCTTGAATTTCTTGAAAGTACTGCAAATATTTATTGAAAGAACAATATGAAGTCCTGAACTGGAAAAAAATGAAATAAAATAAGAAATGACTAGTTAGCATGAAATGGCATGGAAATATGTAGGGCCTAGTTGTTTCTGTGAGGACAGTGTAATGGTACCTGTTCCTTAACCTTTGCAGACCTTACAAATTATAAATGAAATTATGTCTTTCTTCAACAATTTCCATCTCAATCCAAAATATAAACCTCACCTACATGGCTTTAATGATGTGCATATACTTTTTCTGTGTAATAATTTATTTTATCCACTTCTTTTCTTATCTTTCTTTGCTGGTCTCATTGAGTTTTCTCCAATACAGAAAACATATTTCTACCACAGCAAATTTTCACTTGTGCTTGGGATTTTGTTCTCCAGGCTCATTCATGTACTAAATTGATATCCTTCCTAAAATGCAACTAAACCAGAGTCGTTATTCTTTACCATCTGGACTAAAAATTTTCTCTATACCTTGCCCTCTCTTTTATTTGTTAAGCACAATATCTTGTCTGAGATAATAAGTACTGTTTACTTCCCTTCATTACTTTGTAAACTTCCTGAAGGAGGACTTTTTTCTCTTATCCCGTGCTATGTCTGCAACATCAAGATTGGGGTAGTGATAGGTAGTGTCACTCAACTTCTTGAAAAACATCTCTGCAGACATCACTTGGGGACATTATAGGCTTTATGTCCTCAATACCTGCCTACTGCTGGGAAATGACATCAAGATAATCTTCTGGGAAATATGAGATATTTGGAGATGCATGAAAATGACAAGTTAAATATGCAATTAATTGACTTCTTGGGGAAAGTAGGAGGAAGGAACAGTAGAAGTTTGGCCAATATATATTAACTTATATTTAAAATAAATTAGTTCTAGTATTCTAGGGCACAGTAGGTGACTATAGACAATGAAAATATACTGTATATTTCAGAAGAAGAAGAAGGAGGAGGAAAACGAGGAGAGAAGAGGAGGAGTAGTAGGAGGAGGAGGAAGAGGGAGGAGGAGAAGAAGAAAGTGTTTTGAGTATTTCACTGAAAAGAAATAACATATGTTTGAAAATATAGATAAAGTTTATCCTGATGTAAACATTACACAATGAATATTTGTATTGTGACATAACCTTATATACCAAAAATGCATATAATTTTAATATGACAACTACTAAAAGAGACAATAGACTTCATAGAAAATTGTTTCAGTGTTCTCTAACAGGGAAAAAGAAGTGGTCAAAAGAATGATGACGTCAATTTAGTCTTTTAATATGGAAAACATAAATAAAAACATCCACATATGAATGCAGTTAAAATTTAATGCTTTGAGGAGAAATAAATTCATATTACTTAGAAACAGCACAGAGAAAAACTTGGCATTGTGAGCTGTTTAACCAACCCTCCATTAGGAAGGCAGATACAATGAAACAAATCAAATACACTAAATCATTGTTTTTTTTCATTCCACATTATCTTTTTGTCATTTAACCAAAATGGGGTAGTAGTATGATATGATATAAAGCAAGAGTAAATCCAATTTGATCTGTTTATAAAATGAATATAACATATTATTTCTTAAATTTATAATTCTGTAAATACATTTACATTCTGAGTTGCTGAAAAGTAGCTGTTTATATATAATGTTTGTGAATATTTGTGAGTGCTAATATAGTATTTCACAAAGTAGATAATTAAATACTTGTTATGTAAGTATCAAAGTAACTTAAAAAATCATCTGTAGGCTTCATTTATTGTACCAAAAGAAGGCTTATGTTTACACAACTAATGGGAATTGTTTACTTATTTCAGCAAATGTTATGCTTTGGATATGAGTTATCTCCCCCCAAATGCAAGAATGTTCAGAGATGAAATTGTTAGGTTATGAGAATGGTAACCTATTGGGTGGATTCATCCACTTGAAAGAATTAATTTGGTGGTTACTTTTGGGTTACTTTAGTTATGGTATATTTTGTCTCTGGTGAATAAAACTCTATTTCTTAGCTGTTGTGAAATGATCTGCTTTGCTCCACCACAACCTTCTGACATGATGCTTTGCTTCAACTCTGGCCCAGAGTTATGGAGTTAGCTGACCATTGAATGAGCCTCTGATATCATGAGCCCAAATAACCTTTTCCTCTTCTAATTTGTTCTTGTTTAGTCTTTGGATCACAATGACACAAAGCTGACTAAAATAGAAAATATTTATTGGAGAATGCTAAATAGTTTATTTTCTCCAGCAGTTTTGTAGTCATTGGAATGTCCTACTATGTTCTAAAATTAAAATAGTTTGATCTAATTAAAATCTCTATTTGCTAATTTTCCTATTTTGTTACAAAAAGAGCCTCTGGTAACTAAATAGGATATATCTTTAAGATAAAATTAAAACTCAGTGTCATGGTGATCCTGTTCTTTCACCTTCTGATTGCCCCATAAAGACTCTGCATATTTATTCAGGATTTCCCTTAAACATCATCCTCCATACTCCGTTTGCAATTATCCATCAAGATTTCAGGCAAGTTTGTAGTCATTTTCCTTTAAGTTTTGTGTCACCACCAAATCCTGCTCATATCTCTTTTCTGGGTGTTTAGCTCATAAGTGTTTCTATAACATTTCCCACTTGGTACAGCACATAGCGAATACGCTGTATTCCACCCATCCATATACTTGCATATCATTTCTTAAATTCTATATTTAATGAACATATAAAATGATCAAGAGAAAACATGAAGTCAAGTCATAATGATTTTTTCTAACATTGAGACGTGGTGGAAGGAAGTAAGATATCTGAGGCTGTGTCCTTGAAGAGAATAATGGGGACCCAGGACCCTTCCAGTGTGTCTCTCTCTTTGTTTCCAGTTGCCATGATATGAAAAGGTCTGCTGTCATGTGCATTGCTATAATTTACTGTGCAATCAAAGATCCAAAGCATGAAGCCAAGCGACTATGGACTGATACCTCCGAAACTGTGAGTTAAAATAAGCCTTTCTTCCTTATAAATTGATTGCTTCAGGTATTTGTCACAGCAACAGAAAGCTGACTGTGACAAGCACAGAACCATAGTCATTATGAGGTAATAGCAGATAAAATTCTTTACTGGGATGACAGTGTAAACTTGACCATGGTCAATTTTTACCTGTTAAACATGGAATATTTTGGATAACAGACACATTATTTTCTCAGACTCAGTTATGATGGCAATAATTATGGCTATTACAAAAAATCAGCATAAGTCATATAAGGAAATATTTTATTCTCCCTCAAGTTGCTTCCCTATTTTCATAAGGGAAGAAATATCTGGCAAGAAAGTAAGGCAAACCCTTTAGTGATCTTGAGATTAGCTCTTTAATAGAACAAGACAGTTATAGATTCTTTTTTCAGAATATTCTCTGTCAATGTTCACAAGGTCTTTCATCACAGTTGGAGTGATGATATTACTGCTATTTAACAAATTCACTGGAGGCCATTGTTTTGGACTGAGTTTGTCCACTAGGCCTCAACAGATCAGTCCAAATCAAAATGGAGCTTGTCACGTGAAGTGCCACAATGCTTAAACTGAAACTGCAAGGAAGCAAGTAGACCCCAAGCAGACCAGTTTTTTCCTGAAATCAGGAGACTCACAACAACTATTGGAAAGGAGCCATTCAATATTAGTATAATAAGGAAGTCCTTCTGTTGTAACACTTCCAAGAAAAGTAATTTCAAGAAACGTGGTGTGAACCAATATGTTCTTTTCTACCGTTTTTTTCTTAAAAAAAAAAAAAAAAAACAACTGTTCTGTCATGCTCAGTAGACTTATTCTGTTTATGAATGAATGAAATGTTGCCCAGTTATATAACTATAAGTAATAGACAGTTTGATCTTTAAAGCTCCAATTTTGTCTTTTGATACTACTATTTAGTTCTGTACAAATCAGATGGGGAATTTCTGAAAATCCTGAAAGTACATCAGCTTAATCTGGTACATTTAGATGTATGTAATTTTGGTGTAGTGTCCCCCAATTTTCTGCACACTATGATGTTGAAGGTTTGACTTCACAAAATGAAATACATGTTACTTGGTTCCAGAATGCTGTACTGAAAACAATGTTCCTTACTTCACTGGAGAGATGGAGTTTTACCTTCTTTTAGATAGACAGATTTAAATTTTGGTTCATTTACAAGGACAGGTAAATTTGTTTTTTATTTTGTTTGGTGAGAAAGAATCATTGTAAACTTGTCTGAAAGTTAGTTGATGCGGGTTCATTATATAATACAAATATTCAATAATTTTATACTTGGAGTAAGTTTTACTGAATTTTTTACTTTGTGAAACTATTTGAGCACTTAGTTTTTATTAAAAATAAAATATCTGTCACATATTTGAATATAGAATTGTATATATGTGTAAACATGCCGAAAAAGGAAGTGTTTTAGATATAACCTTCAGTTTCTGAGAGGATAAATATATTATCTAGTTTTATAAATTAAGTTGTAATTAATGGCATTTGTTAATTATCATATCTTAGATAGCAGTCAAAATTTAAGGTTAAATTTATATTCCTGATATGAATATTTGATATAACCTAACATTATTCTTAATTTTTTAAAAACTAATGCAAAAATGGTATTTAGTTTCTCTCATCTTAAAACTTTCAGTTATTTCCTTTTATTTAGCATGAAAAAGCATTCCATGAACAGAAATAATGGAGATCAATTATTGGGAGGAAAGATAGAAGAGAAGGGTTAAAATATAACAGAGTGAAAGGGAGATATTTCAGAGTGAATATTATATCCCTTGAAATTTCCTGTATTTAAATTTAATCCCCAAAATTGTGGCATTGCAAGTGTGACCTTTGGTGGTGATTAGATCATGAGGGTGGAGCCCTTGTGTATGAGATTCATGGCTTGAAAAGACACCGCAGAGGTCTCTCCATCTTTGGCTATGTTAGCACAAGGGAAATATCGGGCATTTAGAAAAAGGAAGGTGGCCCTAAGTAGCTGAGATATATATTTCTGTTTTTTCTAAGAAGCTACCCGCTTTATGGCATTCCTTTCATAGCAACTAGAATAGACTGGGACAGGAAATAGATAAACTGATTGATGTCAAAAATCAATCACTGATATTTTTCAATTATACCCAATTTTTTAATATAGGAAATAAAATTCCAAGTTTTGATTGGTTAAAAATTTAAGAATGTGCTCAGATCTTACAAAATGTATGCTTAAGGCATAGAATAACAACATACCCAAAGCTCTGAGCACCATTAAGAACTTGTGAGGAGTTTTGAGTGACAAGTTTTACTTTCTTTTACTCTATAGATTAAGAAAGACTTTCTAGACATTATTATTGCTGTATCTATATAGGTGACTGTATGACCAATGTAATTCTGAAATCTGTACAATCAGAAAAATGAGAAATTATACCCCATTTGATTAAATGTATGAATTGTCAAGATCATTGTAAAGTCATGTGTACCTAATAAAAAAAATTTAAAAAGAAAGACTTCCTAAGATATGCCTGTAATATTCTTTGAGAAGAATAACAAAAATACTGAAATATTATACTAAAACAGTTTTTTTAAATGCACACAACACTTTCCAATCTTCACCTACTTAAATACTCAATATTTGTTATAAATAATATTATAAGTTTCTCACATCTGATGCAAAAATAAAACTCAATTTGAGGTATTTTTTCATTAGGCAACAGAGCTATGAAATTGCAAAGCTAGAATTCCCGTCAAGATCTTCCATGTACACGGCTGCATGTTTGTTACATATTGCTGTTTTGTGTCTAACCATCAAGGACTCTGAAATGTTGTTAAAAGTATGATGAAACAATGACATTATTTTGACAAAGATAATGTATGTAGCTTGCCAAAGGAACGTGAGTTCTCATGAAAATCAACACATAGTGTATAATGCATATTTTTCCTCTTTAACTAAAACTTCAGCTCCAACACAGGAGCAAAAACATTTTAAGAACACAATAGAATTAGCACACTTTAATGTTTTGAAAAAGAAGTAGTTATGTTATCTTTAATTGCGGCTCACTAGTTCTAAATCAGATTTAGAATATAGTCAGTGTTGCTCACATGTCATCTGTTGATAGAAAAAATCTGCCCCCCTCCAAATTCCCTGTCTTGAAATCAGAACAGAGATGCTGAAAAGTTTCTTATACTTATGGTTTCCAAGAAAAACAGGCAGTCCTGTGGAAGTAGAATCAAGAAGTCAAGTTCTTTCTTAACTTGCATGTTTTACTTTCTTTTCTCATTCTTCACTAATTCTTCACTAATTCATTTACTGAACTTCATGGGGCACTGTTGTAATAGATCTCTGATAGTCATGGCTTAGTATACAACAATGCTCCAAAGACACTACAAAGAACAGCATCTTACCACATTAAAACAATCAAACAACAACAACAACAACAAAAAAACATGATAATGGTAACATACACATTTAAACACTGAATTAAACTTCTTATTTTTCTTTGTGGTGCCAGGGATTGAACCCAGAATCACATAGCCACTGAATTACACCCCAGCCCTTTTCATTTTTTATTTTAAGATAGGGTCTTACTAATGGCTTAGGGCCTAAGTTGCTGAAGCTAGCTTTGAATATTAAATTATCATGCTTTGGCCTCGAGTTAAACTTAACTAGAGCATATTTAGGTTAGAACACCAAGAAAATAGGAGTTTTTTTGCTCATACTTCCTGCTACAAGATGTTAGGAAACACAGAGATTAAGTATGAAAGTGGGAACTGGGAAAAGTGAATACACAGTCTTTGTGTGAGTTACCATTTTACTCCAGGAACAAAAATTGGTGGCTGAGACCTTTACTTCACATTCTATCATTAAGTAGAGCAGATATCTTAATCACTATCACTAAATGTCATGGTCTTGGAAAATGGCATCAACTTTACTATAATGGAAAGATTACCAAACAGTTATTGCTTTATCACAAAGGTGAAATTAAATTTGTGACTTAAGGATGCAACCCAGGAAGGGATAGTTTTAGTGCAGATTTCTGGTGAATTTTCCTTCTCCTCCTGTGAAGAATATCAACAAACCCATCTAAATCTCTGAGAAGGAAAAGAGTAGGAGAAAAGAAGATAATTTCCAGGTAATTTGTATATTGTGGAAGCCAAAGGGAAGTTTCAATAAGGAAAACTTAATGCCCATGAGCAAATGCTACATTGGAAGTGGAGGTTGCTTAATGTCATTAAACTGCAGATTTCTCATCTGGAAGCTGTTGCCATAGGAGTATCAGTATTAAAAAAGAATGTGAGCCAGGCATGGTAGTGGATGCCTGTAATCCCAATGACTCAGGAGGCTCAGACAGGAGGATCACAAGTTTAAAGCCAGCCTCAGCAACTGTGAGATGCTAAGCAACTCAAAAATGAGACTCTCTGTCTAAATAGAAATACAAACTAGGACTGGGGATGTGGCTCAGTTGTTGAGTGCCTCTGAGTTCAATCCCTGATACCAAAAAATAAAATAAAGTAAAATAATGTTGGTAAATCACATTTTGAAATAGGACTTATGTAAATATAAACACTAAGCATTTTCATTATTTTACCATCAGAATTAATAATTTTTACTACAATTAATTTGCATTTGCTCTTGCTTCTGCATGCGCTTTTCTTTTTTTCTTTTTCTTTTTTTGGTACCAATGATTGAACCCAGGGGCACTCAATCACTGACTCAAATCACTAGAACTTTTATATATTTTATTTTGAAACAGGATTTTGCTGAGTTTCTTGGGGCCTTGTAAAGTTGCTGAGGCTGGCTTTGAACCCACAATCTTCCTACCTCAGCTTCCAAGCCACTGGGATTACAGGCATGTGCCATTGCATCTAGCTCTGTGTGGAATTTTCTTTCTCCAAGCTCACTCACATGCTAAATTTATATCCTTTAAAAAATGTCAGTGTTGCATCAGCTTTTTTGTTGCCACCACCAAAAGCCCAGCAAGAAGAACTTTATAGTAAGAAATTCATTTGGTGTTCATGGTTTCAGAGATCTCAATCCACAGATGGCTAGCTCCACTGATTTAGGGGCTAGATTAGACAGAACATCATGGTGTAAGGGTGTGGCAAAGGAAAGCAGCTCAGACAAGGCCACAGGGATAATACGTATACTCCAAAGGCACACCAGAGTGACCCACCACTTCCAGTCACAACCTACTTGCTTAGAGTTACCAGCAGTTATTTCCTATAAACTGATCAGTGCAATAATTAGTTTAGGCTCTTATAACACAATCATTTTTACCTTGCATTATTCACACATGAGCTTCTGGGGGACACCTCATATCCAGATAATAACAACCATTATACCAGAAAATAGAGCATCCTGTGTAAAACTCTTGCCTGTGTCCTTGCCCTTCCTTTTACTCATTAAATTCCTATGTCACTACCTGATACACTATGTATAATTTTACCTGTTCACTTCTCTCAAATATAAAGCAAAACTCCACAAAAGCAGGCTTTTATATATTATTATGTGTTCTGCCTGTGTCATGTAGAAAGTGGCTGCCAGTTATTGTCACTCAACGACACTTGTGTACTGAAAGTCCATTCTGACACCACCAATGGAGGCAGGAGAGCATCTGCTCTCAGTGCTTCCTACCTGTAGGGACTGAGATAGTAAATGTGAGGACCTTGGAAGTTCACTATGCGTGCTCTGTTATAAAGAAATCAAATGTTGGAATAATGGGTCAAATAATGTAGTTGAGGTTGGGGACCATATATTTGGAGGATTTGAAATAAGACAGACCATGGAATTAATTGACTTCAGGGACCTCTTAAATAAAATTCTTCATTGCTACTAAAACTGGGAAAAGGAAGTGATTAATATAATGGTTTTGTCAATTTAGCCTACAAATATTAAATGGAAATAAAGACTGTACACATTAGATTTAATGCACCAAATTTATTGCTTTGAGAAAAGAAATGGATTTGTGTTAGTCAGAATCACTAGGGAAATCAGCTTACCAGTTTGGAATTGAAACTGTCTAATTAAACATTATAAGAAAAGCAGGTGTCATAAAGGGCAGAAAGTACACTAAATCATGTTTTTTTTTTTTTCTTTTCAGAGTTTCACATTGTGTGTTTGATCATTCTTTTAACAGCTGGTGGGAATATGTTGTGATACCAGGGATGAGAAAAACTCATGTATTAGCTGGAGTTTCTTGTCAAACCTGGACAGGAAAATAAAATTATATATTATCCCCCAAATTTACACAGCTTTTTAAAACATATATTTATATAGTGCTGAGTAGCAATTATTAGATAATTTTTAGTGAGTGAAACCCAGTGCCCAAAAGAATATCTCACAAAGATGGCAATTGAATATTGTTAAATAAAGATCTGAATATATTTAAGCTATCATCCAGCTTTCACATTTAAAAACATGTCTTAGGTCTATCACTGTCTTAGTTCATTTCATCCTTAAACATAACTTATTACATTATTTATTTAGCCCTATAATATTCTAACATATCTTTGCGTAAGTCATTATCTTAAGCAACAGGGTCATGTTGACTCTTCCACTTTACCAGTGGCAACAGAAAGTTTAAATCAAAAAGAAAATAAAAAACTAAACAAATGCAATTTAACTTTTGAAATACTGTGGATTATTGTATGTTTAAATTCTGTGAAATTCCTCTTTTATCTCCACAAATATGGCAGAATTTGTATTTAACTATTTAATCTTTCTTTGAATTTGTATACTTTAATAGGTCATCTAAAGAGTTAAAATAGAAAACTTTCTACAAAGCAAATTAATTAACTTTCTATACCATATTGCGGGTCCTCTCTTTTTGTTCATCATAATTGATCATTCAAATTCCTTAATTCTCACACTGATTGTGTAAAGAATCATGTAGGGATATTGTTAAAATTCTGCTTGTGCAGCAACTTCCAAGATTGTATTTTAGGAGGAACAGTTTGCAACAGCATCTAGGACAGCTCTCTTGGCAGGTCAGCCTACAGTTATAATTGCCACTCAACGGACACTTGTGTACTGAAAGTCCATTCTGATACCACTGATGGAGGCAGGAGAGGGTCTGCTCTCAGTGCTTCCTGCTACTGGAAGGGGATATTGGGGTCTCCTTTTTGCCTGTAGGGACTAAGATAGTAAATATGGGGACTTTGAAGTTTACTATGCATGCTGTGTTATAAAGAAGTAAATCAAATGTTGGAACAACTAGATCAAATAATGAGGTTTGGAGGATTTGAAATAGGACAGAGCATGGAATTAATTGACTTCAGGGACCTCTTATATAAATTTGTTCATTGCTAGTTTTTTCCAAAACTAGCTTTAATTGTCCAGAGCCACACAGAGCTGTGTAGAGACAGTTCCTGGGCGGGAAGCGGCTGTCCACGTGCTGGCTGGGGCTCTAGAAGTTCTCCAGCAGGCCCACGATGCGCTTCTGCTCACTCTCCCGGAACTCTGGGCTCCGGCCGTCCCCGATGTTCTCTGCATACTCCTTGATGATGTGCCTGACAATTTTGATGGAGCTTCCTCGCATGTTTAGTATCTGATGGACCCTCTGGCGGATCTGGGGGACGTTGGCATTGCAGATCTCAGCCATGATGTAGCAGATGTGCTGGAGGACGAAGAGCCCCGCATCCAGGCGCCGGAGGTAGAACTCGTCCTCCATGTCATTGTCTATGATTTCTCCAAGCCGCACAATGTCATGTTTTTCTCCTTCAATCTTCTTGTCAGCCACCTGCATTGCACCCAGATATTTAAAATGCAGCTCCATTAGTCTGTCAACTTTCTCACTGTCGTTCTCAGTGAATTTGTTCAGAAGCCGGGTTCGCTGCTGCCCTCTCAGGTAGCGCAGGAGGGAAGCCAGGATCGAACAGACATGCTCTTCATGTTCCTTCTCCGTGGTCCCCACCTTCTTGATCTTTCTGGGTTAAGAGCTTTTGAGTGCTGTATCTTTTGACAGTCTCACCAGTTCTACGTAGTATTTAAATATTATTATAATTTTTATTTGGTTGATGACAGATCTGATGCTTAGGAAGCAATTAGAATCCTTTGGGATCAGGAGACTAGTTTTAAGAGACCAGGACAAACCCAGATATCCTCCTCCCTACAACCCAGTCTCTTAACCAAAGCAGAACACACACTTCCTTTCAGAAGTATTCGGAAGAGCTTTACCAAGCTACACTTCTTAACGGGGTTGTTTTTTTATTTTAAGTCTGATTTTTGTTTTTTCCCTTTAACTGTCAGCATCGATACTTCAGGAAAGTTAAAAAAAAAAAAAAGTCCTAAGACCCAGCTTACCTCTTTAATTAAGGCTACTCATTACTGAGGATGAGGTAAGGATATTCTTGGGAATGTGAATCTGGATGTGTATTGTCTGGATATGGTAGGAATGGTGAGTCTTCTAAGCTCAGATCTCTGCGATGCCTTTTCTGCACATGAATGGAAGAAAAAAATGAGATATTTGAGACAATGTTAGTAAAATTTTTTCACAATAATTGTCATGTAAAGATTAGATGATGAATATCAATAAGAAATTATATATCCATTGCAGGGTTGTATTTTCACAATTTCATTAGGTTTTTTCTCTCTCTCTTTTTAAAAAATGACATTTAAAGAATTTAAAATGACAAAGCATTAATATGACCTGTTTACTGACAATGTTGTGGAACTAATGATTACCATCAACTACTCCAGGCATTACATCTCCTTTATGATATTGCCTCCAACCTAGTCCCTTGCCAAATCAATAAATATTTCAGAAAGGAGAAATTTCCTCCTTTCAACTTCTATAGAATTCCTCTACCTTCCTCTTTAATTCTAATGAATTTACTGTTTTTAATTCTATTATACTCTTTCATAATCTGTTAACCAAATATACTCATGCTCCATCTAAACTTTTTTGTGGTGTCATTTTTATTCCTCTATTTTATAATTGAATAAAGAGATATTTGGAAATATTGAGTTGACATGACCAATCACATGATGTCAGACATTGACTATATGTGCCTGAAGCAATTCACTCCACAAAAGAAAACCAATAAAGAAAACATAACACCTACTTCAATGAAATGTTTGGGGCAGAGTGTCAAGTGCCATGGCATATAGTAAAATTTTTTCATATCACAGAGGTACATTTTGGCTTACAAAAGAAAGAACACACATAGCTTCTATATTCACATTTCGTGAGATCAACCCTGAACTAAAGACTTCACTCATTAGGGAAAGAGTAAACCTGAGGCCCCTGGCAGTCTGTGATCATGACAGAGTCACCTGAGCTAGGACATTCACTGGTGCAGAACAATATGGTCCTCAAAGATCCAATTGGGAGATAATAGGTTACAACATTCTTGTTTTGACTGGAGAAGGAGCACAGCCAACCTTCTATTCTTCACCTAGCCTTCCATGAAAGATACCATATTGAAACCTCTACCCTTCCAAGAATTTATGCAAGCCATCGAGCTCCCCCTCCAGCAGTTCCCTAGTCCTTCAATCTTGCTAAGCAGTCAAGAGATCCTATGTGTTCCCACTAACCAGGGAAATAGCTTGGTGGTCAACACTGAGCAGTTTGATCTGTAGAGGTACTTAGATAAAAATTGGGTAGCTCTGCCCAGAAAGATGACATGAGGCTTTCCAAGAAACACCGTAACTCTCTGGTAACAGTTTCCAAAGAAATGTAAATGGGATAAGGAAGAAAGAATAGGATCTGTCAGAAACAAATTAACAGAATGAGAGCATATGTCTGTCAGTCATATTCTTAAATATAAAGAGATTAAATTATCAATTGCTTTAGATGGGTTGAATAAAATAAGAACAAAATAAAACAAAACAGATTCCATGCAATTTCTTATTAAAACACCAATGACATTCTTCACAGAACTAGTAAATGCAATCAGAAAATTCATAATGCAACACAATAGACCCCAAATATTGAAAGCAAACGTGAGCAAAATATGTAAATAAGCAAACAAATGAATAAAATTAAAAGTAAAGCCAGAGACATTATAATACTTGAGTTCAAAACATACTGATAGTAACATAAACAGCATGATATTGGCATAAAAAAACTGTGTAGACCAGTGGAAAGAACAAAGAACCCAGAAACAAATCCACATATTCGTGGCAAGCTGATGTTTGACATAGGCAGGAAGAAAATGTATTAAAGGTAGGATAATCTCTCTCTCTCTCTCTCTCTCTCTCTCAATATTTTTTAGTTGTCAATGGACCTTTATTTCATTTATTTATATGAAGTGCTGAGAATCGAACCCAGTGCCTCACACATGCTAGGCAAGTGCTCTACCACTGAGCCACCTCCCCAGCCCCTAGGACAACCCCTTCAATGAATGTTGGTTGAAAAACTCTTTATGAAAATGCAGAAGAAACTAGACCCATACCTCTCATCATAGAACCTAAACTTAAGCCTCAAATCTATGCTTAAAGAAATTATAGTGGAAATGCTGCAGGATAGTGGTATGGCTACCTAAAAGTACAGGCAATAAAAGTTATGTTGATGAATTACATCTAAATAATATATCTTTTGAACAACCAAGGAAATAAATCAACATAATGAAGAACAACCTGCCTAATAGGAGAAAATATTTGCAAAATATTCATCTGATACAGTATTTCCGGACTATATAAGGAACTAAATAACAGCAAAAAGTATATAATCTGAAGAAAAATTGGTGAATAGCCAAAATAGACAATTCTCAATATTGAATATGTAAATTGCAATATATTAAAAATGCTCATAACTAAGATTAGAGAAATTCATATCAAAACCAGAAGTTAATGTCATTTCTTTCTGTTTAGAATGGCTACTCTCAAAAGCACAAAAAACAAATACTGGTGGGGAAAGGAGGACTCTTGTTCATTGCTGATGGAAATGTATTTTAGCAAACCATTATGAAAAACAGTACAGTGGTTCCTCAAAAATCTGGAAATATAACACACATATGTTCTAGCTATCACACTAAAGGGTATAATGCAAAGGAATTGAAATCAATATGCCAAAGAGACATCTATACTGACATGTTTAGTAGAATATGATTCACCATATTCTATATATAGATCAGCCTACGTGTTCATCAATGGATGAATGGAAAAAGAATATGAATGGAAAAATATATATATATATATATACACACACACATACACACACATACACACTCCAGAATAGCCATAAACAAGTAATAAAATTCTGTCATGTGTAAAAATATAGATGGAACTGAAGGACATGATGAAAAAACCAGGAACAGAATTCAACTGCATCTGTCACTTGCATGTGGAAGGTAAAAAATTTTATCTTACTTAAGGAATAAAGATGATAATAGCAGAGCTTGGGAATAATATGGGATATAGAAAGGCATAAAAAGGATGGTTAAGAGTACAGATTTGCAATGGAATGGGTAGAATAATTATGGTTAAAACCAGATAATTACATGTTTAAAAATTGCTACAATAGAAAAAATAATGTCTCCTAAATAAGAAATGCTAAATTGCCTTGTATGATCATCACCCAGTATACATATGTGTTGAAAGTTCACATTGTGGCAGAACTCCTGGCTGTGCCAACAGTGCCACATAATCAGAAGGCTGAGGCAGGAAGATTGCTCAACTAAGGAGCTTTAGATCTGCCTGGGTAACACAGAAAGACTCAGTTGCAAAATATAAAATAAGAAGTAAACAAAAATAATGTTGTATCCCTTATATATGTATAATTACTTGGTGTCAATTAAAAATCAAAAAAAAATCAAGAAAAACTATAAGTCATAGAAACTACATATAAACATAAATGTCAACTAAATAAAAATTTTCATCTCATTTAATGTAGCCAGTTTATACTTTTAAATTTATAATCCTCAAAACATCAGAAGGCAGAAATTCACCACTTTCTATATGTTGTTATATCCCTCTATTCTTCATTAAACAAATTGTAAATTTCATAGAATGAGAACTTTAACTAGTCTGTACTTAAAGAGAATTATTAGATAAAGAGAGTTAAATTCCAGGAGAATGACTGGCTTCTTTAGAGTTGCATTATGTGTGACCATCTAAATTAATACACAAAATACTTGGATGGTTTCCAATGAGTAATAAATGAACAAAGTTTACATTTACATTAATCTTTATGACATACACGTATTTCAGAGATAGGTGATTCTTGTTATCGAATAGACACTCAGGAGAAAATATATTTGGATTCTGCTAAAAATACCAGGGGAATACTTACATGGTGGCTGCCTCTATGACTATGATGTTTCTGTAAAAAGTGGGAAAAAAAAAGAAAAAGGTTAAAATTGAATTTATGAGCAGATGAGGAAACCAGTGCTCATCAGTTACTGGCAAACACCAGTAAACCCCAAAACTGGGGAGGCAGAAGCAGGAAGATCAAAAATTTGAGACCAGACTAACAACTTAGACTCACAACTTAAGCAACTTAGTTTTTCCCTCTCAAAAATTAAAAAGGATTGGTGGTGTGGCTCACTAGTAAAGCAAATCTGGGTTCAATCCCCAATATAATAAACAAACAAATAAATAAATAAATAAATAAAATACATGCTGTAATGTAAAATGTTTCAGTAATTGAAACTATCTTACCTCGTCAGATGAATCAGCTCCCTAGGAAGAAAAGAAAATGAGGAATTAGCTAACATCTTAATTTTATAATTCTAGATTTAAAATAGAAATGCCCTGTTTGCTACAATAATAATTAAGCAGAATGAAGGTAAAATTTTGAGTAGATGATACATTAATCTTGCTATTTTTGTTTAACGTAATTTTAAAAGGAGTGTAAACTACGCTTTCTCTGTAATTAATTTATTATATCAAATATCTATTTACTTTAGTCCATATTTCCTAAGTGTTTGAAATGAAGAAACATTTCATCACCATAGATATTAGATAAAAAATGAAAATGGAACTTTGGATTTTTAATATAGATATTCTGCATGACTCAAAATCTACTAATATTCAAATATTTGAATGGCTGATAGAGTATATCATTCTTTCTTTTTTTTCTTGGGTTTTATTTTTTCCTCTTAGATCCTTTTTAAAAAATTGTGATAAATAGTGGTCTCACAAGCAATTTGTTGTCTATAACATCCATAGAACTAGTGACTGATATCTTTTTTAGAGAACATGTACACAGTCACTATGTAAAAAAGAAGAGGTGAGGAAAGGAGGAGGAGGAAGAATATGAAGACAACTTTATCAGATATAGGTATTTCTCAGTGACACAGAGCAGTAAATGACAACACAGCTGGGCGGTGCATCTTTGGTAGATCTACAGCTAATTTAAGGATGAAAAACAGTGGCTTTATTTTATTTCCAAGGATGGGGAATGACTGTGAACCTGAGCAGATAGGCTATGTGAGTAAAAACTTGAAAATTCCTCTTTTGATGTTCTACAAAATTAAGTTACATTTTAGTGGACTTTGATCAAACTCTTCTGACTCCAAATCACCTAAAGATTTATATCCTACACTTCACTTGAGCTCTCTGTTTCACCATTTCGGGAACACTTTTAAATATTTTTGCCTTATTATAAAGCAATTTGATTTGAGTGCCTGGGATGATATATTGAAGATTTATTTTATGACCTTAGTTAAGTTAAATCGCTTAATTCAAAGAATCTGGACATATAAAAACACTCATTTTATAAAGTCAGACTTTGATCAATGCAATGTAATAGTTCACAACACAAGAAATAATTCAGAAGCATTGAATAGTCACTGAGAACACATTCTTCACAATTCCCTGACATACTCACAATCATGGAAACCATGAGAGCCAGGAGAAAGGCAAAGACCAGGAACCTCATATTTTTCGGAGTCCTATAAAAGCACAAGTGAGAATCAGATAACTCTTCATTCCTGTACTCATGTAAAAAGCATTTAGCATTCCCACTGTGCTTCAAAGCATTGAGAAACATTCTAGAGATTTCTGACACATAGTTGAAACACATGGCCCGACATCACAGAAGGATTGGAGGGAACTCTGACAACTAACAGGGTGTGCTCTGATATGAAAATATTAAATTAGTATAAAAGCACATGAGTTGATATTTTAAATATACAAAGATAATCAGAGTAAAATTTGAGTTGATTATGGATGAGTAGAGACTTTTGGGGAGACTGATAAGAAATAAGAGTACGTGAAAGAGGATACCAGGCCAAAGTGCAAATAGTGCAGCATGTGAGGAGGCCAGAACTAGATGCAAGAAGAACATTTCTATGGTGGTGAGACTATGTGAATTTTGATAATGCCATGATGGATGATTATAAAGGCATAATATAAAAATTTAGAAAGTAGCATGATAAACAACAGGGACTGGCATTATAATAGAGTCACTGAAGACAAATCAGTTTTCTTTCTTGAGAATTAGACCACTGAAGATATTGTTAAGAGAAAACCCAAACTGAAAATAAGTATCAAAAAAAGTATTTTCAGCTACTTTGAGAAACTGGAATTTATTCACATGTTAATTTAAATGGGGGATCAAGGAAAGATTAAAACTAAGTGTTTTTTCTATGTATAGATAGAAGAAAATGGACAGATGCATAAATAAACAGATGTATAGATATACATCTATAAGATAAGTATATACTGATACATAATTTAAAGAGTTTGAGAACATATTTCCCAAAAAACACAATGACAAAAATTTGAAATGGTAAAAAATATTATTTTATGGAAAATGACAAATGAAATAGAAAATATAAAGAAAACAAATATGAAACATAGAGAAGTCTATTATATTGTGTTAATTTTAAAGAATAACAGATCTGTTTCAATGCAGAAAAGGGCTATGAAGGAAAATATTCACTGATGGAATACAATAACTGAAAAACTTACAACATGGACAAAAACATACATTTAAAAAAGAAGAACTTACATTATATTCCTATCAACTTTAAAATTACTCTCTAAGGCATATATCAAAGTCATTATTGAAAAAGTCAACATGATATAACTAGTCAAGAAAATAAGGAGACTCTGAGTAACCTACCAAACAGGGAAATGGAAAACACAGGTTCTCATTCCACCTCATTCACTTGGTATAATGTTTGCTGAGGTCAGCACAGAGGAATTGAGTCTTGAACTCACCTTCAGATCCTGACATGGAATCATCAAATCCTTAATTTTTTTCTTTATGAAAAATTATCAATAGATGATACACATGATTATTTTTATTTGATTTTAGTATGAAAAGATTCAACTGAGACCTCATGTTACCTTGTACATAAGTACATTACCTGTATACAAGATGAGACTCAAGAGTCAGGAGAACTGAGTGGAAGCTGAGCTGAAGAGACCATGTGCTCCCCTAGAGAGCTGGTGTATTTAAAGACACTGAAATGCCACTTTTGTTTTCCTAAATAATGTCAGTATGAGGTCACATGAGAAGGAAACTCAAAATACCGCCGGAAATCTGTCTCTACGAATTCTAACATCAATTTAACAATGTAATTTTACAATAGAAGTTCATGAAAACCAAGTGTCCGGGAAACGAATGGGCCCAACAAAGGTTAATCCCTCTGTTAGTGGAGATTTGTGAGGAGAAGACAATGGGAAACACATTCTGGAGCAAACAGAGCACAAAATGATTGAAATGATGAAAACTGTTTTGGTAGATCATCATGTACTCTGTTTCAACAAATGTACTTCCAAGATGGCAAGATTCTATGCCAATAATATTAATTACCATTTACCAATATTTTACCTGTTCTGTAATAAATCATAAACAATATGGCAGAATTTGAGTTATTACTGATCTCAAGAATGTTTCCTACAGATCATTGTTTGAAACTTTTACCTTATTCTATTAATTTTAGAAAACTTAAAGTCATGCATTAGATGCAAATATTTGCTGAAATTCAGTAATTAGGGATGTTCTATGATAAAACTGTTCTCATCTATACAGTGACCTTAGGCACTGTGTGCCATGTATTTCACACAATAACTGGGTGCTTATGATTGGAAATTTAATTTACTAATTTTGCTTCCTTAGGGACTCATGTTCCTCAGCAGAGTGTGTGTGTGTGTTTACATGATTACAGTGAATAAAGGAGAAAATATTCACAGTATTCATAGGAAAAATTATGCAAAAATCCACTAACTTGCTGCTTATTAGATAATTTCTTGTTCTCAGAAATGATATCAGAAAATCATTGGTAATATTTTGATAAACTATATAGCACAGGACATTTTAACTCAGACTGTCACACATGTGATCACCAGAATAAGTGCCAATTGGGAGTTTTTTTGAAATGCAAATTCTGTTTTTTGTTTTAGGGCATTGCTGAATTTTGTATTAGTGCATTAAAATTATGTGTAACAGTGGGATTCATTCTTATATATTTGTACATGCATACAATATAATAATATATTTTGATCTGTTTCATTATTCCACAATATTTTCCCTTTCCCCTTTTCCTCCAACTTTCTGGTCCTCTTCCTCTTTTCTATTTGTCTCTCTTCTCTTGTCAGGAAATTCTTCAAACTTTTTTTTTTTCTATCTTCCCTCTACCTTCTGCATATGAGAGGAAATGTACAACCCCTGACTCTCTGAGTTTGGTGTATTTCATCTAACCTAATGCTCATAGTACCATCCATTTTCCTGAAATTTCATTCTCTTTTATGGTTGAATGAAACTCTACTGTGTATATATATAGAAAACACCTTTTGTTTTTCCTTTCATCCATTGATGGACACCTAGGCTGGTTTAATGAATAGGATATTGTGAATTGTGTTGCTATAAATATAGGTATGCATGTATGACTATAGTATGATGACTTTAATTCTTTAGCACAGATAACAAGAAGTGGTATAAGTGAGTCATGCTTTCATTCCTAGTGTTTTGAGAAACCTCCATACTGATTTCCATAATGGTTGTAATAATGTGCAATCCCACCAATTGCTGAATTAAAAAATATAAAATATAACACACATAAAAGAGTGTAGATATCATAAGCACAATGCTCATTATAATCCATTACTAGAACCAATCGGACATTTTCATCATCTCCAAACTTAGGTCCCCTTCACAGAATATTCCCTCACTATTTCATTACTATGTGGATTTCCAAACTGTAGTTTAGTTTTTCTTATTCCTGTCTTTATATAAGTGAAGTCACATAGTATGTGTTCTTTTGTATTGAATTTCTGTGCTCAAAGTAATGTTTGGGAAATTTATTTCTGTTGTATGTTTCTGAAAATTTTTTTAAGTCACTCTTGCTGTAGAGTATCTCACTGAATGAGTGCACCACAATTTCTACTGTGAGTACATTGGAGTTGCTTCAAATTTGTTGTTGTTACAAATAACGTTGCTGTATGCATTTTTGAAAACATATCTTTTTATACACACATACTTGAATTTCTCTGGGGATATACCAGGGCTGGAATTGATAATTCATGGGTAGATTATTTTTTTCAATTTGTGTTTCCTTAATTTTTAATTAGGTTTAGCACCTCATATAGGCTATTAGGTATTTGGATAATCTCTTTTGTAAAGAAGATATATTGAATGTCTGTATATATTTTGTGAGATTGAAAAACTTTTTATGTATTGTGGACACAAGACCATCCTTTACATGTGTTGCAAGTAGCTTTTTCTCTGTGGCTAACTTTGTTCTCTTCTGATAGTGATATTTGATGAACAAAAGTTCTTAATTTAATATAGTCCAATTTACCAACAAATTACTTAAATTTTAGTGATCATTGTGCCATTTAATAATTTTTTCTTTATCTCCACAACATGAAGATATTTTGTTATTTCATCTTATTTAGCTTGTTGTGTTATTTTTAGATATATATGACAGTAGAATATATTTTGACATATTCTACATACATGGAGTATAAGTAATTCTAATCAGGATCTCATTCTTGTGGTTGAGCATGATGTGGAATTACATTGGTCGAGTACTCTTGATCCTTTTTTCCAAATTTGATGGATTGATTCGTGAGGCTGCACTAGGAACACACATTTGAACTCATGTCCTGGTGACTGATTGCGAACTACACAGTTGGAGAAACCACATAATCAATGCATTATGTGTCTTGAGATTGAGAAATAGGTATATTCCCCAGTTGATATACAATAAATTTAAATGTTTTCTTAAATAAATTAATAATACAGTCAAATTCATTTAAAATGACTTTTCATGTGGTATAATCATCCAAGACAGATGCTTTATTTCATCATTGTGCAAAACCAAATGAATCTCTTTTATATGTTCAGGGAAACAAAAGATATATAAGGTCTACTAAGTATTAAAATATGACTGATTTTTAAAGATGAACCTGGTTTTAGTGATTTTGAAAGTGTTCAATTATTTCCTACCTTCATTTAATTTTCTCTCAATCCATAACTTTCCTCTTTCACTTATTTTTCATTAATTCCTGTAAACAGAATTATTAGCCACTATTGCAACAGACCTGTGATATTCATGGCTTTGCAAACTACCAACATGATGCTCCAAGGAACCACCAAACAACCATATCCTACCAGGCTATAAGTGGAAGTTAAAATACTTGAAGCTACCATAAAACTAAAATGATGGAACCTGAGTTTGGAAAGTCGAAGAGTACATATTATTTTTCTCCTTTTCTGATTCAACAGTTTAGGAACAGGGATTCTATAAGACAGTGGGAAACAGGAACAGTGGGACCAAGGAAAAACCCTGGGCTACTTATGATTTTAATATCAGTCACAGTAGTAGGATATTTTAGATTGATGTACCAGAACATATCTGATATATTATAAGTAAGGGAAACAGATATCTGATCATCTATAAATGCCAGCATGGTCTTTGAAAATGCCATGGTGTTCACGGAAATATCATTAAAGGTTCACCGGTCTATCACAAGTGTGGTATTACATAGATGCTTTAACAATGCTACTCAAGTATGGTATTTGGAGTGATGTTTGTGCCGAATGTTCCTCCATCACATCCTCTTTCTCCTCCTATATTTGCCTATGATCAAAGCATTGTGTGTAGTCTGTTACCACAGTCCATCATATCTATTTTAACTAAAATTAAAACCAACAGTATTTATCTGCTTGAATTATCAAAAGGAAAACACAGCAGCTGACAATATTGAACAACATGTGACTGTGTAATGGATATCATAAAACCTCTTTGGCACTAGAGGCACAGTGATGAGCTGTATTCCATATCTTCAAGGGGTAACTACATAATAGATTAAATAGACAGGCTGAAGGCAATTATAGTACAGAAATGCAGAAGTGAGTTAATTGCATGAGTTGATTCTGGGAAGCAGAACATGCATACTAGAGCTGCAGCTTTGGAACTTACCAGCCTATTGATTGTATTCAGCACTCTGAACATAGAAGACATTGTACATGAAAGATGTTTCATTCAGAAGGGAAGTAGACTGAGGATACATCCTCCATATCACCACAATATACTATGTGAGAGAAAATAGAGATGTCCAGGATATCTCTGAGGAGGAAGAGAATAGCCAAAGGGAAGACAGTATCTTGTTAAAGTTTTCATCATGGAAACAAAGAGAATGAAACATCAAGAAAGAAAGCTTAATTCCCATAAACTAATTCTGCTGTGACCTTAAAGTCTGCTTATCATCATGAAACCACATTTTTCTCATCTGGAAGTTATTATCATAATAGTTAGATCCAAATTGAATGGGAATGCATATGTTATGTTACAAATGAGAATTGCTCAAATGTAAACTTTAGGTATTATCTTTATGGTTTAGTCATCATACTGTTCATTAGAAATTCCTGAATAAAAAAACTCTCTAAGAATAATGGAGGAAATAAATACAAGGAGCAGTGACAAAATAACTTTGGACAATACAGGGGTCATCTCAACTCTTAGGACTGGCAAGACATTCCCTTCTAGTACAGGCCAGATCTTAGGTCTACCAGTTGAAAATATTTTGTATTATAAGGAAGTGTTTTAGGTAGACTAAGTATTTCTCAACCCTCAAAGACATTCACATTCTAATTCCTAAAATCTGTGAATATGTCAAGTTATAAGGCAAAAGGGAATTAAGGTTGGAGATGGAATTAATATTGCTAACCATCTGAAATTGAGATTAGGCAGGTGAGCATACTGTAATCACAAAAACTCTTCAAAGTGGAAGAGGAAGGCAGAAGGATGAGAGTCATGTGATGTGAGAAAAATTCAAGCAGTCATCAATGGTTGGAAAATGAAGAAATCAGGCACTGAGCTAAAAAACTCAAGGATCCTCCAGTAGCCAGAAGAGAATGGAAAGTAGATTCTCCTCTACAGCTTCCAGAAATGCAGCTTTGTGGCTCCTTAATTCTACCCTGAAATCATCCATTTTCAACATATGACCTACAAGTTTGACACAACAAATCTGTTTTGTTTCTGGTAATTTGTTACAACAGCAAAAAGAAATTAAAACAGGCAATTTGGCTCAAATATGCAATGTTACCATGGACTTTGGAATCTAATAGATCTGAGCATAGGTGAATTTTTCTAAAAGTTTACTAATTATGGGATCTTGGGCTCCGGAAGCCCTTAAGTATGCCCCCTACTATAGTTTTCTGAACTATTCCTGAGACTCATGGTGCTCATCCATATGGCTACTTTCCTGTGTGTGTATATATACATATGATTTTATACTTAGATTATGAATGATATAAATACATACATATGACATTATTTCCAAAAGTAAGTGGAGCAACTTCTAACTGTGAGAAAAAGTTCTTAGGTGACAGACTCTTATGTGCTCAGCCATATATGTTCACTATACAGCACTCTGTTTGAATTCTAGAATTTCAAATAAAAGACAAGTCAGTATTCATAGTAAACTTATTGTAATTTCATATTTTGACACCACTACTCAGTGATGTCCAGAAAGACATGAAGCAAAATATTTGAAGTTGCTCACAATACACCAACAAAAACTGGTACATATCTTTGGTGTACTTTTTCGAAATCTATTGCACACTATAAAAATTGAGGATTGGGTTGTACAAAAGGGACTACCAAACACTAGACTCCACAATGTTGTATTACTAACAATGTTCCTTACCTTGAGAATGAAAAGGAATTTTAGCTTCCTCTATACAGAAATTAGAAATAACAAGTGTTATAGTTTTGGTTGATTTACCAAATCAAGTGCAATATCTGTTTGTTTTTATTTTTATTTGGAAAATGACCTTTACAAAACTTTACTTATGTGGGTTCATTTGCAAAACTTTCCTCGTATTCCAGAAATTAAACATGTGATAGTTTTATCTTTGGAGCAAATCCTATTCTTTTTACTGTGTTTCTTACTGTTTGCAATTCTTTGGGCACTCAAGCTTTTTAATAAAAACAATACACTTATTGCATATTCTAATAATGAATGGGATGTTTATAAGTGTTTCCAAAGTTATGAAAGATTATATTTAATAGTAAGTATTTGAGAGGAAAAACATGTCATTCGGTTTTATAAATTAAGTTTTAATTCATATCAATTAGCTGGTATCTTCTCTCGGGCAAAAAGAAGTAAAAATTGAAAGCTAAAGTGGTTTTCCCTGATATGAGATTTCAAGATAATCTAGTATTATCCTAGATTTCTTAGAAACTGATGACAAAACTAGCGTTCCATCTCCATCATCAAATGATTTTCATCATTTCTTTTGTTTGCTGAGTAAACACATTTTGTGAACAGAAAGGGTGGAAGCTAATTATTGGCATGAAATGATTCAAGTGTAACAGTCAAAAGGAGAAGCTTCAGAATGCTATGTCCCTTAAAAATTTATCTATTCAAATAAATGCCCCAGATGATGATGCTTGCAAGTGGAACCTCTGGGTGGTGATTAAATCACAGGGGCAGGGCCTTCATGCATGAGACTTGTGGCCTTATAAAAGCGATCCCGGAGAAGTTTCTTCATCTTCTACTATGTGAGGAGACTGAAAATAATTGGGCACTTATGAAAAAATCCAAGTGGCCCTCACTAACTTCCAGAACTGTGAGAAGTGCATTTATGTTGTTTCTAAGACACAGGTTTATGACATTTGTATAGCAGTTGGAATGCACTGGGGACAGGAAATAGACAAACTGAACTCTTCTCCATTTTACCTAAACTTTATAAAATAAATTCATTTTCTGAAATTAATCTTCACTTGAGTAAAACTTTAAGGATGTGCCCAAATCTTTCAAAATACATGCTTGAGATATAGAATGATGAGCTGTCAAAGACTCTGAGCACTATTAGAACTTTGAGGAGACTGAGTGACAAATTGCAGAGTGTGTGTGTGTAAGTGGGGAGAGCTGAGCTCTTTTTCTCTGTAGATTAAGGAACAAACAATAATATATGCCTGTAACATTTTTTGAGGAAGATAATGAAAATGATATGTTGAAAAATTACACATATATTTTTGAAATGTATACAACACTTTCATAATGTTCACTAAATACTCAATATTTTGTGTAATTAATATTAGTTCCTCATATACGAAGAGAAAATGAAACTCAGACAAGTTTAAGTATTTTACACTCAGCACCAGAACTAGTAAATTGCAGTTACAACTTCTGGCCAGTCTTTCCTAATGCAAGGTCATATATACGTTACATATTTAGTCTTGTGGCTAATCATTAGGGATTCAGAACTATTGTTATTAAGTATGATGAAAGTAACATTGCTTTGGTAAACCATGATGTATGAAGCCTGCCAGAGAAATGTGAGTTCTCAAGCCAATCAACACACAGTAAAATGCACACTTTTCCATATGTAACTAAAACTCAAACTCCAAAACCACAGTATAGATGTTTCAAGAATGGAGTGGTTTTGGTGCACTTTAACAATCTGAAAAGTTGTCTTTAATTGCTAGTTAATACTTCAGGATAGCAGACTTAAAATATAATCGCTATTACTCATAAAACCACTTAGCATTTTTTGATAGTGAAAAGTTCTGATATTTTCTCTTTAAGTCATGATGAAGATGCTGAGAAGTCTCTTAGACATACACATTTTACAAGAGCCTCAAATAGAAGGCAGGCAAGGGTGTGGCACTTCATTTTTATTTAGTTCTCTGAGAAGTAGGAAGAATCAGTAAATATTTCCTAAATTCTATTTTTTTTTGCATTTATTTACCTTGTCACATACAATAGGGAAAGAGCAATATAAATATGTAGAAACATGAACTCATGCCTATGAATATAATGAAACCTATTAAGAACAAGTGATGTTGGAATGGAGTTGGGGCTCAATAGTAGGGCACTCACCTAGCACGTGCTCAGAGCTATGTTCGATCTTGAGAATCACATAAAAATAAAATAAAGGTATTCTGTCCAAATGTAAGTAAAACAAACTATTTAAAAAATGAAAAAGTAATGAAACTCTTTTCTGGGCCTGGGGATCCGATCACTTGACTAGTATTTATCAGGCCCTGGGCTTAATCCCCAGCACTGTAACTAATAACAACCAAACACAATTATAATCATGTTTCTTAATGTGTGGGAGATTCTTTTAGTTGATGTCATTTAATTAAATAACTTGTCTCTAGATAAGGCAAAAGGAAAAGGGGAAGGGGTAAGGGCGCGAGTATAGGGGTAGGAAAGATAGTGGAATGAGACAACATCATTTCCCTAAGTACATGTACGAAGACACAAATGGTGGGACTCTGTGTACAACCAGAGATATGAAAAATTGTGCTCTTTATGTGCAATATGAATTGTAATGCATTCTGCTGTCATATATATCAAATTAAAAATATGGAAGTAAATAAAATAACTTGTCAAACTGTAAATATTTTATTTGTTTATTTATGTGACATTTTAACCAGTATATTCTGAATACCAACCAATATACAACATAATTCTAGGTATCAACTAATAAACAAAACAAAAATACTGACTAGTTCATATCTTTGTTTCAAAATTCTTTTTTTTAATTTTTTATTGTTGGCTGTTCAAAACATTACATAGTTCTTGATATATCATATTTCACACTTTGATTCAAGTGGGTTATGAGCTCCCATTTTTACCCCATATACAGATTGCAGAATCACATCAGTTACACATCCATTGATTTACATATTTCCATACTAGTGTCTGTTGTGTTCTGCTGCCTTTCCTATCCTCTACTATCCCCCCTCCCCTCCCCTCCCCTCTGTCGCGACCCCTTGCCCGCAAGGAAGACGCAACTCAGGAATCTTCTTTCAGCAGTTTATTCAGGCCCTTGATATTTCTTCTTCTCTCTCCCGAATGCCCCTCCCAGCCTTAATAAAGCATCTCAAGCCCCAATGCAAAGCTGCCACGTGGAGCTTTCTCATAGGGTGATAAGGGATTACGTGCCAACTCTCCAAAAAAGGAGTTGTTTATCACAGGCCACAGTGGAAGCCGGCGCCATCTTCTAATGGCGGCCACGGTCTATAGGAACGGCTCACCACACCCCTTCCCTCACCTCTTCTCTCTCTGCCCCCTCTACTGATATTCATTTGTCCCCCTTGTATTATTTTTCCCTTTCCCCTCACTTCCTCTTGTATGTACTTTTGTATAACTCTGAGGGCTCCTTCCATTTCCATGCAATTTCCCTTCTCTCTCCCTTTCCCTCCCACCTCTCATCCCTGTTTAATGTTAATCTTCTTCTCATGCTCTTCGAACCTACTCTGTTCTTAGTTATTCTCCTTATATCAAAGAAGACATTTGGCATTTGTTTTTTAGGGATTGGTTAGCTTCACTTAGCATAATCTGCTCTAATGCCATCCATTTCCCTGTAAATTCTATGATTTTGTCATTTTTTAATGCAGAGTAATACTCCATTGTGTATAAATGCCACATTTTTTTTTATCCATTCATCTATTGAAGGGCATCTAGGTTGGTTCCACAGTCTTGCTATTGTGAATTGTGCTGCTATGAACATCGATGTAGCAGTGTCCCTGTAGCATGCTCTTTTTAGGTCTTTAGGGAATAGACCGAGAAGGGGAATAGCTGGGTCAAATGGTGGCTCCATTCCCAGCTTTCCAAGAAATCTCCATACTGCTTTCCAAATTGGCTGCACCAATTTGCAGTCCCACCAGCAATGTACAAGTGTACCCTTTTCCCCACATCCTCGCCAGCACTTGTTGTTGTTTGACTTCATAATGGCTGCCAATCTAACTGGAGTGAGATGGTATCTTAGGGTGGTTTTGATTTGCATTTCTCTGACTGTTAGAGATGGTGAGCATTTTTTCATGTACTTGTTGATTGATTGTATGTCCTCCTCTGAGAAGTGTCTGTTCAGGTCCTTGGCCCATTTGTTGATTGGGTTGTTTGTTCTCTTATTGTCTAATATTTTGAGTTCTTTGTATACTCTGGATATTAGGGCTCTATCTGAAGTGTGAGGAGTAAAGATTTGTTCCCAGGATGTAGGCTCTCTATTTACCTCTCTTATTGTTTCTTTTGCTGAGAAAAAACTTTTCAGTTTGAGTAAGTCCCATTTGTTGATTCTAGTTATTAACTTTTGTGCTATGGGTGTCCTATTGAGGAATTTGGAGCCCGACCCCACAGTATGTAGATCGTAGCCAACTTTTTCTTCTATCAGACTGTGTGTCTCTGATTTGATATCAAGCTCCTTGATCCATTTTGAATTAACTTTTGTGCATGGCGAGAGAAAGGGATTCAGTTTCATTTTGTTGCATATGGATTTCCAGTTTTCCCAGCACCATTTGTTGAAGATGCTATCCTTCCTCCATTGCATGCTTTTAGACCCTTTGTCAAATATAAGATAGTTGTAGTTTTGTGGATTGGTTTCTGTGTCCTCTATTCTGTACCATTGGTCCACCCGCCTGTTTTGGTACCAGTACCATGCTGTTTTTGTTACTATTGCTCTGTAGTATAGTTTGAAGTCTGGTATCGCTATACCGCCTGATTCACACTTCCTGCTTGGCATTGTTTTTGCTATTCTGGGTCGTTTATTTTTCCATATGAATTTCATGATTGCTTTCTCTATTTCTACAAGAAATGCCGTTGGGATTTTGATTGGCATTGCATTAAACCTATAGAGAACTTTTGGTAATATCGCCATTTTGATGATGTTAGTTCTGCCTATCCATGAACAGGGTATATTTTTCCATCTTCTAAGATCTTCTTCTATTTCTCTCTTTAGGGTTCTGTAGTTTTCATTGTATAAGTCTTTCACCTCTTTTGTTAGGTTGAATCCCAAGTATTTTATTTTTTTTGAAGATATTGTGAATGGAGTGGTTGTCCTCATTTCCATTTCAGAGGATTTGTCGCTGATATACAGGAATGCCTTTGATTTATGCGTGTTGATTTTATATCCTGCCACTTTGCTGAATTCATTTATTAGCTCTAATAGTTTCTTTGTAGACCCTTTTGGGTCTGCTAGGTATAGAATCATGTCATCTGCAAATAGTGATAATTTAAATTCTTCTTTTCCTATTTTTATGCCTTTAATTTCTTTCGTCTGTCTAATTGCTCTGGCCAGTGTTTCGAGAACTATGTTGAACAGAAGTGGTGAGAGAGGGCATCCCTGTCTTGTTCCAGATTTTAGAGGGAATGCCTTCAATTTTTCTCCATTCAGAATGATGCTAGCCTGAGGCTTAGCATAGATTGCTTTTACAATATTGAGGTATGTTCCTGTTATCCCTAGTTTTTCTAGAGTTTTGAACATAAAGGGATGCTGTACTTTGTCGAATGCTTTTTCCGCATCTATCGAGATGATCATATGGTTCTTATTTTTAAGTCTATTGATGTGGTGAATAACATTTATTGATTTCCGTATATTGAACCAGCCTTGCATCCCAGGGATGAATCCTACTTGATCATGGTGCACAATTTTTTTGATATGTTTTTGTATCCGATTCGCCAGAATTTTATTGAGGATTTTTGCATCTAGGTTCATTAGAGATATTGGTCTGTAGTTTTCTTTCTTTGAAGTGTCTTTGTCTGGTTTAGGTATCAGGGTGATGTTGGCCTCATAGAATGAATTTGGAAGTTCTCCCTCTTTTTCTATTTCCTGAAGTAGCTTGAAAAGTATTGGTATTAGTTCCTCTTTAAAGGTTTTGTAAAACTCTGCTGTATACCCATCCGGTCCTGGGCTTTTCTTAGTTGGTAGTCTTTTGATGGTTTCTTCTATTTCCTCAATTGATATTGGTCTGTTTAGGTTGTCTATATCCTCCTGACTCAATCTGGGCAGATCATATGACTTAAGAAATTTATCGATGCCTTCACTATCTTCTAGTTTATTGGAGTATAAGGATTCAAAATAATTTTTGATTATTCTGTACATCTGAAGTGTCTGTTGTGATATTGCCTTTTTCATCCCGTATGCTAGTAATTTGAGTTCTCTCTCTTCTTCTCTTCGCTAGCATGGCTAAGGGTCTGTCGATTTTGTTTATTTTTTCAAAGAACCAACTTTTAGTTTTGTCAATTTTTTCAATTGTTTCTTTTGTTTCGATTTCATTAATTTCAGCTCTGATTTTAATTATTTCTTGCCTTCTACTTCTTTTGCTGTTGTTTTGCTCTTCTTTTTCTAGGATTTTGAGATGAAGTATGAGATCATTTATTTGTTGGTTTTTTCTTTTTTTAAGGAATGAACTCCAAGCAATGAATTTTCCTCTTAGAACTGCTTTCAATGTGTCCCATAGATTCCGATATGTTGTGTCTGTGTTTTCATTAATCTCTAAGAATTTTTTAATTTCCTCCTTGATGTCTTCTATAACCCATTGATCATTCAGTAACCTATTGTTCATTCTCCAAGTGATGTATTCTTTTTCCTTCCTTTTTTATCGTTGATTTTCAGTTCCATTCCTTTA
This sequence comes from Marmota flaviventris, assembly GCF_047511675.1. Taxonomy (NCBI): domain Eukaryota; kingdom Metazoa; phylum Chordata; class Mammalia; order Rodentia; family Sciuridae; genus Marmota; species Marmota flaviventris. The sequence goes on along the minus strand of NC_092504.1, from coordinate 55,088,949 downwards.
TGATCAGATAGGATGCATGGTATTATCTCTACTCCTTTATATTGTCTAAGAGTTTCCCTGTGACATAATATATGATCTATTTTTGAGAAGGATCCATGTGCTGCTGAGAAAAAAGTATAAATGCTTGATGTTGGGTGGTATATTCTATATATGTCAATTAAGTCTAGGTTATTAATTGTGTTATTGAGTTCTATAGTTTCCTTATTCAACTTTTGTTTGGAAGATCTGTCCAGTGGCGAGAGAGGTGTGTTGAAGTCTCCCATGATTATTGTATGGTGGTCTATTAGACTCTTGAACTTGAGAAGAGTTTGTTTGATGAACATAGCTGCACCATTGTTTGGGGCATATATATTTATGATTGTTATGTCTTGTTGGTGTATGGTTCCCTTAAGCAGTATGTAGTGTCCCTCTTTATCCCTTTTGATTAACTTTGGCTTGGAATCTATTTTATTTGATATGAGTATGGACACTCCTGCTTGTTTCCGAAGTCCATATGAGTGATATGATTTTTCCCAACCTTTCACCTTCAGCCTATGTATGTCTTTTCCTATCAAATGCATCTCCTGTAGGCAGCATATTGTTGGGTCTTGTTTTGTGATCCATTCTACTAGCCTGTGTCTCTTGATTGGTGAGTTTAAGCCATTTACATTTAGGGTTATTATTGAGATATGGGTTGTTCTTCCAGCCATATTTGTTTATTTATGTTACTAAACATGGTTTGTTTTCCTCTTTGATTATTTTTCCCCCTTTACTGTCCTACCTCCCACTGTTGGTTTTCATTGTTATTTTCCATTTCCTCTTCCTGTAATGTTTTGCCAAGGATGTTTTGAAGAGATGGTTTTCTAGCTGCAAATTCTTTAAACTTTTGTTTATTGTGGAAGGTTTTAATTTCATCTTCCATCCTGAAGCTTAATTTCACTGGACACACAATTCTTGGTTGGAACCCATTTTCTTTCAGTGTTTGAAATATGTTATTCCAGGATCTTCTAGCTTTCAGAGTTTGTGTTGAAAGATCAGCTGTTATCCTGATTGGCTTACCCCTAAATGTGATCTGTTTCCTTTCTCTTGTAGCTTTTAAAATTCTCTCCTTATTCTGTATGTTGGGCATCTTCATTATAATGTGTCTAGGTGTGGGTCTCTTATGATTTTGCACATTCGGCATCCTGTAGGCTTCTAGGATTTGGGATTCTGTCTCATTCTTCAAGTCTGGGAAGTTTTCTCGTATTATTTCATTGAATAGATTGCTCATTCCTTTGGTTTGAAACTCTGTCCCTTCCTGTATCCCAATGACTCTTAAATTTGGTCTCTTGATGTTATCCCACATTTCTTGGATGTTCTGCTCATGGTTTCTTAACAGTCTTGCTGAGCTGTCTATGTTCTTTTCAAGTTGAAATACTTTATCTTCATTGTCTGATGTTCTATCTTCTAAGTGTTCTACTCTGCTGGTAGTATTCTCAATTGAGTTATTAAGTTGGTTTATTGCTTCCTGCATTTCTAGGATTTCTGTTTGTTTGTTTTTTATAACCTCTATCTCCCTGTATAGTTGATCTTTTGCTTCTTGGATTTGTTTATGTAATTCATTGTTGAAGTGATCTTTCATTGTCTGATTTTGCTGTCTGATGTCTTCCTTGAGACTCCAGATCATCTGAAGCATGTGTATCCTGAATTCTTTATCTGACATTCCATCTGCTGCAGCTATTACCTCTTCTAAAGTTGAGTTGACCTGCATTGCTTGTGGTCCTTTCTTTTCTTGTCTCTTCATACTGTTTGCGTTCCTTTCTACTTGGTGAAACTGTTGTGCTATTGAATTTTCCCCCTATATATTTATATTGGTCTTGTATAGTTGCAAAGTCTCCCTCGCAGGCGCGGGCGGCGGCTCTGCCCCTCCTCCAATTGGGGCAATGTGCCTACCATGCCGGCAGGCCGCTGGGCCTGCTCTGCCGGTCGGTAGCAGGTCCGCCCTCCTTGTAGGTGCGGGCGGCTGCGGGCCGCTAGGCTTGTTCTGTCGGTGGTCGCAGTTCTGCCTACTTTGCAGGCGCAGGCAGTGGCACTGCCCCTCTGCAGGCCTCTGGGGCTGTTCTGCCAGTGGGTCGCAGGTCCGCCTACCTTGCAGGCGCGGGGGGGGGGGCGGCTCTACCCTTCCTCAGGCCACTGGGCCTGTTCTGTCTGTCGGTTGCAGGTCTGGCCTGTTCTGTTGGTGGTCACAGTTCCATCTACCTTGCAGGCGCGGGGGGAGGGGGCGGCTCTGCCTCTCAGCAGGCCTCTGCTCCTCTTCTGCCGGTGGGTCGCAGGCCCGCCTACCTTGCAGGAGTGATTGGAAGCTCTGCCCCTCCGCGGGCCACTGGGCCTTTTCTGTCGGTGGTCACAGTTCCGCCTACCTTGCAGGCGCGGGGGGTGGGGGGCGGCTCTGCCCCTCAGCAGGCCGCTGGGCCTGCTCTGTGGGTGGTCACAGTTCCGTCTACCTTGCTGGCGCAGGGGGAGGGGGCGGCTCTGCCTCTCAGCAGGCCGCTGCTCCTCTTTTGCCGGTTGGTCGCAGGCCCGCCTACCTTACAGGAGTGATTGGAAGCTCTGCCCCTCCGCGGGCCACTCTGTTTCAAAATTCTTTGATCTACAAACCTCTATTAATAATGTATTCAGAATGTAAAAGATAACAGGTGTCTGTTTTAAATTAGATTTCAAGAGAGTCAAAACTTGTAGCCTGCCATCAGTATGAGGAGAAGTATGGGGAATCCAGTCACTGCTGGACTTTGGGGGTTCTGCTTGCTCCTTCTCAACCCAGACCAGCTGTTGAAATGTGAACAATCCTCTGAACACTGCTGCCCCCATTTGAAATTAATGAAAGACTTGGTATAGAAATAAAGTTATCTCCACGTTAAATAGTAATCATCAGTAAGTGATGTGAGCCTTAAAGAAGACTCAGTGATTCCTGAGGCAAAACAATATCTTGTCACCAACTCTCAACTTCCTTTTAACAGATTATTGAAGAACAAAATAGAGGAAAAATAAAAATCAAAGTCATCTCAACTTTAAGATCAAAGCCTTGAGAGCCAGTGTGCTTCCCTGGAGGTTTGGAGTACTCAAACACATGGAAATGTCACATTTGATTTTTAAGAAATGCTAACTATGGGATCACATTATGGAAGCTGAAAAAAAAAAATGGACCCAACCTGTCTTTATAAATACCTAATAAGGTGATTTTATAATAGATTTGTGAACATCAAGATAGCAAGAAGCAAATACACTCATCAAAGGTTAATTACTTTGTTAATCTAGGCTTGGAAAAGACTGTAAATTCTTGATGAGTAAACCATGCACTGATATGTTTAAAATGCATAAAACTATCTATAGAACACCATCTACTGTTTCAACAAATATATAGTGAAGATAGCTGGACTCTATACCAATAATATTACTTACATTCTTTCCAATGATTTATCTGTTCTCTAATAAAAACTTATAGCTAGAATGGCAAAATTGGAGCCATTATTTCAAACGCTTTTCCAAAAGAGTACTACATACATTGAAGATTGTCTTATTCCATTGACTTCAAATATTGAGGAAATGAAGTAGTTTTAAAAATTTGCAGATATTCAAAAATATTTTGGTCATTTATATGATAAAAAATTTTCATATTTAAAGTGAATTGACTTACGATCTTAGTATTATAAGTCTCACATAGTAACTGGGTACTTATGATTGAGAATTTAATTTCCTTTCTTTGAGATTTTAGGAACACATATTCTTCAATGTAAGCTTATGTTAATATGCTTCCATTAGGCAACAGAAAAACAGTTTTCATTACATTCCCAGGCAATTTTTTGTTAAATTCAACCTGCTTTGTAGAGTCAATACTTTCATAATGAAATATCAGAAAATCACTTGTAATCTTTGATAAGTTGTATAATTTAGTTCTTGATTCCTCAGAGTATAACACACGGGACCTTGAGAATGGGTACCATTGGGGAGCCTGTGTGAAATGCAAATTCTTATTGCCTCTGAATGTACCAGGAACCAATATGTAAACAATATCATTTTTCTCCTTTCCCACCCTTCCTCCCTGACCCAGTTTCCTTCTTTCTATTCCTCTGATTTTTCTATTTATTTATAGTTTTGTTTAATTAGTGTCTTGTAGGTATACATGTAGGTGCGATTCACTGTGGATATTCACAGAGGAAAGTTAGGTTTGAGTCATTCCACCATTGTTCCCTTTTCCTGTCACTCCTCCCTCCCACAAGTCCCCTTACTCTAGTTCACTATCTCTATTCTATTTTCATGTAATCCCACCACCCTTTTCCCTCCTCCTTCTCCTCTCCTCTTTTTTCTTTCTCTTCTTCTTCCTCCTTCTCCTCTTTCCCTTCCCCTTCTCCTTCTGCTATCCCCTCCCTCTCTTTCTCCTTCTTTTCCTATTTTAGCCTAGCTTTCACATATTAGAGAAAACATTCATACTTTGACTTTCTAGATCTGGTTTATTTTATGTAGCATGATGGTGTCAAGTTCCACCTGTTTTCCACCAAATGCCATAAATGGATCCCTCTTCATGACTAAGACTTCATTATGTATATATGTTACATTTTCCTTACCTATTCTCCATTGAGGAGCATCTAGGCGGTTTCATAGCTTGGTTATTGTGAATTGTCCTGCTATAAACATTGATGTGGCTGCATCCCTGTAATATGTTATGCTGAATTTAGATCTTTTGAATAAATACTGAGGAGTGAAATAGCTGGGTCATTTGATGGTTCCATTCTTAGGTTTTTGAGAAATCTCTATAATACTTTCCAGAGTGCTCACACTAATTTGCAGTTCCACCAACAATATATGTGTGTGCCCCCACTCATTCTCTCCAACATTTATTATTATTTTTATTCTTGATAATTACCATTCTGACTGGAATGAGATAAAATTTTAGTGTAGTTCTCATTTGCATTTATCTGATTGTTAGGGATGTTAAATGTTTTTTCACATGTTTGTTGGCCATGTCTGTTCCTTCTTTTGAGAAGTGTGTGTTCAAGTTTTTTGCCCTTTTGTTAATTGGTTATTTTTAGTGTGTGTGTTAAGTATCTGAATCAATGTAAATTATCATCCATCTTCTTCAATTTAAATTTCTTTTATGTCTATTGCTAATCTATTTCATTCCACCCTCAAACATACCCTAGACATTTTATTTGTATTTATTTACCTAAAATAACATTCTATTGTATCTTTTCTTGAATTGATATTTTCAAGCTTTAAATAATGCCTAGATGATCATGTTCAGACTCTTTCACTCTATTAATAGCTATTGGGAACTCAACTGGAATAAAATCTCAAAAGCATTTAAAATGATTAAAGTAGTATTCCAATGACCTGTGGTAATACATCATCAATTTTCTGAAGCATCCAACTCATTCTGCTCATTAGTCAAAACCAGGTAGCAAGCTACCTGTTTTGGCTAAATTATTAAATGCATTTGTTATGACCTTTAAGTCTCTCTCTCTCTCTCTCTCTCTCTCTCTCTCTCTCTCTCTCTCTCTCTTCTAGAAAGGAAACTGTCTCTTATATAATTTCAATAAACGTTTGAATTCTGTGACATTCCATTTTTATCTGAAAACTATTGTTGCATTTCATAATGAAATACTTTTCCTAAAATAGGGAGTTTTGTGTTTCAATAGTTAAAACTGGCATTCTAAACATAAATTGATAATATTTCTACATCTTGTTGATATTCTTTTATTGGTAATTGCTCATTAGAATTCCTTAATGCAAGACTTCTTGAACTAATTGTGTAATGAATCACATAGTGATATGTTAAAATTTAGATTCTGACCATATAGGTTTTGATGTGACTACTTTTTTTTTAATTCTAACAAGTTCCTACTGGTGCTTGTGCAGTTGTTCTAAAGATTACATTTTAGGAGGGAAAGTCTGAAACAGCACTCAGGATAGCTCTACTGGTGGGGTAGTCTGTAGTTGTGACACGGCAGCATGTAGTTAGGTACAACACAATCTGATCCAAGGCTTTGGGTGGTATATAATATAATAGTCTCACCAATTATATATAGTGGTTAAATATTATTTTTATATAACAGAAATGAAATGTAGAGGGCTATGTGTGTGGCTCAGTTATAGAGTGCTTGCCTGGCATGCTTGCAGCCATAAATTCAATTCCCAGTACCAGGAGAAAAAAAGAAAAAAAGAATTGAGGTTTAGAGGGGATTTGGAATGACCAGGATACAAACACAGGAATACCCTTCCTAAGAACCCAGCTTCTTAAATAGAGAAGAAACAATTATTTTTTCCTAAAACTTTTTATATTAATAAGTATATTTCACAAAAGCTACATCAGCTACATACATTTCTTAAACTGATTATTTGATTTGATGAGTTTATTTTCTTTTCTTTTATTAACACTGAGAATTTATACTTCCAGAAAGTTAAAAAAAAGAAGAAGAAGTAGAAGAATACCATAATTATGATGAAGTCACTAGACTCAGCTTACCTCTTTAATCAAGTCCTGTGGTTACCAAGCAACAAGTTAAGGATATTCCATAGGATTAAGATATGGATTTGGATTTGGATTTGGATATGGATTAATTCCTTTGTATTGTAAGACTCGTGGGTCTGATCCATATAGATAGTTCTGAAATTTCTGCTGCATATTCACAAAAGAAAGAGAAAATTAGATTTGAGAGAAGTTACTGCAAATGTCTCACAATGCCACGACAAGATTAGATGATTTAAATTACTAAGAACTTATATATCAATTGCATGATTGTGTTTTCAAATTTTAGTTTTGATTTCACTTTTTTTTTGAAATAAGAAAAATGTTTAAAGAAGTTAAAATGATAAAGCATTTACATATTAATTCCTTATTGACAATTTAGTGATTAAACAGTATGTTCCAGACCATTGATTAGAGTCAACCACTTTAAATGATATTTCAATACGTTTTTATCACATTGCCTCTAAGCTAATCCCTTGCCAACCCTTGAATATTACAGGGAGGAGAAATTTCTTACTTCCAACTTCAATGGATACATGCCATTTCCCTTCTTGATCTATAGCAAATTTTGGTCTCTTGAAATTTTCATATCTTTAATATTCTTTGTATAGAACATTCCTTATCCTTCCTTTTGTAACTTTTTATGATGTCATTTAATTGCTATTTTTGTATGTTAAGAGGGAGAATTTGAGGGAAATCATGTTCATATAACACATCAAATAAATGGAACACTGACTGACTGATTTGATGCTCCATATTCCTGTGCCTTCACTCCACAACAAAGGATCATACAATTCCTACCTATTTTAATAAAGTTTTGAAGCAGATTATCAAGTGCAATGGGATACAGTAGCATTTTTACAGATCATAGAGATACATGTCAGCTCACAAAGAGAAGAGCACATGTATAGCCTCCACCTCTTGTCTCTTGAGAAAACCCTGAATGAAGAAAGCCTTTAGTGAGCAAGGGAAGAGGAAGCAGGAGGCCCCTGGCTGTCACCACTCATGTTGGCACCCCCAGAAACTAATTTAGATTTACTAAAGACACAAGCAATCCTGCCTAACTTCCCTCAAATTAGGGACTAACACTTTGAGCAGCTTGGTCCAGAGAAATCCCCAGAAAAGCAATGGAGTGGCCCTGCCCATATTTCCACATCTCTGGAAGCAAAGAGAATCCACTACCCTGATTCCCCATGAAGTAACCAGGCAGTCTTGCCACCCACTATCAACCATAGGTATCCTACTCCATTGGTTTGGTCTATATATCCATGATCCTGGGAAGTAGTCAGGCAGGTTTTCTGACTTTCTTGGCCCACATTGATGTCCCCAACTAGTATCAAATATCCCTGCTCCTTGTTCTGGTCCCAAGAAGCAGCTGGGCATCCCATTCTCAGAAGCTATTCTTACTGAGGCCATGAGAACATCTTTACCCATGACCATCCACCTTGTATCACAAGAAGCAATTTTTTGAATACTTGTTGAGTTGTACTCTGGGGTCCTGTGAAGTCAACAATTAAGATCTCATACATTGGTGGATGCCCATACTGGGTCCTCTGGTACTGCATGGTCTTTGCACAAGCCTTAGACATTGCACCATACATTTATTAACCAATTAAAAACTTATGGGCATCTCACATTCACTACTGTGTATACTGTGCAAAGAGTTGCCAGTGAACCTTGCCCTACTCTGTATGAGCTGCAACTCACCTAGCACTGTAATTCCAAATTTTCCGCAGTCTAAGTGTTGAGATGCAAAGAAATATCACCAACATGAATTATAGATATAAAACAAAAGTTAGATTAATGCATCCATCTGGACCAAAGCCAACAAAATATATCCAACCAACCTCCTAGGATATATTAGCAGAAAAATGTTCTTTATTACAAAAGACACTCTAAAAATTGGTAGAAGAAAATGAGCCACTAGATAGAGAAATACTAAATACGGATGCAAGAATCATGACAAAGCAAGGTGACATGATGACTTTAAATGAACACAGTATCTCTCTAGCAATCAATTCTGGAAAAAAATGAAATTGATGAACTGACCAAGATAAACAAGGGAGAAGCAAGACAGCAAAAAAAAATATATCAAACTATTAAGAAAACTAATCAACAGAATGACAGAGTATGTCTTTATCTGCAATTACCTTAAGCATAAACAGACCAAATTCCCAAATAACACATATTATAGAGACCAAATGGATAAGAAAATAAGAACAAACACACACACACACACACACATACACACACACAAACAACAACCCAGAAACAATAGCAATGATATGCTGTTTATAAGAATCTCTCTTTGGTTATAAAGACAACCAAGGATTAAATGTGAAAGGATAGAAAATGTTTCACCAGGACATTGAAAACAAAAAACTCACCAGAGTAGTTATAAATATTTCAGTTTAAATAAACTTTAAGTTAAGAACTATAACAAGAGACCAAATGGTCACTATATAATGATATTGAGGTCAATTCAACAAAGGGAAATAATAATAATTGTAAATATCCATTAACCCACTATGGAGTTCCCAACTGTATAAATCAAACATTATTAAATCTAAAAGACATAAAGACATTAATAAAATAATAATCTGGGATGTCAAAAATCTATTTTCATGAATGAAGAGAAGGACAAACAAAGTCAGCAAAAAATACTGGAATAAAATGATAATGTAGACCATATTGACTTAACTGGATGCATATGGCCAAAGAGACATTATAAAATATTTCATGTAACAACAACAACAAAATATACATTTTTGTCCTCTGCAAATAAAGTATTCTCCAGAATAGGACGTGTTAGAATGAAAAAAATTCTCAAAAATTCCTCTGATTTTTCTATTTATTTATAGTTTTGTTTAATTAGTGTCTTGTAGGTATACATGTAGGTGCGATTCACTGTGGATATTCACAGAGGAAAGTTAGGTTTGAGTCATTCCACCATTGTTCCCTTTTCCTGTCACTCCTCCCTCCCACAAGTCCCCTTACTCTAGTTCACTATCTCTATTCTATTTTCATGTAATCCCACCACCCTTTTTCCTCCTCCTTCTCCTCTCCTCTTTTTTCTTTCTCTTCTTCTTCCTCCTCCTCCTCTTTCTCTTCCCCTTCTCCTTCTGCTATCCCCTCCCTCTCTTTCTCCTTCTTTTCCTATCTTAGCTTAGCTTTTATATATTAGAGAAAACATTCACACTTTGACTTTCTAGATCTGGTTTATTTTATGTAGCATGATGGTCTCAAGTTCCATCTGTTTTCCAGCAAATGCCATAAATGGATTCCTCTTCATGACTAAGACTTCATTATATATATATATATATATATATATATATATATATATATATATATATATATATATATGTATATATGTATATATATATATATATATATATATATATGTGTGTGTGTGTGTGTGTGTGTGTGTGTGTGTGTGTGTGTGTCACATTTCCTTTAACTATTCTCCATTGGCAGGCACCTAGGCTGATTTCATAGCTTGGTTATTGTAAATTGTCCTGCTATAAACATTGATGTGGCTGCATCCCTGTAGTATGTTATGCTCAATTTAGATCTTCTGAATAAATATTGAGGAGCGAAATAGCTGGGTCATTTGATGGTTCCATTCTTATTTTTTTGAGAAATCTCCATAATACTTTCCAGAGTGTTTGCACTGATTTACAGTCCCACCAACAATATATGAATGTGTCCCGCCTCACTCTAACCACTATTCATTATTAGGTTTATTCTTGAAATTATCATTCTGACTGCAATGAGATAAAATTGTAGTGCAGTTCTCATTTGCATTTATCTGATTGTTAGGGATGTTAAATGTTTTTTCACATGTTTATTGGCCATTTCTTTTCCTTCTTTTGAGAAGTGTGTGTTCAAGTCTTTTGACCTTTTGTAGATTGGTTATTTTTGTGTGCGTGTGTTAATTTTTTTTAATTCTTTATATATTCTGGATATAAGAGGAGCATGTGGCAAACATCTTATCCCATTCTGTAGCCTCTCTTTTCATGCTTTACATTGTTTCCTTTGCTATAAAGAAGCTTTTGAATTTCATGCTGTCTGACTTACTGAGTTTTGGTTTTATTTCTTGTGCTTTAGGAGTCATGTTAAGAAAGTCAACACCTGGGCAAATATGTTAGAGTGTGAAGTCTACATTATCTTCTAGAATTTGCAGAGTTTCTGGTCTAATTCCTAAATATTTGATCCATTTTGAGTTGACTTTTGCAAGGGTGAGTGTGAGAAGTCTAGTTTCATTCTTTTCCATATTCATATCCAATTTTGCTAGCACCAGTTGTTAAAAGGTCTGTCTTTTCTCTAAGATACATTTTTGGAAACTTTGTCTAGTATCAGATGACTGTGTCTGTGTGGGTTTGTCTTTTTGTCTTCTGTTTTATTTCATTGGTCTTCATATCCGCTTTCATGCCGGTACCACACTTTTTTGTTTCTATAACTCTATAGTATAATTTGAGGTCTGGTATTATGGTACCTCAAGCAATGTTCTTGTTGCTCAGGACTGTTTTGGCTATTCTTGGTCTCTTATATTTCCAAACAAAATTTAAAACTTCTTTTATCATTCTGTGAGGTCCATCATTCATATTTTGATGGGGATTGCACTGAATGTGTATAACACTTTTGGCAGAATAACCATTTTGACAATATTAATTCTGCCTATCCAAGGGCATGGGAGGTCTTTTCATCTTATAAGATCTTCAATTTCTTTTCAATGTTCTATTAGTTTTCATTATAGAGGTACTTCAACTCCTTAATTAGATTTATTCTCAAATATTTTTTAGGTTTTTGTGAATGAGGTAGTTTTCCTAATTTCTTCTTTGCCAGATTTATTATTGTAATATATGAAATCAGATAATTCATGTATGTTTATTTTGTATCTTGCCACTTTAATAAATTCATTTACCAGCTGTTGAAGTATTCAGGTAGTTTTTTGAGTCTTCTAAGTATAATATATTGTCATCAGTAATCAGAGATAATTTGACTTCTTCTTTTCCTACTTATTTGTATCCTTTTACTCCTTTCCTTTCCTGATTGCTCTATTGTTTTTTTTTTTTTTTAAGTTCTTTGGTTTTCTTTTTTTTATTAGTTGCTAAAGAGAATACAATTATCTTGACATATCATACATTTGATTCAAATAGGGTATGAATTCTCATTTTTCCATGTGTACATATTGCAGGATCACATTGGTTATACATCCATGTGTATACATACATCAATCCTAGTGTCAGTTGTATTCTGCTGCCCTCCCTCTCCCCCGTTCCCTCCCCTTCCCTCCAATCCCTATTCTCTACCCATTCTACTGTGACACTTCTCCCTCTCTCTCTCTTTTTAAGGACCATGCTGAATAGGAGTGGTGAAAGTGGACATCCTTGTCTTGTTCCTGTTTTTAGTTTTTGACTGTTCAGTTTGATGATAGCTTTGTGTTATGACTACTTAAAGTAGTCATAACAAATATATCCTTTATCATGTTAAACAATACCTTGAAGTAATTCTTTGTGTAGTGTAAGATTAGTGTAACCTCATAATAACACTTAAAAGCATGATGTGCCTTTTGATCTCATTACATACAAAAACCAGTGGTTTAATTTTGTGTCAAATGTTTAAGAAAGTAATCTTATGTTATGTTGTAGGAAAATTACGGTTATTCTTTTGGTAATATATAATGCAATAAATGCTTTAGGAAGGCAAATATGTAATACTAATTAATTTGATTTAACTATTCTTAGGGTCATTTCATGTGTCTTCTAAGCTTTATAGATACATAGTCTCTTCTCATACACAAAATCAATTATCTAGTGTATTCACAATTTCCTGGAAATTGTATATTCTGGACACCAAGGGGATAAAATTTCAATAAGCAAGTTTTATGTTCAAGAACAGATGTTGCATGGACCTGAACTTCTTTAATTCCACAAACCATAGTTTTCTAATATGGAAGATGTTATCATAAAGTCTACACTAGATAAAATGAAAATGTGTATAAATTACATTGCAATTGAAAATTGCTCAACTATAAACATTAGATATTATCATTATCAATTTTTCTATTAGGATCTTAATTTTTACCTTTATAGTATTCATTGGAAAAAATAGCTTTATGGAATAAATTCTCTAAGAGTGATGAAGAAATGAAAAACAAAGAGCATCCACAAAATATCTCATATATGGAAAGAGTTAGAAATTATATGAGAGAGAGAGAGAGAGAGAGAGAGAGAGAGAGAGAGAGAGAGAGAGAGAGAGAGAGACTTAAAGTAGTCATAACAAATGCATTTAATTCTTTAGCCAAAGTAAGTAGCTTGATTTATGGTTTTGACTAATGAGAAAAGTGAGATGGATGCTTCAGAAAATTAATGATATATTACTATAGGTCACTGGAGAGAAAGGGAAAGAGGTACAGGACTAAATATAAGAAAAAGAATTGTATAAACAACTTTGTATTTTTTTAAGGAAATTGAAATGAACATTTTCCTATAGATATTTTTTTTTCTTGTGAGAGGATTAGTATAAGAATATATAAAGCTTTTTAGCACTTACAATTGGGCCTATAGAATTACTTAAATCCTCATGTTCACCAGATTTGCTGCAATTATTATTTACTATGTATTGAATGAAGAAATAAAGTCCTGGGTTAGAAGATAATAAAATGAAATAAGAAAAAGTAGTGTAAAAGGGTATGAAAATATTAGGGGCCTAGAGGTTTGTGTAAGGACAAAGGATCTTTTCTTAAACCCTTTCCTCTCTTCTAAAATATAAATCAAATGTCTTTCTCCAAGGACATCCATCTCAATCCAAATGTAAACTTCATCCACAAAGTTTTCATAATCTGCAAATCCCTGTTTCTGTGATCTGATTTATTTTTAGCCACTTTCCTCTCATCTATGTAGGTCTCTTTGAAGTTTCCCTAAATTCAGCAAACATATTTCTACCAATTTGCACTTGCTCTTGCTTCACTTGGAATTTTCTTTCTTCATCTTCATTCATGTTTCAATTCATATCTTTTCTAAAATATTAGCATGCCAGAGAGGCTGTCATTTACCATCTTATGTAATACTGGATTGAGTGCCCTTGTACTTCCTTTTACTTGTGAAACACACATAACTTAGCCTGAGACCCTGTGTGTTATTTCCTTACTTCTTGTCTACTTCCCTCAAGTACAATGTAAATACCAGGGAGGAAGGTTTTCCTGTTGTATTTTTTTTTTTTTTACATTCATGACATCTTCAACAGTACCTGACAGCTAGTATTCTCAAACATTTTGCTAACTTTGTTGATGGAGAGGGTTTTTGTTCTCAGGGGCTGTTGAAGTGGCATTGGGGGTTTCCTTCTTGCCTATAGGGACTGACCTAGAAAATGTAATGTTTAGGAAATGTGCTATGGAAAACTCGAAAAAAAGGAGCAAATCAAATGTTGGCATAAGTAGGTTAAGTAATCCAGTTAAATTTGGGGATCATGTTTCTGGAAGTTATGAAATATTACACGCTAAAATGGACTTAATTGACTTGAAGGGTGTATTATATAAAGTTGTTTCAGTGTTACTCAAAGTGGGAAAACGAAATGATGAATGAAATGGTTATGTCAATTTAGCCTCTAAATATTTATAGTGAAGTAAAGAACACACACATAAGGATATACTTAAAATTTATTGCTTTGACAAAGGTAATGTATTTGTGTTACTCAGAATCATTAGTGAAATCAGCTTGACAGTTTGAAATTGAGATTGTCTAATCAAATATTAATTAGGTATCAGAAAGGCAGGTATCAGAAGTGCAGAGAATACATGGTCATGGTCTTTATTTATTCCACATTGTGTTTTTAATCACTCTATGAAAACGTGATAAAGTATGAAGTGAGATGAAGGATGGGAAAATGCATACAGCATCTGGATTTTTGTATCAAACCTATACAAAAAAATAAAGTAGTAGAATATAATTGTAAGGTTATTATAATTTATACCTTGGCCTTGTACAGAGTAGCATTATGAAAAATTTCAGTTAATATGATCCAGTGATCAAAAGAATATTTCACACAGATGATACAGTTAAATAATTTTAGTAAGTATCTGAATCATGTAAATTATCATCGATCTTCTGCAATTTAAATTTCTTTTAGGTCTATCACTAATCTATTTCAATTCACCCTCAAACAGCCTAGACATTTTATTCATTTTTATTTACTTAAAATAATATTCTATTGTACCTTTTTTTGAATTAATATTTTGAAGCTTTAAATAATGCCCAAAGGATCATGTTCAGACTCTTCCACTCCATTAATAGCTATTGGGAACTCAATTGGAATAAAATCTCCAAAAGCATTTAAAAGAATTAAAGTACTATGGACTGTTTCATGTTTGAATTCTGTGACATTCCACTTTTATCTAAAAAATATTGCTGCATTTCATAATGAAATGCTTATCATAGCATTGGGAGTGTTGTGTTTCAATACGTAAAACTGGCATTCTAAAAAGTAAATTGTTAATATTTGTACATCTTCTTGTTGATATACTTTTATTGGTTTACATCATAATCACTCATTAGAATTCCTTAATGCAAGACTTCTTGCACTTACTGTGTAATGAAATATATAGTGATATGTTAAAATTCAGATTCTGACCATATAGGTTTTCATGCGACTATTTTCTCTAAATTTTCACAAGTTCCTACTGGTGATTGTGCAGCTGCTCCAAACAGTACATTTTAGGAGGGAAAGTTTGAAACAGCATTCATGATAGCTCTCATGGTAGGGTAGTCTGTAGTTGTGGCAGGGCAGCCTATAATTATGAACAACACAATCTGATCGAAGGCTTTGTGTGGTATATAATTTAATATTCTCACTAATTCTATATAGTGGTTAAGTATTATTATAATATCCAAATTTTTAGATGATAGAATTGATTGACAGGGCTGTGGGTATAGCTCAGTTATAGAGTGCTTGCCTGGCATGCTTGTAGTCATAGAATCAATTCCCAGTACCAGGAAAAAAAAAGAAAAAAGAAAAATAATTGAAGTTTAGAGGGGATTAGGAATGACCAGGATACAAACACAGGTATCCCCTTCCTTAGAGCTTAGCTTCTTAAATGGAGAAACACCAATTGTTTTTCCAGAACTATTTAGATAAATAAGTACACTTCAGAAGAGTTATGTACATTTCTTCAACTGAGTATTTGACTTGATGACTTTATTTTGTTTTCCTTTTTTTAACACTCAGAATTTACACTTCCAGAAAGTTAAAAAGAAGAAGAAGAAGAAGAAGAAGAAGAAGAAGAAGAGGAGGAGGAGGAGGAGGAGGAGGAGGAGGAGGAGGAGGAGGAGGAGGAGGAGGGGGAGGAGGAGGAGAAGTCACTAGACTCAGCTTACCTCTTTAATTAAGTCCTGTGGTTACCAAGCAACAAGTTAAGGTTATTCCACAATGGCTGGATATGGATTTGGATTTGGATAAATTTCTGGATATGGTGAGAATCGTGGTCCTGATCCATATGGATAGTTCTGAAAAAGAAAGAGAAAGTTAGATTTGAGAGAAGTTACTGCAAATGCCATGAAAAGATTAGATGACTAAAGTCCTAAGAACGTTATATCAATTATATGATTGTGTTTTCAAAACTTTAGTTTTGATTTCACTTTTTTTAATAAGAAACATGTTTAAAAGAAGGTAAAATGATAAAGAATTTATATATTAATTCCTTATTGACAATTTAGTGATTAAAGAATACCTTCCAGATCATTGATTAGCGTCAACTACTTTAAATGGGATTTAAATCTCTTTTTTATTATATTACTTCTAAGCTAATACCTTGCCAATCCTTGAATATTATAGGGAGGAGAAAGTTCCTATTTCCAATTGTGCCATTTCCCTTCTTGATCTATAGAAAATTTTGTTCTCTTGAAATTTTCAAATCTTTAATATTCTTTGTATAGAACATTCCTCGTACTTCCTTTTGTAAGTTTTCATAGTGTCATTTTATTGCTCTTTTTCTGTTAGGAGGGAGAATTTGGGGGATATCATATTCATATAGCACACCAAATAAATGGGACACCAAGAAGATGAGTGACTGATTGACTTGATGCTCCATGATCCTTGTGCCTTCACTCCAAAACGAAGGATCAAACAATCCCCACCCATTTCAATGAAGTCTTGGAAGCAGATCATCAAGTGCAATGGGAATATGGTAGCATTTTACATATCATAGAGATACGTGTCAGCTCACAAAGAGAAGAGCGTATGTACTGCATCCACCTCTTGTCTCTTGAGAAAACGCTGAATAAGAAAGACTTTAGTGAGCAAGGAAAGAAGAAGCAGGAGGCCCCTGGCTGTCAACACTCATGCCAGAGTCACCTGAGTCATTTACTGCTAGAAAAGCCTGGGTTCTAAAGGCAATCTGGGTACCAGCTAAAGGCAATTGGCTACCAGCTTATAATAAACTTGCTTTAGCACAGCCAACCTTGTACTTTCTTGCCTGGCATCCCACCAAAGTGTAACATATTGAGACTCCTACACTTCCAGGGGCATATTAATCAGTCAGGTACCCCCAGAAACTGCTAATTTAGATTTACTAAAGAGGCAAGCAATCCTGCCTACCTTCCCCCAAATTAAGGACTACCACTTTGAGTGGTAGTCCTGTCCATATTTTCACATCTCTGGATGCAAACAGAATCTGATTCTCCATGAAGTAATCAGGCAGTCTTGCCACTCACTTTCATCCATGAAACTGTTAGGTATCACAACCTGTTGGCTTGGCCCACATATCCATGACACTGGGAAGAAGTCAGCTAGGTTTCCTGATTTTCTTTACCCACATTGATGTCCCCAAGTAGTATCAAATATCCCTCCTCCTTCCTTTGGTCCCAAGAAACAGTTGGGCATCCCATTCTTAGAAGCTATTTTTACTGAGGCCCTGAGAAGACCTTTACCCATGACCATCCACATTGTATTACAAGAAGCAATTCGGCAATACTTGTTGAGTTGGATTCTGGGGTCCTGTGAAGTCAACAAAAAAGATCTCATACATTGGTGGATACCCATGCTGAGTCCCCTGGTATTGCATGGTCTTTGCACAAGCCTTAGACATTGCACCATACATTTATCAACCAGTTAAAAACCTGTGGGCATCTCACATTCACTACTGTGTATACTGTGCAGAGTTGCCACTGCACCCTGCCCTACGCTGTATGAGCTGCATCCCACCTAGCACTGTAATTCCAAATTTTTTACAGTCTAAGTGTTGAGATGCACAGGTCACTACCAACATGAATTATTGATTAAAAAAATTTATGCAGATACAACACTAATGCATTCATCTGGACCAAAGCCAACACAATATATCCGAACAATCTCCTAGGACATATTAGCAGCAAAAAGTCCTTTGTTACAAAAGATACTCTAAAAAATTGGTAGAGGAAAATGAGACACTAGATAGAGAAATACTAAATAAGAATGCAAGAAGCGTGAAAAGCCAGGTGACATGATGACTCTAAGGGAACACAGTAACTCCCTAGCAATAAATTCTGGAAAAAAACATGAAAGATGAAGTGACCAAGAAAATGAGAGAGGAGCAAGACAACAAAGAATATAAAACTAATCAACAGAATGACAGAGTATGTCTCTATTTATCTGCAATTATCTCAAGCATAAACAGATCAAATTCCCAATTAAACATTTTATACAGACTAAATGGATAAGAAAACAAGAACAACAAAATACACAAACACACACACACAAAGAAAAAAAAAACAACAACCCAGAAACAAAAGCAATGACATACTGTTTATAAGAAATTCTCTTGGGTTATAAAGACAACCAAATATTAAATGTGAGAGAATAGAAAACGTTTCACCAGGACATTGGAAACAAAAACCTTGCCAGAGTAGTTATAAATATTTCAGATAAAATAAAAATTAAGTCAAGAACTATAACAAGAGATCAAATGGACTCTACATAATGATATTGGGGTCAATTCAACAAAGGGAAATAATAATTTTAAATATCCTTTAACCACACCACAGAGTTCCCAACTGTATAAATCAAACATTATTAGACCTAAAAGATAGATAGACTTTAATAAAATAATAATACAGTATGTCAATTATCTATCTTTCATGAATGGAAAGAAGACAAAGACAATTCAAAGTCAGCAAAGAAACACTGAAATAAAATGATACTGTAGATAAAATGGACTTAACACACATATATGGCCAATGAGACATTACAATGCACAGACTTCATCTAACAACAACAGAATATACATTTTTGTCCTCAGCAAATAGAGTGTTTTCCAGGAGAGGACATGTTAGAATGAAAACAATTCTCAAAAATTCAAAAAGGTTAAAATTATAGCAGGCATCTTCTCTGAAGAAAATAAAATTAATAGTAAGAGAGGCTTTAGAAATAGTACAAATACAGGGGAAGTAAATAACATTCTGTTGAAAAACAAATGAAAAAATGAGTGGGGCACAGTGGTGCACAACTATAATCCCAGATCTAGAGGCTGAGGCAGGAAGATCATGAGTTCAAAGCCAGTCTCAGCAAAAGCAAGTCACTAAGCAACTTAATGAGACCCTGTCTCAAGATGAAATACAAAATAGGGTTGGAGATGTGGGTCACTGGTGGAATACCTCTGAGTTCAATCCCCACTACCCCTTGCTGCTGAGAGAGAGAGAGAGAGAGAGAGAGAGAGAGAGAGAGAGAGAGAGAGAGAAAGAAAGGATGAAAATACTCTTACACAATCAATATAAAACAAAAGAAACAAAACAAACAAAATCAGAAAGAAAAAATAAAACATATCATAATTAAACCTCTAATGCAGCAAAATCAATACTAAGATGCAAGTTTATAGCATTAAATGTGTATGTCAAAACAGAGAAACATTTCAATAAGCTACCTACAAAGGAGCTGAATAAACAAGAAAGCAAAGACAAACCAAACCCAAAATTAGTAGCAGGAAAGAATTAACAGAGAGAAGAGAAATAATTGAACTTGAGTCTAAAATTAACACATGAATGATGAAAGAAAAGGAGACTTTTTGAAAAGGTTAACAAAATAGACAAATCTTTAGCTGGACTAAATAAGAAAAAAAAAGCTAGACCCAAATAAATAAGATCAGAAATGAAAAGGGCAGCATTAGAACTGATACTGTCAAATAAAAAAGATCATTAAGATTATTTAAAATTATAGCCAATAAATTGGAAGGCCTAGGAAAAATGGATTAATATCAAAACACATACCTTACTAAAACTAAATGATGAAGACAAGAGAGTAAAAACAGATCAATAACAAGTCATTAGATTGAAAGAATCTTCTAATAAGGGAAAACAATGGGCTGAAGGGTTTCACTCATGAATTTAATCAAACCTTTAAAGAGAAACCCCAACTGTTCTCCAACTAGTCCCATAGAACCCTCCCAAATTCATTCTATGAAGCTTACCGTATCCTTACATTATTAAAACAGGCAAGAACTCAAAAAAGGTAGAAAAATACAGGGAACAGTCTTTCTGATTTTCATAGATGGGAAATTTGCCAAAAAATAATATCAAGTAGAATGAGATATCACTCACAATAAGATTATACACCATGATCCAGAGGGACTTATTACAGGGATACAAGGATGTTTTGACAGAAACAAATCTATAAATGAAAAAAAAAATCACATCAAGAGAATGAAAATGAATAAGATAAAATTAACCTAGTGGATGCCAAAAAATATTCTATAAAAGTCAAATAACAAGATAGTTAAAAACTCACAAAAATTAGATAGAGGAGGAATATACATCAACATAATAGCAACTATATATTACAAACAAAATCTCATACCATACTGAATTGGGAAAAGCTCAAATGGTTTTTTACTGGGTGGGAATAAGACAAGAATAGATACTTTCATCATTTTTTAACATAATGTTAAAGTTTAAGCCAGGGCAAAAAAAGACAAAGAGGAAATAAGAAGGAGCATGTAGAGAGTAAAGGAGGAGGTCAAATTATCCATGTTTGTGGTTCGAAAAGCCTAAACACTTATTAAACAACAAAAATATTAGAAATTATAAACAAATTATTTAGGGTTTTGTGACACAAAAAAACCCCAAGGAAATATTAGAAGCTTTTTAGTACAATAATGTCAAAATGAAATTAAGAGAGCAATTGGTTTCACTAATAGCTACAAAAACCAAAGTAAAACAAAACTAAAACAATAAAACCTTTGGAATACATTTAGACCAGGACATGAATGATCTCCACATTGAAACTATACAATGATTTCTCTAATGAAATTGAGAAGGACACAGAAAAAGTTGAACCACATCTAATTTTTATGGATTGTTAGAATTAATACTGTAAAAGTGTTCATACTATCCAAATTTCTCTATAGATCCTTGAAATTTCTATCAAAATATCAGTTATATTCTTCACAAAACTAGAAAACACAATTATAAATAAAGGAGAGAGAACATGTTTGCACCAAGGAAAATCTCTTCAATAAATGGTACTGTGAAAACTCTTGGTGCATAAGCAGAAGACAGAAAATTGATTTTGATCTCTCATTAAAATCAAAGATCAAATAAAAATGGATAAATGACTCAATGACTTAAGTGAAAAACTTAAATCTATGAAACTATGAGAAGAGAGCATAGATTAAAAGTGAAGGGATGAAAAATTTTTGGATAGGACCCTAAAGGCACAGGCAACAAAAGCAAAGTCGATGAACAGAATCATGTAATTCTAAAATATCTTTCTCCTAGTCAAGTAATCAATAGACTAAAGGGTCCACCTACTGAAAGCAAGAAAATATTTGGAAAATGTACATAAGAAAATTGCAGAATATATAAAGAACTCAACAGCAACAATGACAAGAACAACAGAATCCAATGAACATTTGGTGAATGGTTAATTATGCTATGTTCATATATGAATATACAACATTGAATCAAGCTTATATATATTTATAATTATAACAACTAATTAAAATGATAATGAAAGTAATAGAAGGGAGATCAGTAGAATAGAGCGAGGAGAGGAAGGAAGGGAAGGAAAGGAGAGGAACTTAATAAGATTGATCAAATTATATTATGTGCCTGTATGAATATGGCATAGTGAATTCTATTGTTATATATAGTTATAATGTACCAATAAAAATGGTGAACGGCCCTTCTAGATATTTCTCAGTAAAGGATATAAAAATTTCTAGCTTGTATATGAAAAAATGTACATCATTAACTCAGGGAAATCAAACCAAAACCATACTTAGATGACCTCTGGTTAGAATGACTACCCCAAAAATACAAAGACTAACAAATGCTGGTGTGAAAAGATGGACTCTTTACAGTGAGGAAGGAAATATAACTCAGTAAAGCCATTATGGAAAACACCATAGAAATTCCTCAAAAGTCTAGAAAGAGAACATCCATTTGTTCCAGCTATTCCAGTACTAAATGTATATATATGTAGAAATTAAATTCAGTATGCCAAAGAGACATTTATATTCGTGTGTTTCAGGAAACACTGTTCACAATATTGAAGATCCAGAATCTACCTAGGTGTTCACTGATAGATAAGTGCATAAATAAAATACAGTATATACACAGAGTGGGATATTTTCTAGTCATAAACAAATAATGAAATTCTGTCACTTGTAACATAGAGGGAACTGAAGGACAATGAAGAAACCGGGAACAGAGAGACTAATAGGGCATCTGTTACTTAATGTGGAGCTCAAAAGTTGACCTTAAATAAATAGAGATGAGAATACTGGTTATTGGAGCCTGGAAATGATGTGGGGGAGAAGGAGATGGAGAAAGGATGGTTAATGAGTACAGGGTTGCAATTGAATAGGTGGAAGAAATTCTTATGCTCCATTGCATGCTAGTATAACTATGGCTAATAATAAATCATTAAATATTTCAAAATTGCTACTGTAGAGAATTCTGAATGTTGCCTACACAAGAAATGATAAACATCCAAAGTGACAGATACACCAGTTTTCTGAAAAGTCACATTTAGCTGTGCATGGTAGCTGTGCCTATAGTCCCACCTAGTCAGGAGACTGAGGTGGGAATATGGGCCAGCCTAGGAACTTGAGATCAGCCCGAACACAGGAAAACTTGGTAACAAAAGAAAATTGATTATATTGTATTCCATTTACATGTATGTTTACTGTTTGTAAACAATGAAAATATATTTAAAATAGTCATTGAGACTACATATTAAGGTAAAGGTCAAATAAATGAAATTTTCTTATTTAAAATATTTAGTTTAACCTATTAAATTTATATTCCTAAAAATGTGAGATGGTGCAAAATGACCACATCATATGTGTCATTATTGGCCTTTATTCTTCATTTTGTATGTCATATTTAATATAATTAGAACTACAATTATTCTTTCTGTGCTTTATCAGACAAAGATAGTTTAGTCCTGAGACAATAATGGGATATTTTAGAGTAGCATTATGAGTTTCCATTGGAATTATTATGCAGAATCCTTGGATCTTTTTTAAATGTGTCAAAAAATAAATGTGTACATTAATCATTCATTATACATATACATATGTGTGTGTGTGTGTGTGTGTGTGTGTGTATATATATATATATATATATATATATATATATATATATATATATACATTTCAGACAAAAGCACTGTTTCTTTTCATAGACTAAGTAATTAGGAGAACCATGAGGAATTTTTCTTTTCTTTTGTATTGTTTCTATAAAAATAAAACAAAATATGCTAAAAATTCAATACAGTTTGATTATAAAGTTTTCCAGTGATGACATCTCTTACCTCCTCAGAAGAGGTGACATCTCTTACATCCTCAAAAGAGTCAGCACTCTGGGGAGGGAAGGAAAGGAATTAATTAATATTTTAATTTCATAACTTAAGATTGATTATAAAATGACTACTTGCCACAATTACAATTAAACGGAAGGAAAGCAAAACATTGAGTAGATGATACACTACTACTGTATATCATTTGAAAATTAATTATTACATAATTAATTTGTTATAGTTAAGTACCTATTCTCTTTCATCTATATTTCTTAAATGTGTGAAATGGAGAAAAACTTTCTTGAGCATAGATAGGAAACAAAAGTTGAAAGTGACATTTTTGATTTTTTAATATGGATAATTTGTAAGTAGCTCACAAGCTATTTAGATCCAAATACTTAAGTAGATAATAGAGTCTACCATGATCCCTTTTTCTATTCTTCTTAGCATTTTATTCCTCCTTATATCATTTTGTAATAAAATGTGAAAAATGCTGGACTCATAAGTAATTTGTTGTCTAAAGCACTCATAGAATTACTGTGTTACTGGAAGTAATATTATTTGTGACTTCATTCCCAGTTACTATGTAAAAACAAGAGGAGAGGATGGGAGGAGGAGGAAGAATAATCTGAAGACCCCTGTCAGGTAAAGATTTCCATGTATTTTATAAGCTCTCGGTATCATTAATTCTGAAACCCATTTAAGTGTTTTATTTTTATATAAAGCTAATTAATTTGAATGCATAAGAGGATATATTGGAAATTTATTCCATGGCCTTAGTAAACTTTTATAGCTTATTTCAAGGAATCTAAACCTATGAAAACATTAAATTTCTAAAGTCACATCCTAATAAGTGCTAATATAGTCCAGAACACATGAAGTAAGACAGAATCTTTGGAGAGTTACTGAGAACACATTCTTCACAATTTCCTGATACACTTACTATCATGGAAACCATGAGAGCCAGGAGAAAGGCCAAGACCAGGAACCTCATCTTGGCTGAGTCCTGTGAAAGCACAAGTGAGAATCAGTGAACTGTTTATTCCTGCACTCACACAAAAAGAATTCATTCTTCACACTATACCACAAAGCTTTGGAAAATACTAGAGAAACAAAGATGATTAAAACACAATGTCAGATATTACAAATCATGGGAATTGGTTGGAGATTCTGATAAGTGCTAATATAGTCCAGAACACATGAAGTAAGACAGATGAGCAAAAATCTGTGCTCTGAAAACACTGAGAATGGAACATTAAAATAAAAAAAGAGGATAAACTCTTATACAGTGTTAATTTTAAATAATAACACATTTGATTCAATGTAGAAAAAGGCTATAAAAATATGATGGAAAATATTTACTATGGAGATATACTACTCTGAAAAGTTTACTTACATGATATATAAAATTGGCAAGAGTATTTATGCTATTTCCCTACTACAAATTTAAACATTAATTATAATATAAAAGTCACTATTTGAAAAATAAATATCAGATGTCTCATCAAGAAAACAAAAGACTCTGGTAATTGTTTTGATAGATCCTCATGTATTTTGTTCCAACAAATGCACCTTAAGCTTGTATCATGCCAAAAATGTTATTCATCATTTTATCAATATTTGACCTGTTCTGTAATAAATTAATGGGAGCTAGCCTGACTTAATTGGAGTCATTATTTTGCTCAAATATGTTTCCTATGGATCATCATTAAAATATACTTTTGCCTTATTCCATTAACTTGAATACTTGAAATCATAAATTAGGTACAAACATTTGATGAAATTCTGTGATTTCTAGATATTCTATGATAAAACTCTTCTCATGTTTGTTATGACTCTAAGATCTTAGTGTTATATTTTTCTCACAGCAACAGGGTACTTATGAGTGGGAATTTAATTGTTTTCCTTATTGTCTGTAGAAACTCATGTTCCTCAATCGAAGCAATGTCTTTACATTACTACAATAGACACAAGGAAAAAAAATTCATTGCATCCATTGGGTACTTTGTTTAAATATCCATTTGCTTGCTACTGGATAATTAATTCCTCATTCTCAGAACTGAATATTAGAAATCTTTTGTGAAATCTGGATAAATTATATAGCCTCATGCATTTTTACTCAGAAAGTGGCACAGTGCATCAGCAGAATCAGCACAACCTATAACCTTATTTCATTTTTTGAAATAAAAATTCCTGGTTCTTCTTTCCCAATTTGATGAGCAAGGTTTGAATATGCATTTGAACAACATCATCAGGTGATTCTCTGAACTCTAAAATTGGACAAATGATATAATCAATGCGTTTTATGTCTTTAGATTTGATTTCATAAGGAGAAATTAGGTTAACTTCATATTAAAGTTTTTAAAACAATGTTTATTAAATGAATCTTCTATGCCATATTGGAACTACACATTGAGAATTAGGATTATTCTTGAGTTGCAAAAAAATTGAAAAATTTTCTTAAATAATTTCAGACCCAATTTTTCTTAAATTATTGTATGTTGTTATGTGATCCAATCATTTTATGTTCATGTTCATTGTTGCATGAAAAGTGAAACAAATTTTGAGTGTGTTGTGAATGGAACAAAGATACATGGGGTTCAGTAACTATTCAAATGTCTGAATTTTATAAATAACCCCTCTTTATTTATTTTGGAAGTGCTGATTATTTTTCTTCTTTCCTTCTTTCTGTCCTTAACTTTCTTCTCTGATTTACTCCTTGTTAATTTATTCCACCAGCAAGATTAGCCACCATTATGGTGGATCTACAGTATTCATGTCCTAGTACACAAGATACTAATGCTTCAAGGCATCACCAAACAACTTCCCACAAGTTAACAAATGCAGGTTAAAAGATGTTTGAGCCGATGCAGTGGCTCACAACTATAATCCCAGTAGCTTGGGAGACTAAGACAGGAAGATCTTGAGTTCAAAGCCAGCCTCAGCAAAGATCAGGTGCTTAGCAACTCAGTGAGACCCTGTCTCTAAAATATGAAAACGGGCTGGGGATGTGACTCAGTGATCAAGTGTCCCTGAGTTCAATCCCCAGTACAAAAAAAAAGAAAAGGTTGAATCCACAATTAAATTTAAATCATTGATATTGAGTTTGGAACACCAAAATGTGGGCATTATTCCTCATTATTTTCTACTTCAACAATTTAAAAAGAGGAGGGACAGTGTACAGCAGTGTGAAACAGGATCAGTGCACTGTAAACAAAGAAGGAAACTCATGTGCTATAATCCTATGCTCAGGAAAAGTACAGATAATTGTAAAAGACTGATGGATCATAACATGTGTGATATTATATAATTGAGCAAATCAAATGTCTTATTATCTATAAGCAACACAATGTTCTGTGAAAATACCAACTGCCATAGCCTATGAAAATGCCATGGTGTTCATTTAAAATGGAAATATCATTGAAGGCCCAGGGGCATATCAGAGGTGTGGGATTTCATAGGTGCTTTAAGGATGCTTCTCAAGAATGGATATTGAGAGTGATGTTTGTCCTGAAACTTCCTATTCCACGTTTTCTTTCTCTTCCCCCAATATTTAAGCTTCTAATGAAAGTGTGGTGCAGTCCATCACCAAAACTCACCCTAATTACTTTTTAACTAAAAAATGATCATGATGTATGTATGTTTTAATTATTTAAAAATACTGCAGTTGACCATATTGAAGAGTGTGTGACTGTCTAGAACCCCTTTAAAACTACATTACAGTGTCAAACTGGGTACCTAATCATTAGGGTCTAACTGTATAACTGTGATGAAGCAGACAAGGTTGAGCTAACTATGGAAACCGAAATCCAGGAACAGATTAATTACATATGTTTAAATTAGGGAAAAGCATGTGCATGCTAGTTCTGTAACTTAAGAACTTGTCAGCTTATTGATTGTATTCAAAACTCTGAAAATAGAGATTTTACAGGACTGACGTGTCAAGTCCTTAGAAGACGTAGGCTGAGATAGATCTTCTATATCACTCCAATGTAATGTGTGGGAGCATATAGAGAAGCTGATGAAAATCTGTGAGTAGGAAAGAAAAACTGAAAAGAAAATGACCAGTCAATGTGTGTACTCTGGAAACAAAGGGGATGAAATTTCAAGAAGGAAAACTGAGTGCCCATGAGCAAATGCTGCAGTCTACTTGAGGTTGCTTAAGTCATGAAACTGCAGTTGTCTCTGGAAAACTGTTAACCATATTAGTTAAATCTGGGTTAAACGGGAATGTGTAGAAATTACACTGCAAATAGGTATTGCTCAAATATAAATTTAAGTATTGTCCTTGTGATTTTCATTATCACAATCTTCATTAGAAACAAGTATTCAGAGGTGGTGCTTTGGAAAAGAGATTGCATCATGAGGTCTCTGATGTCATCAACAGATTAATCCACTGAGGGATTTATATTTGACAATTTTATTGGAAGTGGTAGAAATGGTCGGTGTGGTGACTAGTTGGAAGAAGGTTATTGGAGATGTGTCCTAGAAAGGGTGAATCTTGTTCTTGGCCCCTTCCTTGCACTCTCTTTGAGTCATTCACTCTGGTTCTTGACCACCATGATGTGGGCAGCTTCCTGTGATGCTCTAAGGCTACAATGTTTCTGCCTAGGAGCCTGTTGATGACAGGCTGAGACCTCTGAAATAGGAGCCAACTAAATCTTTTCTCCTACATTGTTTCTCAGGTATTTTATCCCAGTGATGGAAAGCTCACTAACACATTGGTGTAATATTAGTTTCCCCTCTTCTCTTAGTTTATTTGAATTGTGTTTGCCTTGGCCTCTCAATGTTCTTGTCTTACAAATCATATGGCGGATAATTTTAAAATGCAGATTCTGACTCCATTGTTCTCAATGTGGCTTTACTCTGAATTTCTCACAAGTCCCCAGATTATGCTTTTACAGCTTCTGTAGTTTCTGCAAAGATATTTGAGGAGGAAAAGTTTTAAGCAACAACCAGGCACAGCTCCAGTGGCAGGATGGGCTGTAGTCCCATAAACCATTCTGATCATGGTTTTATATACCACGTCTTATGATAGACTCATCAATTCTACAAGGTCATTAGGTATCATAATACCTAGTTTGTTGATGATAAGATTGAGATTTATAGTGGATTCACAATAGTTCAAGATCATGAGTAGTTGTTGTCAGGTCAGGCACAAACACAGGTATTCCCTCCTCACAACACAGCATCTCAGCCAGAGCAGAGCAGAAACTGATTCTCAGAAGGCTTATATAAATAATTATATTACTGTAAATATATATTAGACAGTTTTAAAGTGAGGTTACATTTAGTTTGATGAATTGATTTTTTTTCTTCTTCCAACTGTCAGCACTAATACACCTAGAAACAAAATATGTAATTAAACTCAACTTCTCCTTTAGTCATTTCCTGTGATTATTGAGTAGTGTTATGATATGCATAGAGAAACAATGGGGAGGCAGTAGAGATTGAATTCAGGGGCACTCAACCACTGAGCACATCTCCAGCCCTATTTAGTATTTTATTAAGAGACAGGGTCTTATTGAGTTGCTTACCACCTTGCCATTGCTGAGGCTAATTTTGAACTTGTGACCCTCCTGCTTCAGCCTCCAGAGCTGCTGAGATTACAGGTGTATGCCACCATTACCAGCTGAGAGAAAAAAAAAATTGCTGGAAGCTGTGGCAATGATAGATATCCTGTAAAATATATATTTAGGGAAACTTTTTCTTCACATGCACAAAAATGAACAAATTACAGAGAATTGAAAAAAATGCCTATTCATGTATTTCACAATTAAAACAGAATTAAAAACAGAATGTTAATGATGATAAACACTTATGACTCAGCAACATTATTTTGTTCTCAAATTTTAAAATAAGTTTTCATTTCTATGAGGAAAAGATTTAAAAATGTAAATATGATACATTTACATTTTTACTGTTTATTGGTAATTTTGTAGTTTTATAATATGCAGAACAACTGATTGCCACCAAACATTTCCAATGAACTTTAAATCTACTTCATAATATTGCATCCAAGCTACAATTTTGCCAATCTTTGCATATCACAGGGACAGGGAAATTCAATATTTCCAATTTAAATAGAATTGCCCATTTTTATTTTTGATGTACAGTGATCTTACTGACTCCTAAAACTTCTACATTCTTTAATATTCAGTTATTCTATTATCCTTCACCCTCCTCTATATTTGTTTTATTTGGTGTCATTTTTATTCCTCTGTTTATTATGGTAGTAAGAAGAATTTTTGAGATGCTTTCAGATTGATATGCATGACAAACATTTCAAGACAGAATAACAGCTATTATGAAAATATGACATAAATAAAAAATTTGATCTTATTTAACATGGTCAATTTAACATTGTGACTTTAAAGCCTGAAAAAAATGAGAAGGCTCGAAACATACCACGTTAAATATGTAGACATGCATAATACTCTTTTAGGCATAAGTTATAAGTAATAAAATTAGAATTTCAACAATTGATTAGGTCAAGAAATTATTTATCAGACAAAGACAATTAAGTTAGGAAGTAATGTTGGTTTCTTTAGGATGGCATTGTCAGTATCCATCTAAATAACTACAGAATATCCATAGGTCTTGGTAAAAGCACCAGTGAATCATAAACAAATACAATTTTATTGTATACTTTAGCCATTCATGGTATGGATACATTTCAAAAATAAGTATTGATTCCTTTTACACATTAGATACTCAGAGAAGAAAATATATTTGGAGTGTGCAACATTATTAAACTATTTCATGGTATTTGCTTATATACTAAAGGCATTTTTGTAAAACTTTTTTAAGAATTAAAAATTCAATACATATTTGATTAACAAGTTTCATAGTGAATGAAAGTATCTTACCTTTCTTAGTAAAAAAGAGAACAAGAAAATAGTTAACGTCTTAATTTTGTAATTGAAGGTTGAGTGTCATAATGCATTATTTGTTGCAATTATGATTACATAGATTGAAGGCAAAGTCATTGGGAGATGACAAACAAGCTTGTTATTAATGCTTAATGACACCATTAAGATGAGAAAAAGTTGGCTTTGTATATTTAATTTCTTATATTCAAATATAAGTGTTTTTTGAGAATTAATATATCCATGCCATTGTTAATAATAAACTCAAATTGAAATGAAGTGACAAGGAAAGTATTTGTGATTACTATGAGAAATTAAATTTTATTTATGTATTGAAATTAAGTGGTCTTTTTATACATATGTGTAGATACAGATACATGGATGATAGATAAGGAATTAGATAAATAGATCTTCAGATACATATATACATTTTTATTTAAGAGGCTTAGAAAATATTTCCAAATAAATGCAATGATAAAAATTAGAAAAAATTAGAAATGATAAAAAGGTTTTTATATGCCAAATGACAAGCAAAATAAGAGTAAGAAAATTGAATATATAAGGTAGAAAAGTTGAACCCTTACATAGTATAAATTTTGCCAAACAAGAGTTCTGCTTTAAATGCAGAAAGGGCAATGAAAAGGTGAAGGGAAATTTTACTGATGAGAATATAGTAATTTGAAAAGTCAGTTTAACACTAGAATACATACATTTCTAAAAAGATAAGTTATTTTATTATCTACATTGAACTTAAAATTTAAGTTATATTTAATACCAGTTATCACAATAGTTCATTTTAGATATATGGTTGAAGAAATAAGAAAACTGTGTGAATTTCTGCCAAACAGGGAAGAAGATGCATGCTCTCTCCACATTCTGCATTATTTGTTTTGTACAATGATTACTGAGATCAGCTGAAGGAAACTGAGTCCCTGAAATCATGTTCCGATCCTAACATGGGGTCTTTATTATGAAGGAATTTAAAATTTGTTTTTAATTGATTTTAGCCAGTGAGAGATTTTACTAAGGGGCTAGACTATTTAATATTGAAATACCACATATATGTTTTTCTAAATAATGTCATTTGATATGGTTTGTATGTGAGGTGTCCCCCAAAAGCTCATGTGTGAGACAATGCAAGACAGTAGAGGAGAAATGATTGGTTTAGAAAATCCTTAACCCAATCAGTGAATTAATCATCTGATGGGATTGATCGAGTGGTAATTGAAGGCAAGTAGATTGTGGTTGTAGGAGGTGGGGCACTGGGGGTGTAGTTTTGGGGTATATGTTTTTTATCTGGCAAGTAGAGTCTCTCTTTCTGCTTTCTGATTATCATGTGAGCCACTTCCCTCTGCCATACTCTTCTGCTATGATATTCTGCCTTGCCTGGAGCCCCAAGGGATGGAGCTGGCTGTCCATGGACTGAGACCTCTGAAACTGTGAGCCTCCAAATAAAATTTTCCTCCTCTACAATTTTTCTTTTAGTTGCAACAAAGAAAAAGCTGATTAACACACCATTTATCTGACAATTTTATGGAAACTTAAAATAATGCCCTAAACTTGTTCTTACAAATACTAACAGTAAACGTAAAAGGCTGACTTTTTAAATAAATTATTATGAACACCAAAGACTTACAGGAATAATATTGAATTCCCAAACATTACTATCAGGTACAGTATGAGATATTTAGTACTAAACACCTAGGGTCATTTTACTTTAAATATGAGAATAATTTTATCAGACAATATCCCAGAGTTTTTGGAATTTCAGAAAATGTTTACATATATCTTATGACTTAAAATATTCTAAAATCAGTGGAATAAGGCATAAGTACATTTTAAGTAATAATCTATAGGAAAAAAATTTGAAGTAAATAATGAAAAGAAATAAGAGACAACTCACAGAACAGGAAGTAGTTGCAAAGTATTTACCTGACAAGGTATTAACTTCCATAATATGTAAGGGGCTCAAACAACAGCAAAATAGCAAATAATCTGATTTAAGAATATATGAATGACCTGAATAGACATTTCTAAAAACAGGGTATTTAAATTGCTAACAAATATGTGAACAAATTATCATCAGTAAACATCAGACAAATTCAAATCAAATGGCATCTCACTCATGTTAGAATGGCTGGTCTCAAAAACAATGAACAAATGCTGATGAGAATGTGACAAAAGCAGGACTCTCACACACTATTTGTGAGAATGTAAGTAAATTTAGCCATTATGGAAATAGTTAGAAGTTTCTTCAAAAATTTTGAAATAGAACAGCCACATTTTCCATGTATCCCACTGAAGCGTATATGTTCAACAGAATTGAAAGAGTATACTGACAAGACATCTACATGTGCATGTTTATTACAGCGCTATCCAGAGTGGTTTAGTTGATTCTGAAATCAGCCTAAGTGTTCATTGATAGGTGAATGCATAAAGAAAATGTGGTGTACATACACAATGTAATATTTCCAACTATAAATAAAGAATAAATTTCTGGTATTTGCAGACACATGAATGGAATTGAAGGACATCATGTTAAGTGCAATAAGTCAGGGACAGAGAGACAAATACTTCATGCTCTCAAATATACGTGAAAGCTAAAAAGTTAATCTTAGGGAAATAGCATTGAGAATACTCATTACCAGAAACTGGGAAGGGTGTGGGTGTCGGAGAGGCAGAGATGGAGAAAGGATGCTTATTGGGTACAGGGATGCACTGCACATTTTTGACTCAATAGTATGTTAAAATATTTATAGTTGACAATAAATAATTAGGTATTTCAAGATAGCTTGTAGAGAAAATTTTGAATGTTCCTGTATAAGAAAAAAAAATCATGAGGTGATAGATATGCCAGTTAATCTGATCTGGTTATTACATATTATATACATGAGACTGGTATGGTACATCTGATATGTAGTCCCAGCCATTTGGCAGGCTCAGACTGAAGTTTGCTTGAACCCAGGAGTTTGAAACCTGCTGGAGCAACAGAGCAACATTCTATTCCAAAAACAACAAAAAAAAGTAATTGAATGTGCAATTACTGTGTCATTTAACATAAAAATACATTTAAAAGAATTGAGATACATATTTAGATAAATGCCAAAATTTAAATTTACTTTCTTAATTACCATGTTTAGTTAAATCTATTAAATTTATAATCCTAAAAATATTAGTAGGTAGAAACTTAATGTATCATATATGTCATTACCTGCCTCTACTCTTTATTAGGCATATCTTATATTTAATAGAATTACAACTTGAAATATCATTTACTCCAAGGCAATTATTTATCAGATGATGGTAGTTTAGTTCTGGAGCTAATTTAGATGTGTATCCAACTATTGCACAAGATACTCAGTTTTTTCTCCAATGCATTATAAATTAATGAAATCAATGTGCATATTAATCATTCATAATGTACACACATTTTAGACATAAGTATTGTTTCTTCTTATAGAATTCTATATCAGGAGAAAATATATTTTGGACTGTACAAAATAATCAAAGGAATATTCACATGGTGTCTGTCTTTATTCTTAAAATGTTTATTTAAAAATAACAAAAATAAAAAACCCAATAAATGTTTGATTATACAGTTTTCCAACAAATGAATGTATCTTACCCTCCATATGAATCAGCTTTCTGGGGGAAAAAAGAAAATAAGAATTTAGTTAATATTTTAATTTTATAACTCAAAGTTGAGCATGAAATGCACCATTTACTGCAATTATAATTGTAACAAATTGAAGGCAAAATCTTAGCACATAAAACACAAAGTTTTTTATTTTTATTTACAGCATTTTAAAATGGAGTGGAATGAATGATTTTCTGTAGCCAAGTTACTATATTGAAATACCTATTCACTTCAGCCCATAGTCTTAAATGTGTGAAATAGAGAAAAAAATTAATTACCATAGATGGGAAATTGAAATTAAAAGTAAAATTTTATATCTTACATGACTTTTTAAAAGTAACTCAAAACTATTTCTATTCAAATATATGATAGGCTGATAGAGTCTGCCAGTATGTCTTTTTGCATCAATCTTAGATTTTTTTCTAATCTATTCTTTTGTAACATAATGTAATAAATGATACTCTCAGAAGCGACGTGTTGTAAAATAATCATAGAATTAGTGGGTTATTTAAGTATTATTAGTTTTTGTTGGCAAGTTTCCCATTCACTAGATATAAAGAAAAAGAGAAGGAAGAAAAGGAGGAGGACAAAGACTAAAAGTTCCAGCCAGGTGAGTAAAGTCTTTCTCAGTGACACAGACCAATGAAAGAAAACAGAATCTGAGCAGTGGAACTTTGGTAGACTTACAGTTTATTTAAGGATGAAAAACAGAAGCTTTATTTGAGCAAGGCTGGAATGAGTGTTTGAACTTGAGCAGATAGGCTGTGTGAGAAACAACTTGAGAATTCCTCTTTGGATGAATTGCAAAACTGGGTTACTTCAATGGACTTTGTTCTTTTTTCAAATTTTTCTAATGTTTCAAAACCTAGAGGTTTGTATCCTATTGATAATTAAGGAGAACACATTCTTCACAATTTTTGATGATCATGGAAATGATAAGAGCCAGGAGAAGCCAAGATGAGGAACTTCATATTGGCCTGAAAGCACAGTGAGAATGAGTAATAATAGCCTTCATTCCTGCATTCACACACACACACACACACACACACACAAAAACATTTATCAACCAAACTGGGCTTCAAAACATATTAGAGATTCAAAGATAAATAAATACATGGCCTGATGTCACAGAACATAGTGATTGGCTCAGATATTTTTGAATATAGAGGAGTGTTGTGATGTGAAAAAAAACCCAAAGTGTTACAAAAATACACAAGTGAACTTCTGAAGTAGATGAAGAGAACTGAAACTTAAGGTCAAGAAAAAGTTATAGTTTACTCAGTTTATTCAGGATAAGGAAAATGATATTTTGGAAGTCTGCAAAGAGACAAAACTGAGAGACAGGATATCATGTCAAAAGCAAATATTTCAGCCTGTGAGCAGGGCAAGAGTTAGAGATAGGATGACCAGTTAGACTGGTAGGATATGTAGGAACTTACATAATGTTATGAGGAATAGCTTTAAGAAGGCATAATAAAAAGATATATTTAGAAAGTAGGACAATAAGTCATAGGGACTGGATTTATAGTAAAATCATAGAAAATGACCCATGTTTCTATCTTGAGAATTAGAATATTAAAAATATTATTAAGAGAAAAATCAGACTGAAAAGAAGTGACAGGAAAAATACACAAAATTATTTTGAGAAATTTAATTATATTCATGTATTTATTAAGACAAATGATCAGAGAATATTTAAAGTAAACATATATATGTGTACATATGTACATATATATTTGAAACACATATGTTGCATATATATAAGTAGAAAGATAGGCAGACAGATAAATATATAGAGGAGGGATGGATAGATATACTGAAGATAGAAGGATGTAAATACATTTGTTTATAGTTAAGAGGTTTGAAAATTATAACTTAAGAAAAATTATGACAAACATAAGCAAAATTTTCTTTTATGCAACTTCCAGATAAAATGGGAAAAATATCAAGAAAATGAATAGGTAATACAAAGTGTCTGCTAAAATGTATTAATTTTAAGAAATAACAAATCTGTTTTCCATGCTAAAAACTGTTTGTGAAAAGCTTATTGAAATTGCTTAGTCAGGAGAACAAACTAACCCTAAAAATTTACTTAAAACTTGGACACTATTGTGCCACAAATTTGGCAAAAGACAACCAAGTCTGTTTTCCTACTTAATCTGAATTCAACCACTAAATTTAATATAACAGTCTTGATTCAGAAAGTAAATATCAGATGTCTAGTACAGATGCTATGCCAAAAATGTTAGTCAACCATTTACCAAAATTTTACCTGTTCTGCAATAAATAATAGCCAGTATGAAAGAATTTGAATAATTATTGATCTCAAATGGGTTTCCTATAGATCTATATTTAAAATGTACTTTTACCTTATTCCATTCACTAGAGAATGTTTGAAGTCATACACTAGATGCAAACATTTGTTGAAATTCAGTAATTTTGGAATCTTCTGTGATAAAACTGTTCTCAAACATATTGTGAACTTAGGAGTTTAGTATCATATATCTCACACAGCAACTGGGAATGCAATTTCTATTGAGTCTTTAGGGATTCATGTTCCTCAAGAGAAGACAGAAGCCATATGTTTACATGATTACAATTCGAGAAAAGAAAAAAGTATTCACTGTATTTGTAGGAAAATTTAAATAACATTCACTTTCTTGGTACTAGTTAAATAATCCCTATTATCAGAACTGAATGTTGGAAAAACGTTTGTAATGTTTGGATAAATTCACTTTTATTCAGAATGTGGTATAGCAGATGGTCAGAATCAGCACAAGGACGGAACATGTTTGAAATGGAAACTCTTGATCTCTCCTTCCAACCTTGATAAATATGAATCCTGGGGTGCACTAGGGACATGCATTGACCAACATTTCCAGGTGAATCTCTGTGAACTATAAAGTTGGCAATTTGACATAATGCATTATGTATCTTTAGACTTGATTTTATAAACAGAACTTATGATTTATAATTATATAAAGATATTTAAAGCAACATTTATTAGATGAATCTTTTATGCTTATTGGTAGAGCACTATTGAAAATTATTGTATTCTCTGGATAACATACAATAATAAAAATGTTTCCTTAAATAAATTAA
Organism: Marmota flaviventris; assembly: GCF_047511675.1. NCBI lineage: Eukaryota > Metazoa > Chordata > Mammalia > Rodentia > Sciuridae > Marmota > Marmota flaviventris. The sequence goes on along the minus strand of NC_092504.1, from coordinate 55,052,093 downwards.
TTTGGAACACATTGGATTAAGTTATTCCTTCTTTTTTTGTTATGTTACCTAATCATCCTAGATCTATGGTTCCTTCTCATATGAAAGCCAATTAAATATCTAGTAATTTTCAATGGAACAAAAGATAAACAGAGTTCAGTGACTATAGAAATATGTCTGATTTTAAAGAATAAACCTTACTGTAGTCATATTAAAAGTCCCCATTGATTCCTTCCCTTCCTTTTTTTCCTTTTCTCCATCCTTAACTTTCATCCATTTCTTCATTAATTCGTTTAACCAGCAATTTAACCATTGTTATTATAGATCTATGGTGTAATGAACAAGCACACTAATGCTCCCATGGCACTGCCAAGCAAAAAGATCCTCCCAGGGAACAAGCAGACTTAATAAAATCCTGAAAAATTACATCAAGTATATCTAAGTTGGAATATCACAATGTAGGCATTGATTCCTTCATTTTCTCCTTCAAATTTTGGAAGGGCAAGGATTGCTTATGACAGTGAGAAATGAGAATAGTGCCCTATAAAAACAGAAGTAACCTCTTGTGTTAATTATAGTCCCATTCTCAGGAAGAGCAGATTATTTTAGAAGACTGATGGATTACAATGTGTTTGACATTTTATAATTAAGTAAAACAGATACCTTATTATCTATAACCAACACTGCAGTCTTTGAAAATGCCATGGTGTTCATTTACAAGGGAAATATCATATTAGATTTTCCCAGTGATATCACATTAGAAAGTCCACTGATATTTGTGCTGGACTTTCCTCCCCTACTCTTTCTTCTGTATTTGTGACAAATATCCATCCTGTTTATTTTTAACAGGATGCCATGTATCTATTTGAATGACTAAAAAGTATTGCAGCTAACAATATGGAAAAATATGTGACTGTCTACTAGATAGCCATAGATTTTCTTTGGCACAGAGCATATACAGTGACAGGCTGTTTCTGATCTTCATGGGCTTATTTTATAAGCCCCTGAAACAAAGTTAAGGCAAGTACAGGAACACAAATTTATTGTGTGAGTTTCAACTGCAGAGAGGAGGATACATATAGAAGTCTAGATTTGGAATTTAGCTTATTGAGTTTATTCAAACTTTGACAATAGAAAAAAATGGTACAAAAAAGATGTGTCAAGTCAAAAGAGCAGCAGGCTAAGCAGATGCCCTGTATTTTTAATGTAATATGTGAGAAAAAATAGAGAAGTTCATGAAAATCTCAGAGAAGGAAAAGAATAGTAGATGAGAAGAACATTTCCAGGCAATTTGTATATTGTGGAAGTCAAGGAGACAAAATTTCAAGAAGGAAAAGTTAATTGCCCACAAATAAAGACTTCAGTGAGCTTTGAAGTTGCTCAATGTCATCAAACTACAGTTTTCTCATCTGGAAAGCATTATTATAGTAGTTGGAGCAGGATTAAATGAGAATGTGTATAAGGGATGCTGCAAATAGGAATTGCTTATATATAAACATTAGGCATTATAATTTTTATTTTTACCATCATAATATTCATTGGAAAGAACATTTTCTTTTTCTGGGGCCTTGAGCATGCTAAGCAGAAATGTTTCACTGAACTATATCCCCAATTCCATAAAGATCCTCATAAAAATAATTCTTTAAAAGTGATGGAGGAAATGAAAAACAAGGTACAGAGCAAAAATGTCTTTGAACAAACATGAGGGTCACTTCGAATCTTAAAACAGGAGGGTGATCAAACGAGCCATAGATTCCTTCATAGAAGAGTGAGAATGAATACCTTAAAATAGTAGTACCAAATATATTCAAATATATATAAATTGTTTTCTTCGTTTGACTATTACATGACTAGAGACAAATGTTTCATAAACTTGATGTATTAGGACGTCTCTGTGTTTCCTCAGCATCAGTATAAGGCTATAGGTTAATATGTGGAATTGGATGCAGATTTTTTAATTATATGAGAATAGTTAATATGGTAGATGTAACATATGCCTATACTTTTCCTACATATACACAAAAGAAAGAGAAAATTGTAGGTTTAAGAAATTTTTATCTTTTTTTGTACTGAAAATGAACCTAGAGTTTCTTTTTTAAAAATATTTCTTTAATTGTAGATGGACACAATACCTTTATTTTATTTATTTATTTCATGTGGGTACTGAGGATAGAACCCAGTGCCTCACACATGCTAGGCAAGTACTGTCAGGGGCCACCATGAACAGGAGCTGAGCATGTAGGAACTGAGTACATACCCTTAGCCTTGAACAATGAAGGTATGGAACTGGCTTCCCCTAGCAGTTCCAAAGCAGGTGGACCTCACCTTCCATCAGCAAGGAATGACAGCTCGGGGAATGGGAGTCACCCAATGGGAATGGGCTACACCCCTCTGAAATCTAATCCCTTGCCTCATTTGGGTGGAATTTTCTCAAGTGTCTTCCCCCAAATAGGATTTCAGGAGTGTTCTCTCTCTCTTTTTTGCCTGCCTCTCTTGCCTCCCTTGTGAGAGCTGGGGCAGATGAGCTGTCAATGAACCCCAAGATAAAGGTACTTTCAGTGTCTATGTGTTTATTTAATGCCAGCCCAATTCACCTGGAGTGAGATTTATTCATCAAGCACTCCACCACTGAACCACAACCCCAGCCCCAGGAACCTAGAATTCTTTACCACTAAGCTATGGCCCAGGGAATTTGTATTTTTTAATTTGTGACTGGGTCTTGCCAAGTTGTTGAGACTGGCCTCACACTTGTTATCCTCCTGTTTTAGCTTCCTGAGTCCCTGGCATTACAGATATGAGTAATCACACCCAGCAGGTGAGTGTCATTAAAAGATTAGATGACTAAAGAAGGGAGGTAGGACCTTAGCTATCAGTTATATGAGTGTATTTCAAACTTTTAGTTAGGTTTTCACTTTTTATAAGAAAAAAAAATGGTCAGCCTAGTAGGGTGGTGCACATCTATAATCTCAGCTTTTTGGGAGGTTGAAGCTGGAGAAATGCTACTGGAGGCCAGCCTCAGCAACTAAACAAGACACTAAGAAACTTAGTGAAACTCTGTCTCAAAGTGAATAATAGGAAAAGGTTGAGATGTGGCTCAGTAGTTAAGAACCCCTGGGTTCAATTTCTAGTAACCAAAAAAAATTTGATAAAATATTAAAGTATTTATATATTTACTATTTATTGACAGTTTTCTGGTTCAATAAAACATGTGGGACCACTGATTGCAGTCAACCACTCCAATAAATTACTCCAATGTTCTTAATAATGAATTATATGTTTACTCCAATGTGTTTAAATCTCCTTAATTGTTACATTTTCTCCACGGTGCTACCTTGCCAATCCTTGAATATTATGGAGAAGAGAGAAATTTGAGGGCAGGTGGGGGAGGAGTGGTATCTTACTTGGATTGAATGCAGGGGCACTCAACCACTGAGCAAGATCCCAAGCCCTATTTTGTATTTTCATTTAGAGACAGAGTCTCACTGAGTTGTTTAGTGCCTCACTTTTGCTCAGACTGGATTTGAACTCTTGATCCTCCTGCTGAGGATCAAGAGCTGCTAGGATTACAGGTGTATGCCATCACACCCAGTGAGAAAAGAAATTTTTTACTTTCAATTTCCCAAGTTGCTAGGATTATAGGTGTATGCCATCACACCCAATGAGAACAGAAAATTTTTACTTTCAATTTTCATGGAGTCATGCCATCTCACTCTTGACTTATAATGGTCTCTTAAAACTGCAATGATCTTCAGTAATATGTTTATCCAATCCTACCTGCATTCCTTCTTTTGTATCTTTTTATTTGGTGTCATTTTTATCCTCCATTTTCTGTGGTTGGAAGCAGAATTTGGGGGATATCATATTGATATGATACATGAAATAATATGGGAAATAAAAAATGTGACTGAGCAGATATTGTGCTTCACTCAAAACAAAGCCAGAAAAGAGAAAATAACACCAATTTTAATGAAAAGATGAAACAGAGTACTTAGTGCAATGGGAATCTGGTAGCATTGATTTAGATCATAGAGACAAAAGGTGGCCACATAAAGGGATAGACACAGGCGGCTCATACCCTTTTGTCTCCAGGACTACCCTGAATGAAAAAGTCCCCATTCATCAGGGAAAGAGTAATCAGAAAGTCCCTGGCAGTCCCCATTTAAGCCAGAGGCACCTGAGGCAAAGCATTCACTGCTGGAGAAGCCTGTGGTCCTTACAGTTCCTTAACCCATCTGGGGAGTGAACAGGTTACCACCCTGTTGCATTTCCCTGGAGAGAGAGCTCAGCCAGTATGGATCGACTTTCCCCCTTGCTGAAAGGTACTACACACCTTGGTCTTCCAGGGACTCTTGAAATAGCCAGACAGCTGCCACTAGCAGTTGTGCAGATCTTGTCTTGCTAAACAGCCAAGATACCTTATCTACCCTTCTAATCACTCTCCTACTACCCAAGAGACCAACCTCCCTCTAGGTATTTTCCATGGGCTGGGGAACATGGGGGATCCAGATCACACGGGTAATCTGGAGGCCTCCAGATAATATGGGACACCCATCTAATATTCTGTTCTTAATAATGAATTATCCAACCAGTAGTAAGCAAGAGAATTTTTATACCAATTTTCCTAGGAATAGTAAAAACATTTTCTTTTTGTCTAGTATCATTTACTACATGGCTTCTGATGAGTAACATGAGCCCCTAAGACTCAAGGAATTAAATCAAATTTCAAATTATGAATAGAAATTTCCTGTGAGAGATGTGTAGTACTAAACTCCTGGAGTCATTTCACTTTAAATGTGAGAAACATGAGGTGGAAGGATATGAGTTCTCATGGAAATCAACACATACTGTAAACTACATACTTTTCCTTATGCAGCTTGGAAAAAAGGAATTGAGTAAAATCAAATTAATCTCAAACATTGAAGTAGATTATACTATTTCATTGTTCAGAATCTATCTTGTTGAAATTATTATTTATTCAGAAGGACAATGTTTTTTGTTTGTTTGTTTTCCCCAAACAGAATTAAAATGTGTTTATGCCCCATGCCTAGGGCAAACTAGAAGATGTGGAAATATAAGTATTTAAATGTCTGGTCTGGGATTTGCTTTGCTAAATAATTTTTACATATTATGCTAAGATAGATAAGGAAATTTAGCTCTAGTGTTCTGTTGTATAGTAGAGTAACTATAGGTAATGATGATATATTTTATGTGTTACTTTATTAAAGTAGAAGAAAGAAATTTGAATCTTTTCACATTAAAAAGATGATAATTTTTCAAGGACATAGAAAAGTTACTCCATTTGAACATTACACAATGTATTTGTGCATTGAAATATCACATGGATACTCCATAAAAATGTATAATTTGCATGTATCAGTTAAAAAGGATAGTATGGGGTTGCTACTGTATGCTGGGAAATGTGCAAGGCTGATGTTGTGGACACGATGAATGTCCTGTGGGAACCTGCCTTACAATGAAAACCAACCTATTTGCAAAAGATTGGAATTTTTCCACAAAGATGTATATTTTTTACAAATAATTTTAATTGAAATAACAGTTGTCAGCTTAGTTATTGTTTTAAAGTGAAAGAAAAAAAATATTGTACCTTATTTCCAGAGAAATTCAACAAGAAAGAGATTATTGATAATCCTTATATTTAAAATTACCTCAAAATAGTGTTAGATGTGAACTTGATAAAAACAATCCCAGCTCCATATATAGATCTGTTTCCCCCAACTTAATTAAAAATTTAAAACATGGTGAGCTATTTTATTTTTGTTTAGTTTTTTTTCAAAGATAATATGAAAATGATCATTGGCACACTGACCATGTGTCAACTGAGGTTGGTCAATGAGTACAAAATTGCAGTGAGACAGGAGGAATAAATTCTGGTGTTCTTCTGCATAATAAAGTGGTTGTAGTTAGTCATAATGCAACTTTGTATAACTAGAAGAGAGGTTTTTGTATGTTCTCACCACAGAGAAATAATAAATGTTGACAGTGATGGATATGCTAGTATTCTAATTTGATCTTAAAGTAGTACATATTGAAATACCACATTGTACCACATAGATAGGAACAATTATTATTTCTTCATTTAAAAATAGAAATAATGAATGAAGAGCCTAAGAGTTTGGCAACATCTATTGAATACAAAACTTTGTATTCCTGAATAACAATGACATAATAGAACCCAGTTCCACTACATATTAGCGCTGTACATTGAGAAAATAATCTTTGTGTTTATTTTTGTATCTGTAAGATGGTGACTCTCTCTCCCTCCCTTTCTTTCTTTTTCTCTAGCTACCAGTTCTATTTATATGTACCATTTACAACATTTAAAAACAATATATATATATATATATATATATATATATATATATATATATATATATATATATATATAATAATATTGTTACATAATAAATTAGAAAGCACAAATTTGAATAGCCAGGCAAATGACTTAATTGAGTAACATAGACATAGAGCTGGATATGAACATGGTCAGATGACGTATGGATGGTGGCTTCCTAGATAGTACAAGCTTAAGGTACAAGAAGCAGTATATATTCAGCTCTGGTCATTTATTTATTCATTTATTTTTGGAACTTAACCACTGAGCCACATCCCCAGCCCTCATTTGTATTTAAAGACAGTGTCTCACTGAATTGCTTAAGGTCTAGCTAAGTTCTGAGACTAGCTTTGAACATGATTCTCCTGCCTCAGCCTCTCAAGTCTCTGGGATTACAGGCATAGGCCACAAAAGTTAACTTTAAACCATTAATATGTTTTTAAAAAATACATTTTTGTACAGAAGGATTTATAAAATGTATGCCATGTGTTACAACTCTCAGAAGCATTAAAGATTAACCATTTGTAATGTTTTGAACAACCAATAAAAAAATTAAAAATTGCATTCTGACTTATCAGGCAGTTGGAAGAGACAGTTCACTCTTCAATGTTATAGTTGCATATGCAAAGAAATTAAATATTGTTATTTTCAATACTAAAAAAAAGATTAACCATTATATATGCCATTTGTAGTCACCGATTAGCTTAAAGTGATATGGAATTATTCTTACTAAAACTGCAATTTTTATTGTTTTGATGTTTATATATATCCTTTGATGGTGTCCATAAATCTGTTTTTAAGGGACCTATTCAAAAATTTCTGTCTCTTGAAGACAATAAATCTGTCTTCTCCTTTGCATCCCTAAGAATTAGCTTGGGGCTTGCTAATCATACTTGCTCATTCCTCTAACCATCAGGAGGTTCCCCTCTCATCAGTCATTGGCTTTCCATAGATGGACCCTTAATGCCTCTTCCAAGCTTGTTACTCTTCTTCTCTCTGGTATCTTTACTTAATCACCTTCCTGTCTAATTGTACTTTGTTTCCTGATTGGTTTTCCTACTTCTTCTTTGACTTTTTCTAATTTATTAGCCAGACTATTCTTAATTATTTATCAAAAACTATGTGACAAGTCATTTTAGAAGATAAAAACATTTTGATGGCTTTCTATCATCCACAGAGGATAATCCAAGGAATCAGTAGAACATTCAAAAGGTTTTTTCAATGGTATTCCTGGGAAATATCTTTGGCCTCACTTCTTGCTTTTCTTTATGCCTCATCCACAACATTTTTTTTGGTAAATAGCCTATATTTTTATGATTTCACATCTTTCCCCATATACCTTCTGAAAAAGCATGTCTTCTTTTATAGTCTCTGACTAGTGAATTCTACATATTATCCAAGAATAAGTTGAAATGTGAACATAAAAAGATGTAGTCCATGTCCACTCAGTGCATTCAGTAGCAGAGTATTGACATTGATACTATTTTATCCAATCACATAAATTAATTCATATATTCATTCACTCATTCAAAGCATAGTTATTTGGGGCTGAGAGTATAGCTCAGTGATAGAGCTTTGGCCTAGCATGCATGAGACCTTGGGTTTAATTCCCAGTACCATAAAAAGTTACTCAAATTAGTTAATAAAGTAAATAAACAATATGAACTTATGGAAACTTAGCCAAATCTATTAGGGTCTTGGTCCATAGCCCTCAAAAAATTTATATTCTCATATGCATTACAGATATGGTACACACAAACAACTGGAGAAAGGTAGTAAAAAACACGATAAAATCAGCCAAAATATAGTATTGGATTGTACTATAGGCTAAATTAAGCATTAGTATGAAAAATATGTAAAGGAAGTGAGAGAGGAAGTGTCAGGAGTGTTGTGTAACATGCCTAGGGAAAGCCTCATGGAAAAGGAGAGTAAAGACCTGAGGGAAGAAGGGGTGTGGATCATGTTTTTAATCCAGGAAAAGAATTTCACAGTGAGGAAACAGCAAATGGATAGTTCCCAAGTGGCAGCTTGCCTACCATCTGTACACAAGGAAGGCAAGAAAAAAGGCCAGAGTTCTCAGAGGAACAGAAAGGAAGTACAGAACATGAGTTCAGAGGAGTGAAAGGTGGTTTGGCCACTTGAGGTATTTTAGGTCATTTCAATGGCTTTGAATTTTAATTTTGGAGGCTTGTATGTGGAGAAGAGAAACATTAGAGATTATAAACTGCATTCAAGAGCAACACTCTGAATTGTTATTTAAAGGTAACCTGAAAGGAAGAATCAGTGAAACAAGTTAGGAGACCACTCCTATAATCCAAACAATAGTTAATGGTAACTTGAACCATGGAGTGGTAGTGGAGATGATGAAAGTGTCAGATTTGGATATCATTTGAAAATGGAGCCAAAGCTATCTGCTAATAGATCAGATGAGTGGTGTGATAAAGAGGAATAGGATAGAACCACAGGGCTCTTGCTCAAATGACTAAAAGGCAAGGATTGTAAGAGGGCCAGGTTTTGTGGGGTGGTAAGAAACTCATGTTGGATATGTGAATTTTGAAATTACTAAGTCCTCTAAGAAGATATGTATTTAACCCATTGGATACTGAAGTATAGAATTCAGGGTAGAGGATAGATTTGGATATAAATTTGGAAGTCATGAACTCATGATAATTTAAAACCACGTTCTTGGATAACTCAATGGGGAAGTTAATATAGGCAGAAAAGAGAAGTCCAGGAACTGATCTTTCTACACTACTTTTCATCACATATTTCAGCGATGAGGAGAAATTACCAATGAGTCTAAGAAAGAACAGCCAGAGGTATAGGAAAAGAAGGAGGACTGAGTTAAAAAATGTCATTGTGTCAAATGTTGGTTTAGGATAAGTAAGAGAAATATCAAAAATGATTTTTAGATTTAGAAAAGCATATGCCAGCTTGGGCCTTGACAAGAATTTTGTGGTGTGGTAGATGTGAAAATCTTATTAGAAGAAAAAAATTGCATAAAAGAAATTGGAGATATCAAGTATGGGGAACTTTGAAGAAACTATTTTTATCACTCCTTCAAAGAGTTAGAGAGAAATGGGGAAATATTACCAAGTAAAAGTGATGAAAAGTGGGAGTACCTTTTTACAATGAGTAGGTTCATGATAGATTATACAGAGGAAAAGAAGACAATGCAATGCAAGGCAGTGTCCAGGAGTTGGTGAAGGCAGGAGTGGAGGGGTTGGTTTCTACTGTGCAAGTATAGTGTTTGGCTCTGCTGAAAGAAGAAATAACTCTTCATGTGTGTCAGAGACAATACAGAGAAAAGATGTAGGGGGTGGGGAGAGAAGAGTAAGCAAACTTTCAAAATTTCAGATTGCTCTAATTTCTCAGTAAAATAAGAAGCAAAATCCTCTGTATCTAATGGGTGAATTACATGTCTTCATGTTTAACATGAGGATGGAGTAAGGAGTATTATTGCTTTGAATATTTAATAGGAGTCTTTGCAAGTGGATTATATAAAACAAGGTGTGATAACAATGATTACCATAAAATTCTAAGTTAGAAAAAGGGGACCCTTAATAATAAGTGCAGTGAGAAAATGATAAATCATTGGAAGGAGCTGAGTTCTGGTGGGGTCAAATAAAATTCCTTTTTGGGAATATGAAGGGGCTATTGCAAAGTAGAGTAGGAAGCTTGATATTAAGATTGTAGTGTGCTGAAATCACAGAACATACCATTATGTTATTCCATATTTATAATTTATTAGCAGGAACAAGATCATCTTTATATTTTTATCATTGTGTGGTCTTCTATATCATCTAGTGAAGTTGCTCTGGAGATCCCCTGCCACCAGGGAACATAGAAATTTCCTCAACGCATTTTTGGTTCTAATGGTAAAGTATATGCTGGTGCTAGTGGAACCCTGGTGGTAGAAGCCAGATTTGCTCACAAATATCCCATAATGAATAAGACAAACCTCGCAATAAACCTCCTGCCTGAAGTGCCAGTAGAGCCAAGGATGCCAAATCTTAGTTTAGCATGTAGTATGTACTCCAGAAATGTATCCAGAATTATTTGTAATAGTATGTAAAATAAGAGTGATTAAGATCTGATGAAAACGTCTCCTGTGTGTCACTATCTCAGGCTTTATGCATCCATGATGCCCACTTAGGAAACACTTTTGCTTTTCTAGGATTCTTGATTACTTTTTTCCCCACAATATATTTTATCTGTTACTTATGTATGTATGTATGTATGTATGTGGTGCTGAGAATCCAACCCAGTTCCTCACGCATGCCAGACAAGTGCTCTACCACTGAGTTACAACCCCAGCCCAGGATTCTGGATTACTTTTAGAAATCAGTTTTCATAATTACACTTCTAACAGGATGCCATTTACTCTATTTACATAATATCATGGAAAGAATTAATATATTCCATTTATGTAAGGGTTACTAAGCTATCTATCCCTCTCCATATAATAATTTGTCACTTTATTATATATTATACTATGTATAAATATGATGCATCACATAAATCAATACAATTTGCTTATTTTATTTTCTTTCATTACCTCTGTAGTTTGGTGAAGCTAATAAACAGTTCCTTGGATATTATTCAAGAGACAGAGTTTCTATTATCACTATGTCTGTGGCCGTATTGAGGATTGAACTCAAGGCTTTGCTCACACTTGGCAAGGGCTCTACCACCGAGCCACATCCTCAGTGTACCAGCACCATCTCTAAATAGCTATAGTGTCTTGGGCAAATAATGTAAATTTTCAGGTCTAAATTCTACCCCCTTTTCTACAATATCTGTTGAGCAACATATGAATGATATCCAGGGTCTCTTCTGGATTTTGTTTTCTGAATATTTTTGTTGCCTTTATGTTCTCTTCTTTATATTATTTATGCAGCTTCAACAATTACCTTTATGTTTGACTCAAATCTCATGCATGTACATATCAGATCTATCACTCATATTGGAAAAAGCTTTAGCTGAACAAATTCTACTGATGAGAAATTGTTCTAGGATATCTTGTATTAATTATATCTTGCTTCTCATCTGGGCAGTCATCAAATTTCAATCTGTGCAATTCTCATTTTACACTCCTGCAAATGGTAACTCTTAAGTTTTGAAAGCTGGGCTTGCTACACATGGCACTTAGCCCCTTACCTACCATTGTGTTTTGAGGCTTGCCTGGCTCCCGGCACTTGGTTATATCATGTCTCTGGCTCTTTAATTCTTCCCTGGGCATGTTTCTTAGACTAGTGTTTTTGTTAGTGCTTTCCTTGATCATAGTTTTGCCTACTTTTCTGTCCCAATCAAATCTGTAAGGATCCTGATGAATGTAATTCAAAATTAGTAAGAGTCCCAAGGAAATGATGTATTTATTGCACAATATGTAAAGCATTCTGCTGAGAAATAAAAAGGAAATGTTGGGTGGGTAAGGGAGGTTTGCTTTTGTTCATTTTCTTAGAAATCCTACTTTTTTGCTTGTGGCATTGGCAACCCAGAGCTAAAGCAACTGACTTAGGACATTGGAGTCATTCCATCATTTCTTTTCCTGGCTTCCTCCTGGCTAAGGATGAATATAGTCCTGGAATGCATATCAGATGAGCAATTCTAATATGCATTAAATATTAACTTGGGTTTTCTAAGCAATATAAAATGTATATGTCAACTTAGAATGTCCCACTTCCCCCACGGATCTGTCATGCATGAATGCAAGGTACATTATGAATGAGAATAACCAATTAGGCCTATACTATGCTTTCTTACTTTAAAACGATACCTATCTGTTATAGGCAGTGAATAAAGGAGAATGTTGTGAGTATGAGTAGCATCACATATAGGCAGCTAAAATCTTTTATGAACATCAATCACTAAATAGGCAAAGAAACTTGGAGCCTGTTTTTGTAAATGTTCATAAAGCAAGGGCTCTGTCACCCTGTACTGTGGTATGCCAGCTAAGACCTTGCTTCTCTCTGGACTTCAGTTTTCTTGCCACTATCTTCTGTTCTTAAGGGAAAAACATTCACTCACTGCAAAAAAGCAGGCTCCCCACATCTAGACAGTCCTGTTTTAATAAAACCATAACAGTATCATTTGTTCTTTAGAAGCAGTCATTATCTAAATGCTATTGTCCTTCCTAAACCTTCCACAGATCCCACTGTGCAGAGAACACCACACATGTTCCTTTGGAGCATGGTGTGCTTTACACATCCTTGCTGGGCCTTTTCCTCTTTCTCTGTTCTCACAACCATCTGCTTCTTCTTGTACTTCATGGCCCAGATTTATTGTCTGATGTAGTTGTAGTTGCCTGTTTCTGACATCCAAGGCTCCCAGCTATCCTTACTTTAGGTGCAGAATTCTCTTCCTCCATGTGTCAGACTCTTCATTAGGCATTAAGATTCAGCTCAGGACTTGTGCCTTTGTGCAGACTTTCTTCTCTTCACCTATCCATCACCTAACATGAGCTAGCTATTTCCCTTCTGCCCATTTACCTTATCATAGATTTATTAAAATATGCATTACTTTTCCCAACAAGTAGGTTCTCCTATCTGTTTTCCCATCAAAGTTTTGTTTGACCTCCTTGACTTTCCTTAATTGCTGCATCCTGGGCAACTAGGAAAAGCTTGACAAAACACAGACAACATTCATGCTCACCTATTTTTGACTGTTTTCACACATGGTATCTCTAGGATCTATTCATTGTCAAGAAATTCTTTTATTTCTAATGTCAAAATTTCTATGTAATAACTAGCTTTAATCTTGTACCTCTTGAAACTGTTCATTCTCATTAGGCCTACTCTTTGCTTAAAAAAAAGTAACAATCTATGGTCATTCAAATTCTTTTTTAGATTTCTGGTATGTTACTAAATCATCTTGTCATACATCTACTTGGGTAAAAACAAAACTGGTATCTAGTTTAATATAGGTCATAACTGGTACTTTTGAATCTTTCAGTTTATTTTATTTTTTATATTCACCAAAAATGTAAAAATAGTAGTATTTTAATTGTACATATTTAAGGCATACAACACACACATATGCAGTGAAATACACATTGATACATACAGGCATACATAGTGAAATGATAGCTATAGTCAAGCCAATTAACATGAAAAGTATCTTACACAGTCATCATTTTTCCCTTTGAGGTAAGGGGCCCTAAATTCTATTCTCAGAAACTTTCCATGATACAGTATTATATAATTGACTGTAGTCTTCATGCTGTACATTAGATCTCTAGACCTACTAATTCATAAAATTTCAACTTTGTATCTCCACATCCTTCCCCCAACTAAACCTTGATAATTGTCATTCTACTCTGTTTTTATATATTCAGCCTTTTTTAGATTGTACACATAAGTGAGATCATGCAGTATTTTTTTCTGTTTTGTGCCTGGCTTATTTCACTTAGAGATCACAAAACAAATAACTACTTCCCCAAATTTCAGGGGAGAAACCCATTTTCTGAATAATCACAAAATTAAGACCATTTAACTTCAGTTTCTCTACCTTATATCTCAAAATATGCATTATATTTACTCATCTTTTCCTCAATTTCTCTTGTCTTAAGAAAACTGTTACATGTTATATAGTTCTTATTTTTTTACTACAATTCTGGTGTTAATGGAGAAATTCCTACTATTGATTTTTCCCACTCCTTTATTGTGTTTCAACTGTTTCTCTGTTGACCTCTTTAAGTTACAAGTCTTCCCTGTCTTAAAGTCACCTTCCTATGATTCCTGTTTTCCCTATCCAAATGGTCTCATAGTCTATAATTCTCTTTACCTCTTACTCTAAATTTGTCAGAAGAGCAGGATACATGTGTTACTTTAAATTTTCACAAATTACTTTTTAATCATTTAGAGTACATTTCAATAGTTGAATTGACAGTGTCACCTGCTGCACATCCTGAATCATTGCCACTTTTGATGCCTCGTGCTTCTTCTAGCAATGCAAAGCATCAAGGAGAAGAAAGTGAGAGACTGAACAATCTTGTTGATACTCTATTTTCTCCTGTGCATACTTGAATTTTATTCTTAGATGATTTCCTTTCTTATTTGTCTTTCCCTAGGGACATTTATTTACTCCCTTGAGGTAAAATAATTTCCTCAATTATACTTTTGAATTCTCACTTGAATATAAAATTTAATTTACAACACCTCAGGTTGGATAACTCAAACTGATCACATACAAGATTAATTTAGTATCCCCTTTACAATTTTACCTTTTCATATCTTGTTTTATTACATGGTTAATTTTTTAATCATCCTCACATAAATGGCATAGTTAATTCATTAATTTTCCTAAGTTTTCAAATTCTATTTTAATGTGTGCCTTTCTGTTGTGCAAGATGTCCAGCACCATCTCCCTAATTGAGGGCATCCAAATGCCTATACTCAACTACTATAATAACATCATACAACTATCACCTTTGATGATGGACACAAAGCCATAAAATACAAAACATTATATAATCCTTTTTATTTCAAATGTCTAATGTTTTTCTGTATCTGGTGAATTTTGTCACACTACATACTTGAAATTCACAGGTATCCAAGTTATAACTGCATCAATTATCTGCAATATTAAGTTGTACTCCACATATTCTATGTAACCTTACAGTTGTTACATTGCTTCAAGTGTATCTATTCCCTTTGATCAAGATACTGAATTGCCATTCAATCACATCTCAAAATAAGACTTGTAATTTAAGTTATAATTAAAGTAGCAGCTCTTTAAGGACAAACTCCTCTGCTTACATGTAACACAGATACTCTATTTCTCTACTAGCCATAATTAAGTTTTACACATTGAAGACAAAATGCTACATTGACAGCTAACTTAGTAACAAAATTTCAGAAAGTAAAACATGGTTTATGGGACTTAGATACATCAGGATGTAAATGGTATCTTGTTTATTAACAAAGAATATGAGTTTGAGAATATTACTTAAATTTTGCTGTTAAGTAAAGAAGAGCTATCTTATGCAGTTTTGGGAAAGATACAAATATTGATCTATGAAATACTTAGGACCCAGAATAGGGTTAATACTAAGGAAAGATAGCCATGATTATTATTTTAATTATTAAACTCAAAATAGAAAATATAATCAATATTTTTTAGGTGAATTGATCTCATGAAATTTTGCAAAATTTCTATGACAGTTTTAATGAGGATTTTGCCTATACCAGCCATCCATATTTCTTCTCTGATTTGTTTACTATAGAGGAAGGTATATATTTTTTTCTTTTGTTAAAAAAGTATTGGCTTGAATTGAATTATATATTTTTCATAAGTCAAGTGTCCCTGGGTGTTAAACAGTTTTCCCCACCTGACTAAGCTCTCACCATAGACTTGTTAGTTACTTCACAGCAGTATAAAGCACTAACTGCTCAAGTTAACATGAAATTGGGGTCTTTGTGAAGCCCTGTGTATCTATGTTGTTCATGTAAAACTGCCCCATGACTGAGATCTTAAGTCCCTATTAGACCCTAAGACATCAAATGGTGCCCACAATAACTTGGGGACTATGGCAGAGTGTCACTGTGCTCCAGTCATTGTTAGTGAGCAATTGCATTTCCTGGACAAGTTTCCTTTATCAGCTTGTGAATTACCCCTTTGTTACAATGCTCCCCAGAATTTCTGGGGACAGATACTGAACAGAAATCACTTTCTAATCATGCAAACTTCTTGGAATTGAAGCTTAATGTTGAATTCATTTCAAACCACAAAATTAGCATGTCATTAAATTCAATATATATAGAGCTACAAAAGCAGATAGACCATCATCTACCCAGGTTCACTTTCACTTCCTATTCTCCACTTTGGAAAAAGGTAAGAAATTCAGCTATAAATTTTGAGTATACCTTCCTTATTATTTATTGCACACTAGGTTGTTCTTTGGAAAGAAAGTAATTGATTAAAGTACAGTTTTGGAAATAAAGGTATTTAAGGTAGTGCTGAAGCTATTATTAACATTTATTTTAGAAATGAAGGAATGCCTAGAAAGACTATAATGGCTCTGTAGGTTTCATGAGTCCAAGAAAATGTAATTCACACTGAGTGGATACATATTTTATGTATACATGTATATATACACACATGTATATACACTAAAGATAGCATATATCTTTAGTATAAGTTAGTTAATAGTATTAACAGCAGATTAATGAAGGGTTTCCTAATTAATTCTTCCAATTTGATTCAACATATCACAGCTGTAAAAACAAATATATATATAAATATATTATGAGGCAATAAATATTTATTGGAAAAGCTCTTGTCTAATAGTTTATAGAGTTAGCATATTGAGTCAAGAAATGAAGATAGTGGTTTGGGAACATGCAATATATTAAATATTTATAAACATCATTATAGAAGAAGAGCATAGTCATCAAACTTGTCCAGTACCTTAAACTCCACAGTTTATCATCTAGCATACCATATTTTGAAACAATATTAAAATAGTAACATTAAAATAACTAAGCTAAAAAGAAAGTATCCTACTTTGTAAGAAAATGAATGAAAGAAAAGTAGCTTATATAATTTCAGTCAATAATAGAATTCTGACTTAAAAACCTGGTGTACAAAATGTTGAGAATAAAATATATAAAAGCAATGGGATACACTCTCCATACCATAATGTATAATGGAGTATTACATACTTTTTTTGAACTCTGACAATTAAAATTATTTAAAAAATTTTTGAGACTTTAGGCAAGGTAAAATTAATTCAGAATTATATAACATCCATTAGAAAAATCTGAAAATATATTTTTTCACTGGCAGAATTATTTTCAGTCTTCAAATATTGGAGAGAATGTTTTGCAGAAAATTAGAAACAGTTTTTTCATGAACTGTTTTTAGTTAAAACATTTAGTTTAAAATGTGAAAACAAAAACCTGTCAAATGATATTATGACATAAAAATTATTTATTGAAATACGTTATATGAAATACAAGAAAATCAAGCACAAATGTCATTTAGTATATTTGATATGTAATGTTAAGATTTATTTCATAAGAAGAGGTAGCTTTGGCATTGGGAGTGGGCAATAGAATTTGACCTTTGGATCAATCATCAATATATCAATGAGCACATTTTATACAGAAAAAAGGTAAAATAATATATTATCTCCAATGTCCTGGGACACACAGGAGAAGATATATTAGATATGTAAGGATCAAGACTGCATAGTGAGTATGAATGAAGAAGAAACAAATCTATTTGTCAAAGAAAGCATCTATCTGGAGAGTGTAACAAAACAAACAAACAAACAAAACCTGCTACAATGAAAACAATAGTCTTATTGGACATGAGAAGGTGTGATTAAACTAAATGTTAATGGCATTATTAAGTAGAAGAAAAATAAACATAAAAATTATTCAGCAGTAGAAATGAATACTTTGCAGTATAATTAAGGCTCTATCAGGTTTGCGATTTACTCTTTCCCCATACCTAGGCAGTGTCTGGCAATTAAAGTGCGAAGTAAATATTTCATAGAAAATGAACAAATAAATCATTCTGTAACTTTTTATATTCTTTTATACATTTAAAAACCCAAAATATAACACTCTGAGTAAACTTAAATATAAAATGACTAGAGATCCATGAGTTAAAAATCTGAATAGATTGAATTTAATATTTAGGAGTAGGAAGCCAGAGTACATTTTTGACTAGTTACATGATAGACCGTCTAATAGTATATTTCCTTAAAATGAAAGCATGGTATTATATTATTTTTATTTTTTTAAAGGAAAAGTAACTCTATCTAAATAACAAAATATATCTGACTGACTAATCTGTCGCCATCTCTCATTTCCCCATTCACAGGACGTGGTAGCCATGAAGGTCCTTATCCTTGCCTGCCTTGTGGCTCTTGCTCTTGCAAGGGAGGTATGTACAGAGAAAATTCCTAAACAACTAACATATAGAGGTTGATCTTCCTAATGTAGAAAATAATATCACCAATAATGTTAGCATACAAATAATGGAATTTTCAGCTTTTTTTTTCTGGTGTCTATGAAAATCATTTACTTTTACCTACTTTTTCAATTTTCCTGTGGGGTCTCAAACCTGGGACAAATGCTTTCTATTCCAATATCTCCCTGTAGCTAAAGGAAAAGCTAACAAATACTTAGTAACAAAACAAGACAAAAAAAGAAAGAAAAACAGCAAATAACTATGTAGTATTACACAATTCTATGCATGCATAAACTATATAAATATATCTTAATAAACTGTTCAAATGTATGTGTCTCTTGCAGTAGAGAAGTGGGCCAAATTCTATTTGTATTTATCCAAAGACTACCAGAGGACAGAATATAGGCAATAATCATAATCATAATCATAATCATAAGTATATTCATAATAATAACAAAAATATTTAATAGAAATTAAAGTAATTACATTTTTGTTATCCATCCCAAATCTATTCTCAATTCAGGTGATAGAGAAATATACCAATTTAAATTTACTAAATATAAAACAATGAAAATTTCACTTGTAATGTCTGTACAAAGACATGCAATTTTTTAAAAAGCTTTTTCCAACTTTTTAAGAGAGTGCTATATAAAGTGCATAAAATGAGTAAATGTGTAATGATGAATTAGCTACAGACACTAAAATGGACTTATTACTTTTTTTTATAGAACGAAGAAATCGGTGTATCCACTGAGGTAAGTTTTTTTGAAAACATTTTTTTTTCCATCCATAAAATAATAACATTTTCTGATGGTCTAGTAGATTTAATGCTGATTTTTTCTTTTTCATTTTCTTTACAGATTTCAAGCAGTGAGGTAATTTCCAATTGTAGAATTATAAAATCCTGTGCCTTGTATTGTATTACATCACAGTAATTATGCTAATGTAGCCACATATGACATGCAAATTCTGATGTAAATTCCCTTTATATATGTTGAAAGACAGAAAAAATGCCTGGAGAATTTAGTACTCAAGAACTTTCTAAGTGGGCTTCCTACTTGAAATTGTGTCACTGCCTCCCCATCCCATTTCCTATGGATCATACAGCTCTGTTTTCTGTCTTGAGCTTTCTGTACTCTGACCTCACTCACTTTTAACATTGATTGAGTGCTTTCTGTGCATCAGACACTGATTAGGAGCTGTGATACAAACTAAAGATTAGGATGTCAATGAAACCAAGAGCTTGCAGTGTAGTGGGTAAGCAAACATGTTTAGGACACATTTTTTTCTTAGAGCTGTCACTTTGGTAAATAAAAGCCAGTGGGATTTGGTGAGAACTTAATCTACTCAAGAAAGTCAGGCGGACATTTGTCCTTGCACCACTCTTGAAAATGTTGTCATCTGTTTAGTAAATGGTGTGACAATATTTATTGTCTCTTCACAAAGTCTTGAGAATTTTAGGGGGTGTATTGATTTCTTATAGTTTATTTGAAACTGAACACATTAACAAGTGAACTAATAATGACTAGTATAATGTAACAAGTGCTGTTATGTTGTGTTTTCAATTAGTTTTTTCCCCTCTTTGAATCAGATGGTTTTTTAGTAGAGAAGTGGGCCAAATTCTATTTGTATTTATCCAAATATAAATATTTGTATTTATCAGTAAAAGGACCATGATTGTAGAGAGAAATTAGCTTCCATTAGAAGCTTATTTTTGCACAGTGTTCATTAATTTTTTTTTTCTCTCTTGACTACATTCATCTGACTTTTTTATATGACAGGCTTTTTTTAATATGAGAGGCTTTATAGAATGGTCTAAATATAAAAGTTGCAGTTATTATCCTAACTATGGACATTAGCAAGTGAAAGTGTCTCTATTAACCTATTGAAGCATTTACTTTCTGATATATATTGAAAACTAAGAATTATTAATCAAAACTCAATCTGATTTTAATTTTTTTTATTTTTCTAAAGGAATCTATTACACATATCAAGGTAAAATATTCATATTTAACTGTACTCATTTTCATGATTTCCTGTTAGATTTTCATAGATAATAGCATTTTAAATGCATGGTTTGTTTTTAGGAGAAGCTTGAGAACCTTAAGCATGTGGAACAGCTGCAAAGACAGGTAAATTTTCATGACTGTGTTTCTAATATTATTATAAAACATAATCCATGAAAATATTCATAATGTATATGTTCAATTTAAAGAATTGCAAAGTAAATGCCATGTACCTACCAATCAATATAAGAAATTAAACAATGGCAAAGTTAAATATATTTTCCAAGTCATCAATGTGCTTTTTAAATGTATAATCAATTTCTAGAATAGAGATTAACTATCTAATGATATTACTAATGGTATATCTGTTTTAATAAATTCAAATTAGTACAAACACCTCAAAACTGGGAACTATGTTCCTTTTTTATTCTGAAGATGTTATGATGATGAAAGAGAATAAAGGTGACAAGGTGTAAGTCTGTTTCTCAGACATAACCTTGGCCACAAGTTTCTTTGTATTTCATTTTCTTAATGTGTAGATGGAGAATATTCTTAAGAATATCTACCCTGATGTATTGATGAGCTGATTTGCCATGAATATTCAATGATTTGACATTAAGATTTTGTCAATTGTACTACAATATTTATTGGCTGCATGATGACATTCTTAAGGATATTTCCATTACAAATGAGAGAAGTGAGGTTTAGAAGAATTGAGTGCACACTATGTGACCACATCAGCCAGTTAATTAAGTAGCAGAGCTTGCTTAAAAATCAAGATTTTTTTGAATAACAAAATTCTACAGTTCATACATTTATCTAACTGTAATATTTCCACTTCCTGTTTTATTATTAGAAGGTTTGGTTATCACACAAAATATTTTCTAAAACCAATTAAAATTTAAAAATAAATGCACTTTAAAGACTCAATTATACTACCTTTTACCAAAGGAAGTAATGCTAGAATTTGGCCAGTGTTAATGAGTCCCTGAATTTAGCCACAAATAAGGACTAACTTTTTATAAAAAGAAAGTGAAAATAAATACACATGTTGTCCCTCTAAGTCTTTTAAAATTGATGTCTCTTCATTATATGAAAATAATTTGTTCTGTTGCTAGTATATTTAGGTTGAAAGTCAGTGCTCTATAAAGACCAAAGCATATAAGTTATATCTATCCTGATAACTAAGGAAAAGGTCAAAAAATCCAAGAAAATTCCTAAACATTGATTTCAGTTTAGACCACAGATCCACCAAAAAATTGAGGAGTTTAAGAAGAAATTTCTTAAGGAACATTTTACTCATTTTTCTTCACTAGAGCCAAAATGATTTCTTAAGTGACATAAGTGAAAATCTTTCTTTTATTGTCTTCACTCAATTGCAGTTGTCCAATAGATTAATTGATTGCAAATAACAG
Source organism: Marmota flaviventris (assembly GCF_047511675.1). NCBI lineage: Eukaryota > Metazoa > Chordata > Mammalia > Rodentia > Sciuridae > Marmota > Marmota flaviventris. The sequence goes on along the minus strand of NC_092504.1, from coordinate 55,030,419 downwards.
TTATGGTTAAATCATGGACTGAAAGATTCTTATTTTTTCAGGATGAAAGCCAAGATAAAATCCACCCCATTGCCCAGCCACAACTTCCTTATGCTCAGCTCATGCCTTACACCCTCCTTCCACAAAACGTCCTGACTCTCTCTCAGCTGGCTATGGTGCTGTCTCTCCTTCAGCCTGAGATAGCAGAAGTCCCCCAAACTAAAGAGACCATTCTTTCTAAGCTTAAGCTCATGCCCTTCCTTAAATCACCAACAGAGCTAACCCCATTTGTCCCTCAAATCCCACATCTCACTGACCTCCAAAACCAGCACCTCCTTCTGCCTCAGCTCCAGCCTGTGGTGCAACAGGTCCCCCAGGTCCCCCAGTTCCCCCAGGCTTTTCCTCAGACTCCCATACTTCTTCCTCAGCCCCAGGTGCCTATCCCTCAATCCAAAATCGCACCTGTTCCCCAGCAAGTAGTGCCCTTTCCCCAGAGAGACATGCCTGTCCAAGCCTTTCTGGAATACCAAGATCTTCTGTTCCAGCCTACTCGCCCACTCTATCCTGTGACTGACCCACTTGTCCCAGTTTCCAACCCTGTTACTGTAAGTCCATACTTATTTACTTTGCCATTTCACTCCTGATGTTTATATGATGGTAGAATAAGTTGAGGGAAATTCTAGAATATGCACTCCTAGAGAGTGAAAGAACAAAGATATAAAGTTATAATTTAGATCAGTGATTCTCTATAATAGAATCACCTAGAGCCACCCTCCCACAATTCCAATGCCTAGGCATACCACATAGATTCTGATTAAGTTGTTCTGATTGTCTACGTAGAGTAGACTGTGTTGGAAAGAAATGATTGCAGGAATTCTGAATCAATTGGTCTCTTAAGAATTTTGATTTCATTTTTTTTCTTTTTTGGCAGTTCTAGGGACTGAACCTCAGAGGCACTATAGCACTGAAATGCATCCATAGACTTTCCATTTATTTATTTTTCTTTAGAGACAAGTTCTTGCTAACTTACTGAGGCTGGTCTCGAAGTTGCTCTTCTTCTACATCAGCCTCCCAGGTCACTGGAAGTGCAGGCATGTTCTAGCACATGCAAATAAGAATTCTGATTTAAAGAGCGTTAAGACTTACGAAAATCAAAATTAAAATTGATAATTTGATTGAGCTTGTCAACAGAAAGCTAATTATTCAATGTTTTCCTCATGGACATGCATTCCCAACATGCCATAGATCATGCCTTATTTTTGCCATCTGTAGATGAGGGGAAAAGTTTGAGATGCTTATTTAATTGTTTCTTAAGGCAATTGTTTTTGTTGAAAGATAAGTGGTATATTTATTTATTTATTATTTGTTTACTTTCAAGGTCTAAGAAGATTTCAAAGTTAGCGGCTCCTCATTTTTGGTAAGTTTGAGAAGTTTGGAGATTAGACCAATTCATTTTATAGTTGATTATTTTTTCTATTTCATTCTCCTACAGATAGTGGAAAATTCCATCAACATGTTAACTTACTTACTAATTATCAATGTGTTGTCAATTGTTTACTCTTATCCACTGACCTGAAACATGAAAAATTTCAAGAAACTTTTAATTTTCCTTATGTGTTATTGATAGATTTGACTGACTTGTTTTCAAGGGTCTATATCCTGAGATTTGATTTCCATCATTTTTAAGAAAACCATAAAATAGATTTTCTTTCACTTTTATGTAAATGCATTTGAGCTTTTATTAAAGGAAAACTTCCATTGTTATTCCAGGTTAAGTTTCATAAACTTTGTATTTAGTTTGCTTAAAATTCTCTTTTTCTTTTAATTCACAAGTCAAAATAAAATTATTGGTCTAGGTATGGTGTTCAAAAGGGGAGAGAAAATAGTGTTTGAGATTCTTAGATACAAAGCCTTTTTTGATCATGATAGGTTAGACATCTTATTAAAACATTCCTAGTGAGCTGATATTTGATGTGATCCGTACTTTGTGTGCCTCCATGGAAAGGTTCAATGAAATGCACAATTTCTTTTTTTTTAATTAGTCACACCAATACAAATGGGGAAAAGTAAACAGCTTTATCATATAACAGAATTAATTCTATATTTGTTCTCTATTCCACAGAGTTGACTGAGACTGGAAACAAGACATCTTTTCTTTAAATCATGTTACCAAATATTACACATTTTTGAATGGAACTACCTGGAAAAAAATGAAACTGTATTCTTTTTATTTTATGCATTCTATGTCATTGGTTTAGTTTGAGTTAGACTCATGAACTCTTTGCAATTTCCAAATTGTAAGTTCAATGTTGAGTTGGAAATACTCTAAACATGTCAAAAAAATGTATATAAGAATAGTTTCTGGGATTGGATTTACCAGTATTTCTTCAAGATAGCATACAATAAATTGTTTCCTTAAATAAATTAATTTGAAACACATTGAATTAAAGTTATTCCTGCTTTTTTGTTTATGTGACCTAATCATCCTAGATCTATGGTTCCTTCTCATATGAAAGCCAATTAAATGTCTAGTAATTTTCAATGTAACAAAAGATAAACAGAGTTCAGTGACTATAGAAATATGTCTGATTTTAAAGAATAAATCTTACTGTAGTCATATTGAAAGTCCCCATTGATTCCTTTCCTTCCTTTTTTCCTTCCCTCCATCCTTAACTTTCATTCATTTCTTCATTAATTCATTTAACCAGCATTTTAACAATTGTTATTATAGATCTATGGAATAATGAACAAGCACACTAATGCTCCCATGGCACTTCCAAGTAACAAGATCCTCCCAGAGAACAAGTAGTCTCAATAAAATCCTGAAAACTTACATCAAGTATATATAAGTTGGAATACCACAATGTAGGCATTGATTCCTTCATTTTCTCCTTCAAATTTTGGAAGGACAGGGATTGCTTATGACAGTGAGAAATGAGAATAGTGTCCTATTAAAACAGAAGTAAACTTTTGTATTAATTATAATCCCATTCTCAGGAACAGCAGATTATTTTAGAAGACTGATGGATTACACTGTGTTTGACATTTTATAATTAAGTAAAACAGATACCTTATTATCTATAACCAACACTGCGGTCTTTGAAAATGCCATGGTGTTCATTTACAAGGGAAATATCACATCAGATATTTCCTGTGATACCACATTAGGAAGTTCACTGATATTTGTGCTGGACTTTCCTCCCCTACTCTTTCTTCTGTATTTGTGACAAATATCCATCTTGTTTATTTTTTAACAGGATATCATGTATCTATTTGAATGACTGAAAAGTCTTGCAGCTGACAATATGGAAAAATATGTGACTGTCTACTAGATAGCCATAGAATTTCTTTGGCACAGAGCATATACAGGGACAGGCTATGTTTCTGACCTTCATAGGCTTATTTTATAAGCCCCTGAAACAAAGTTAAGGCAAGTACAGGAACACAAATTTATTGTGTGAGTTTCAACTGCAGAGAGGAGTGTGCACAATACAAGTCTAGATTTGGAATTTAGCTTATTGAGTTTATTCAAACTTTGACAATAGAAGATATAGTACAAAAAAGATGTGTCAAGTCAAAAGAGCAGTAGGCTAAGCAGATGCCCTGTATTTTTAATGTAATATGTGAGAAAAAATAGAGAAGTTCATGAAAATCTCAGAGAAGGAAAAGAATAGTAGATGAGAAGAACATTTCCAGGCAATTTGTATATTGTGGAAGTCAAGGAGACAAAATTTCAAGAAGAAAAAGTTAATTGCCCACAAATAAAGACTTCAGTGAGCTTTGAAATTTCTCAATGTCATCAAACTACAGTTTTCTCATCTGGAAAGCATTATCATAGTAGTTGGAGCAGGATTAAATGAGAATGTGTATAAGGGATGCTGCAAATAGGAATTGCTTATATATAAACATTAGGCATTATAATTATTTATACCATCATAATCTTCATTGGGAAGAATATATTCTTTTTCTGGGGCTTTGAGCCTGCTAAGCAAGAACTGTTTCCCTGAACTATATCCCCCGTTACAGGAAGATCTTCATAAAAACAATTCTTTAAAAGTGATGGAGGAAATGAAAAACAAAGTACAGAGCAAAAATGTCTTTGAACAAACAGGAGGGTCACTTCGAATCTTAAAACAGGAGGGAGAGAGTTAGAGATCCAATGAGCCATAGATTCCTTCATAGAAGAGTAAGATTGAATACTTAAAATAGTAGTTCCAAATGGATTCAATTTTATGTCCAAAAGAAGTAAATTGTTTTCTTCATTTGACTATTACATGACTAGAGATAAATGTTTCATAAATTTGGTATATTAGGACATCTCTGTGGTTCCTCAGCATGATATAGGTTGATATATGGAATTGGATGCAGATTTTTTTTATTTAAATGAGAATAGTTAATATGGTAGATGTAACATATGCCTATTCTTTTCCTACATATACACAAAAGAAAAAGAAGTGTGCCATCACACCCAATGAGAAGAGAACGTTTTTACTTTCAATTTTCATGGAGTCCTGCCATCTCACTCTTGACTTATAATGTACTAATGGTCTCTTAAAACTGCAATGATCTTCAGTAATATGTTTATCCAATCCTACCTGCATTCCTTCTTTTGTATCTTTTTATTTGGTGTCATTTTTATCCTCCATTTTCTGTGGTTGGAAGCAGAATTTGGGGGATATCACATTGAAATGATACATCAAATGATATGGGAAATAAAAAATGTGACTGAGTAGATATACCTGGCATGCTTCACTCAAAACAAAGCCAGAAAAGAGAAAATAACACCAATTTTAATGAAGCTATGAAACAGAGTACCTAGTGCAATAGGAATCTGGTAGCATTGATTTAGATCATAGAGACAAAAGGTGGCCACATAAAGGGGTAGACACAGGCGTCTCTGACCCTTTTGTCTCCAGGACTACCCTGAACCAAAAAGACCCCATTCATCAGGGAAAGAGTAATCAGAAAGTCCCTGGCAGTCCTCATTTAAGCCAGAGGCACCTGAGGCAAAGCATTCACTGCTGGAGAGGGCTGTGGTCCTTACAGTTCCTTAACCCATCTGGGGAGTGAGCAGGTTACCATCCTGTTGCATTTCCCTGGAGAGAGAGCTCAGCCAGCATGGATCCTCTTTCCCCCTTGCTGAAAGGTACTACACACATTAGTCTTCCAGGGATTTTTGAATAGCCAGACAGCTGCCACTAGCAGTTGTGCAGATCTTGTCTTGCTAAACAGCCAAGATACCTTATCTACCCTTCTGACCACTCTCCTACTACCCAAGAGATCAACCTCCCTCTAGGTGTTTTCCATGGACTGGGGAACATGGGGGATCCAGATCACACAGGTGATCTGGAGGCCTCCAGATAATATGGGACACCCATCTAATATTCTGTTCCTAATAATGAATTATCCAACCAGTAGTAAGCAAGAGAATTTTTATACCAATTTTCCTAGGAATAGTAAAAACATTTTCTTTTTGTCTAATATCATTGACCACATGGCTTCTGATGAGTAACATGAGCCCCTAAGACTCAAGGAATTAAATCAAATTTCAAATTATGAATAGAAATTTCCTGTGAGAGATGTGTAGTACTAAACTCCTGGAGTCATTTCACTTTAAATGTGATAAACATGAGGTGGAAGGATATGAGTTCTCATGGAAATCAACACATACTGTAAACTACATACTTTTCCTTATGCATCTTGGAAAAAAGGAATTGAGTAAAATCAAATTAATCTCAATCAAAGTGGATCATACTATTTCATTGTTCAGAATCTATCTTGTTGAAAATTATTATTTATTCACAAGGACAATGTTTTTTGTTTGTTTGTTTTCTGCAAACAGAATTAAATGTGTTTATACCCCATGTCTAGGGCAAACTAGAAGATGTGGAAATAAAAGTACTTAAATGTCTGGTCTAGGTTTTGCTTTGCTAAATAATTTTTACATATTATGCTAAGATAGATAAAAAATTAAGCTCTAGTGTTCTGTTGTACAGTAGAGTAACTATACGTAATGATAATACATTATGTGTGTTTCTTTATTAAACTAGAAGAAAGAAATTTGAATCTTTTCACCTTAAAAAGATGATAATTGTTCAAGGACATAGATAAGTTTACTCCATTTGAATATTACACAATGTATGTGTGCATGGAAACATCACATGGATACTCCATAAAAATGTATAATTTGCATGTATCAGTTTAAAAGGATAGTATTGGGGGCTGGGGATGTGGCTCAAGCTGTAACATGCTCGCTTGGCATGTGCGTGGCACTGAGTTCGATCCTCAGCACCACATAAAAATAAAATAAAGATGGTGTGTACACCGAAAACTGAAAAATAAATATTAAAAAAATTCTCTCCATATATCTTTTTAAAAAAAGATAGTATTGGGTTGCTACTGTATGCTGGGAAATGTGCAGGGCTGATGTTTTGGACATGATCGAGGTCTTGTAGAAACCTGCCTTACAATGAAAACCAACCTATTTGCAAAAGATTGGAATTATTCCATGAAGATATATATATATATATATATATATATATATATATATATATATATATATATATATTCACAAATAATTTTAAGTGAAATAACAGTTGTCAGCTTAGTTATTGTTTTAAAGTGAAAGAAAAAAATTATTGTACCTTATTTCCAGAGAAATTCAACAAGAAAGAGATTAGTGATAATCCTTATATTTAAAATTACTCAAAATAGTGTTAGATGTGAACTTGACAAAAAAAAAAAAATCCCAGCTCCATATATAGACCTGTTTTTCCCCCACTTAATTAAAAATTTAAAACATCGTGAGCTATTTTATCTTTGTTTATTTTTTTTTGAAGATAATATGAAAATGATCATTGGCATACTGACCATGTGTCAACTGAGGTTGGTCAATGAGTACAAAATTTCAGTGAGACAGGAGGAATAAATTCTGGTGTTCTACTGCATAATAGGGTGGTTATAGTTAGTCATAATGCAACTTCAGTATAACTAGAAGAGAGGTTTTTGAATGTTCTCACCATAGAGGAAATAATAAATGTTGGCAGTGATGGATATGCTAGTATTCTAATTTGATCTTAAAGTAGAATATATTGAAATACCACATTATACCATATAGATAGGTACAATTATTATTTCTTCATTTAAAAATAGAAATAATTAATAAAGAGCCTAAGAATTTGGCAACATCTATTGAATACAAAACTTTGTATTCCTGAATAACAATGACATAATAGAACCCAGTTCCACTATGTATTAGCGCTGTACATTGAGAAAATAATCTTTGTGTTCAGTTTTTGTATCTGTAAGATGGTGACTCTCTCTCCCTCTCTTTCTTTCTCTTTTTCTCTGGCTACGAGTTCTATTTATATGTACCATTTACAACATTTAAAAACAAATTATATAATAATATTGTTACATAATAAATTAGAAAGCACAAATTTGAATAGCCAGGCAAATGACTTAATTGAGTAACATAGAGCTGGATATGAACATGGTCAGATGAAGTATGGATGGTGGCTTCCTAGATAGTACAAGCTTAAGGTACAAGAAGCAGTATATATTCAGCTCTGGTCATTTATTTATTCATTTATTTTTGGAACTTAACCACTGAGCCACATCCCCAGCCCTCATTTGTATTTAAAGACAGTGTCTCACTGAGTTGCTTAAAGTCTAGCTAAGTTTTGAGACTAGCTTTGAACATGATTCTCCTGCCTCAGCCTCTCAAGTCTCTGGGATTACAAGCATAGGGCATGAAAGTTAACTTTAAACCATTAATATGTTTTTTAAAAATCCATGTTTGTACAAAAGGATTTATAAAATATATGCCATGTGTTACAACTCTCAGAAACATTAAAGATTAACCATTATATATGCTATTTGTAGTGACCGATTAGCTTAAAGTTATATGGATTTTTTCTTGCTAAAACTGCAATTTTTTATTGTTTTGATATTTATATATCCTTTGATCCTGTCCATAAATCTGTTTTTAAGGGACCTATTCAAAAATCTCTGTCTCTTGAAGACAAGAAATCTGTCTTCCCCTTGTATCCCTAAGAATGAGCTTGGGGCTTGCTAATCATACTTGCTCATTCCTCTAACCATCAGGAGGTTCCCCTCTAGTCAGTCATTGGCTTTTGGTAGATTTACCCTTAATGCGTCTTCCAAGCTTGTTACTCTTCTTCTCTCTGGTATCTTTACTTAATCTCCCCTGGTCTTTTTTAGCATAGACAAATTATCCATTTTCCCCTTTCTACACTATAAATATCATCCCATAACTCTCTCTAAAGCTAGGTCAAATTATCTCTTCATCTTTATTATCAGAAGCACAGTAAAAAATGCACACACACACACACACACACACCACGTGTGTGTGGATTCTCCTGCTTGAATTCTGAATTCAACTGATTTTTTTCTCTTTGGTATTATTATCACTTTCCTGTCGAATTGTACTTTGTTTCCTGATTGGTTTCCCTACTCCTCTTTGACTTTTTCTAATTTATTAGCCTGACTATCCTTAGTTATTTTTCAAAAACATATGTGACAAGTCATTTTAGAAGATAAAAACATTTTGAGGGTTTTCTATCATCCACAGAGTATAATCCAAGGAATCAGTAGAATATTCAAAAGGTTTTTTCAATGGTATTCCTGGGAAATGTCTTTGGCCTCACTTCTTGCTTTTTTTTTTATGCTTTATCCACAACTTTTTTTTTTGGTAAATAGCCTATATTTTTATTTTTATTTTTTTTTTCTCAGCCAAAATTCAATTTTATTTATTTATTTATTTATCTTAATTTTTTATTTTTTTAATTTTTTATTGTTGGTTGTTCAAAACTTTACATAGTTCTTGATATATCATATTTCACACTTTGATTCAAGTGGGTTATGAGCTCCCATTTTTACCCCATATACAGATTGCAGAATCACATCAGTTACACATCCATTGATTTATATATTGCCATACTAGTGTCTGTTGTGTTCTGCTGCCTTTCCTATCCTCTACTATCCCCCCTCCCCTCCCCTCTTCTCTCTCTGCCCCCTCTACTGACATTCATTTGTCCCCCTTGTATTATTTTTCCCTTTCCCCTCACTTCCTCTTGTATGTACTTTTGTATAACTCTGAGGGTCTCCTTCCATTTCCATGCAATTTCCCTTCTCTCTCCCTTTCCCTCCCACCTCTCATCCTTGTTTAATGTTAATCTTCTTCTCATGCTCTTCGACCCTACTCTGTTCTTAGTTACTCTCATTATATCAAAGAAGACATTTGACATTTGTTTTTTAGGGATTGGCTAGCTTCACTTAGCATAATCTGCTCTAATGCCATCCATTTCCCTGTAAATTCTATGATTTTGTCATTTTTTAATGCAGAGTAATACTCCATTGTGTATAAATGCCACATTTTTTTTATCCATTCATCTATTGAAGGGCATCTAGGTTGGTTCCACAGTCTTGCTATTGTGAATTGTGCTGCTATGAACATCGATGTAGCAGTGTCCCTGTAGCATGCTCTTTTCAGGTCTTTAGGGAATAGACCGAGAAGGGGAATAGCTGGGTCAAATGGTGGCTCCATTCCCAGCTTTCCAAGAAATCTCCATACTGCTTTCCAAATTGGCTGCACCAATTTGCAGTCCCACCAGCAATGTACAAGTGTACCCTTTTCCCCACATCCTCGCCAGCACTTGTTGTTGTTTGACTTCATAATGGCTGCCAATCTAACTGGAGTGAGATGGTATCTTAGGGTGGTTTTGATTTGCATTTCTCTGACTGCTAGAGATGGTGAGCATTTTTTCATGTACTTGTTGATTGATTGTATGTCCTCCTCTGAGAAGTGTCTGTTCAGGTCCTTGGCCCATTTGTTGATTGGGTTGTTTGTTCTCTTATTGTCTAATTTTTTGAGTTCTTTGTATACTCTGGATATTAGGGCTCTATCTGAAGTGTGAGGAGTAAAGATTTGTTCCCAGGATGTAGGCTCTCTATTTACCTCTCTTATTGTTTCTTTTGCTGAGAAAAAACTTTTTAGTTTGAGTAAGTCCCATTTGTTGATTCTAGTTATTAACTTTTGTGCTATGGGTGTCCTATTGAGGAATTTGGAGCCCGACCCCACAGTATGTAGATCGTAGCCAACTTTTTCTTCTATCAGACTGTGTGTCTCTGATTTGATATCAAGCTCCTTGATCCATTTTGAATTAACTTTTGTGCATGGCGAGAGAAAGGGATTCAGTTTCATTTTGTTGCATATGGATTTCCAGTTTTCCCAGCACCATTTGTTGAAGATGCTATCCTTCCTCCATTGCATGCTTTTAGACCCTTTGTCAAATATAAGATAGTTGTAGTTTTGTGGATTGGTTTCTGTGTCCTCTATTCTGTACCATTGGTCCACCCGCCTGTTTTGGTACCAGTACCATGCTGTTTTTGTTACTATTGCTCTGTAGTATAGTTTGAAGTCTGGTATCGCTATACCGCCTGATTCACACTTCCTGCTTGGCATTGTTTTTGCTATTCTGGGTCGTTTATTTTTCCATATGAATTTCATGATTGCTTTCTCTATTTCTACAAGAAATGCCGTTGGGATTTTGATTGGCATTGCATTAAACCTATAGAGAACTTTTGGTAATATCGCCATTTTGATGATGTTAGTTCTGTCTATCCATGAACATAGCCTATATTTTTATGATTTCACATCTTTCCCCATATACCTTCTGAAAAAGCATGTCTTCTTTTATAGTCTCTGACTAGTGAATTCTACATATTATCCAAGAATAAGTTGAAATATGAACATAAAAAGGTATAGACCATGCCCACTCAGTGCATTCAGTAGCAGAGTATTGACATTGATACTATTTTAGCCAATCACATAAATTAAAATTCATACTTTCATTCACTCATTCAAAACATAGTTATTTGGGGCTGAAAGTATAGCTCAGTGATAGAGCTTTGGCCTAGCATGCATGAGACCTTGGGTTTAATTCCCTGTATCATAAAAAAGTTACTTAAATTATTTAATAAAGTAAATAAACAATATGAACTTATAGAAACTTAGCCAAATGTATTAGGGTTTTGGTCCATAGCCCTCAAAAAATTTATATTCTCATATGCATTACAGATATGGTACACACAAACAACTGGAGAAAGGTAGTAAAAAACACGATAAAATCAGCCAAAATATAGTATTGGATTGTATTATAGGCTAAATTAAGCATTAGTATGAAAAATATGTAAAGGAAGTGAGAGAGGAAGTGTCAGGAGTGTTGTGTAACATGCCTAGGGAAAGCCTCATGGAAAAGGTGAGTAAAGACCTGAGGGAAGAAGGGGTGTGGATCATGTTTTTAATCCAGGAAAAGAATTTCACAGTGAGGAAACAGCAAATGGATAGTTCCCAAGTGGCAGCTTGCCTACCATCTGTACACAAGGAAGGCAAGAAAAAAGGCCAGAGTTCTCAGAGGAACAGAAAGGAAGTACAGAACATGAGTTCAGAGGAGTGAAAGGTGGTTTGGCCACTTGAGGTATTTTAGGTCATTTCAATGGCTTTGAATTTTAATTTTGGAGGCTTATATGTGGAGAAGAGAAATATTAGAGATTATAAAGTGCATTCAAGAGCAACACTCTGAATTGTTATTTAAAGGTAACCTGAAAGGAAGAATCAGTGAAACAAGTTAGGAGACCACTCCTATAATCCAAACAATAGTTAATGGTAACTTGAACCATGGAGTGGTAGTGGAGATGATGAAAGTGTCAGATTTGGATATCATTTGAAAATGGAGCCAAAGCTATCTGCTAATGGATCAGATGAGTGGTGTGAGAAAGAAGAATAGGATAGAACCACAGGGCTCTTGCTCAAATGACTAAAAGGGAAGGATTGTAAGAGGGCCAGGTTTTGTGGGGTGGTAAAAACTCATGTTGGATATGTGAACTTTGAAATTACTAAGTCCTCTAAGAAGACCCATTGGATACAGAAGTATAGAATTCAGAGTAGAGGATAGATTTGGATATAAATTTGGAAGTCATGAACTCATGATAATTTAAAACCATGATCTTGGATAACTCAATAGGGAAGTTAATATAGGCAGAAAAGAGAAGTCCAGGAACTGATCTTTCTACACTACTTTTTCATCACATATTTCAGAGATGAGGAGAAATTACCAATGAGTCTGAGAAAGAACAGCCAGAGGTATAGGAAAAGAAGGAGAACTGATTGAAAATATGTCATTGTATCAAATGTTGGTGATAGGATAAGTAAGAGAAATATAAAAAATGATTTTTAGATTTAGAAAAGCATATTCCAGATTGGGCCTTGACAAGAATTTTGTGGTGTGGTAGATGTGAAAATCTAATTAGAAGAAAAAAAATTGCATGAAAGAAATTGGAGATATCAAGTATGGGGAACTTTGAAGGAATTATTTTTACCACTCCTTCAAAGGGTTAGAGAGAAATGGGGAAATATTACCAAGGAAAAGTGATGAAAAGGGGGAGTATCTTTTTACAAAGTGTAGGTTCATGATAGATTATACAGAGGAAAGGAAGACAATGCAATGCAAGGCAGTGTCCACAAGTTGGTGAAGGCGGGAGTGGAAGGGTTGGTTTCTTCTGTGCAAGTATAGTGTTTGGCTCTGCTGAAAGAAGAAATAAGTCCTAATGTGTGGCAGAGACAATACAGAGAAAAGATGTAGGTGGGGGAGAGAAGAGTAAGCAAACTTTCCAAATTTCAGATCACTCTAATTTCTCAGTAAAATAAGAAGCAAAATCCTCTGTTGTTTAACATGAAGATGGAGTAAGGCGTATTATTGCTTTGAATATTTAATAGGAGTCTTGGCAAGTGGAGTATATAAAACAAGGTGTGATAACAATGATTACCATAAAATTCTAAGTTAGAAAAAGGGGATCCTTAATAATAAGGGCAGTGAGAAAATGATAAATCATTGTAAAGAGCTGAGTCTGGTGGGGTCAAATTAAATTCTTTTTGGGAAATTAAAGGGGCTATTGCAAAGTAGAGTAGGAAGCTTGATATTAAGATTGTAGTGTGCTGAAATCACAGAACATACCATTATGTTATTTCATATTTATAATTTATTAGCAGGAACCAGATCATCTTCATATTTTCATCATTGTGTGGTCTTCTATATCATCTACTGCAGTTGCTCTGGAGATCCCCTGCCACCAGGGAACATAGAAATTTCCTCAATGCATTTTTGGTTCTAATGGCAAAGCATATGCTGGTGCTAGTGGAACCCTGGTGGTAGAAGCCAGATTTGCTCACAAATATCCCACAATGAATAAGACAAACCTTGCAATAAACCTCCTGCCTGAAATGCTAGTAGAGCCAAGGATGACAAATATTAGTTTAGCATGTAGTATGTACTCCAGAAATATATCCAGAATTATTTGTAATTGTATGGAAAGTAAGAGTGATTAAGGTCTGATGAACTAGAGAAAATCTATGGTGGGGCTTTAGAAAGTTCTTGAGAGGGTACAACTAATATTTCTAAATAAATACTGTTAATCTTTGGGAAAAAAAAGATCTGATGAAAACGTCTCCTGTGCATCACTATCTCAGGGTTTATGCATCCATGATGCCCACTTAGAAAACACTTTTGCTTTTCTAGGATTCTTGATTACTTTTTTCCCCACAATATATTTTATCTGCTAATTATTTATTTATGTGGTGCTTAGGATCGAACCCAGTGCCTCACACATGTGAGAAAAGTGATCTACCACTGAGCTACAACCCCAGCCCAGGATTCTGGATTACTTTTAGAAATCAATTTTCATAGTTACACTTCTAATAGGATGCCATTTACTCTATTTACATAATATCATGGAAATAATTAATATATTCCATTTATGTAAGGGTTACTAAGCTATCTATCCCTCTCCATATAATAATTTGTCACTTTATTATATGTTACACTATATATAAATTTGGTGCATCACATACATCAATACAATTTGCTTATTTTATTTTCTTTCATTACTTCTGTAATTTGGTGCAGCTAATAAACAGTTCCTTGGATATTATTCAAGAGACAGAGGTTTCTATTATCACTATGTCTGTGGCTGTATTGGGGATTGAACTCAAGGCTTTGCTCAGACTTTGCAAGTGCCCTACCACAGAGCCACATCCTCAGTATACCAGCACCATCTCTAAATAGCTATAGTGTCTTGGGCAAATAATGTAAATTTTCAAGTCTAAATTCTACCCCCTTTTCTACAATATCTGTTGAACAACATATGGAATGATATCCAGGGTCTCTTCTGGATTTTGTTTTCTGAATAGTTTGGTTGCCTTTATATTACTCCTTCCCTTGTTTTCCTATCTGTTCTCTTCTTTATATTATTTATGCAGCTTCAACTATTACCTTTATATTTGACTCAAATCTCATGAATGTATATATCAGATCTATCACTCAATATTGGAAAAAGCTTTAGCTGAACAAATTCTACTGATGACAAATAGTTCTAGGATATCTTGAATTGATTATATCCTGCTTCTCGTCTGGGCAGTCATCGAATCAGTCTGTGCAATTCTATTTTACACTCCTGCAACAAGCTGGGCTTGTTACACATGGCACTTAGCTCCTTTCCTACCATTATGTTTGGCTTGCCTGGCTCCTAGCACTTGGTTATATCATAAGTCTCTGGCTCTTCGATTCTTCCCTGGGCATGTTTCTTAGTCTAGTGTACTGTTAATGCTTTCCTTGATCATAGTTTTGCCTACTTTTCTGTCCCAATCAAATCTGTAAGGATCATGATGAATGTAATTCAAAATTGATAAGAGTCCCAAGGAAATGATGTATTTATTGCACAATAAGTAAAGCATTCTGCTAAGAAATAAAAAGGATATGTTGGATGGGTAAGGGAGGTTTGCTTTTGTTCATTTTCTTAGAAATCGTACTTAGTTGCCTGTGGCCTTGGCAACCCAAAGCTAAAGCACAAAGGCACATTGGGCAGCCAGGGCCTTTCCGAACTGACATAGGACACTGGAGTCATTCCATCATTCTTTTCCTGGCTTCCTCCTGGCTAAAGATGAATATTGTCCTAGAATGGATATCAGATGAGCAATTTTAATATGCATTAAACATTAACTTGGGTTTCTAAGCAATATAAAATGTATATGACAATTTAGAATGTCCCACTTCCCCACAGATCTGTCATGTATGAATGCAAGGTACATTATGAATGAGTATAACCAATTAGGCCTATACTATGCTTTCTTACTTTAAAACGATACCTATCTGTTATAGGCAGTGAATAAAAGAGTGTTGTAAGTATGAGTAGCATCACATATAGGCAGCTAAAAACTTTTATGAACATCAATCACTAAATAGGCAAAGAAACTTGGAGCCTGTTATTGTAAATGTTCATAAAGCAAGGCCTCTGTCACTCTGTACTGTGGTATGCCAGCTAAGACTCTGCTTCTCTCTGGACTTCAGTTTTCTTGCCTTGATTTTCTGTTCTTTAGGGAAAAACATTTACTCACTGCTAAAAAGCAGACTCCCCAAATCTAGACAGTCCTGTTTTAATAAAACCATAACAGTAGCATTTGTTCTTTAGAAGCAGTCATTATCTAAATGCTATTGTCCTTCCTAAACCTTCCACAGATCCCACTGTGCAGAGAACACCACACATGTTCCTTTGGAGCATGGTGTGCTTTACACATCCTTGCTGGGCCTTTTCCTCTTTCTCTGTTCTCACATCCATCTGCTTCTTCTTGTACTTCATGGCCCAGATTTATTGTCTGATGTAGTTGTAGTTGCCTGTTTCTCACATCCAAGGCTCCCATCTATCCTTACTTTAGGTGCAGAATTCTCTTCCTCCATGGGTCAGACTCTTCATCAGGCATTGAGATTCAGCTCAGGACTTGTGCCTTTGTGCAGACTTTCTTCTCTTCACCTATCCATCACCTAACATGAGCTAGCTATTTCCCTTCTGCCCATTTACCTTATCATAGATTTATTAAAATATGCATTACTTTTCCCAACAAGTAGGTTCTCCTATCTGTTTTCCCATCAAAGTTTTGTTTGACCAGCTTGACTTTCCTTAATTGCTGCATCCTGGGCAGCTAGGAAATGCCTGACAAAGCACAGACAACTTTCATGCTCACCTATTTTCAACACTTTTCACACTTGGTATCTCTAGGATCTATTCATTGTCAAGAAATTCTTTTATTTCTAATGTCAAAATTTCTATGTAATAACTAGCTTCAATCTTGTACCTCTTGAGACTGTTCATTCTCAATAGGCCTACTCTCTGCTTAAAAAAAGTAACAATCTCTGGTCATTCAAATTCTTTTTTTTTTTGGTATTCTGGTATGTTACTAAATCATCTTGTCATACATCTACTTGGGTAAAAACAAAACTGGTGCTTTTGAATCTTTCAGTTTATATTTATATTCACCAAAAATGTAAAAATAGTAGTATTTTATTGTACACATTTAAGGCATACAATACACACATATACAGTGAAATACACATTGATACACACAGGCATACATAGTGAAATGATAGCTATAGTCAAACCAATTAACATAAAAAGTATCTCACACAGTCATCATTTTCCCCTTGAGTTAAGGGGACCTAAATTCTATTCTCAGAAACTTTCCATGATACAGTATTATATAATCGACTGTAGTCTTCATGCTGTACATTAAATCTCTAGACCTACTAATTCATAAAATTGCGACTTTGTATCTCCATATCCTTCCCCCAACTAAACCTTGATAACTGTCATTCTACTCTGTTTTTATGTATTCAGCCTTTTTTAGAGATCATGCAGTGTTTTTTTTCTGTTTTGTTCCTGGCTTATTTCACTTAGAGATCAGAAAACAAATAACTACTTCCCCAAATTTCAGATGAGAAACCCAATTTCTGAATAATAACAATATTAAGAACATTTAACTTCATTTTCTCTACCTCATATCTCAAAATATGCATTATATTTACTCATGTCTTCCTCATTTTCTCTTGTCTTAGGAAAATTGGCACATGTTATATAGGTCTTATTTTTTTACTACAGTTCTGGTGTTACCAGAGAAATTCATACCATTGATTTATTCCCACTCCTTTATTGTGTTTCAACTGTTTCTCCATTGACCTCTATAAGTTACTAGTCTTCCCTACCTTAAAGTCACCTTCCTATGATTCTAGTTGTCCCTATCCAAATGGTCTCATAGTCTATAATTCTCTTTACCTCTTACTCTAAATTTGTCAGAAAAGCAGGATACATGTGTTACTTTTAATTTTTCACAAATTACTTTTTAATCATTTAGAGTACATTTCAATAGTCGAATTGACAATGTCACCTGATGCACATCTTGAATCATTGCCACTTTTGACGCCACTTGCTTCTTCTAGCAATGCAAAGCATCAAGGAGAAGAAAGTGAGAGACTGAACAATCTTGTTGATACTCTATTTTCTCCTGGGCATATTTGAATTATATTCTTAGATGATTTCTTTTCTTTTCACTAGGGATATTTATTTACTCCTTTGAGGTAAAATAATTTCCTCAATTATACTTTTGACTTCTTCCTTGAATGTAAAATTTAATTTACAACACCTCAGGTTGGATAACTCAAACTTATCACATACAAGATTAATTTAGTATTCCCTTTACAATTTTACCTTTTCATATCTTGTTTTATGACATGGTTAACTTTTTAATCATCCTGGCATAACTGGCATAGTTAATTCATTAATTATCCTAAGTTTTCAAATTCCTTCTATTTTAATGTTTGCCTTTCTGTTGTGCAAGATGTCCAGCACCATCTCCCTAATTGAGGGCATCCAATTGCCTATACTCAACTACTATAATAACATTATACAACGATCACCTTTGATGATGGACACAAAGCCATAAAATAAAAACATTACATAATCCTTTTTTATTTCAAATGTCTAATGTTTTTCTGTATCTGGTGAATTTTGTCACACTACATACTTGAAATTCACAGGCATCCAAGTTATAACTGCATCAATTATCTGCAATAATAAGTTGTACTCTATATCTTCTATGTAACCTTACAGTTGTTACATTGCTTCAAGTGTATCTATTTCCTTTAATCAAAATACTGAATTGCCATTCAATCAATCACATCTCAGAATGAGACTTGTAATTTAATTATAACTAAAGTAGCAGCTCTTTAAATGACAAACTCCCCTGCTTGCATGTAACACAGATATTCCATTTCTCTACTAGCCATAATTAAGTTTTGCACATTGAAGCCAAAACGCTACATTGACAGCTAACTTTAATAACAAAATTTCAGAAAGTAAAACATGGTATATGGGACTTAGACACATCTGAATGTAAATGGTATCTTGGTTATTAACAAAGAATATAATTTTGAGAATGTTATTTAACTTTTGCTGTTAAGAAGAGCTAACTTATGCTGTTTTGGGAAAGATACAAATATTGATCTACAAAATACTTAGGACCCAGAATAGGGTTAATACTAAGGAAAAGATAGACATGATTATTATTTTAATTATTAAACTCAAAATAGAAAATATAATCAATATTTTTCAGATGAATTGATCTCATGAAATTTTGCAAAATTTCTATGACAGTTTTAATGAGGATTTTGCCTATACCAGCCATACATATTTCTTCTCTGATTTGTTTACTATAGAGAAAGGCATATTTTTTTCTTTTGTTAAAAAAGTGTTGGCTTGAATTGAATTATATATTTTTCATAAGTCAAGTGTCCCTGGGTGTTAAACAGTTTTCCCCACCTGACTAAGCTCTCACCATAGACTTGTTAGCTACTTCACAGCAGTACAAAGCACTAACTGCTCAAGTTAACATGAAATTGGGGTCTTTGTGAAGCCCTGTGTATCTATGTTGTTCATGTAAAACTGCCCCCATGACTGTGTTCTTAAGTCCCCATTAGACCCTAACACATCAAATGGTGCCCACAATAACTTGGGGACTATGGCAGAGTGTCACCGTGCTCCAGTCATTGTTAGTGAGCAATTGCATTTCCTGGACAAGTTTCCTTTATCAGCTTGTGAATTACCCCTTTGTTACAATGCTCCCCAGAATTTCTGGGGACAGATACTGAACAGAAATCACTTTCTAATCGTGCAAACTTCTTAGAATTGAAGCTTAATGTTGAATTCATTTCAAACCACAAAATTAGCATGTCATTAAATTCAATATATATAGAGCTACAAAAGCAGATAGACCATCATCTACCCAGCTTCACCTTCACATCCTATCCTCCACTTTGGAAAAAGGTAAGAAATTCAGCTATAAATTTTGAGTATACCTTCCTTATTATTTATTGCACACTAGGTTGTTCTTTGGAAAGAAAGTAATTGATTAAAGTACAGTTTTAGAATAAAGGTATTTAAGGTAGTGCTGAAGCTATTTTTAACATTTATTTTAGAAATGATGGAATGCCTAGAAAGACTATAATGGCTCTGTAGGTTTATTGAGTCCAAGAAAATGTAATTCACACTGAGTGGATATATATTTTATGTATACATGTATATATACATACATGTATATATACACTAAAGATAGCATATATCTTTAGTATAAGGATAGTTAATAGTATTAAGAGCCAATTAATGACTGGTTTGCTAATTCTTCCAATTTGATTCAACATATCTCAGTTGTAAAAATAAATATATTTAAATATATTATGAGGTAATGAATATTTATTGGGAAAGCCCTTGTCTAATAGCTTATAGAGTTAGCATATTGAGTCAAGAAATGAAGGTAGTGGTTTGGGAACATGCAATACTTTAAATATTTATAAACATCGTTATGGAAGAAGACCATAGTCATCAAACTTGTCCAGTACCTTCAACTTCGCAGTTTATCATCTAGCCTACAATATTTGAAACAACATTAAAATAAGTAAGCTAAAAAGAAAGTGTCCTACTTTGTAAGAAAATGAATGAAAGAAGATTAGCTTATATAATTTCAGTCAATAATACAATTCTGACTTAAAAATCTGGTGTACAAAATGTTGAGAATAAAATATATAAATGCAATGGGATACACTCTCCATATCATAATCTATAATGGAGTATTACATACTTTTTTGAACTCTGACAATTAAAATTATTTTGAATTTTTTTGAGATCTTAGGAAAGGTAAAATTAATTCAGAATTATATAACATTCATTAGAAAAATCTGAAAATATATTTTTTCACTGGCAGAATTTCAGTCTTCAAATATTAGAGATAATGTTTTGCAGAAAATTAGAAACATTTTTTTCATGCGCTGTTTTAGTTAAGACATTTAGTTTAAAAATCTGAAAATAAAAAACTGTCAAATGATATTATGACATAAAAATTATTTTTTGAAATTCATTATATGAAATACAAGAAAATCAAGCACAAAGGCCATTTAGTATATTTCATAAATAATGTTAAGATTTATTTCATAAGAAGAGGTAGCCTTGGCATTGGAAGTGGGCAATAGAATTTGACCTTTGGATCAATCATCAATATATCAATGAGCACATTTTATACAGAAAAGAGGTAAAATAATGTATTATCTCCAATGTCCTGGAACACACAGGAGAAGATACATTAGATATGTAAGGATCAAGACTGCATAGTGAGTATGAATGAAGAAGAAACAAATCTATTTGTCAAAGAAAGCATCTATCTGGAGAGTGTAACAAAACAAACAAACAAAACCTGCTACAATGAAAACAATAGTCTTATTGGACATGAGAAGGTGTGATTAAACTAAATGTTAATGGCATTATTAAGTAGAAGAAAAATAAACATAAAAATTATTCAGCAGTAGAAATGAGTACTTTGCAGTAGAATTGAGGCTCTATCAGGTTTGCGATTTGCTCTATCCCCAGTACCTAGGCAGTGTCTGGCAATTAAAGTGCGAAGTAAATATTTCATAGAAAATGAACAAATAAATCTTTCTGTAACTTTTTATATATTTTTATACATTTAAAAACCCAAAATATAACACTCTGAGTGAACTTAAATATAAAAAGACTGGAGATCCATGAGCTAAAAATCTGAATAGATTGAATTTAATATTTAGGTGTAGGAAGCCAAAGTAGATTTTTGACTAGTTACAGGATAGAACTTCCAATAGTATATTTCCTTAAAATGAAAGCATGGTATTATATTATTTTTTATTTTTTTAAAGGAAAAATAACTCTACCTAAATAAGAAAATATGTCTGACTGACTATGCCATCTCTCATTTCCCCATTCACAGGACGTGGTAGCCATGAAGGTCCTTATCCTTGCCTGCCTTGTGGCTCTTGCTCTTGCAAGGGAGGTATGTACAGAGAAAATTCCTAAAAAACTAACATATAGAGAGGTTGACCTTCCTAATGTAGAAAATAATATCACCAATAATGTTAGCATACAAATAATGGAATTTTCAGCTTTTTTGTTTTTTTGTTTTGGTGTCTATGAAAATCATTCACTCTTATCTACTTTTTCAATTTTCCTGTGGGGTCTCAAACCTGGGACAAATGTTTTCTACTCCAATGTCCCCCTGTAGCTAAAGGAAAAGCAAACAAATACTTAGTAACAAAACAAGACAAAAAAAGAAAGAAAAACAGCAAATAACTATGTAGAATTACACAATTTTATGCATGCATAAATTATATAAATATATCTTATTAAACTGTTCAAACATATATGTCTCTTGCAGTAGAGAAGTGGGCCAAATTCTTTTTGAATTTATCCAAAGACTACCAGAGGACAGAATACAGGCAATAATCATAATCATAATCATAAGTATACTCATAATCATAACAAAAAGTATTTAATAGAAATTAAAGTAACTACATTTCTGTTATCCTTCCCAAATCTATTCTCAATTCAGGTGATTAGAAGTATACCAATTTAAATTTACTAAATATGAAACATAATAAAAATTTTACTTTTAATGTCTGTACAAAGACATGCAAATTTTAAAAAGCCTTCCCCAACTTTTTAAAAGAATGCTATATAAAGTGCATAAAAAGAGTAAATGTATGATAATGAATTATCTACAGACTCTAAATGGACTTGTTACTTTTCTTTATAGAAGGAAGAACTCAGTGTATCCACTGAGGTAAGTTTTTTTTGAAAACATTTTTTCCATCCATAAAATAAAAACATTTTCTGATGATCTAGTAGATTTAATGCTGATTTTTTCTTTTTCTTTTTCTTTACAGACTTCAAGCAGTGAGGTAAGAATGATTTTTAGAGGCAGTTTCCAATTGTAGAACTATAAAATCCTGTGCCTTGTATTGTGTTACATCACAGTAATTATGCTAATGTAGCCACATATGACATGCAAATTCTGATGTAAATTCCCTTTATATATGTTGAAAGACAGAAAAAATGCCTGGAGAATTTAGTACTCTAGAACTTTCTAAGTGGGCTTCCTACTTGAAATTGTGTCACTGCTTCCCCATCCCATTTTCTATGGATCATACAGCTCTGTTTTCTGTCTTGAGCTTTCTGTACTCTGACCTTTTAACATTTATTGAGTGATTTCTGTGCATCAGACACTGATTAGGAGCTATGATACAAACTAGATTAGGACATCAGTGAAACCAAGAGCTTGAAGTGTAGTGGGTAAGCAAACATGTTTAGGACACATTTTGTTTTTCTTAGAGTTGTCACTTTGATAAATAAAAGCCAGTGGAATTTGGTGAGAGCTTAATCTACTCAAGAGAGTCAGGTGGACATTTGTCCTTGCACCACTCTTGACAATGTTGTCATCTGTTTAGTAAATGGTGTGACAATATATATTGTCTCTTCACAAAGTCTTGAGAATTTTAGGGGGTGTATTGATTTCTTATAGTTTATTTGAAACTGAACACATTAACAAGTGAACTAATAATGACTAGTATAATGCACCAAATGCTGTTATGCTGTTTTCAATTAGTTTTTTCCTTCTTATAATCAGATGGTGTTTTAGGCATCATTTGTTATTAGTAAAAGGACCATGATTGTAGAGAGAAATTAGCTTCCATTAGAAGCTTATTGTTGCACAATGATCATCAATTTTCTTTTCTGTCTTGACTAAATTCATCTGACTTTTTTATATGACAGGTTTTTTTTAAATATGAGAGGCTTTATAGAATGGTTTAAATATAAAAGTTGTAGTCATTATCCTAACTTAAGGACACTAGCAAGTGAAAGTGTCTCTATTAACTTTTGAAGCCTTTATTTTCTGATATATATTGAAAACTAAGAATTATTAATCAAAACTAAATCTTATTTTTATTTTTTTTTATTTTTCTAAAGGAATCTATTACACATATCAAGGTAAAATCTTCATATATAACTGTACTTATTTTCATGATTTCCTGTTAGAATTTCACAGATAATAGCATTTTAAATGCATGATTTATTTTTAGGAGAAGCTTGAGAAGGTTAAGCATGTGGAACAGCAGCAAAGACAGGTAATTTTTCATGATGACTGATTCTAATATTATTATAAAACATAAACCATAAAATATTCATAATGTATATGTTCAGCTTAAAGAATTGCAAAGTAAATGCTATGTACCTACCAATCAATATAAGAAATTAAACAATGGCAAAGTTAAATATATTTTCCAAGTCATCAATGTGCTTTTTAAATGCATAATCAATTTCTAGAATAGAGATTAACTATCTAATGATATTACTAATGGTATATCTGTTTTAATAAATTCAAACTAGTACAAATACCTCCAAACTGGGAACTATGTTCCTTTCTTAATCTGAAGATGTTATGATGATGAAAGAGAATAAAGGTGACAAGGTGTAAGTCTGTTTCCCAGACATAACCTTGGCCACAAGTTTCTTTGTATTTCATTTTCTTAATGTGTAGATGGAGAATATTCTTAAGAATATCTACCCTGATGTATTGATGAGCTGATTTGCCATGAATATTCAATGATTTGACATTAAGATTTTGTCAATTGTACTACAATATTTATTGGCTGCATGATGACATTCTTAAGGATATTTCCATTACAAATGAGAGAAGTGAGGTTTAGAAGAATTGAGTGCACACTATGTGACCACATCAGCCAGTTAATTAAGTAGCAGAGCTTGCTTAAAAATCAAGAATTTTTTGAATAACAAAATTCTACAGTTCATACATTTACCTAACTGTAATATTTCCACTTCCTGTTTTATTATTAGAAGGTTTGGTTATCACACAAAATATTTTCTAAAACCAATTAAAATTTAAAAATAAATGCACTTTAAACACTCAAGTAAACTACCTTTTACCAAAAGAAGTAATGGTAGAATTTGGCCAGTGTTAATGAGTCCCTGAATTTAGCCATAAATACAGACTGACTTTTCACAAAAAGAAAGAGAAAATATATACACATGTGTCCCTCTAAGTCTTTCCAAATTGATGTCTCTTCATTATATGAAAATAATTTGTTCTGTTGCTAGCATATTTAGGTTGAAAAGTCAGTGCTGTATAAAGACCAAAGCATATAAATTACATCTATCCTGATAACTAAGGAAAAGGTCAAAAAAATCCAAGAAAATTCCTAAACATTGATTTCAGTTTGGACCACAGATCCACCAAAAATTTGAGGAGTTTAAGAAGAAATCTCTTAAGGAACATTTTACTCATTTTCTTTACATGAGCCAAAATGATTTCTTAAGTGACATAAGTGAAAATCTTTCTTTTATTGTCTTCACTCAATTGCAGTTGTCCAATAGATTAATTGATTGTAAATGACAGTTATGGTTAAATCATGGACTGAAAGATTCTTCTTCTTTTTTCAGGATGAATGCCAAGATAAAATCCACCCCATTGCCCAGCCACAACTTCCTTATGCTCAGCTCATGCCTTACACCCTCCTTCCACAAAACGTCCTGACTCTCTCTCAGCTGGCTATGGTGCTGTCTCTCCTTCAGCCTGAGATAGCAGAAGTCCCCAAAACTAAAGAGACCATTCTTTCTAAGCTTAAGCTCATGCCCTTCCTTAAATCACCAACAGAGCTAACCCCATTTGTCCCTCAAATCCCACATCTCACTGACCTCCAAAACCAGCACCTCCTTCTGCCTCAGCTCCAGCCTGTGGTGCAACAGGTCCCCCAGGTCCCCCAGGCTTTTCCTCAGACTCCCATACTTCTTCCTCAGCCCCAGGCGCATATCCCTCAATCCAAAATTGCACCTGTTCCCCAGCAAGTATTGCCCTTTCCCCAGAGAGATATGCCTGTCCAAGCCTTTCTGGAATACCAAGATCTTCTGTTCCAGCCTACTCGCCCACTCTACCCTGTGACTAATCCACTTGTCCCAGTTTCCAACCCTGTTACTGTAAGTCCATACTTACTTACTTTGCCATTTCACTCCTGATGTATATATGATGGTAGAATAAGTTGAGGAAAGTTCTAGAATATGCACTCCTAGAGAGTGAAAGAACAAAGATATAAAGTTATAATTTAGATCAGTGATTCTCTACAATAGAATCACCTAGAGCCACCCTCCCACAATTCCAATGCCTAGACATACCCCACATAGATTCTGATTAAGTTGTTCTGATTGTCTAAGTAGAATAGTCTGTGTTGGAAAGAAATGATTGCAGGGATTCTGAATAAATTTCAATATCTTTTTTTTTCTTTTTAGCAGTTCTAAGGACTGAACCTCAGAGGCACTGTAGCACTGAGATGCATCCATAGACTTTCCATTTATTTATTTTTCTTTTGAGACAAGTTCTTGCTAACTTACTGAGGCTGGTCTCAAATTCGCTCTTCTCCTGCATCCGCCTCCCAGGTCACTGGAAGTGCAGGCATGTTCTACCACATTCAAATAAGAATTCTGATTTAAAGAGTGTTAAGACTTACCAAAATCAAAATTAAAATTGATAATTTGATTGAGCTTGGCACAAGAAAGCTAATTATTTTCAAGAGTTTTCAATGTTTTCCTCATGGACATGCATTCCCAAAATGCCATAGATTATGCCTTATTTTTGCCATCTGTACATGAGGGGAAAAGTTTGAGATGCTTATTTAATTGTTTAGAACACTCTTAAGGCAATTGTTTTTGTCAAAAGATAAGTGGTATATTTATTTATTTATTATTTGTTTACTTTCAAGGTCTAAGAAGATTTCAAAGTTAGCGGCTCCTTATT
Source organism: Marmota flaviventris (assembly GCF_047511675.1). Classification (NCBI taxonomy): domain Eukaryota; kingdom Metazoa; phylum Chordata; class Mammalia; order Rodentia; family Sciuridae; genus Marmota; species Marmota flaviventris. The sequence goes on along the minus strand of NC_092504.1, from coordinate 55,004,375 downwards.
TTTGGTAAGTTTGAGAAGTTTGGAGATTAGACCAATTCCTTTTATAGTTGATTATTTTTTCTATTTCATTCTCCTACAGATAGTGGAAAATTCCATCAACATGTTAACTTACTTACTAATTATCATTTTGTTGTCAACTGTTTATCCACTGACCTGAAACATGAAAAATTTCAAGAGAATTTTAATTTTCTTATGTGTTATTGATAGATTTGACTGACTTGTTTTCAAGGGTCTATATCCTGAGATTTGATTTCCATCATTTTTAAGAAAACCATAAAATAGATTTTCTTTCACTTTTATGTAAATTCATTTGAGCTTTTATTAAAGGAAAAATTCCATTGTTATTCCAGATTAAGTTTCATAAACTTTGTATTTAGTTTGCTTAAAACTCTCTGTTTCTTTTAATTCACAAGTCAAAATAAAATTATTGGTCTAGGTATGGGTGTTCAAAAGGGGAGAGAAAATTCTGTTTGAGATTCTTAGATACAAAGCCTTTTGTGATCATGATAGGTTAGACATCTTATTAAAACATTCCTAGTGAGCTGATATTTGATGTGATCCGTACTTTGTGTGCCTCCATGGAAAGGTTCAATGAAATGCATAATTTCTTTTTTTTTAAATTAGTCATGCCAATACAAATGGGGAAAAGTAAACAGCTTTATCATATAACAGAATTAATTCTATATTTGTTCTCTATTCCACAGAATTGACTGAGACTGGAAACAAGGCATCTTTTCCTTGTATCATGTTACCAAATATATATTTTTGAATGGAACTACCTGGAAAAAATGAAACTGTATTCTTTTTATTTTATGCATTTCATGTCATTGGTTTAGTTTGAATTAGACTCATGAACTCTTTGCAGTTTCCAAATTGTAAGTTCAATGTTGAGTTGGAAATACTCTAAACATGTCAAAAAATGTATATAAGAATAGTTTCTGGGATTGGATTTACCAGTATTTCTTCAAGAATGTATTTCCTTTCCAGTCATTTCAATAAACTGATCCTTTAGGCATATTTAAATTGTCTTGTTTTTATTATAATTTTCCATACCTTATTGGTATCTTTAATGTTAACTTTAGGCTATTAGTGGTGTTCAAATAATGATAATGCTTTGAATGTTTTGAATTGATGATTAAAGGATCTGAAAAGAGGAGGCAAATGTAGGATGATGCATGCCCCACTTGTTCTTATAAAGTCTTGATTTACACCTATTTTCCATATGTAGTTATTATATCTGTATCTTTCACTCTCAAAAGCATTCAGCATTAGGTGATAAATTTTGTGATCACCCTAGGAAAAGTGCTTCAAGTGTAAAATTGGTTTCAAACTCCATCACATGGTAGCTAGGTGATGCTGTGGAGAAGTCCTCAGTCTCAGAACTTTAAAATAGTGCAAAGGACTTAAAGTTTTCATAAACACACTAGTAACAAGATTACACTGCATAGTGGATGATGGGTATACTTTGTGGCTCCACAATGCTGACACCACTAACACTAGCAAACAGGAACACTAGCAAACAAGTGTTCTTTCATAATCAGATGAACTGGTTTACATGGTGTTAGCAATTTCCAGAGAAGTAAGATTGATAACCATTGTCTCTAACTGTGGAGTAATCATTTTATGTGATGAACTCTATCTCTTTCTTTACCAGCTCCTTCTCTTATACGTTTGATTCCATTCTCCTAAATTTGTGCAATGACATATTTCTGAAAACTATTTCATCTTCCTGTCTCCCCAATGTTTTCCTTTCCTTATTACAGCATAAGCATGTTGCAAATGCTATTTATGCTGTAATACCACCATCTTCAAAGATAACAATTTGTCTTTAACACTGAGCCTCCAATTCTTTAGGTTCTGTTTTCATAATCTCATTTATTCTCTTAAATTACATCCCCCAATGAAACAACTGTGTTTCAAATTACCAACAATTTTCATCTTGCTCATTTGTGTTCATTTTATTCAATCCATCAGTGGAATTTGGTAGAGCTAATCATCTCTTCCCTGAAATACTATATGTCTCTTCATTTGAAGCCTTTAATATTATAAACCCTTGGTTTCTCTCTTAACTCTCTGGAATAGACTTTCTCCTAGACCTTTCAGAGTGAACATGAATTTCCAGCCTTCCACTTCTCAGTCTTCCTCTTTCATTCCCTCTTTTCCAAAGCTTCAAGGCTTTGGAGTAATCCAGATATTAGCCTTATCCAGGCTGAACTTGTTCAGTTTTTCATCTTAAAATATATCTTTAGGCTGAGGGCTTTCAAATACACATCTCCCACTTAGGTCTTTTGTAAGCTCCAAAGTCATGCACTTACCTGCCTTCTTTATCTCCACCCTTAAGTATCTAATTAATATCTCAATAACTGGTATAGACAATCACAACTCTTCACTGTGTCCATTTCCCACTTGCTCTTCCCTGAATCTTTTCCTTCAAAAACTGGCCCTACAATCTACTCTGACATACAAACTGAAAACTTAGAAGTCATTGTGCTGTCCTTTATTTTCTTCAATCCTTATACTGGGTTATATCACTTACGCTACTAAATTCTGGTCCTTCTGGGACCTCAGAATATGAACTTATTTGGAAAGCAGGTCGTTGCAGATATAATTAGTTAAGATGAGGTCATATTAAAGTAGAAGGGACTCTTAATTCAGTGTGACTGTTAACCTTTTGAAGAGAGGAGAAGAGAGAGACAAAACGAGAAGGAATATTATGTGCAATAGAGGCAGAAATTGGAGTGGTGCACCTATCTCCAAGGAATGCCAGATGTTACTGGCAACACCAGAAGTTAAGGGAAGGGCATGGGATAGATTTTTTCCTAGACCTTTTAGAGTAAACATGAACTTCCAACCTCCAGAATAGTGAAAAAAAAAATGAATTTCTGTTGTTTGAAGCCACTTTGTTTGTGGTACTTTGTTACTGCCTTCACATTCAGTTTATCACTATGTCTCAACTAGGAAATGTGTATTGACCTTTCCAAAGTTTCACTCGTCCAGAATTAATATTTATGGAGAATCTTCGTTATCTTCTATTTCTCTACTGCTAAAATGGCTTCCTAAATGAATTACAATCGCCCCTCTTTCTTACCCAGCAATCAGAACAAAATTTTGTTATAAACATAGATCCCCTCAAAGCTGTTGTCTATAAGATCTTATATTATTCAACTCTGGCCCACATCACCAATCTCATACTGTGACACTCAACACAAACTCACTAAACTCTATTATATGAATGAGCATTATTGATATTTTTCAATCACATCAATTTTTTTTTTTCTCAAAGGATAAGCCTATGAAAGAGTAGAGGGGCTGAAAGAATGGGACTCTGTAGACATTCACACTAGGTTTAAACGTGAGCTCCAATGTTTACTGAAATATGTCCTTATCTAAATTATTTCCTCTTTCAGTACCTCAGTTTGCTCACCTTTAAAATGGAATCATAAAGCCAGGTATGGTGACACATACCTGTAATCCCAGTGGCTTGGGAGGCTGAGGCAGAAAGATCAAAAGTTTGAAGCTAGCCTCAGCAACTTAGTGAGGCCCTAAGCAACTTTGTGAGACACTAAGCAACTTAGTGAGACCCTGTCTCAAAATATAAAAACTGTGGGTGATGTGGCTCAGTGGTAAAGCAGACCTGGGTTCAATCCCTAGTATCCCTTTCCAAAATGTAATACTAATACTGACTTTCAAGGTTGGTATGTTGATTTAAGAAAAATCAGTGTATTTAAAGTTAATCTGAGAAACACTAAGAGGTTATGTACTATATAATTGTTAACTATTAGCTAAGAACTATACCAAAATTCATACAGGAAGAAATAGATAAAATTAAAGCCATTAAATAATACTATAATTATTGAATGCATAATACCATAACCATTAAAAATAAATTTATTGTGTAATTTAATAAAAGTTCACAAAAAGATATTTCTGAGCTCAGATAATTTCATAGGAAAACTTTAGCAAGCATTCAAGTAAAAGTGCATGCCAAAATAAAAGAGAGGGAACATTTCTCATCATATTTTATAAGGTCAGTATTATCCTGATGTCAAACTCAGAAAAAGCTACAACACACACAAACACATTAATACACTTAATATCTATGCATATGTGTATACACACACACACACACACACACAAAGAAAATGAGAGCCAATGTGTATTTCTAATGAAATTAGATGCAAAATCTCTCAACAAATATTAACAATTCAAACCCCCAAAATATATTTAAAAATCTGCCACCACCAAGTGGGGTTTAGTCCATATAGATAAGGTATATAATATTTTAAAACTAATCAATATAGACTATTTTATCAAAATGCTAAAGAAAAAAATTAACTGATCATATTAATTTATACAGAGAAAGGATTTGTAAAAATTTAGCACCAGTACATAGTAAAATCTCTGCAAATTACGAATAAAGAGAAACTTCCGTATTCCCATGACAAACATCTATATAAAAACCTACAACTAACATCAAACTTAATGGTGAAATAGTGAAGATTTATCCTCTAAGTTTGGGAATAGACAAGGGTATCTACTCTCACAACTCATTTACTAATAGAGCACTAGAAATTTTAGACAGCTTGAAAAGCTGAGAAAAATAAATATAAGTTTTATGAATTACCTCTATTTATAGAAAAGATGATTGTCTAGATAGAAGACTCTAAGGAATCTATGAAACTATTATTGAACTAATAAGTGAATTTGGTAAGTTTGTAAGATAAAATATCAACAATCAAAATGAAAAAAACAACAACAAAATTTGTAACTACTCTGAAGAAGAAGAAATACTTAAGTATAAATCTTAAAACAAGTATAGTATCTATATGTGAAATTACAAAATACTAATGGAAGAAATCTAGAAACATCTAAATGATTAAATAGACTACTGTGTTCATGAGTTAAAAGATTCAATATAATAAGATACCAACTATTTCTAGATTGATGTTTATATTTGGTACAATTTCATTTTTTCCATAGGCGTAAACAAACTTATTCTAAAATTAATGTGGAAAAGGAAAGTCCCTTGACTAGCCAAAGGAATTTTGAAAGAAAGAAATATGGGAGCAATCATTCTTCCAAATGTGAAGATTTATTGGGTAACTATAATAATGAAGATAACATGGCACAAGTAGAGGCATAGTCACATACATCAATGGAAATGATGAAGAATCTAGATATAGACCCATATTAATGTACACAATATAATTTTGAAAAGATGAAAAAGAAACTCAACAGAATGGAGACAGACTTATCAACAAATGGTGTTGGAGCAATTGGACTTCCAGAGGCAAAAGCATAAGCCTCAATCTAAACCTTATAACTTATACAATGATTAACTTAAGATGGATTGACATAAAACTTGAAGACAAACAGGAGAAAGTCTTCATGAGGGAATAATAGGCAGAATCCTTTGAACCAAAACTCATGATAAGAGGGAATTTGATAAATTCAACTTTTCAAAATTAAAAATATGCTGTAAGAGAATGAAAAGACAAATCACTGGCTTTGAAAACATATCTGTAAACCATATATTTGAAAAAGACCTCTAGAATACATTAAAAGAGCTAAAAACTCAACATTAAAAAAATCTATTAAAAATGGTCAAAAGCCAAAATCAAAGTTTTTAACCTAAGATGATATATACTTGGCAAATAAACACATAAAAAGAAGTTCAACATCATTAACCATTAGAGCATGACACAAAATTATCATGAGCTATCACTGCAAACTTACTAGAATGAGAAAAATGAAATATGGTGACACAAATGCTGGTGATAATGCAGAGAAAGTGAACCACAGATTCATGGTTGGAGGGAATGTTAAAGAATATATACAGTCTGAAAAACATTTGTAGATACTGAGGAATGCTATTGCCATGCAATTCAACAATTATACAAATGGACAATTTTCCCAGATAAATGAAAACTTTCCTATGGAAATTTGTATGCACCTATTCACCATACCTTTATTCAGAGTAGTCCTAAACTAGGAAGTACCCAGATGTACTTCAATGGATCAGTTGTTGAACAAATTATCCATACCATAGGATACCACTTGACATAAAAAGAAATGAACTATTTATAAATATAACCTGGAAGAATCTCAAGGAAATTATGCTAAGAAAGCCAATCTCATAAGATACACATAACATAATTCCATGTATTTGCAAACACATGTCTTCATAATTGTTGAGAATCTATTATTATTTCAAAATAAAATAATAAAAAGAATTAACAATACTTTCTTATCAAGTTCATTACTAAGATTTTTAGTGTTATTTGCAATGTAATGGTATGTGTATTTGAAATTGAGAGGCAAGGGTCAATTTTCTTAAATATAAGTAATAAATGTAAGAAATAAATGGGTAAGAAGATATTCTCACAATTTATTTTCAGATGGATTTTTATCTCACAAAATGTAGACTGGATGATTTTAACCAATCCTTAGGGTAATAGAAATGGGAAAATATGAATTAAATGTTTAAAAATATCTTTTGAACAACTTTGGAGATCTAGCAAGACAGAAAATATTTATAAGACCAAGATCCAAGAGAAGAAGTAAACCTCCCCCCAAAGAAGTTCAGGATGGATGTCTTTGTTAAAATAAAGGTTTCGGTAAGTACTAGAGCAAAACTAAGAGGCAGAAACATATAAAAATTGGATGTCAGGTCTCCCAAGGATGAAGGGCACTTGTAAAACTCTCAGGATTTTTGTTGAGTCACTGAAGAAGTATGTTTAGAGTAAACTTGAACCCAAAATAGATCACTCTCATTGAAACTCAGTTTTGAACCATATCATCTTTGAGTTAAATTGAGTGGATTAAGATGTCATTTGGATATCCCTATGGATATATTGAGTTTCAATGCTTCCACAAAAATCAGTGCAAAGTAGACAACAAATTAAGAATGGTAAAATAATATAACTTCTGGAAGATAACATTGGAAAATATATCATTTTGGTTTAAAATATTAATTATTTTTCTTCATTAAAAATGTCTGTTCATCACAAGAAGCCATTAAAAGGATGAGAAGACAAACCAGAGATAGGGAGAAGATATTAGGCACAACTCCAGCCATGCAATATATTATATAAAATATACACAGAACCCCAAGTCAGTAAGAAAGATAACCATTATAATAGTTTATAGGCTAATACAACAATATGAGCTAGGCATATAGGGGTTTTCTGGATTTATCACCAGACTTACATTCTGTTGAAATAAGTTAGTCTGCTTAAGTCTTTATGCTTTTAGTAATTTCATGAAAAAAAGAGAGGATATCCTGATGGCCATTAAATGTATGAAAATATGCTCAATATCACCAGTTCACAGAAAAATCAAATTATAGCTACTGTATAATACCAGGACCACCAGAGGGGCTAAAATGAAAAGAATTGGCAATATCAAAAAAAAAAAAAAAAAAGCAACGCAAAATCAAACACACCTGTGAGTGTAGGCATGCGCACGCACACACATGCACATACACACATTCACAAAGAAAAATGCTTGGCAACTACTGAATGTAAACGTAAATAGGCACAAATATCTTGGATACACGTCAGTCTTTGTTAAAGATAAACATCTGCATATCTTGTGAATAGTTCTATTCTTCGATATAAGATGTTAAAGAAAAAAAAATCAATGAAACTTGTTAGTAAAGGAAGACTTTGTTCAGAACTATTACAGTTATAGTACCACATAATGGGATTGTGCAGAGAAGGAGAGAGATTGGGCTTCAATTCCAAATACAGGACACATACTGATAGAATTTTAAGAACTATTTCAACATGACAAGGTATGTTTTCGTTCTTTGACAATGATCAAGTGGATTAAAAAGTAGTCCAAGGCTTGGAGAAAAAAATGTTGAAAACCAACCTATGTCCTTAGCAATTAAAATGACACCAGAATTCACAACTTTGGTAGATCTCATGTGAAACTAAGGAAAGTGGGATCCCAATCATTAAGTATAATATACTGGAAGATATGAAAGAATTAGAGAATAACTAACTCCCAGAATTGCTTCTGAAGTCCTTCCCATTGCGCTTCTTTTCATGATGAAATCATATTCTTTTATTTTCTTTGATGACTAACTTAATTTTCCATTTCACACTGTTGCTTCACTGTAACAAGTTTTCAATCTAGATGTATATTCTAAGTAGGAATTTAAAAACTCAATAGAACTCTTCATTTAATTTACAGCAGGGGATACATAGATTGGTATCATACGAGCTGAATATAGCCAATGAATTTCAGGTTTTTTGAGGAAAAAGAGGCTACATATGTGTTTTTTTCATATTTTGGCTACATATGGAATTAAAAAAAATTCACCATATGTAAAAATTGAGAGATTTTATATGCCAATCCACGTTTCTAATTTCTCCCATAAGTCCCATTTTTTTTTGTAGGTGTAGATGGACAACATGCCTTTATTTTATTTATTTTATTATGTGGTGCTGAGGACTGGACCCATTGCCTCACATATTCTAGGCAAATGCTCTGCCACTGAGCTACAGGCCCAGGCCCTGTAAATCTTTTTAAATCACATAGAGTATAAACTATTTATAATAAATTCCCAGCTTAAATGTTTATAGAAACTAATCTAATGTTTATATTGTTTTCTGATGTATGGAATAAGGAGGGAGAAAAAGATAATAAATAATTAATGTATTTTCTTTTATATTAAAGCAATAAATTAAAAGCACACTACATTTCTGGGGAAATTATAATGAATGCCAAAGAGAACAAATGAAATAGTTTTGAATCTTCTCATAATATTATTCTATTTCCAATTGCTTCTCAGAGAATAACAAAAGATCATGTAAGTTTAATGAGGCAGTGATACATATTGAAGGTAATATTTTAAATGTGGTAATTTTCAGTTATATTCTTGGTACTTGCTTTACAGATAGTAATCTCATAAATTCATTGTCTTCATTCTTATAAAAAATAAAGAAAAAATTGAATAAAATAGTGACAGAAAATAAATTGTTTTTGTTTTACAAATAGAAGCCTCCTCTTCATTGAACAGTTTCAAAGGAAAGTCTACTCTAGTCTTGCACTGTAATTTAGTTTGCAGAAAGCATGACTTTCTTAGCATCCCATGGTTAATCATGCATCTATAAAGTTTATGACTTCATTCGTATAGGATTCATGAAAGTACCAAATACCATAGGTGCCTTGTAAAATAACAAGATGCAGAACCTGAGAGACACATTTTATATAGTCACAAGGGAATTCCTCCTCCATTAATTTTCTGCAGGTTCGATATTCTGAGTAAAACATCTCCAGATGGAAAAGCAAATTGTTTCTCTTTGTACTTCGTAATTCTAAGCAAAAGCAGGAAACCCCAAAATCATTTTTTTTTATTTTAAGGCAAAAACATATATTTAGGTATTTTATATCTATTTGGTAGTATGAGGTAGTCCCTGAAAAGCTCATGTGTTAGGTAATCCAGGAAAGTTCAGAGGTGAAATGATTAGTTTATGAGATGTGTGACCTAATAAGTGGATTAATCCATTTGATGGATTAATAATTTTAATGTATTACCAAGTAATATACCTGGAGGAAGTAAGGCACTGGGACATGCCTTTGAGGATTATATTTTGTTCCTGTGCTCTACGCTTTCTGACTTTCTGTTTCCTGGCTTCCAATATCTCAACAGATATCCTACACAATGCTCTTCTGCCATGATGTTCTGTCTCAATTCAGGCCCAAAGCAATGAAGTCAGTCCACCATGGACTGAACTTCTGAAGCCATGAGCCCCAATAAACTTTTTATCCTCTGAGATGTTCTTGTCAGGTAATTTGGTCACAATGACAAAAAGCTGACTAACTATGATCTGGTAGATCCAGTAGCTCATTAAAATTTCAGGACAGGCTGGTTATGTGGGAAACTTAGTGTAAGGTACATATTACCTGGGACTTTGATGATATGAGAGCAACTAACAAAATTGCCATTTTGAGAAATAGCTCCTTGTTGGGCTCTTGGTGGCACTGAACAGTTTACCATAGAAACCAGCTTACTGTTTTTTTTTTTTTTTAGTTGCCCTCTTTGAAAGTATCTATCTCTCTAGCTATACACTTAGATTTAATCAAGTAGATTTGACTCAAGTAAACTTAGATGGCATACATAAGTTGCATAACCTGGTTGTTCAAATGCCCAGTTTGCCATAACTGCCACAATGCTATTCCTTTCTGCAACTGTAACTATGTCCACATGAGAGATACGGTATAAAAGTTGACATTAAATGAAATATCTTGGACCTGGTTTACAAATGCCTTTCATAATACTTCAGCATGAGTCAGAGGTGAATATTTTTTTTAAATCTTCATTAAATATGATTGAGAGTGTCATAAAAATCAGCAAAAACAAAATTTCACATGCATGAAGATTCTTGACAGGATTATAAAAATTCTTGCTGAAAGGAATAATGACAGAAAACATGGATTGTGCCTTAAATTGTAATTTATTGAAAAGAAGAAAGAGAAAATCTCAGGGACTGTAGACAATTATTGGAAATGATGCCACTTGCAGAAGAAATAATTCAAAAACTTTTTAAACAAAATTTCGATCATAGCAACTTAGTAAAGACTGTAATATTCTCTGATTAGTTACCCTCCATATTGTCATGACTCAATTGGAATTTGGACAATAAACTGTTTAGAAAAACTTAAGGAAAGGCTGATATTGCTATCTAAAATACAGTAGATGACTCAAGAAAGATTGCCCTAAAAACAGCATTTTTCTATTCTAAAATAGCAGCCAAAGCTTTTGGATCAGTTGGTTTCACATGGTAGACAGGAGAAATTCAGAGAATGGAAATCTCAGTCACATCTGTGAATAGAAATAGAAATATAAGGTTAGTTATATTGAATAATTTTGTGAGTAAGAAAAATTTCTATGATATAATACATATTACATCAGATAACAATGTTATTTTTATTTTTGTATTACTGACATACATATACATAGCTCTTGATTGTAAGAATTGAAGAAAATTTATTACTAAGTAGTACTACTATCTTTTGTAGTATCGTAGAATGTATGATAAGATGATTCGAAGATACTGCTTCCACATAGTTCAGAATTTTATCATTTTCCTTCATGTGACCCATTGGAAGGAATTCTACCCATTGGAAAGGGAACACACACACACACACACACACACACACACATGCACACACACACACACATTAGGTCTCTGGTATAGTATATGAAGGCTATCAAAACACATCTGTGGACCTTTTCAACTTTAGTGAAAAGGAAACCACTTGAATCCACTCTATGACTTGCTATGGATTTCTATCACAGTGATCATTAAGAATAGAATCCCACTATGGGGTTTACCAGTTTCAAAGACAGAAACATCCATACTCATGGAAAATTAGTAGCATCCACACCATACTTGTATAGGAATTTCCAATATGGGTTATATTTGTTAAAATTAGGTGCTTTTAGGTTGTTATTTAAATAAATTATCACTATAAAAAAATCTTTCAAATGGAAGTAGGATCAAGGGTTGGTTATATATGTAACTTCCAAACTTACCAATTTCCACAATTGTGGAGTCCTGAGAATTGACTTAATTCTTCTGGAAAAAAAATTGTTAAAATCATATAATGAAGGCAGTCAACAATAAAATTCTACTAAAAAAGTAACTACTACTTATCCACATATTTTCCTATCAGTACACTTAACAAAGAATATTACATTTGATCATCTTTAAGATTATAAAAAATAAGCACTGTCAAATAAGTTCAAATAAGCAAAAATGGTCAAGTCTCGAATTTAGAACAACTGGATGCTCAAACTGGATGCCTCTACATAGCATTTTTATAATTAGCATATATCTAACTAAAAGAAAAGTATTTAGGATTAGTAAAACTGACAGGAGGATGATGTTGATTTTCATGTCAGAAGTCTTCATATTTTTGATTTGGGGAGTTTTTTTTATCCCTACCTTCATTAAAATGAACTTTTCTCCCAGAATGGATAAAACATTGCCTCCATATGTTACTAAGAAATGAATATGAGCCCCAGATGCCAGAAAGCATTGGCAAATTTCTATTTCAGGTAATCCTAGTATTATGCATTAAGTATTTATTTGCAATGTTCATTCTATATCTTTCCTCATGGAATGTTCTCTAAGCTATATTCTTTTCTTTCCTATAGTGGAACACCAAAATTGGTAATTTTACTGAACTTACCACCACACTGGCATAACAGTTGTTTCAACATTCTCAGAGGCAATGGGTCCAAAGATGGGGAGGAAGGGTAGGAAAGGAATGTCCTGCATTTGTAGAGGATGGTACCAAGCAGCAAAGGGATAGGTGTTAAGCTGGTAGAACTGTTGGAGAGGCTAGAGAGAAAGACAATTGAAAAGCAAATGTGCATTAGCAATGGTTGCTTTGAAACTCTGAAAAATTGAATCATTTCATCACTGCTTTAAAGTGTCTATTCAATGTTGAAGCCTAAGAATCTGCAATACTCACATAGGTCCAATTACCAGAAGAAAGTAGTAGCATGAATTTTCTTGTTACTTAGTTTATAAACTCGGGGCATTTGCACCAGTAAGGTTTTTGTTTTGTTTTATCTTTGAGATCTACACATTAATTTTCCTTTAAGACACTGAGGTAAGAATAAAGGTCTCGCACACAGGGTCAACACGGCAGACTTTCAGTAATGCCAGAAACAGGAAAAATACATTTCAGTAATTGTTAGAATAATGTTGTTCCCAAAACTAGAGTTCAGGGACCAAAACATCATTTTTTCCTTCTGAATAGCTGCCTCTGTTGATTCATTATGGCATTTCATTTAATTGTTTCTATGTTAATGTACATAATTATCTACACATTTAGGTGAAAGATATGTTTACTTTGATAGAATTAGAAAAAAAGCAGAATTCATTTCATATTTTTCTGGGAACACCTATACAAAATTAAAACAAATATGACATCTGAATTTCATGCTTATAATCTCAGGGTTTAGGAACCTGAGGCAGGATTAAAGCCAGCCTCAGCAACTTAGTGAAGCCCTAAGCAAATCAGTGAGACTCTGTCTCAAAATTAAAATGTAAGAAAGGGCTGGGGATATGGCTTAGTGGTTAAATGCTCCTGGGTTCAATTCCCAGTACAAAAAAATATATTTAGATAAAATAAATTTAAATATAATAAAGTCAACTCACCTCAACATAGAACTGGGCCAGTTCCTTAACAGAGGGAGAAAAAGTCAGTTTTGTGATTTACATCTAATTGAACACAATGAGAGACAAAATCATTGCTACCAAAAACCATCATTAAGAAGAAAAAAGCACATATACAAGTACCACACTCTTGTTTTAAAGAATCACATGGAAAGTTGTAACCAGTACACTCTTTGGCACTCAAATGAAGTGAATAATTGCTTTCATTTTGCTTTTACTTTGCTCAGTGAATGTGATCAGAGTATTTCAGAAGGAATTGAAGATAAAATTTGATGCACATTCAAGAATCATTATCATAAAATCAATTGATAACTTCAAACTTTCGAATCTTAGGGAACAGTTATCCCCTAATCATATTCAAGTAGAAAAAACTCCATGGCTTTCTTACATGCTTTTTATAACATGCTTTTTATTAACATGTCATAAAATATATAAATTAAACCTTCAAAGGCCCAGAGTCATTGAGTTGAATGCACAGCTTCTACTGTTAAAAGCACACACACACACACACACACACACACACACAACATTGAAACAACAGTCTATGGGAGTTTGGGGGAAGGGATTGAATAGAGAGACATACATCAATTTTCCCACAAATAAGAAACCAAGGATCAAAGAGGATACACAATGTGTTCAATGTCATATAATTAGAAGATGTCAGAATCGTGATTTAAAACCAAGGTGTTTTCACTACACAGTACTACAATAAAAGTTCAAATCTGGACAAAGGCAACATCAAATTGAGATTTTGATCTCAATTTTGATATTGAATGGCCTGGAGCTATCTTCACTCAGGGATGGACAAAGAATTATCCTTTCATTGTTCTTTGTTAAAATTGATCTCCTATAGCAATGTTAGAAATAATACTGGAGAGACAAACACTGGTCTGTAGATAAGAAATATTTCTAAACACTAGTTAATAGTTCAGTGGTTCACTAGTTTCATTTTTTCTTTTTCTTTTTTTCCCAGTAGTGGTTCTGGGTTTGAACCTAGGGTTTTGTAGATGCTAGGCAAGTGCTCTACCACTGAGCTCAAGTATAGACCCCATTCGGTATTTTTTGTTTGTTTTGTTCTGTTTTTGTTTTTGAACTGACTGCTTATGTATTTGGAGCAGTATTAACACACACACACACACACACACAAATACATACACACCCATACATGCATAAAAACATTGATTTACCTCATTTGCAACTCTCATGGGCTGTCTCTGGAAAGAAAAAGAAAGTTGCCTTTTAAGACTGAATAAAGCTTCAAAGACTGAAGAAACAACTTATTTGAAATATTTTTTTAAATGTTAGAGATTTGGTAAATAACATTAATTTTGCCAATTGCATTTTGATTATGTAGAGCCAATTTTTCTTCTAAGACACATAAAAAATCCTCAGTCGTCTTTCAAAATTTATGAAATGGTGAGTACTAGTTAGAGGGCCCCATGAATGCTATGAAACTGACCTAGTTATTCACAGAATATAAGCTGTTATGGCAACACCTGTTTCAGAGTAACTGGCTATTACCTTGATGAAATTAGAAGCCCCAAGAACTCTGTGGAATCAATGATAGGTATGGGAGGGGAAGAAACAATGTCTATTCTGTGTTAGTGACAAATCACTTCACAGATGAGAAAATAGAGGATCAGAGTATTTTGACAGAGATAATCTGTCAAGATAAATTCTAGCAAATCTAGTAAATCTCCAATATGTGCTGCTTACAGGAGAAAAATTTTAACTGAATGTGAGATTTATAAATATGTCAAATTTAAAAATCAGACAAATTTATGAATATAAAACTATAAAACGAAGGAACATGTTCAAAAATAAATTAATGTAACCCTGGAGATGAATACTTTACATTGCTCATCATTACAAATGTATTGCCTTTATCAGCTGAGAGACACACAGCTGCAAGCAGTTCCCATTCCAAAGAACAGTGACTAGTAGTTCTTATCCCTCAGATTAATTAACATTATATGATTTGAATAGTAGGAAATGAGAAAAAATGAGAAGAAAGAAATTTCTTCAAGATTGGGAGGCTATTTAAAAGCAAATATATTTAAACTTATCAGTATATGATTATCTCATATTAAGGGAAATATTACCTCTAGGACTTGGTTGTGTACATTCATTCTGCGAAATTGCTCCTGTATAAAATGGAATACATTTATTAAACATCTTCTGGTAGGATACATTAATTTTACAATGCAACAGAATATAGTCTATCATAGAATTATAAAAAACCACCAAAATATTTTTTTAACTATAAAAATAGCTAAAAGCCAAACTCATTATGGTTTGGAAAAATAAAGAATGTATAAGGTTGATTCTCTGGGAGAAAAATAACCTGTCAACTGTCTAAGACTATATTCTGCATTGCTGGTTATTATTATTATATAAATTTTTAACTTTGGCAAATTTAAAAGAAAATATTACCATATTTGGGTAGTAGACCACTCTCTCTCTTGGAATGTATTTCTGTTTATTAAAAAAAGCATATGCTATAAAAAATGTGAAAGGAAAACTAATATATTTTAGATATAATAAGTAATCTTACCTGGGCATGGACCACATTCTAAGGAAAAAAAAAACAAATTGTTTCTTTTAGAATAGTAATTCTGTTTATGAGTAACCAACATTTACTAGGTCATCTACATTCATTCAAAGACTATTTCAAGTACTGGGTCACAACTATGAAATACTATAAAATTGTAAGCAAGACCAGTGTAGTTCAAGAAATGTGGATTGGATAGCCTAATGCTAGTGTAGTTAAGGTACTAAAATATATTATTCAGTTAATTTTTGAGAAGAGTAATGATGAATTCTTATAGTATATTGATATATTTAAATTTACTTGGATTTTATTTTAAACATGAGCAACTTAAAAACTGAAACTGGAGTAACAATTTAGGTCCAAATTAAATCCATTATTGACTTTCATCTTTCTCAATTGATAATAGAAGCAAATGTGAAAAATGCAATTTTGCTAAACTGGGGTACAGTCTTTTCCCTAAAGTCTTAATTAAATAAAAAATATTTTAATAGCTAAAATAAAAGAAAGGAACATTGTCCTCTTAAGTTAAAAACTTCATGAAATTAGTGATGAGAGGGTTGTGATAATTTTGATAAAAGCAATTCTAGAATTTAGTATTCCTGATTACTTCCCTAGATTCTACACTGTTTCTTCAATTGGAAAGTTTATTTGACATGTCTATGCTTTCACAGGTAAGCTATTTCATAGCTATGTGCATTTATGTGACATTTAATAAGCACTAAGTTTAGGGAAATAAACACCATGATAAATTCATGAATATAATGTATAATTATGGAGGCTACATAAGGATTTGACATAGAATGAAAGAAAAATAAATTTCTCCCTAGTTAGTAATTAAGGCTATGATATACAACTTGAATTCAGGCATAAATATAAAGAACAAGCTTTCCCAGTCAATATGTATACAGTTAGATAAATAATTTATTGATTATTAAAGGTCAAGACCTGAGTAAATAATTTCTTAGGAAAAGTGGAAACATTAAAAGTGTATCCAATTAAAATTTAATTTATTTTAACTCTAAAATAAGATATGATTTTGCATTATAATAAAGAAAATATTACCATCTGAGGTTGGTTGTATTTGATCAGTCTGAGAAGCTGTTCCTGTTTTAAAAGGAAATTTTTTTTTTCAATTTCTTGGATATCATGCAATCCTGACCCATCATTTTTAGGCAATGAATCCCAAAATGCACTATTAATCCTACTGAAAGACTATTTCTACCACAAATAAATTGAACTAATTTAGTTGTTCCTTTTTTAAAGCATTAGATAAACTACTTTCAAAATTTTTTTTAAAACTTATTACAATGAGGTCAAATATAAATCTGGGTATCAGACAATTCTACTTACAGTTTGTCTTAAACCAGAATTATAAAGAAAATGGGAAATTTTTTTTTCTGTGAAAAATCTTTGTCCAAATTAAATCAGAGTACTAGGTGAACCAAGTTAATGGTATTTCTAACACTAGCTAATGCTTATTGAGTTTAGTATTTGCCATGAATTATAATAATTGCTTTATATCATTTAGTATTTCTTATTATCTCTGTCATTTTAAGAATTTACATCATAGACTTATGGTGAATAAGAAAACCATCTAATATTTCATGTAGATCTTCAAGTCAAACTCAAGTCTGACCAATTTGATAGGCTCCAACTTATATGTTTCATTATTCAGACTCAAAAGTTGACTATAAAATAATTAAAAAAAAAACACTCAACTGACAGTAAGAATTATATACTTGGGATAAGAAAATTGTTGGTTTTATTTTTCGTGGGGAATGAATAAACATCAAAAGTACATCAGACTACTTACTATGGATGAAATTCTAACAGATATTAAGGAGAAATAAGTTATCAGTACAACATTCTTACTTATTCCTTGGCATTTGTGCTTTCAATAAAAATTAAATGAAGTATTACCAGATTGTATTGGTTGAGCATGGCTTCCCTTGGAATGTGTTTCTGCTAAAAAATTTATATGTAGAGGTTAAGTGAGTTTTTGACTTATCTTGAACAACAGAATTTTGGGGGAATATATTTCAAATTTAACAAACAAATCTCACCTTGGTGATATTGGGAACAACTTCCTTTAGAAAAATTAAAAAATAAATAAAATTTTAATACTATAACATTAATTCACATTTTAGGTAATAATTCTAAAGTGATTTTAGCCCCACATTCCAGAAGGACTGAGATTATATCCAAGCTGTCTTTCCCTTTCTCACTGCTTTCACCAGTATGTTATGCAGAATGCTGGAAGCAGATGGAAAGTAAACATCTTACTGAGTTAAGAGAACCTCCCTGACCCTGTTGGGCTAGTTTTCTTTTTGTCTTATTTTATTTGGGGGGGGGGGATAAAATTCTTTTTCCAAAGTCAAAGAAGGAACCTCGTTTTCAGCTATGTCCTCCATCTTTGTTCTCTACGAAGGGGCCCAGAGTGGACAGTAGTTGGAGGACTGCAGTATTCTATTAATCTAGAGTCATATATTTATGCACAGGATATAAAACAAAATACATCATTGGTTTAGGAGTATAATCATTGCTGGAAGTTTTAATGATAAGAGTTCTAACTAAATCTGGGAAAGAAAAAGAAGAAAAACAAGCACACAACAACAACAACAACAACAGGACACCATAGCTGGCCAGAAAGTATTGTTTGCCCAGAAATAAATCTGTAAATTTCTTTGAGAAACAGTTGCTTTCTTACATTTTAAATTTTTGAGTTGATAATTACATATGAAAATTAGGATAATACCACATATCTAGTGCCTGATATGGTGAGACAATATAGGATACCTAAGTTCATACTAGCAACATTACATAAATGTCTTCTAATTAATTGGGACTCTGAATTAATATCAAAATCATTTTACCTCTTCTGATGAACTGATGCTGACCTCTTTCTGCTAAAAAAAAAAAAGATAGCAATGTTATGACCCCACCTTGGATTTACATATTCAGAAGAAAACTTAGTTCTATACCATCATAGGGATTGCTTATTCCTCAGAATATCAGAATTAAAATAAGATGTGTGAAAAGATTTAATACCACAGAGTAATACATTTTTTTTGGGGGGAAGGGAATGCTGTGGGGGTTGGGTGGGGGAAATTTAATAACTTTCCCAGGAACTTAAAAATCTTAAAAATGTTATATTTTATTTACTAAAACAAACATAGGTATATCTTTGTACAGAATGCAAAATTTACATATATTTTTATGATTAAAAAAAGGAAACCTTGAAAAACAGGCCATAATGAGCTGGTTACTGAGTTGTACTTAATCTCATCTCATCTTGAAGCTGCTTTGATATGAATGAACCAGAATAACTAATTACAACAAACAATTTCAAGATAGAATTATAATTATATTAGGTTTTGAAAACATCCACCCTTTGAAATATTTCCTCTTTCTTCTAAATTAAGTATGTTTATATATATGTATAATTTTATTCCTAAAAATGTACTTTAAGGGATTGAGTGTAATATTCAACTGACTGTTTATCTCCAAGGAAATTTTATTAGCTATGGATAATAGACCAACAGGTATTTTCTCCCATGTTTTAGAGCATTGATAGCCCATTGATCATAGATAATTGCTGCAATAGATTCTTTCTGCCCAAGAAATAACTGCAACAGTGGGAAGAGTAAACTTTTGACCTGTTATAAGAGCAGGGCTCTGTTGGAGTCTTATTTTTAAACTTCTGTACATGCTTTGCTTTTTACTGTTCATTTTAGTAAACAATGTTTTCACTGATTGTTATTTAAATGGCTTAAAGTCCTTCTTCCAACTTTGTTTGGCATGACATGGTATGTTTTGGGACACAATACCTGTGTTAGAGAAGTTCAATAAGTCAAACAGTGCAAAATTCAATTTTTTATATTGTTTGAGGAGATAGCTTTCTAAAATGAAGTATACCTCACATGCTATGTTTGATATATAAGTGTGTAGTTCATTAGAAAATGAGGGTGTCTTACCTCAGCATCTGCCATGATGTGTTCCTTGGGAAAAAAAAAAGAGAATTAATTTAATTTTCATGACAAATAGTCAAATGCAAAATTACCAAATAAAATTGAGGACAAAGAGAATAGAAATTAGAGGCAATATCTGAAAGATATTTACTTATCTAAGAGATAAGTAAAACAAAAAGGCCTACCTACTTTGGCCTGAGCTAACTGAAGGATATACTTCCCTAATTTGCATTTTAGAGTTTAAGAAAAACCAAGTTGAATTCCTCCACCCTGTGGTAGTTCAGTACAAGATCAATACTAATAAGATAAAATTTTTCTTTAATCAGAGTAACTTTTTTTTAACTTAGTTACTGGAAATTAAGGAAAAGCACTGGATTAAAGATGATATCATAAATAAAAACGCACCAGAGAAAAGGAGAGCATTGGTTCAATGGTATAGACATACTTGAGAAAGATGCATTTTCTTCCCTAGTATGTTGTCCTCAGTCGTCATGACCACAATAGTATAAAAAGTGGTGCCATTATCCACAGAACTTAAGTTCAAAATATTGCTGTTACTAATTCTAGCCAACACATGATACAGTACATCTTGTTTTCTTTGAATTAGAGATATTTGTCTCTTTTGTTTTAGAGAATTATTTGTGTACTTTGGGTAGGTATTTAAAGGAAACACTTGTTATGTGTTTCTTTTTCTCCTATTGGATTCCATGGTTTTTAAACAAAAGCTCTTACCTGAGAAAACTCATCTGTGTTTACCTGCCACAAAAAGACCCTCAGTCAAAAAGATAAGTTTTTAATTTCATAAATTTTAAATATTGTATGATCTATCAATACTAAGTTAATTTTTAAAAGTAGAAGACAATTCAGATGTAAGAAAATCAATTTTAAAAAGAAAATTAGCTGTGACTATGTAAAATATTCTTGAGTTATAAATTGCTTTATATAATCCCTTTGATTAATTAAACATTCCTCAACCTTGGGGATAATTGCAAACAATTGACTGGGCCATGTTTGCCTTTACTTGTTTATTACTCATTCTTATTAATTCCTTGTCTTATCACAGAGATGGTTATGCCAATAAAATCAGTAGTCTTTAGAACTTTTAACTAAATTCATTAGTCATTTTAATGAGTGACTTTAGATGTTCAAAGAAAGGGTAAGTAGCAGAGAGAAAAATAATTCCAAATAAATATTTTTCCTAATTCAAGATTATATAATTTTGCCACATTATTTTAAGAAGAACTGATACCTTGATTTCATCACTCTGTTTTTCTTTTAGAAGTTCTCTCTGCTAAAAATCAATGAAGTAGAGCTTATAAAACATATTTAAAATGGCATATTTTAAAAATAGCTTAAATTTTATTAAGTATCTTACCCTGTTCAGTTCATTGACATATTCCTTATGGATATATGGATAGAAAACAAGAGAGAAACAATACTAGTGAAAAAGGACATCAATTAATGAGAACCTATAAGAAAGTACCTCACATTATGATGCTGTAAATGAAAAAAAAAACAACAAATCATTGTTCTACTATTTCTCATTATATTATTGCTAACCATGTTTTTTTGCTATGCTTTCTTTGCTTAAGCTGTCAGTATGTAACCGTACATTTAAAATATTTTAAAATTTGTTCCACTCAGGTTTGTTATTTTTGCATTTCATTTTTCTTAAGCACAACTTTGAGGTCTCTTGATGTTAATACTTGCTTCCCTATTTCAATTCTGGAGTATTTCCTGGGGAGTCCTTCTTACCTCTCTGAGTTCTGGTGTAGTCTATCCAAAAAAAAAAAAAAAAAAAAAAAACAATGATTATGTTAAAATTCGTTCAAAGTTGGGTTATCCATCAAATTTTTAAAATAATCACCTTGAACTAAAATTTGAAATTCTTCTATTTAACAACTCAGTTACAAAATTATAGAAAATTACAACACATATGGAATATTACCAAAAGTGAAGAAATATTCCATTGACTATGGAAATCACACATTTCCATGTAGGTCATGTAAAGCACATTACAAGTGTTTTAGAAAGAAACACAATTTAGGTATAAATTAAAATTTATGTCAGCTCTTTAGTGAAATTTTGAATTGGTCGATTCAAGTGATAAAAGTATTTTTAAAAGTGAAAGTAATTTTCTTAGCAAAGTGTTTGTATTTTAACATAATACTTACCTCAACAAGTCTGTGAAGCTTTCTTTCTTTAAGAATTTCCTATAGAAATTAAATTGTGAATTAAAAAAGTGATAAACAATTTCATGCATTAAAACATTACATGGCATCCCATTAATATGTGAAAAAAGATAAGCATACCAAAAAATGAACATTTTATTTCCATTTGAACACAAGTGCTCCATTTAATTTGATAAACCAGTAGATTTCTTAGAGGAAAAAAAAATCAACAATTTTGTTTGTGTTTTGTGCAATGCAGGACATTGTACCCAGGGCCTTACACATATTAGATAAGTATTCTACCACTAAGTCACAACATGAGACCCTGTATTTTCGTTTAATGTGATTTTTAAATCTAAAGGAAACACCTTAAATGGCTTCGTCACGAGGTCTATAGATTTAATAAGTCCACATTTACCAAATATCTAAAGAAGATATTGGATAGAGATTTCATCAAAATAGAATTGAGGGGAAGTAATTCAGATACTTGAGTATTTAAAGGTAAAAATAAAATTAAAATGAAGAAAACATTCAATACTTGTTATGGCTAACTGAAAGAGGTAAGGGAAAGGTATCTTTGAATATACAAATGGCTTACCTCACTGCTGTCTACTTGATTCTGCAAAAAATAGCAAAAATAATAAATGAGACTTGTTCAGTTACTGGAGAGAGTGTATGCCTCTTGCAGTTGGGCATGAAAAAGGAAATTATTTCAAAATTTTGTTTAAATGAGACTAAATTATACATTAAATATTTGAGTTCATGTAAAAGAGATAGAAGCAAGAACACATTAGACTGAATCATGTTAATATTCTGGTTAATTAACTATTTCTCTTAAATAATTATAAGATTTTTATTAGTTCAAAAGTTTATATAAATGCATGTCCTCTTAACTCTTTAAGAAGTTGTATGAGAATAAATAATATTGTATCTGTCAGTAGTTGAACTGAAGAAAGGAGACTTCAGCAAAAAAGCATAGAGCCATGATTAGAGTGAAGTCTACTTACTTGGAAGAGTTCTGGTTGTCTAAGAGGAAATTTCTGTGAAAAAAAATGCAAGAATTGTAATGCACAAACAAAAAGTAATAAAAATGACAATAATGACACAACAACACATGTAATATTATGAATTTTAACATTGCTGTTTAAGAAAAGTGCTTAATTTAATAGAAAAAAACTGTCAGAGATCAAGTTTTGCTGAGAGCAAGGAGAAAAAAATCAGAATTATTTTACTAACAAGCTAATTAATCATTTCCTTTTTCAGAATATGGAAAAGAATTGAGAAATCTATTAAAAATTCTGAACTACTTATATTGCATATAAAATCACATTCTAAATGTCATTTTAAAACATTATATAAACTCAGGGACAAAATATATGCTTTTCTAGTCTTTAAATTTTATTTCTATCATCAAATGTTTTAACACTTTATCTCAATCTGCATTTTGACTGGGGAAATAAAAACTTATGATTAGTTAAATGGTGTCATAAACAAATACTTTTGTTTGGAATAACTATACTGTATCTCTTGAGGAAAAATATGGCATAGCCATATCAAAAGAGGGTACATCTGATTCCAAAGGTAGGATATAATGGAACATGTGATTTTATGTTATATTTGGTAAAGAAATATTGAATACCTATTAACTTCCTACATCTGAAGATCAAAATGTGAAGCATTATATTTCTAACATCAATACTTTAAGAGCTAGTCAGAGTTAATCCCATGCTTCAAGATGATCATTCTCAGTGTCTCATGTTTGATGAGTTTCAGTTCACCCTAACAAGAATGTAGAACCTTCTTAATTTTCCATTGTACTTACAGGCCTGGCAAGAGCAGCAGCCACAAGGCAGGTGAGGATGAAAAGCTTCATGGTTGCCAAGGCCTCTAAGAGGAAGAGAGAGAAGAAAGAAAAATTAGGTCTTACATTAATGAATTTTGTTCCATGAAAACAAACTTGTTTTACAACATAAGGGCAAATTATGATAAAATAAGTGTATTTGAAAAGTGGTATTTGTACAAAATTTACTCCAAGTAAAAATGTATTGGTTTTGCTATCTTTATTCTTTTATATTATTTAGATACACAGTTTCTTACCAACACTTTATTACTAATGCTTTAAAACACTTCTTAATGTAGTGATATGGTTTCCTTAGAGGAATAAGGAAGCATCAAGAGTTAAATAGAATTTAATAAAAAGCTTTCTTCTTAGATTATCATATTTGCTGAAGTGGGAAAAAAATTAAAACACATTGAAAATTTGCATTTTTTTATCTGAAAAATTTTGAAAATGTGTTTCTCTTTTAAATCTATTTGAGAGCATCCTGCTCCTTGAGTCTTTGTGAAAAAAATGCTGTCAGTTCATTATGTAGAAAGCATTAAGTTCTATCAATTAATTTTTAAAAGGATCTAGTCATCACTTCGTGTTTTGCTGCATTGCACATCTAACACATTAATATGTGAAGATGATTGAATTGGATAGATGATAAGATCTAGATGTCTTATCATGTTGAGTTCTAGAATTCTATCAAATTGAAAGAACCCCCCAAATACTGACATTCACACATCCTGAGGAAATGGATTCCAGAAACATTAGAGTGAAAAGTCAAATTGCACATGCAATTTGTTCATACCCTAGTCAAAAAAAGACAGCTAGCATATCTTATACATACAAAGTAAAGAATCTAAATGCTTTAAGAAAGACTTATTTTAAACTCCAATTTATTTACTATATGTCCATTTATATTCTTATAAATGTGCAATTTTATCATCTTTATAAAAGTAATCATCAATATCTATAGTTTTACTGATACACATTATAGATTATTAACCAAATCATATGGAACAAAAATGTCTTCAGTATTCTTTTCAAACAGTCTGTGCTAATTATCAAGGTCAGAAAATATTTTGTGCAGCAGTTTTCCATATAATTGGAAGTAAATTCAATTTTTATTACCTCAATAATCTATCGTTATTATGTATCTAGTTTTTCAATGTATATATTCTCATTACAAAATTATCAGAAAATGATTTTTTTATAAAACTATATTGGTGTCCCACTTAAAACTCTAAGATGGCATCAATATTTGCATGTACATTTTTAAACTGCCACCATGTTTTAAGAAGGTATTAATACTTTTGCAAACATAGAAAAGTTACAAGTATATCTTAAAAGAGTGGAAGAGAGATTAGATAGTGTGAAATCAACAATTTTACCACATGTAGGTACAATACCTTGAACCCAAGAATGGGAAGAAGCAAGCTGGATTGATGATCAAGATGATGCAGATGTGTTGGCTTCACAGCTATTTAAACCCAGGGATTAGTAAAATGCTAATTTTGTGGGTTTGGTTCAACCAATAGGCTAATTGAAATTCTAAAAATTTTCTCAAGTAGGAAATGAACTTTCTGCCCAATTCCTCTCCCAGGAAATTCTTAGAAAAATTTTCAACAAGGGAATGATTCATGTGATGATAACAGATTATACAGGAAATGTGGTATTATTAAAAAGTAAAATACAAAAATTTGCAGATTTATGGTTATTATGTAGGAATATAATTTTATGTTGAATGGACAATTGAAAAGACTAATGTGTCAATATAATTCCTTCTATATTTTTTGAAAAATCTAATTCCTATAAAAGAATTTCTTGAGACAATAATGAGTCTTCATAAATTTTCAAATTTATTTATTTATTTGGTGGTGCTTGGGGATTGAACCCAGTGGTGCTCTGCCTCTGAGCTACTTCTCCATCCCCTTTTACTTTTATTTTGAGACATAGTCTCATTAATTTAGCCAGGCTGACCTGAAACTTGCAATACTCCTTCTGCAACCTCTCAAGTGGCTGAGGATACAGGCATGTACCTGATTATAAATTTTTGAATTTTAACAAGGTACTGGGCCATTAAATGTATTATTATTTATTTCACCTTTTAAAAATGCATTTTAACTCTATTATTTGATTAATTTTTATTAATTACTTTATAAAGTAACTTTTATTGTGTGTTCTCTGATCCTTTTCTCTAAGAAGGAAATATAACTTCCTTATAAATTTTGATGGTATTTTAACTTCATTATATGACTTCCTGTTTATTTTATTTTATGAATATTGGTTGTGATGGTATCCACTCTTTTTTATCTTTTTCCATTGTTCAACTAAAATAAATTATTACTCAAAATTGCATTCATACTTCTAATTTTCCATTTATTAAAAAATAAATAAAGGGTAAAATATGAAACTCCCTCTCTTTAATCCCTATTTTTATTTCTAGAACTACCAAGGTACATTTTAGAAAAAAGTTGTATGCTGAAGAAACTAGCCATACATAGAATGGATTTAAAAGAATTATTTTCATTGATTGTTACTTTGCTAAGACTAATACCCATTATTTCAAATTATAAAAAATAATAATATCAATTATAACCTATTCACAGTCATCTCAGGAGTCTTTTTCTGTGTTAAATGAAACTTCAGAGTGATTCAGGATCTTCACAATGAGGATTGGAAGAGTTTGTGGATCTTCATGTTGAAGTTCTCTTTAGAATAAACAAACTCTATATAGGGCAGAGGTATTGGAGGGGAAGGGAGAGGGCATGGGGTTATTAATGATGGTGGAATGTCATGATCATTATTATCCAAAGTATAGGTATAAAGACAAAAATTCCTGTGAATATACTGTGTATATAACCAGAGATGTGAAAAATTGTGCTTTATATGTGTAACAAGAATTGTACTGCATTCTGCTGCCTTATAAAAATAAAAAATAAATTAAAAAATTTTAAAAAATGGATAGTCTTTTTTTGACTGGTTCACATCAATTTCAACAACTTACCATGTTTTCTATTTGATTCACTCAAGGGGCTGACAACAAGCATCATCTGCTGCCTTAATACCCTGCTTTTATTTTGTCTTTGGTATGTACCCAGGATGGTTGGTTTACTTTACTCCCAGCTCAGAATCATGGAGTTTGAAAATTTACTGTATCCTCATTTGTTTATTCATTTTTTATTCATATATCCTTTCAGAGAGGTGGAAAACCTTAAAAGGTATTTGGGTTATAAAGGTTGAGTAAGAGAAAATACCCAGTCTCATGATAGGGGGATAATTAACATATAAGAAGCAAATAATTTTTATCAGTAACAAATAGTCCAAAAATAGACATTTAAACAGGGCCTCAAGAGTACCCATGAACAGCTGAGACTAGACAAGGCCTCTTAGATGGATTTTATAATAAAAAGTCACATATCAAAGGGTGACAGATTTTAAAAAATGTCTTATCAACATCATATGACAAACTACCGCTTAGAGAATTTATATCTACTCGTGTATTTAAAATCCAGGTTTCTCTATCCCTTATCCCATAAGGATAAAGGTTATCTCTCTACTTTGTCTGAATTGAGTGTTGAACAAGAGTAATGAAATCTGTGTGATTTTTTTAAACACTTGTCATTGTACAATATAACTGATCATTATAATTTGTAAAAACCTAGTTTTGTACATTCAATGTTGTTTTGTGAAAGCCTGCAAGATTTTCACTAAGATGTAGTTGCTTTATTTTAATAATTTTCTATTTGTTTTTGTCATTCAAAGTTGATCAGTTCCAACCATTAACAAAACTCAAGCTTGAAGCATATATTTAAGTCATTTGTGATCAGCTGAGCCTTTTTTCTATGACTAAAGAAAAAAATAAAATTATTACCAAAGTGTCAATATCAATTTCCTGGTGAATTAGGTCATATTTAGGCTGAACATATGATTAGTCAACAATGAATGCTTTTGAAAATGAAACATTGGCTTTTATTAATTATAATTGAGCAATGAACATGAATCAGGAAAACAAGGCCATGGTCACCTTTAGTCTTAACACACAACTGCTTTTGGAAATTCATCAGATTCTCTAAACAAAAGTGGAAACATATTGATAGGGGACAGCTAGGTAGAAAACTCTGTTTTCCAGCTTTTAGATATGGAAAAGTTATAGGTTTTATTTTGTACTCATTAGAAAATCCATTAGTACAAAAATGAAAGAAAACTTTCTTTAGTGATAGGTAGATTTTTTGAAAAATATTCATATGTCAAGAGGCAGATTTTAGTATGCAATGTTATGTACACTGTTATGTAATTCTGCTCCATATTAAACCTGCTTTGGGGAATTCATTTTGTATGAAGCAGTCCGTAACTTAGAGCCAGAAGTTTCAAAGGTAATTTGTTATGACATTCCTAGGACATTTGGCTAAAAATGGTTCAGTCTTCCAGGAAAATGTTATTTTATTATGCAACAAGAAGCTCCTGAAACAGTGAGACATGTGAAAGATTTTTTTTTTCTTGTTGTTTTCTCTAGAAATCTACATATTACTTGGAACCTAAGAGAGGGTTGACAATGGATACTTAGTAACTGCTTTGTGGAATTGTACAAATTATTGTACAAATAGAACCTTGGCACCCAATAACTGATAGAATGGGAAATAGAACTGTTTCCAGGAATGTTTTATCTCAGATACATGTATGATAGCATCAATATAAAGGACATATGCTTAATTTCACCTTTGCATTTAGATAGATTTTTTAAAAATTTGCCATGCTGTGTTAATAGGGCTGTGGAGATCTACAATAAAGCACACAGTCTAAGATAGTATAATGTTGTGATTACAAGACAAGGCTTTTCTGGGTCAAGCTGTAAGTTTAACTCTTTACTCTCACTTAACCGCTGTGTAATGTTAGGTAAATTGCAGTGACTCAGTGTTTCCTTATGTTCAGTAATATCCACATCCATTGAGATCACACATTTAGAAGAGTACCCGAAATAAAGTGGAGATTTCAAATTTTCTATTATTAGTATATGAATTTAAATGCTATTTAGCTCCTAGACTATTTTGCTGCTTCATGGATTTAGAAACTTTGACAATTTATGAGTTAAACATTTATATTTGTATACAACTGGAAGACATGTGGAAGGATAAAGACAAATTCATAAGAGATCACCAAAGAAGGTTTCACGTTGAAAATAAGAGGGGAGTAGAAAGGATAACTCTGAACTTTGATTTGATGAAATCTTGTACTCTCTGATGTTTTCAAAGAATAGTGATTAAAACAGTCCTCCTCAATCTTTAATGCACTTATGAATTCATCAGGCTCTTGTTAATTCTCAGTTACAGATTTAGATAGGGTACATCCTGAGATTCTGCATTCTTAACAAGTGTTCAAATGAGAATTCTTGATGGTCTTTGGAACATAATTTCATTCCTCAGTACTTCTCACTTTCCTTCCCTTCTCCCTCTCCCTCTTATCTCTTCTATTTTCATGACAGTTCTTCTCCTTTTCTCCATTTTTTCCCTACCTTTCACATATAAGAGAAAACATACAATCCTTGACTTTCTGAGTCTGGATTGTTTCCCTTAATGGAGTACTTTCAAGTTCTATTCTTTTTTCTGAAAATGATAGTTTCCCCTTTTAATCTTACCCAATATCAAGAGTTTTTTAAATATAAAATACTATTATAAAATACTTAAAAGAAAACGAAAATTGTAGAAACATACAGCACTTATAGAAAAAATAGATATTTTTAAAATTATGAATAATATTTTCATAAAATTATTTAACTTCATAACAGTGGCAAAAATAAAATATTTCTTTACCCAGTTCTAGATATTCATTGTAGGGAGGACATTACCACAATTATTTGTCTACATAATATTTATGTCACCACTCTCCTGTTTTTATCAATCTTGTCACTCCCCAATGCATCCCTAAAAATTTGATCAAAATTTAAGTCTGATAACTAAATCCTATTTATTTTATTATAAAAAGTTCTTTATGAAAGATGGTGTAATTTGATACATAAAGAGATTTTTATCAATCGTATATCTTCTTCTGGTTTACCAGAATATAGTTTTTATAATTGATATACTTTCCTGGGTCTAATCATTGTGTATCCTTATTTAACAACAATATTAAGGGGATATCATCCATATAACAGAGATTAATAATAAAAACACAATGTGCCAGAATAATTAATAAGCCATTTATTAGCAGAATAATATGGAATATATTTATTGATTGATTAATCAATAAGGTCCTTTATAATATTTGAAGTCTTATAGTTATTCCCTTTGCTACATGTGTGTAATATGAGGAAAGAAAGTCTTAATTCCTCTTTTATACATAGGGAAATCAAACTTTCCAAAACTTAGGTAAATTAATTTTGTTAGCTATGTATCAGCTAACAAATAATAAATTGGCTTTCCCAACATCAGAGTTTATGCTTTTCCACTATTTCTCTTATTGAGAGTACTTGCCTATGCGAGGTAACATAGTTTTGGATAGTTGTTAGAGAAAGTAAATCTTTAAGAATGGGAAATGCTTGTCATACATACAAGTTGAACATATTTAAACCACTAAGGGAAGGTATTAGTGTAAGAAGAACTAGTAGAATAAAAAGTGTTACTGGATTGTTAAAAACAAAACTTCACAATATTTTTGCAGATGTCCACAGATTTTTAGATATGTGATTTCCTAAATCTCACATTATCCAAATATAATCTTATAATTCACTTTTTCTTTTAGTTACCTTAACAATACCAATAATAATTTTTTAAAATTCTTCCATGCTTCAAGATGGCATAGTAGAGATCACTTTCCTTGACTGCTCTGTGGCATGAAACCAATAAAGCATATAGGCAGCTTCTCAGCAAGATGGGTGAAAAAAAAGGGGACTTCACTGGATATTAACACTGGACATTCAAAGCAGATTATAAACTCAGGAGACTGGATATAATATAATAAGGAAGAAATACCCCAAGCCACTATTGCTGCCTCCAGTGCCATTGGAGTGGAACCCCTCCTCAAGAGCAAAGTAAAGGGATAAGGGTGTCGCGACCCCTTGCCCGCAAGGAAGACGCAACTCAGGAATCTTCTTTCAGCAGTTTATTCAGGCCCTTGATATTTCTTCTTCTAACCCTCGGATGCCCCTCCCAGCCTTAATAAAGCATCTCAAGCCCCAATGCAAAGCTGCCACGTGGAGCTTTCTCATAGGGTGGTGAAAAACCATGCGCCAACTCTCCCAAATAAGGAGTTGTTTGTTACAGACCACAGCAGAGCCAGCGCCATCTTGTAATGGTGACCACGGTCTAATTAGAACGGCTCACCACAGTTCCCCCTTTCTGTTTTCTTAAAACAATACAGGCGAGAGTAGAGGTCCTATCCCACTGTGCAGAAGTGGCTGCATAGTATGGCTCAGTCCTAAGGAGGGCCCTTCCCCAGATCCGAGGCCATATCAGCCGACGCCTTTTTTCGTGGGGCGGGGCGTGGACGCGTCTAACCCGCATGCAATAGGACATGCTCTCCTTGAGGTCCACGTCAAGGATCACCCAAGTGCAGCGCCTTGCCTCGCATCCTGTATCGTGACGATGGTGGACAAAGGGGGATAGCTGAGGCCGAACTGTGGCTGTTAATATCAACAAACAAGTTGACAGCACCCTGAAAGAAAGGCACGGACTTTAAGGCGATAGAAAAGCACTAGTGTGGAAACCCATCTGCGTGCAATGGCAGTAAAACCGGCAGAGTGCAAGGGCTTTCCAACACTAAGAGAATAACAAGGAAAGACATGTCGATCCCAGTGCAATGTTATAATAACTTGGGGTGTAACGACCATGTCAAAGGTTTACTGCTTAAGATGCGCAAGCCAGACTTGAGGTGAGTTGCCATTTTCTAAAGCTGCAAGAGCTTGTATGATCATAGCCTTATCGTGAGCACTGCGGGCCTTAAGGCGACAGAGAAACCACAAACAGAGGAACATACCGAAGCAACACATTGCACCAAAAATGCCCACTCCCACCCATTCCTTAAAAAAGGAAAAGGCAGAGGACAGCCAACTGGTGAATTGACCCAAAGTCACTGGTTCGACACGGGTACTATTCAAAACAGCAATCTGAGTTAGTTGAGACTGGATCAAGTTTTCTGCTTCCATGGACCAGGTTCCAGATAGATACTCTCCAATGATGCGGGAGGCATTTCTGGAATCATAAAATCTGACAGAGGTTATACATAAATGTGCACGTTGATCAATACAACCCAAATGTACTAGGTCAGACAATTCCTCAACTTGAGCTTGAAGCAGATCTATCCTTTGATTAGCAGCCAAAATCCCAGATAAAATGTGTTGATTAATTTTACTTTGGGATTCAAGTACGGTGGATGTTTGTTGAATAACCTGATTAATAGTGGCAGCAGTTTGTACTTGGCTGGCCATGGCCACTCCGGCCGTAACCGCTGCAGCAGCAGACACTGCCACAGCTGTCACTATAGCTGCCGTAATTCCAAAATCTCTACGGGTTCTAATCAATTCAACAATAGGAAAGGATTCTGGATCTGTAGTAACCAGGATCGGGACAAAGGTTGGAATTTTCATAATCACTGCCATAGTCCAGGAGCCATTCCAACACTCAGACAAGTAGCAAGTAACATTAGAACAATTAAGCATCCCCTGTAATGTAACATTAGCCAAAAGAAACAGGAACGGAGATTGGAGACAGACTGCTGCGGAGGGTAATGTAGCATTAGATAAAAAGCATATCCTTATCCCAGGCAGGGCGTCCCGCTGCATGATTTTGTGCAGCCTGCTCTACCGCGCCCTCTAGCATAAATGCTCTCCAGTCCAAGTATTTGCCTGGGGAGACACAAGCGCGCACCAGACTAGCCCAATCTGAGGGAGTCATGTAAAATCTAGTAAGTCCCTCCACCTGAGTAAGAGTGAAAGCGGCATCTATGCCATAAGTGCAGACGGATTCTGCCAAGGTTTTAACTATCTTAAAGTCTAAAGGCTCATGATATCTTCCCCTGTTATTGTCCTGAAATACAGGGTATGCAAGTCCCATATCTGTATTAACTGTCCTCCAAACTTGCACATGAAAAGACCTCCCGGAACCTTGGCTCCCCCCCACATACGGGGGTGGGGCAACAGGCATCATATCTTCTTCTAAATTTTCAACCTCCTCCTCCTCAGAATTCTGTTGACCAATATTAGATCCCTCCCCCTTCTTACAGTAGGCATGCGCGCCTTGTGTCTCCTTTTTCTTCTTTTTCATTTTTATCTTATGTAGTTGTTGTAACAATATATCAAGGTCCTCAGAACTCTCTGAGTCGCTTGTGTTCTCAGGCGTTCTGAATTCGGTCAAGTCTGGGTAGAGCCTTCTCCTATTTTTATCTTCAGGCTCTTTTGCCTTCTCACTACTGTTACTTTTGATACTCTCTGCCACTTCACTATGTGATCCTTCAGATTTTTCCTCATGTAGTTGTTCAAGAACGGCCTGACCCTCACTCACAGCTTCTTGGCATTTACCATCTGTAAGGCAACTACGGACCATTTTCCAAAGGGGTATCACCCCACCCTCTAATATGCCCTGCTCAGAAGCAAAGTCAAGATCTTTGCCTAATTTATCCCAACTAGGTACAGTAAGGCTGCCCGAAAATGCAAACCACGGTGCAGCGATATCTATCTCCTGTAAAAATCTCTGTAAAGTACTATGTTTCACTTCCAGACCCTTGGAACGCAACAGGCCATCTAGGGCCAGGAGAAGCGGACTTGAAGATGCGGCACCCATGACACAACAACAAAGGAAGCACAAAAAACAAAAGCGAAAGTACACAGTGCAGCTGCAATAAAATGTAATGCTCTCTCTTTCTTTACAGAGGAGCTGCCCCGCTTTGGTCGCGGGTCCCACTTACCTGGGACTAACCCCGCTTTGGTCGCGGATCCCACTTACCTGGGACTAACCGGTGCACCACCCCTGACTGCTGAAAGTTCTGGTTCCCGGGTTTCGGCACCACTTGTCGCGACCCCTTGCCCGCAAGGAAGACGCAACTCAGGAATCTTCTTTCAGCAGTTTATTCAGGCCCTTGATATTTCTTCTTCTAACCCTCGGATGCCCCTCCCAGCCTTAATAAAGCATCTCAAGCCCCAATGCAAAGCTGCCACGTGGAGCTTTCTCATAGGGTGGTGAAAAACCATGCGCCAACTCTCCCAAATAAGGAGTTGTTTGTTACAGACCACAGCAGAGCCAGCGCCATCTTGTAATGGTGACCACGGTCTAATTAGAACGGCTCACCACATAAGGGAATTAAAGGAACCCATATTTTTATGAAGCCTGTGGAGTGTCTGGGTATATAGAGACCAGAGATCAAAAACACTGCCAGACTAACCTGAAAGGCATGCTCCACACTATTGTTATACAAGAAGGAAGCCTCCTCTCTCATGGCTGCCTGCAGAAAATAGAGGAAGGGTCCATTTTCCAGCCATGCCCTGTGGACTGGCAGCTGTGAGAGCTGATTCCTGGCAAACTCAAGCTGGTATCAAAATAAAGACCTGACAAACTCATGCTGCATGACATAGAGCATGCCTTAGTGATCAGGAGAAAACCAATTTTGAGAGGGTTTTACAGAGGAGAATACAGATTGGCTACCTCCATCTCCCTTGAGTCTGGCCACTTGCAGAATAGCTGGGAGAGAAGTTCCCAGCAGGAAACTTGAAAGGGCTATGGCAGGAGTGAGAGAGTTTGGAGTACACTTAGTTCTCCCTGAATCAGAGAGACAAGGATATGTGGGGTCCTTGTGTCATGGGGGGGTACCAAAGGATTGGCTCCTCCACCTCATAACTAGGACACAGGGGAGATTACTGAGGGGAAACAATCTCCCAGCATGGACTAGCAACTGCTAAGTCCTGGAGCTGTGCTGATTTAAAATCTTCACCCATTCAATGGAGAACCTGGAGCCTACCTAGGCCTAAACCCTGCCTCCAGGAGCTGGGTCTATGGGATTTTGTCTCACAGAACATTTCATCAATCCCCACCCAGAGGATGGGGCAGACATCACACTCCAGCCCACTCCACCTAACACTCCGAGAAGGGAAGTTGAGAATTCTTTAAACTCCTATGGAAAAAATTCTTTAACTTTGCATGAAAAACAATAACTTTTTTTTTTCTTTTCTTTGTTTAATTGAGAGCTGAATGGTTCATGGATGCTTAAACATATACATATTTTTTCTCTTTTTTCTCATTTGTAGCATTTTTGAAGGCAGGCATTTTCCATACTTGGTGTTTTAAAGGCTATGATTTTTAGTAGTGTATTTAAATTTTTTTATTCTTTTATTATATTGTATTTTAAAATTTCTATGATATATACTTGATTCTCTCACTTTTCTGGTTCTATTTATTTGGTTTATCTGTGTTCTTCTATTAACAGCCAAACTTTATTCTCTCATTCACTTCTCCTTTAATTATTTACTTCTATTTTCTCTCCCCAATCCTTGTAATCATCACATCCTATATCTTTTCTATTCTCTTCCTGTTCACAATTTCAAATTGTAAACTCTTCTGCAAACTTATTGTTTTTACTATGGGCAATAACTAATGACATCATTTCTGTTTACTGTGACAATTAACACTGTAGAGGTCATAGCAGAAGCTATTTGATCTAATATTGTATATTGATTGCATTGGTGGTTCTTACTATCTGTCTTCCCCCAAATTGTGAGATATTAGAAACATTCAGGAACATTATAAGTCCACAGGGTAAAAACTCTTCTGCCTCAGATCCAAATTTTAGATGGCTAGACACACAAACAACATAAAAAAACAAGGGAACAAACTTCCCAAAACAAAGCAAAATAATTCAATAACAGAATCAATTGACAACACAGTGGAGGGAATTTCAGAGAATTTTAGAAAGTTCATAGTTAAACTGATCTGTGAGGTAAAGAACAATGTAAGGAGTAAAATCAGAGAAAAAAATACAGGAAGTGAAAAATACCTACAATAAAGAGATAGAGATTCTGAAAATAAATCAGACAGAAATATTCCAAATGAAGAAATTAATAAACCAAATTAAAAATTCAATGAAAAACATCAGCAGCAGGTTAGATTACCTGAAAGAAAAGATACTTAGGCAATGGAAACAAAATAATCTTAAAAAAAGTAAGTTTAGCATGAGAAAATATGTTAAGAGACCATGATCAGAACATTCAAGAAATATGGGATAACATGACAAGATCAAATGTAAGATTTATCAGACGAGAAAAAAAAAAAAAAAAAAAAAGCATGCACAAAGTTTTCAATGAAAACTTTCCAAATTTAAGAATGAAAAGGAAAATCTAATAAAGGAGGCTTACAAGACACAAAATTACAACAGACCCACACCGAGTCCCATTATTCTGAAAATATCCAACATACAGAATAAGGACAGAACTTTAAATGTTGCTATGAAAAATGACTGGTAGCATTTAGAGGGAAAACAATCTGAATCACAGCTGATTTCTCAATGCAGACCCTAAAAGCTAGGAAGTCTTAAAATAATATATACCAACCTCTGAGAAAAAAAAAAGGAAGCCAACCAAGAACACTATACCCAGCAAAATTAAGCTTCAAAATTGGTGAAAAATAAAAACCTTCTATGATAAACAAAAGTTAAAAGAATTCACAACTAGAAAGCCTGTACTACTTAACATACTCAAAAAAATATTTCATGAAGAAAAACTGGAAAACAAAATTGAAAGCCAGCAAAGGGAAGAACTACATTATGAAGTTGGTAGGTGGTTCTATGAGAAAAATTCATTGCATTGAGTGCATTCATTAAAAGAATAGAAAATCACAAAGTAAATAACCTAACATTATATCTTAGAAAAAGAGCAAATCAACACCAAAAGAAGTGGAAGACAGAAAATAATTAAAATAAGAGCCAAAATCAATGAAATTTAAACAAAATATTTCAAAAATCAACAAAACAAAGTTGTTTCTAAGAAAAAATAAATAAAATTGAAAAACCCTCAGTCAAGTTATCCAAAAGAAGAGGGAAATTATTCAAATTACTAAAACCCATACTGAAAAAGGAAATATCACCATGGACAATACTAAAATGCACATGATAATCAGAAACTATTTTGAAAATTTATGTACTCAATAAAATAGAAAATCTTAAAGATATCAACAAATACCTAGAAGCATATGACCTTCCCAAATTGAATCAGTAGAACATGCATAATTTAAACAGATTGATTTCAGGAAATGAAATTGAAGAAGCAGGCCATCAAAAGCATACCAACAAAAAACGTCCAGATTAGACATATTCCCAGCCAAGTTCTACAGACCCTCAAAGAACAACTAACATCAATACTCTCAAATTATTCCATGAAATAGCAAAGGAGGGAACCCTTCCAAACTCATTCTCTGAAGCTATTATCACACTGATACCAAAACCTAAGACACATCAAGGGAAGAAAACTTTAGGTCAATATCCTAATTAACATAGATGCAAAAATTCTTAATAAAATATTAGCAAATCACATACAAAACATCATAAAAATCAGTGCACCATGATCAAGTGGGATTCAGTATGGTTTGTTCAAAATAAGGAAATCAATAAATATAACTCACCACATCAATAGATTTAAAAACAAGAATCACATGATTATCTCAATACATGCAGAAAAATAATTTGAGAAAACACAGCAACCATTCATGTTTAGAACACTGGAAAAACTAGGGATAATAGGACCATGCCTTAACATTGTAAAGCTAACTACTTTA
This sequence comes from Marmota flaviventris, assembly GCF_047511675.1. Taxonomy (NCBI): domain Eukaryota; kingdom Metazoa; phylum Chordata; class Mammalia; order Rodentia; family Sciuridae; genus Marmota; species Marmota flaviventris. The sequence goes on along the minus strand of NC_092504.1, from coordinate 54,966,910 downwards.
AATCCATGGCCTCCATCATTCCAAATGGAGAAGAATTGAAAGCATTCCCCCTAAAAACTGGAGCAAGGCAGGGATGACTTCTTTCACCACATATATTCAACATAGTCCTTGAAACTCTAGCCAGAGCATTTAGACAAAAGAAAGAAATTAAAGGGATACAAATAGGAAAAGAAGAACTCAAACTATCACTATTTTCTGATGACATGTTTTTTTAAAATATCCAAAAAATTCTATCAGAAAATATTTAGAATTCAAAATGAAATTCAGCAAGTTAGCAGAATATGAAATTAACACACACATGGGCTGGGGATGTGGCTCAAGCGGTAGCACGCTCTCCTGGCATGCCCGGGGCACTGGGTTTGATCCTCAGAACCACATAAAAATAAAATAAAGATGTTGTGTCGACCAAAAACTAAAAAATAAATATTAAAAATTTCTCCCTTTCTCTCTTAAAAAAAGAGAAATTAACACACATAAATCAATTTAGTTGTTCCAGTTATGAATCTACAGAAAGAGACATTAGGAAAACTATTCCATTCACAATAGTATAAAAAAATGGAAAGGAAAAGATTCCCTTGGGAATCAATCTAACAAAAGAGATGAAAAACTTCTACAATGAAAACTACAGGGCTGGGGTTGTGGCTCAGTGGCAGAGTGCTTGCTTAGCACGTGCTAGGCCCTGGGTTCGATACTCAGCACCACATAAAAATAAATAAATAAATGAAGGTACTGTGTCCAACTACAACTAAAAAATAAATTTTATTTTTTATTAAAGAAAACAACAGAACAACACTAAAGAATGAAATTGAAGAAGGCTTTAGAGGATGAAAAGACCTCCCATGTTCTTGAATAGGCAGAATTAAAGTTGTCAAAATGGTCATACTACCAGAAGTGTGATACAGATTTAATGCAATTCCTATTAAAATTCCAATGACACTCTTCATATAAATAGAAAAAGGAGTCATGAAATTTATTTGGAAAAATAAGAGGTCCTGAATAGACAAAGGAATCCTTAGTGAGAAAAGTGAAGCAGGAAGCACCACGATACCAGACTTTAAATTATGCTGCAAAGCTATAGTAAAAATAAGAGCATGGTGTTGGCAACAAAACAGGCATGAATACAAATGGAATAGAAGATCAAGGGACAGACTCATGTATCTGTCAGTTACAGATGCCAGATACTAGATACAGATAGTACAGTTATCTCATATTAGAGACACCATAAACATACATTGGACAAATGGTAGCTTCTCCAACAAATATTGCTGGGAAAACTGGAAATCCATAAATAGCAGAATTTTAACTCCTATCTTTTACCCTGTACAAAAATCCATTCAAAGTGCATCAAGGATGAAGGCATTATTCTCCAAACTCTTCGCCTACTAGAAGAATAGGCTGACCTTTCCATCTGGTCAGCTTAGCAAATGACCTCAACAAGACTCCTAAAGTGCAATAAGTAAAATTAAGAATCAATAAATGGAATGGTATCAAACTAAAAAGCTTCTTCACAGCAAAGAAGATAATTAAGAGCATGAAGAGAGAGCCTAGCAAATGGGGAAAATCTTTGCCGCCTACACCTCAGATACAGCATTAATCTCTAGGATATATAAAGAACTCTAGGAAATTAACAACAAAACCCCAAATTACCCAAGGAATAAATGGACAAAGAAACTGAACAGGCATTTCACAGAAGAAGAAATATGACCGGACAACAAATATATGAAAATATATTCAATATCTCTAGCAATTGCAGAAATACAAATTAAAATTGGACTGAGATTTCATCTCACTCCAATTAAAATGGCAATTATCAAGAATACAAATAACAATAAGTGTTTGGAGTATATGGGGAAAAGGGTACACTTATATGTTGCCAGTGGAACTACAAATAGGTGCAACCAACTTGGAAAGCAGTATGGAGCTTCCTCAAAAAACTAGGAATGGAACCACTGTTTGACCTAGTTATACCACACCTAGGTATATGTACAAAGGAGTTACAATCATCATATCACAGTGATGCAATCACATTATATTTATTGCAGCTCAACTCCAAATATCAATGTTATGGAACCAACCTAGATGCCCTTCAACAGAAGAATGGATAACGAAAAAGTGGTATATATATGCACAATGGAATATTACTCAGCCATAAAAACAAATGACTATGAATTTTGCTGGTAAAAGAATTGATCTAGAGACTATCATGCTGAGTGAAATAAGCCAATCCCCAAGAAAACAAAGGTTAATATTCTCTCTGATATGTGCATGCTAATACACGAAAAGGGGAGGTGAATCAAGTTCAGTGGATTAGATAAAAGGGAATGAAGGGAAGGAAGAGGGATAGAATAGAAAAGAGTAAAATAAATCAGACATAAATTTCCTATGTTCATATATAAATACACCACAGTGAAATTCACATCATGTACAACCACAAGAATGGAATCCTATTTAGGATAAGTTGTACTCCCTGTATATATAGATCAAAATATACTCTCCGGTCATGTATATCTAAAAAGAACAAATAACAAAAGAAGTTTTTTACGTAAGTAAACTTTAATAGAAAGTGATTGGAAGTCATATAAAAATGAAATATCTGAAAGTAAATATTTGATCAGAAAGGGAACTTTAGGTGTGAAAATATTTAAAGATTTAGTGGTTCTCAATAATGGCAATAAGAAGCTTAACAAGTATGTGTAAGTTATGTTCATAAGAGTGATCAGCAATTTGATGGGCCACTTTCTGTGAGCATTGAGAGAGCCTAGTCCTTGACAATTTTGAAAATGGAATGAAGAAAAAAACCTCTGATCAGGATATCAGTAAAGACCCTGAAGGTTTCTATATAGTAGCAGTGAGCCTGGAAAGAGGGGCAAATTATGGAATGACAGAGTCTTCCAGGCCAGAAGTCCACTTGAATGAACTTGGTACAAAATGATAATCAGGAAGCCAAAGTGAATGTATAATGAAATTCCTTCCCCTTCTCTGACCTCTATATAGAAGTGGAAACATAAAAGGGACATCTTCCCCCACCAGAGATGACTATAATATGGGATGGTTTTATTAGGGATATCAAGTTTCAAATTTTGGTCTTTCTTGGAAGCAAAAGAAATTAAAGGGGTTATTAGCAATGAATTGAATTTTAATGAACACAGTGAAAGGGACCATAAATAACCTGTGAACCCAGACTATTTCAGAAGTGGAGGAGGTGAATTTGGAAGAGGCAATAGCAGGCCAGTATTCTTTTGTACATGGCTGGTGATTTGAAGTTACAGAAAAGAAGAATGTAATATAGTAGAAAAATTTCACAGAGGCACATGGGAATTCATGAAAAAATTTATCAACTAGAAGTTACTTGAGGATTTAATTTCTAAGTGGCCTACATAAGAAGCAATGCATAGAAGTTCAGAATGCAGATAGCATATGATGGGATGAGGAGGCCAGGAATTTAAAGAAACTTGGTGTTTGGGTAAAATTTGAAAATACTGAGAATTAAGAAGAGGAATGTACAGATGAGGGAAATGTTAATGGCAGGTGTTTGGAGACATAAAATCAAAACTCTAATTTGGGGTAACAAACCAGCAAATTAATAAATTTAACATTTTGAAAGGTGCTATGTTTATTGAGTAATAATAAAACTCAGGGCTTACAAAAGAGGAAGTGCTATTCTTAACATGAAAAGACAGAAAAGAGTCTTGAAATATGAGTAGGAGGGTGTGAAGTGAAGAAGTGAGGAAAGAGGGAAAGGATCATACATGGAGGCAGGAAGGTCTGCTAAAGGCAGTGATTTGAGGCGACTTTACCATAGAGCTAGTAGGGGAAAGCTGAGTGACATAGTTAAAAAGCAGAACATGGAAGACCATACAGTATGAAAAGGACTTGAGCCTAACCTTAAGAATTGGAAATTTGCCTTCTTAAAATGAGCCTGAAAAGTTGGCACTCTCTCCTCAGGCCTTGAGCCCAATCTCTGAGGTGTGGTGTTCTTTACCCCTACCCCATGCCTTCTGACCCCAGTTATTTCCAGGATATCATAACTTCCTCTTGTTTTTTCAAATAATTCTGATGGTGGGTTGTTCCAACCGAGGTACCTTCGGGGCCTTCCTCTTCCTCTGCTTAGAAGATAGATCTCTGAAGAGAATATTTGGGTTAGGTCTTTCCTTGATTCAACAATTCACTTGTCATGATTCTGGCCTCATTTCCCCTGTTTTCAAGCACTCAGCTGAGACAAGGAAGGACACTCACAACAAAGTACTGTTTATCATAGTGCCAACCCTTTAATGCAATTAGATGTTCCCAACAACAGAAAGCACTGGCATTTATCAAGCACTTAAAATGATCCAGGTGCTCAGACGTTTTGTTAGCATTTTAAGCCCTTTCTCATTATAAGGATTTTCTCACAGCAACCCTCAGAAGTAAATATTATTATTACAGACTTAGAGATGAAGAAAGTAAAGATTAAATGTTTTTCCTAGGTAGATGCAAAAATAACTAAGCTGGAATTTGTATCAGGCTCCTGAATTCCATAGCCCCCTCTCTTAAGCACAGTGCTTTATTTATAAAATTACAGTCTGGAAAACTTACTGTGCTCTAAATATAAAGAGTTGGGCAGGGAGTCTGCCAAATGACTTTAAAATATTTTTTGTGTTTTAGTATTTAAATTTAAATAACCAAATAGATGGATAAAATACTAATGTTAGTTTTAGAAGTTGCTTATATTCAATGTATAAAGAAAGGAATAAATTTTGAGTTATATGCTTTTACTTATGGTGGAACAAGTATAGATTTGAGTTTCATTATTAGTAAAATATGTACAACATTTAAAAAATAAATAAGACAATATGTACTGGTAAAAATTATGTATTAACTCATCACACAAGGAAAAATGATCATTAATGAAAATATGACATATATCCTTTAGTATTTTGGCTTAGTATATTACATGATTCAGTAAACTGCCTTTTTTCACTTTTTGTTTTATCAATTTCTCATAGTTATTTTTATAAAGTAATGATTTTCAATAAATTGCAAACAATTGCTCTTGTTCTTCAAAGTTCAAAACATGAAAAAAAAAGGTAAATGTAGACTTTTTGAGTTGAACTACTGTCTCCCCAGTAAAGGATTGCCTCTTTCTTTTCATGGGAACAAGAAGAAAGTCTTATGAACGACAATCTTATTGAATGATTCCATAACATTTCATCTTACTGGTATAGCAGTAATTAGCCAACATTAAAATGACATTTATATCATATTGGGTGTTTGTTTTTGATTGCTTGTTTTCTTCTTCAACATGTAAATATGTACACAATTTTTACTTTACCTTATATTATTGCCTTTTTATGCACTTTTGGAGAAGGAAAGGGAAATTGCTGAATTAAAGAACTCAAACATTTCTGATATTTAAATAATATTTCAAATTACCCTTAAGATATTTTTTTCCTATTTATAAGAGCAGGAATGATGTTTGAAAGTACCATTTTGGCCAATAGATTTATATTAATTATTTTGATCTGATTTTATATTTATTTACTTGCTTCATATTTCATAAATTATAGACAGAAAATTATATTCTATTAATAGTGTATAGTATTTTTATTGAGGCAAGATTGAACATTTTCTGAGTATATATTGTCAGTGACTACTCTTGAATTATTTCATATCCTGTCTTTCCTTTTTTTCCATATTTTTATTGGTGCATTTAATTTCATATAATGGTGGGACTTGTTGTTACCTATTCATACATGCATACAATATAACAATGTAATTTGGTCAGTACCATTCCCCACTATTTTCTTTTTCCCTTCTTTCCTCCCTTCCCCTGGTCTCCTTCCTCTATTCTGCTTATCTCCCTTCCATTTTCATGAGACACCCTCACACTTTCAGTGTTATGGTAGATTTGATGCTGAGACTTCAACGTTTACATAAACAAATCTAAATTTTGTTACATACTGTTTTTATTTCTGTGTGTATTTTCTTAGATATTAAGCATACTATTTAACTACATAACTTTATATTATTTTATCTACTGAGTTGACACAATAAATGGAGAATCCTTTTAGGAGACTAAAAATATCATATTTCTTCAATAAAATTATTTTTATTGAAGAAAAATTATTTTTTCCAAACCCAGGGGATTTAATTATAAGATATCCAAACAGTCAGAGAATGTCTTTTGTCTCAGAGAGTAGGTGCCAATGCTATTACTCTGTCTACATCTGTTTCTGTGAATACTACAGTTCTTTGCCTTGGTCTATGCATCTCATGCTGCATGCATCCCTGTAACTATGACAGGCTATCTCGTGAACTTGCCAATAGAGTGAAAACACAGACACTTTGAAGTTTCTGATACTGAGGTCCAGAGAAATTAGAGAATACGTCTGCATCCATTTCAATGGGAATTATTTTAGGACAAGCAAGTTTACTCATCTAGTTTTGGGCTCTTGCTTTTGGGAAAAAGGAAATATGAAATGAGATGAATGCCAGGGAAATTCTCATGGTTTGACCATCAGAAGTGAGGTCAAACCTTTGTCTGATGAATAAACCTGGGGGAAAAAGAAAAAAAAATTATATAAACAAGAGGAAAGTAATGAGAGAGAAAGAGAAAACCAAGACTTAAGGTATCACCTGAATGGAATACTAAAGATCTTTTTTTTTGTTAGCTAAAGTCAACTTATATTGAAAAATGATAAGTTTCATAAAATTTCTACTAGTATTTGTGGGGTATTGACATTACAGTTCCAAATTATGACTTGGGAAAAGATGTTTCAAAATAAGACTGGCTTAAGAAACTGTCAGGATAGGCATCTACAAGCCAGAATTGTCTGACAGTTTATAAGATTTTAAATATAAATTTAAAAAAATCTTGTTAGTGATCAAGACTTCCAGTTTTATTTATAATGATTCCATATTCTAATCAGAAAGTTTTGGGAAACGTATGGCCTTTGGATTTTATCATTTCATATGTTAATATTAACAAAAATAAGAAAGAAAAAATTCTAAAATGTAGAATAGAAATTAGCAAAGAAATAAAATAGGGGAATAAAATGCACAAAGAAGAATAAAAAGAAGGAATGAAACAGGCTATGGACTTACTTTCTTGAAAAGGCTTTCCTTTATTTTTTAAAACCTTCTTTTGTTGTGATTTTCCCTTCTTACTCCAGCATACATTTGGTTGATTTATAGTTTTTAATTTTCCATTCACTATCAGTTACGTAGATTAATTTTGCAACTTTATTTCTTCCAGAATTTTGAATAAAGGGGCCTACCGATATAAAAACGTTCGGACCATTGTGAAATCCATGGAGGGCTCTGACATTTGCTTTTCAAAAAAGCCTAGTAAATCCTAGACAGTTATGCTTATGTGATACAACAAGGGCTACCTTGACAATCACAACTTCATCTGTTTTAATCCTGAGTTTTGGTAAAGATATTGTATTTCAGCCAGTATCAAAACATCAGCTCTGACAAATAAACTCTTGTATGTATCTCTAAAAAAAAATCATAATTTTCTGTACCAGTAATACTAAAACACTTCTTTGTTTTTCAGAATAGATAACCTAGAAGAGATAAGACCGTGCTGGTGAGAAACAAAGGATACCTAGAATTTGGTAGACAGGAAGAAATTTCGAAATACTGGTAAGCAGAAGATAGTGCCTGGTTCAGGTGATTTGGGGGAGTGTTTTGTAGTAGGAGGTCCTGGGCAACCTAAAGTCTTTCAGGTTGGGTGATTTTCTCAGCACGTTCAGACTGTTATGACAAAATACTGTGGGCTATGTCATTTATAAGCAAAATAGGTTTTATTCTCCTGGTTCTGGAAGCTGGAAATTCCAAGATCAAGGCGCCAATTGGTGTGATGTCTGGTATGGTCCCAATTCACAAAGATGGTGCATCTCTTGCTGCATTCTCACATGGTGAAAGGGACTAGCTAGCTTTCTGGGGGCCTCTTTTATCACTCCACAGCAGTGGTGATGTTAAGATGCTGTCTCCTAAGTGGTCGGAGAAAGATTAGAAACATACTGAACTTGAGACATAAGCATTTTACCCAGAATCAGGTTCATAGTCATCATTTTCCTTTAAGCATCTAAATTTTTCCAACATATTTATTAGAGAACAAGGGATCCAGGGACATTTCTAACATCACAAGTTCTAGGGATTTTGGTTGTGGGCCATTAAAACCAGTCAGACTATCTTGAACAAAATGTTATTGGAAAGAAAGATGCAGAACTAATGAACAGTATTTTAACATTAGATAATCAGTGTAGCTCTGAGGAGTATAAGGTAGCACAGCAAAGGTGTCTAGCTGGAACGGTTTGAGCATTCAATGTACACAGCTGAGGTAAACTACTAAAACTTTTTACTTTGGGGTTATTCTGTCAAGATTCACACTACTAGGAGAGGGGTTAGATTGTCTATTGGATTACGCTGACTATATCAAAGCATTTGAAGTGTTTTCATGTGAAATATAATGGGGAATTAGAATATGGATCTTTCATCTTAATTTGTAGGCAATCAGATATGTACACATGCCACATCCTTAAAAGCCATTAAGGGACCCATCTAAAAAGTAGAAGTTTGAGGATTTATGCAATACAAATTCTACCTAAACAGAAATACCTCAATTAATTTGTGCCAATAAGTGAACTAATCAGTAGCCTGAATAATCAATAAGTCATACATATTTGATTCATTATGGCAAATATTTATGATAATTAATGTCACTCAGGTTTATCATTATCAGTGATCCATACGCTGTGCTGATTCCCCAGTAGGAAAAATAATTGTAAATCAAGAGATAAGAAGAGATTGTTCTTTGGCCATATTATAACACAGATGTGACATGAACAACAGAGCTAGAGTTACAAATAATATAGATATTTACATTTCCAGCATCCCATATGGACTAGAGGCTATATTATTTCATGACTGTGAGAAATTGTAATTTTGTGGTATTCAAGACAAATCAGGAACAATAGTTTAAAATTATTAAAAATGTTGAGAAATCCTCAGCAATATTCTGAAGAGGTATCAATTTCCTGTGATATACAAAGATCGTGGTATATAGGCAGGAATAGGTCTTTGGTGCCAATCTAAAAATATATAAAACATTTCAAATGCATGTAGTTCATGAATTGGAAAAAAAAAAAAAACAAGTAAAACGAATAACCTTTGAAGTATGAGTCCTTGTGATTAAATCTAAGAAAATATTTATACTGGCTTCAGAAAAAAAAATTTAAAATGTACTTACTTAAAGTATAAATTATAAATTTATATTTAAGTATAAATAAATTTTAGCAAAGAAAACTAATTATATTTGCCATTTAACAAACACCAAGTGATAAGCAACTTACTTCACCATCACAATGAGTTACATCACAATGAGTTTTCACATGTAATAGATCATCATAATAGATCTCACCTGGGTATGTCACTAAATCAACCTGCCTTAGCTGCCTTCTCTTCTCTTCTCTTCTCTTTCCTTTCCTTTTTAATTTTTTTTTTTGTTTTCCTTTGGTTTCTTTTTTCTCTTTCCTTGTTCTCCTTCATCTCCTCTCTCCTTTCCTCTTCTCCCCTCCCTCCCTTCTCCTCCCCCTTCTCTCCCCTCTCTCTCTCTCTCTCTCTCTCTCTCTCTCTCTCTCTCTCTCTCTCTTTCCTTAGTGCCTGTCTAATATCTGGATGATAGTCTAACCTAATGCATAATTTTTCTTTCCTTTTCTGGCACTGGGAGGTTGAATCCAGGGGCTCTTTCCCACTGAGATATACCTTCAGACTGATTTATTTATTTATTTATTTATTTATTTATTTATTTATTTATTTATTTATTTATTTATTTATTTGAGACAGTGTCTCTACATTGTCCAGGCTGGCTTCTCAAGTCTCTGGAATTATAGGTGTGCACCACCACACTTGGTCCTAACACATAAATTTAATATATTGATTAATAATTCAGATTCTGCCAATGCTTCTCTACAATATTAGTACCATATGATCTTTACAAGGGTGTCCACTAATGTACCATAAATAGTTTAAAAAATGTACCTGACAATACATTCCAGTAAATAGGTTCTCAGCACTGCAAAGAAAGAAGCATGGTTATTGAGTAGCACTTTAGAGATAACTAAATAACATAAAGATTATTACACATTGCATTGTTGTACCAGACTTTCTAGAGCTGCCCTCATTGTTACTTCCATAAAAACCTGCAAATTTGTTTTTATTTTTGATTTCAGCTATCCTCAATTATAGTATTCAAATGTGGTCGTTATTCCAAAGAGCAGGATGGAATTAATTTCTTTCTAATCTCTGAGCATATTAAATTTATAGATATTTATTTTTATAATTGTGTGAGTTCTATTTTTAAAAGACCTGTTAATCCTAAATAAGGAAAAGGTGATTACAATAATTTATGTCTTTCACATGTAGTTATACATGGACTTGAAATAATAAAAAATGCTAAAATGCACATGAGGGAATTAAGATATTACAGATAAAGTGTTCAGAAAATAAAGACAACATTCTTCCTAGAAAGGTTTTGAATTCATTATCAATTAGTTTAAAGTAAACTTAGCCCCAGGAAATTCATTACTGGGAAGATTTCCATGACATAAGGTTTCCAGTGTATCTTCCTTCAGACATAATTAACCAACTGAATATGAAAAAAGAACAAACCAGTCTTTTTTTTTTTTTTTTTTTAATTTTTTTTTTTTTTTTAATTTTTTATTGTTGGCTGTTCAAAACATTACATAGTTCTTGATATATCATATTTCACAATTTGATTCAAGTGGGTTATGAGCTCCCATTTTTACCCCATATACAGATTGCAGAATCACGTCAGTTACACATCCATTGATTTACATATTGCCATACTAGTGTCTGTTGTATTCTGCTGTCTTTCCTATCCTCTACTATCCCCCCTCCCCTCCCCTCCCCTCCCCTCCCCTCTTCTCTCTCTGCCCCCTTTACTGACATTCGTTTGTCCCCCTTGTATTATTTTTCCCCTTCCCCTCACTTCCTCTTGTATGTACTTTTGTATACCTCTGAGGGTCTCCTTCCATTTCCATGCATTTTCCCTTCTCTCTCCCTTTCCCTCCCACCTCTCATCCCTGTTTAATGTTAATCTTCTTCTCATGCTCTTCGACCCTACTCTGTTCTTAGCTACTCTCCTTATATCAAAGAAGACATTAGACATTTGTTTTTTAGGGATTGGCTAGCTTCACTTAGCATAATCTGCTCTAATGCCATCCATTTCCCTGTAAATTCTATGATTTTGTCATTTTTTAATGCAGAGTAATACTCCATTGTGTATAAATGCCACATTTTTTTTATCCATTCATCCATTGAAGGGCATCTAGGTTGGTTCCACAGTCTAGCTATTGTGAATTGTGCTGCTATGAACATCGATGTAGCAGTGTCCCTGTAGCATGCTCTTTTTAGGTCTTTAGGGAATAGACCGAGAAGGGGAATAGCTGGGTCAAATGGTGGCTCCATTCCCAGCTTTCCAAGAAATCTCCATACTGCTTTCCAAATTGGCTGCACCAATTTGCAGTCCCACCAGCAATGTACAAGTGTACCCTTTTCCCCACATCCTCGCCAGCACTTGTTGTTGTTTGACTTCATAATGGCTGCCAATCTAACTGGAGTGAGATGGTATCTTAGGGTGGTTTTGATTTGCATTTCTCTGACTGCTAGAGATGGTGAGCATTTTTTCATGTACTTGTTGATTGACTGTATGTCCTCCTCTGAGAAGTGTCTGTTCAGGTCCTTGGCCCATTTGTTGATTGGGTTGTTTGTTCTCTTATTGTCTAATTTTTTGAGCTCTTTGTATACTCTGGATATTAGGGCTCTATCTGAGGTGTGAGGAGTAAAGATTTGTTCCCAGGATGTAGGCTCTCTATTTACCTCTCTTATTGTATCTTTTGCTGAGAAAAAACTTTTTAGTTTGAGTAAGTCCCATTTGTTGATTCTAGTTATTAACTTTTGTGCTATGGGTGTCCTATTGAGGAATTTGGAGCCCGACCCCACCGACTGTAGATCGTAGCCAACTTTCTCTTCTATCAGACGGCGCGTCTCTGATTTGATATCAAGCTCCTTGATCCATTTTGAATTAACTTTTGTGCATGGCGAGAGAAAGGGATTCAGTTTCATTTTGTTGCATATGGATTTCCAGTTTTCCCAGCACCATTTGTTGAAGATGCTATCCTTCCTCCATTGCATGCTTTTAGACCCTTTATCAAATATAAGATAGTTGTAGTTTTGTGGATTGGTTTCTGTGTCCTCTATTCTGTACCATTGGTCCACCCGCCTGTTTTGGTACCAGTACCATGCTGTTTTTGTTACTATTGCTCTGTAATATAGTTTGAAGTCTGGTATCGCTATACCGCCTGATTCACACTTCCTGCTTAGCATTGTTTTTGCTATTCTGGGTCTTTTATTTTTCCATATGAATTTCATGATTGCTTTCTCTATTTCTACAAGAAATGCCGTTGGGATTTTGATTGGCATTGCATTAAACCTATAGAGAACTTTTGGTAATATCGCCATTTTGATGATGTTAGTTCTGCCTATCCATGAACAGGGTATATTTTTCCATCTTCTAAGATCTTCTTCTATTTCTCTCTTAAGGGTTCTGTAGTTTTCATTGTATAAGTCTTTCACCTCTTTTGTTAGGTTGATTCCCAAGTATTTTATTTTTTTTGAAGATATTGTGAATGGAGTGGTTGTCCTCATTTCCATTTCAGAGGATTTGTCGCTGATATACAGGAATGCCTTTGATTTATGCGTGTTGATTTTATATCCTGCCACTTTGCTGAATTCATTTATTAGCTCTAATAGTTTCTTTGTAGACCCTTTTGGGTCTGCTAGGTATAGAATCATGTCATCTGCAAATAGTGATAATTTAAGTTCTTCTTTTCCTATTTTGATGCCTTTAATTTCTTTCGTCTGTCTAATTGCTCTGGCCAGTGTTTCGAGAACTATGTTGAACAGAAGTGGTGAGAGAGGGCATCCCTGTCTTGTTCCAGATTTTAGAGGGAATGCCTTCAATTTTTCTCCATTCAGAATGATGCTAGCCTGAGGCTTAGCATAGATTGCTTTTACAATATTGAGGTATGTTCCTGTTATCCCTAGTTTTTCTAGAGTTTTGAACATAAAGGGATGCTGTACTTTGTCGAATGCTTTTTCCGCATCTATCGAGATGATCATATGGTTCTTATTTTTAAGTCTATTGATGTGGTGAATAACATTTATTGATTTCCTTATATTGAACCAGCCTTGCATCCCAGGGATGAATCCTACTTGATCATGGTGCACAATTTTTTTGATGTGCCTTTGTATCCGAGTGGCCAGAATTTTATTGAGGATTTTTGCATCTAGGTTCATTAGAGATATTGGTCTGTAGTTTTCTTTCTTTGAAGTGTCTTTGTCTGGTTTAGGTATCAGGGTGATGTTGGCCTCGTAGAATGAATTTGGAAGTTCTCCCTCTTTTTCTATTTCCCGAAGTAGCTTGAAAAGTATTGGTATTAGTTCCTCTTTAAAGGTTTTGTAAAACTCTGCTGTATACCCATCCGGTCCTGGGCTTTTCTTAGTTGGTAGTCTTTTGATGGTTTCTTCTATTTCCTCAATTGATATTGGTCTGTTTAGGTTGTCTATATCCTCCTGACTCAACCTGGGCAGATCATATGACTTAAGAAATTTATCTATGCCTTCACTATCTTCTAATTTATTGGAGTATAAGGATTCAAAATAATTTTTGATTATCTTCTGTATTTCTGAAGTGTCTGTTGTGATATTGCCTCTTTCATCCCGTATGTTAGTGATTTGAGTTCTCTCTCTTCTTCTCTTCGCTAGCATGGCTAAGGGTCTGTCGATTTTGTTTATTTTTTCAAAGAACCAACTTTTAGTTTTGTCAATTTTTTCAATTGTTTCTTTTGTTTCGATTTCATTGATTTCAGCTCTGATTTTAATTATTTCTTGCCTTCTACTTCTTTTGCTGTTGTTTTGCTCTTCTTTTTCTAGGATTTTGAGATGAAGTATGAGATCATTTATTTGTTGGTTTTTTCTTTTTTTAAGGAATGAACTCCAAGCAATGAATTTTCCTCTTAGAACTGCTTTCAATGTGTCCCATAGATTCCGATATGTTGTGTCTGTGTTTTCATTAATCTCTAAGAATTTTTTAATTTCCTCCTTGATGTCTTCTATAACCCATTGATCATTCAGTAACCTATTGTTCATTCTCCAAGTGATATATTCTTTTTCCTTCCTTCTTTTATCGTTGATTTTCAGTTCCATTCCATTATGATCAGATAGGATGCATGGTATTATCTCTACTCCTTTGTATTGTCTAAGAGTTTCCCTGTGACATAATATATGATCTATTTTTGAGAAGGATCCATGTGCTGCTGAGAAAAAAGTGTAACTGTTTGATGTTGGGTGGTATATTCTATATATGTCAATTAAATCTAGGTTATTAATTGTGTTATTGAGTTCTATAGTTTCCTTATTCAACTTTTGTTTGGAAGATCTGTCCAGTGGTGAGAGAGGTGTGTTGAAGTCTCCCATGATTATTGTATGGTGGTCTATTAGACTCTTGAACTTGAGAAGAGTTTGTTTGATGAACATAGCTGCACCATTGTTTGGGGCATATATATTTATGATTGTTATGTCTTGTTGGTGTATGGTTCCCTTGAGCAGTATGTAGTGTCCCTCTTTATCCCTTTTGATTAACTTTGGCTTAAAATCTATTTTATTTGATATGAGTATGGATACTCCTGCTTGTTTCCGAAGTCCATATGAGTGATATGATTTTTCCCAACCTTTCACCTTCAGCCTATGTATGTCTTTTCCTATCAAATGCGTCTCCTGTAGGCAGCATATTGTTGGGTCTTGTTTTGTGATCCATTCTACTAGCCTGTGTCTCTTAATTGGTGAGTTTAAGCCATTAACATTTAGGGTTATTATTGAGATATGGGTTGTTCTTCCAGCCATATTTGTTTATTTATGTTACTAAACATGGTTTGTTTTCCACTTTGATTATTTTCCCCCCTTTAGTGTCCTACCTCCCACTGTTGGTTTTCATTGTTATTTTCCATTTCCTCTTCCTGTAATGTTTTGCCAAGGATGTTTTGAAGAGATGGTTTTCTAGCTGCAAATTCTTTTAACTTTTGTTTATCGTGGAAGGTTTTAATTTCATCTTCCATCCTGAAGCTTAATTTCGCTGGAAACACAATTCTTGGTTGGAACCCATTTTCTTTCAGTGTTTGAAATATGTTATTCCAGGATCTTCTAGCTTTCAGAGTCTGTGTTGAAAGATCAGCTGTTATCCTGATTGGCTTACCCCTAAATGTGATCTGCTTCCTTTCTCTTGTAGCTTTTAAAATTCTCTCCTTGTTCTGTATGTTGGGCATCTTCATTATAATGTGTCTAGGTGTGGGTCTCTTATGATTTTGCACATTCGGCGTCCTGTAGGCTTCTAGGATTTGGGGTTCTGTCTCATTCTTCAAATCTGGGAAGTTTTCTCGAATTATTTCATTGAATAGATTGCTCATTCCTTTGGTTTGAAACTCTGTTCCTTCCTGTATCCCAATGACTCTTAAATTTGGTCTCTTGATGTTATCCCATATTTCTTGGATGTTCTGCTCATGGTTTCTTAACAGTCTTGCTGAGCTGTCTATGTTCTTTTCAAGTTGATATACTTTATCTTCATTGTCTGATGTTCTGTCTTCTAAGTGTTCTACTCTGCTGGTAGTATTCTCAATTGAGTTTTTAAGTTGGCTTATTGCTTCCTGCATTTCTAGGATTTCTGTTTGTTTGTTTTTTATAACCTCTATTTCCCTGTATAGTTGATCTTTTGCTTCTTGGATTTGTTTATGTAATTCATTGTTGAAGTGATCTTTCATTGTCTGATTTTGCTGTCTGATGTCTTCCTTGAGACTCCAGATCATCTGAAGCATGTATATCCTGAATTCTTTATCTGACATTCCATCAGCTGCAGCTATTACCTCTTCTAAAGTTGAGTTGACCTGCAATGCTTGTGGTCCTTTCTTTCCTTGTCTCTTCATACTGTTCGCGTTCCTTTCTTCTTGGTGAAACTGTTGTGCTATTGAATTTTCCCCCTATATATTTATATTGGTCTTGTATAGTTGCAAAGTCTCCCTCGCAGGCACGGGCGGCGGCTCTGCCCCTCCGCCAATTGGGGCAATGTGCCTACCACGCCGGCAGGCCGCTGGGCCTGCTCTGCCAGTCGGTAGCAGGTCCGCCGTCCTTGCAGGCGCGGGCGGCGGCTCTGTCCCTCTGCGGGCCGCTAGGCTTGTTCTGTCGGTGGTCGCAGTTCTGCCTACTTTGCAGGCGCAGGCAGCGGCACTGCCCCTCTGCAGGCCTCTGGGGCTGTACTGCCAGTGGGTCGCAGGTCCGCCTACTTTGCAGGCGTGTGGGGGGTGCGGCTCTACCCTTCCTCAGGCCACTGGGCCTGTTCTGTCTCTCGGTTGCAGGTCTGACCTGTTCTGATGGTGGTCTCAGTTCCGACTACCTTGCAGGCGCGGGGGGGAGGGGGCGGCTCTGCCTCCCAGCAGGCCGTTGCTCCTCTTCTGCCGGTGGGTCGCAGGCCCGCCTACCTTGCAGGAGTGATTGGAAGCTCTGTCCCGCCGCGGGCCACTGGGCCTTTTCTGTCGGTGGTCACCCTTCCCCTACCTGGCAGGCGAGGGGGGTGGGGGGCGGCTCTGCCCCTCAGCAGGCCGCTGGGCCTGCTCTGTGTTTGGTCCCCGTTCCCTCTACTATGCCAGCGCAGGGGGAGGGGGCGGCTCAGCCTCTCAGCAGGCGGCTGCTCCTCTTCTGCCAGTGGGTCGCAGGCCCGCCTACCTTGCAGGAGTGATTGGAAGCTCTGTCCCGCCCTGGGCCACTGGGCCTTTTCTGTCGGTGGTCACCCTTCCCCTACCTGGCAGGCGAGGGGGGTGGGGGGCGGCTCTGCCCCTCAGCAGGCCGCTGGGCCTGCTCTGTCTTTGGTCCCAGTTCCCTCTACTATGCCGGCGCAGGGGTAGTGGGCGGCTCAGCCTCTCAGCAGGCGACTGCTCCTCTTCTGCCGGTGGGTCGCAGGCCCGCCTACCTTGCAGGAGTGATTGGAAGCTCTGTCCCGCCCTGGGCCACTGGGCCTTTTCTGTCGGTGGTCACCCTTCCCCTACCTGGCAGGCGAGGGGGGTGGGGGGCGGCTCTGCCCCTCAGCAGGCCGCTGGGCCTGCTCTGTCTTTGGTCCCAGTTCCCTCTACTATGCCGGCGCAGGGGGAGGGGGCGGCTCAGCCTCTCAGCAGGCGACTGCTCCTCTTCTGCCAGTGGGTCGCAGGCCCGCCTACCTTGCAGGAGTGATTGGAAGCTCTGTCCCGCCCTGGGCCACTGGGCCTTTTCTGTCGGTGGTCACCCTTCCCCTACCTGGCAGGCGAGGGGGGTGGGGGGCGGCTCTGCCCCTCAGCAGGCCGCTGGGCCTGCTCTGTCTTTGGTCCCAGTTCCCTCTACTATGCCGGCGCAGGGGGAGGGGGCGGCTCAGCCTCTCAGCAGGCGACTGCTCCTCTTCTGCTGGTGGGTCGCAGGCCCGCCTACCTTGCAGGAGTGATTGGAAGCTCTGTCCCGCCCTGGGCCACTGGGCCTTTTCTGTCGGTGGTCACCCTTCCCCTACCTGGCAGGCGAGGGGGGTGGGGGGCGGCTCTGCCCCTCAGCAGGCCGCTGGGCCTGCTCTGTCTTTGGTCCCAGTTCCCTCTACTATGCCGGCGCAGGGGGAGGGGGCGGCTCAGCCTCTCAGCAGGGGACTGCTCCTCTTCTGCCGGTGGGTCGCAGGCCCGCCTACCTTGCAGGAGTGATTGGAAGCTCTGTCCCGCCCTGGGCCACTGTGCCTTTTCTGTCGGTGGTCACCCTTCCCCTACCTGGCAGGCGAGGGGGGTGGGGGGCGGCTCTGCCCCTCAGCAGGCCGCTGGGCCTGCTCTGTCTTTGGTCCCAAACCAGTCTTTTAATCAATAGATCATCTGTATTTTCATCTTTAAGCAGCCTGTAATTGTTTTACCTGTGTTGTTTATATTTGAAATTTCAAATTGTTGGTGAATTTGAAAAAACATGGACTAGAAAATCATCTAATCAAATTATAATCTATAAATATATTCTACTTCTAATTTGCTAATATTGTTGATATATCAGACTCTCATAGTTAAAAACATCATTTGGCAAATTTATCTATGTTTATCCCTTAGTATTTTAGGCTGAACTAAGTTCACAAACATTTTCTATTTGATGTCCTTGATGTCTGAGCAGGTGTCTCTTCTAAATATTTTCATGCCTGTCCTTGTCACATTTTCTCACTTAGGTTGGTAATTTACTTATTTTTTTTTTCCAGGATTTAGTTGTAACTTCCTGAAAGAGATTAACTACACCTTGCCTAACAAAGTGGACAGTAAATAAGAGTTGTATGAACACAAGAATGAGATGTGAGTCAACAATATAGCATTTAAACAGAGAAGTACATCAATTGTGACAATAGATCAATGTTTCAAAATCCATTTAGCACCTTCTCTAAAAGTTGCTCCAAGGAGTTGAAATGTTTTCATATGAAAGATAATCATTATTTTATCATGTTTAGAAAAGGGCAACTAAGGGTACCTTTTGAAATGTACACAGTAATGCATAATAAAGAATAGTGTCTATTGGATACATTTCTGAATTATCTGCCCCAACAATTAGACCACTGAATCCCATCAAAGAAAATCACAAAATCATGCACATTTTTATCTTTACATATTCATGAGTTCCATAATTATTTGAATCATACATGTTGCTCATAAAAAAGAAATGTATTTCCTATTTTCCATTCTGCTATTCCAAGTGCTCTTTACTCCACAAAAACCTCACTGCGCTCACTGTTACTTCCATAAAACCTGCAAGTTTGTCTTTCCTTTCCTTCCATTTTCAGAATAATGAGCCCACCTCCCATGTCTCTAAGTCAATTCCTCCAGTGTCCTGGGTAGCACAAAACAGACTTTGCTCTATGAGGGTTATCTTCTTCACTCAGTGTTTCCAACCTTTCTATCTCTAATGGGTCCATGCAACATGTTGAAATTGT
This sequence comes from Marmota flaviventris, assembly GCF_047511675.1. NCBI lineage: Eukaryota > Metazoa > Chordata > Mammalia > Rodentia > Sciuridae > Marmota > Marmota flaviventris. The sequence goes on along the minus strand of NC_092504.1, from coordinate 54,947,832 downwards.
GACATATGAAAAATAACTTCCTTAACCTCATATGATACTACTACATCTTCTTATCAGTTTATTTTTTGAAATAATTTTCAACATTTTTTCTCTTTACATTCTTACCTCCCATTCACTCACTAATGTACTATAATATGCTTTCTGCCTCGGAAAAACTTCTGATTCTAGGAACACTAATGACTTGTTTCTGCTGGTTCCCAATGGATACTCCCCAAACTCTTTTCTATTAAATTTCTCTGCAAAATTTGAATTATTGACACTCTTATTTTCAATGAGTACTCTCTTCTTACATCTTCTCTAATAAAGCATCTTTGCTGGTTTTCCTACTGTATCTTTGATCTCTTTAGATAGCCCTCCTACCCTACCATTCCTTTTTTTTTTGTCTTTTTTTTTCTTCTTTTTTTTTATTGGTTGTTCAAAACATTACAAAGCTCTTGACATATCATATTTCATACATTTGATTCAAGTGGGGTTTGAACTCCCAATTTTACCCCAAATACAGATTGCAGAATCACGTCGGTTACACATCCACATTTTTACATAATGCCCTATTAGTAACTGTTGTATTCTGCTACCTTTTCTATCCTCTACTATCTCCCCTCCCCTCCCCTCCCATCTTCTCTCTCTACCCCATCTACTGTAATTCATTTCTCTCCTTGTTTATTTTCCCATTCCCCTCACAACCTCTTATATGTAATTTTGTACCATTCCTTGTATGTTGAATTGTCAGAGGTTTCTTCTGACCATTTTAGCAAATGTTTGCTGTGCATACGTGTATGTGATGGAGGGAGGTTCAACATCTTTGAAACACCATTCCTATATTTTGGGCATTTTCCATGGTATAATTCCTTCTCTTCTCAAAGTTGCAGCCTAAAGATGTATCTTCTGAGTCTCCCTTGCTATTTCAGTGAGGTATGTGACCTAGATTCTGCAAACAGATGCAGTCTTAAAATATTACAATAGAAATAGAGTAAACATGAAGAATCAAGTGTACTGGATTTAACATTGGTGAATATGATCACTGAGGGCTCTACCTCTTTGCTGATTGGAGTGGTAAAGCTTTGGGTGTCTATTCTCCAGTACCATTGGTATGAATTGCTTGAAGTTAGGGGAGTGCCAGTATGAGGTTAAGTATGACCCTTGCACAACAGACAGAACACTAATCTCCAGGATATATAAAGAACTCAAAAAACTTAACACCATGAATAAATAAATAACCAAATCAATACATGGGCTAAGGAACTGAACAGACACTTCTCACAAGATGATATAAAATCAATAAACAAATATATGAAATGCAAATCAAAACTACCCTAAGATTTCATCTCATTCCAGTCACATTGGCAACTATCAAGAAAACTTTGTACTCTTAAGATTAGAGTGCATCTCATGAAAATATTGGGAATTAAATCCTGAAGTCTGAGTTTCAATGTTCTTGTCAGCTTCATTTAAAATCCTTAGGTTTTACCTCCTCCTACTGGAACCAATGAGAATATCATTTTCAACACTCAGAAATTATAAAACATTAGCAATGTTTTCCAATATTGAATAGACATTTCCTATAGAAACATTTTGATTTGATATTTAAGTTAGTAAATTACTTATTTAATTTCTTTAAAGGTCAGAGGATTATTTGCCAAATCTCTTAATACTTGTAATATTATTTTCCAAATCTCTTAATACTTGTTAATGAAATATAATCAAAACAGTGTTTTCTATTTTTTTCTTTGAAATCATTATTGATTAGAATTATATTTTACCCACATTATCTCCATTTTATATATTTTTAATTTATTGACAAATGTGTTCATAAATGTCTATAACATCTGTTTTATAAATCACTTTTTCTCATTTCCAATATATTTTATTTTTATTTTTATTTATTTTTTTATTTCCTTCATTTTGTTTTTATTATAGCATGTTTGCTTAATTTACAGCAAGCAGAAAATAAGCTGGGTCTTGTTTTGATCCAAACATTGATGTTTTTAAAGGTTGTACACAATATTTGTTAAAAAGAACATATAAAAATACCTTTTTAGAAGCTTCTATAAGAAAGAAAATACAAAGTTTAACCCCACAACTTTCCTCTTTGCTAGAACTGCCAACTACTGCTACAGTTTTAAATAGACTTTTTGTTGTTTAAACTATACATCCAGGAAAATCTAAAAAAAATTAAAGAAACGTGCATATAAATGATTGCATAGCAGAACATGAACATTAACTGCAAACAGTAAAGAAATGAAAGTTAGAAATACTATCAAATATACAAAGGTTGTAGAATCAATCCTTTAAACACATTCCACAAACAGTATTTAAAAACCATCTCTTTTGTTCTTTACAGGCTAGGCCTAGATTTCTAAAACCAAAGTTGAAGAAAATAATCCTCTAAAGGAATTGTTTCCCCACAATACTTCTTACTTCTTTCTGCAAGCAAGCAAGCAATCTGAGATTTTAAAAGATGCTAGCTTTTTACTCTGAAATGAGACTGGACATTTCAAGTCACTTTTAATTGCCTCCAAATGATCATTCAGAGAAATACTAGAAATTATAAATAGTTAATGATATTACTTCTCCATTTTTAGTCACGTATGACATTGATAATCAAAATTCAAGAGGTGGCTCTTGCTTAAAACTAACCCTTTTTCCAAAATTATTTTTAATTTCATGGCACCTCAGAATCATCTGCCTAGAATGGGAGTGTTCTCTTTCAATGTGCCTCACATTAAACAAACAGAGGTGTGAAGAGCAAGCCTCCCTCATAAAGAGGTAAACTAAATCTGATACAAATGCACAAGACGAGGGCTCTAAGCATCAAAATTCATTCTTTTATGCTATACACGCACATACACACACACACACACACACCTACTTTGAAACAATTTACTTGCATCTAACAGCAGTAAGAAAACTAAGCAACAATGCCTCTTAAATTTTAGAGTAACTATATTAAGAACATTCTTTTCCCCTTAAAAATTATTTGTCATCATTGACCTGCTCAAATTTTAAGGGGAGCTTTTCTGATGTTTTCATGTTCCAAACCTTCATAGAAACCAGAAAGGAAAAAAAAAAAAAAAAAAAAAAAAAAAGCAGTGAAGGCTCCATGTTTCAGTCAAAAACTTAATCTCCCTGAAAATGTTACTTAACCAAGTTGGCATCATTCCCCAAGACAGTGGGGTTAACAAAAGAACTATTCCACACTGTATCATAAATAAACTATTATCACGGGCCTAGACATCTTGACAAGACATAAAGGTCCACCCTGAACCTAAATGTGTCTGAGCAGTCAGTGTTGCACTGTGGCTACAACTTCACTTTTGTATCATTCCATCTTATTAGCAAGCTACATTTCTAGGTTAACAGTTTCTACCAAATATGGATATGAAAGTTTATTTTTAATAAGACAATGTTGCAAATTATGGTCAACCAACATCTTTCCACCAAATACTTCAAGCATAAAAAAATGAGAATCTTTACAAAAATATACAGAGACACCACAAATTGGTAGCTGCCCATAACATTAAACAAACTGGACTCTTAAGAGTGGCTTCTCAACAGCATATCATTTTTAATTATAACCATTGCCTGGTACAGGGAAAACTAACAAGTGTTTTTTACGCATCATTGCAACATTGTATTCCTGATAATTTAAGTATACCAAACTATGAGTAAATGAATGATACATGCCTAAAAATTATCATGGTTTATACTATCAGTGGCCACTGGACTTAGGACTAGTCCAAGACCTTGATCTAGATTTTGACCTAGACCTAGACTGTGATCTTGACTGAGATTTGGATCTAGGTGGTTCTTTTTTCCTTGATTCCTTTTCATATCTTAAGCCAGACTTATAATGTGTTTTGGAATCTGTTTTAGAAGTGCCTCTAGTTTTGGTGTGAGATGCAGACCTAGAACGTGATTTAGCCTTCATTTCTTTCTTGGGCTGGGACTTGGACCGTGATCTTGAATTGGATTTAGATCTTGAAAAAGATCGATTTCGGTGTTTGAATCTATCATTGTCGGAATGGCTTCTGCTACGCCGTGGTCTTCCAGTCGGTCTATTTCTAGGACTATAAGATCTTCTATAGTTGTAATCAAAAGACCGACTTCTTGACCTCCTCCTTTCATAACTTCGGCTTCTAGAACGTCTGTATCTGTCATAATCATCATAGCGCGAAGAACTGTACACATTCCTCCCTTCCTTGGCTTTCATTTGATTTGGTGTCTTTCGATCTCCCTGTGCAAACTGTATTTCGATTTGACGTCCACAAATCCATTTTCTGTCCAAATTATGTAAAGCATCTTCAGCATCACGAACATCCTCAAATTGAACATAAGCAAATCCTCTTGGCCGTCGAGTGTAGAAATCAAGTGGAACATACACATCGACTATAGGACCATAACGACCAAATTCACGCCGTAAATCTTCAGACCTGGTGTCGTCGGCCACGTTCCTGACGAACAGAGACGTATTGGGGGGGCGCAGGTAGCGGGACATGACGGCGGCGCGAGTCTTGGCCAGGGGCAGTAACGGGCTCTGCAAACCGTCCGCGGCTCCTGCGGCGGCTCCTCAGACACCTCCAATATATTTTAAATGATCCATACTTTTCCTTTAACCCATTTTACCTGAATTTATTCAATTTTAGTTTTTATTTTTTAAAATCATAACTATTTTATCTTTTTTTCCAATTGTTTTTTGCTCCTGTTTCTAATATTGAGTTCTGTATACTTTGTATTTATCCTGATACTTATTCTTTATCCAAACTTTTAGATTGAATCATTATCTCATCATTTATTTTTTAATAGATATTTTTATGCTTACAGAGAAATTTCAAAATGGGAAGAAGATCCTGTATAACATCCACATTCAGTTTTCCTTTTTACTAATATTTTATGTTAGTATTGGTTATTTGTTATAATTAATGAGCCAATATTGATTTATTATTATTAATTAAAGTCCATAATGTATTTAAATTTTCCTAATTTTTGTATCATGTCCTTCTTCTGTCCTAAGGCCCCATCTAGGGTAGCACACTACATTCAGTCTGCCTTAAGAAAGCAATAGGGAGTGTCAAAGTACAAGTCATAGGACTGGCCTTTACTGGGAAAAGAAATGCCTCTTTCACAGAATAGAAAGGAATGGCAAGTTTCATGCATGTACCCAGAAGTGTATAGGTTTGTTAGTAGATAGGACAATGAGGGATTCATTGACTATGATCTCTGCAATTTTTTCTATTTTTTTTCCTAGCCAACATAATTCTGAACTATGTTGTTATTGTGGTTGCAAGAAGAGTTTAGAGATTTGAGAAGAATAATGAAGGTATGATACCAAAAAGATATCAAAATGAAATTTTGTCAATTAAAAACAACTTTATGTAATGATTAATTTGATAAATATTTCAAAACTTGCAAAATATAAGGAACTGTGATAGATGTGGTGAAGGACAAATATATGCTGTTCACCCACTGTACTTCAGCAGTTGATATTGCATGGAATTACACATTTCTAAAAGTAATCTTGTTAACTGTAGAATGAGTAGAATCAATGTATTAGAAAAATATAAATGTATTCTTCCCAAATCAGTAGCTTTAGAATGATGAAAACTTGGGTTAAAATCTTCACTTGCTATCTTTGTAACCATAGACACTAATAATTTAAACTAAAACTTAGCTTTCGTACATGGAAAGAGATTAATAATAATTTCTCCAAAAAATAGCAAATACTATACAATATGTTTTATTAGCACATATTAATTCTACATATTGTTGTAATTCAGTGTAATATTTCCACATGTACTTATAGCACATGTTGATCATACCCAATGCCTTCTTCTACTATTGCTCCTCATTCTCTGCACCTTTCTCAGTCTCTAATAATCACCAGTCTACTTTCAGGTCAAGATTTTTTTTTCTTCTAGTTCCCACATGCGTGAGAGAACATGTGATACTTGTATTTTTGTGTGTGACTTATTTTACTTAATATAATCTCCTCCAGTTCTATCTATGCTGCAAATGAAATGATTTTATTCATTATGCCTAAATAAGACTCTATCTTTCTTTCTCCAATCATTTGTTGATGGACACATAGATTGATTCCACATCTTGGATGTTGTGAATACTACTGCAATAAATAAGAGTATACCAGTTATGTATTGTATGCTAATTTAATTTACTTAGGATATATACCTAGAAGTGGGATAGCTAGATCATATGGCAGTACTGTTTTTAGTTTATTGAGGAACTTCAGTACTGTTTTCTATAGTGGTTGCATTAATTTACAGTCCCACCAACAGTTCCTTTTTCACTGTATCCTCACCAGCATTTGTTGATTTTTGTTTTCTTGATGGTAGCCACTCTGAAGGATGAGGTAGAATTTCAATATAGTTTTTATTTGTAGTTTTCTGATGGGTAGAGATGTTGAGCATCTTTTTCTTATATTTATCTGTCACTTGCACTTCTGTATCTGTTCAGCTCATTTACCCACTTATTGATTGGATTTCATGTACTTTTGTTATTAAATTTTTTAAGTTCTTTATATATTTGGGACATTTGAAGATGAATAGTTGGCAAAGATTTTCTCACATTTTCTAGACTGTCTTTTCACTGTGCTGATTGTTTCTTTTGCTGTGCAGAAGTTTTTAAATGTGATTTAATTTCATTTGTCAATTCTTGCTATTGTTACCTGAACTATTAGAGTCCTATTCAGGACTATACCCATATATTGAATTGTTTTCCCTCAGTTGTTTCAAAGTTTCAGGTATTGCATTAAGATTCGTGATCCATTTTGAATTGACTTTTATACAGGAGGAGAGAGATTTAGTTTCAATCTTCTAAATGTGGATGTACAGGTTTTTCAAGAAGCATTTGTTGAAAAAGGCTATCTTTTCTCCAACATATGTTTTTTGCACCTTTATCTTCAACCAGATACCAATAGATATGTAGGTTTATTTCTGAGTCCTCAATTCTCTAACTGTGGTCTACATCTTTATTTATATGCCAATACCTTATTCTTTCTGTTACAGTGGTTCACTATTATATTTTGACACTAGATTTTGTAATGTCTCCTGCACTGTTCTTTTTGCTGAAGATTGCTTGTATTATTCAAGGTCTTTTGTGCTTCCATGTGAATTAAAATTGTTGTTCTTCCTAGTTCTGTGAAGAATGTCATTAGTATTCTCATGAGTATTGCATTGAATGTGTACATGACTTCTAATAGTATAGATATTTTAATATTTTTAATTATTCTAATCCATGAACATGGGATATCTTTCCATCTTCTAATGGCCTCTTTAGTTTCTTTCCCCTGTTTTTTTTTTCTCCCTTCATAAGTTTTATTATAGATGTTTTCCCCTGCTTATTAAGGGTTTATTAACAGGTATTTGTTATTTTTGAGGCTTTCTCAAATCATGTATTGCCTACCTTAATTCAGAAGTTTATTTGTTACCTCTTAATTTATTATTTATAAAATCAACCTTTTGAATACTTTGCCCAGTATTTTATTCATTTTAATATCCTTGAAATAAGTTAATAAAAAGTTGTGAACTTTTAAAGGTGCCACATTGCCTTGTATTTTTATAAATCTCTCTCTTTTTTCTTTTGAGAATGGAACATCTGTTGGAATGGATATTTCTTAATACTTCTAAATGAGTAACATTGTCTTGAGGACTTGATCACTAGGAGTAAATGAACCATGGTAACAATGACAACACAGAAACAAACCAAACCTATAAATATGATTAAAACTAACAAGGAAAGGGGCAAAAATAAAAGATAAATTAAAAAGCTACAAACTAATAATGGTAAAAGTAATTATGAGGAAAGTTGTAGGGGAGACTCAACATGGGAAACCCAGGGAACTAATTCCCTAGGTAGGCCTGTGTAGGTGGGGCACTGATGGGCTCTTGTCTCAAAAGAAAGTATTTGAAATGAGTGTAAAAGTAAAGTAAAAAATTGGGGTCCTGAGATGCTCTAGTGGAATCTTCCTTGTTGTACAGGTCAAAAACACTTGGCTTCTTTTTAAGGGTGCTAATTTTACACTTTTTTTTGGTACCAGGGATTGAACTCAGGGGTATCCAAACACTGAACCACATCCCCAATCCTTTTTTATATTTCGTTTAGAGACAGTATCTCACTGATTTGCTTAGGGCCTTGCTAAATGGCTGAGGCTGGCTTTGAACATGCAATCCTCCTGCCTCAGCCTTCCAAGCAGCTGGGATTACAGGTGTGCACCACTGTACCTAGCTAATTTTGTACTCTTATTGTCCACAACTTCAATATGCTCTTTTCATGACCAAATTACAAATTTTCCTTATTTTTCTGCTCTTCTTTGCTCCTGATTCTCAGTGTAAATTTTTCTAAAAGCAACCAGTAATGCCCATAACACAGCCTGAATGCAGATTAATCCACCAAATTAATTAGTCCATCACCCTTAAATTCAGCCTTCTAAAAATTCTCAGAGCATAGACAAAATATAGATGAGTTTTGTTTTTTACCAGGATATAATGTGAATGTCATCTAGTGTAATTCTAAAAGAGTGAATATTTCTATCTGAAACCTCATGTGTATAATATTTATTATCTTTCTTTCATCAGCATTCTAATCTCCTGAGCTCTCATCAGAATGGCCTTTTATGCTCCACTTACAGCACACAGTATGCTTCCCTGAAATTTTCAAATTCTTCCTGAAACCAATTCTAAAGGCTTCAGAACCACACTGTCAGGTATAGTCATAATAATGACCTTGGTTCTTGGTACCAATTTCCTGTGTTGGTCATCTTTCTGTCATTGTGTCAAGACAAATGGAGAAAAAGTTTATTTTGGCTTATAGTTTCATGGGTTCAATTCATGGCTGTTTGTCTCTATTACTTCAGGCCTATGGTAAGACAATACATCATGGCAGAAGCAATGGTGCAGGAGGTCTATCAACTTCATGGTTTCCAAAAGCAAAGAAAGAGGTAGAGGCTGATGTCCCAATATCCTGAAATGACCCAACTTCCAACCTTGCAAAGTTTCTACCATCTCCCGATAGTTCAATAAGCTGGGGACAAAGCCTTGAACACATAAGTCTTTGAGAAACATTTTCTACTCTTGCCCTCTCCTTCATAAAACTTCAATTCCAAGTTGATGAACTGCAACTGAAGCATTCTTTGAATTGCTCAGCCCAAAGTTTTGGAGTCATCCTTTAGTTTTCTCTCTCACAGTTCCCCATCCATAAGGAGATCCTGTTGGATCTATAGGCTCCCATGCACATTACTTTCATTTTCACTCAGATTAGTATTGTCCATTATCTGTACAGTGGAAAAAAACTCCCAAGCATTCTTTCTGCTTTTACCCTTGCCTCCACCTCCAACACCACCTTTATTTTCAGCATTGTTGCCAGGATAAATCTTTTTGGAAAATAGAGGGTTGATCTCTCATTTCTCTGCTTATAACCCTCTAATGCATTTTTCAAGGAAAAAAACACAGAGAAGTTACAGTGGCCTGCAAACCCCTTGTGATTTGTTTATTTTTATCACATTATTTCATCTCTTCCATCTTTCCTTCTTTGTATCCTCCATCAAGGGTACCCTCCTTGCTTCTCTCCAAACACACAAGGTATATCCTTGACTTGGGACATTTGCAACTTGTCTGCCATTTTTGTGTGTGTGTGTGTGTGTGTGTGAAATTCTCTTCCTCCCAATAACTTTATAGCTTACCCATTTATTCAGATTTCTACTCAAATATGCCTTTCTTAGGACTTTCCTGACCATGATATTTAAAATAAACTTATTTTCTTTTCCACCATCCTGCTTTATTTTAAAAATTGATCATTCAGGGCTGAGGATGTGGCTCAAGTGGTAGCGCGCTCGCCTGGCATGCGTGCGGCCTGGATTCGATCCTCAGCACCACATACAAACAAAGATGTTATGTCCGCCGAAAACTAAAAAATAAATATTAAAAAATTCTCTCTCTCTCTCTCTCTCTCTCTCTCTCTAAAAAAAAAATGATCATTCAGCATTATTTGAAGTGCTAAATGTATTATTGTTTCCTTACCATCTGTCTCAACCCAACAGATTGTAAGATTGATATTTGTTTTTATGCACTACAATATTTTGTACCTATTGTGCTCTTGATAAACAGATGCAACATTAATAAAGTAAAGATATTGTTATTTAATTTGTGCTTTGAAACAATGAGCAATAAACAAACCAGAAAACAGAATTCTAATCTGGAATAGGAACAGTAGAAGAAATGATAGCAAAACTTGGTCCTTGTTCTCTGTGCCAACCTAATAATAAGGACAAGGTTATGAGAAAAAGTAAAATCTTTTGCTTTGTTAGCAAAAGAGAAACAACTCATATCAGAGAGGCTGTCATTCTAACTGCTAGGGGGAAGAAAGAGCTTTAAGGAGGGAGATACAAAGGCTGTTTTCCCAGCAGCATTATTAATAAATCTAGTTCATGTTTAACTTATATCTGAAAGAGCTGTTATTCCACTTTTCAGGTGCTGAGTTTACCCTGGTGGACAGTGAGTGAGAGGGCAGATAACTCAGCTCTGGACAAGAAGAATGTTAATCTCCTTCCCTGGGAGCTGCAGAGGAGAAGAGAGAAAAGAGGAAGGAAAGAAAATGTGACCGTTTTGAAATAAGTCACAATGACCAAGCAGTAAGATTGTATCTAAAGCATAAGGTAGACCCTATTACATGAAGGGAACCCTTTTTACACAAGTATATAAGGATTATAGGAATTATTAATGGTGTTTTGTTTCACGCATGTGATAGTATGATTGATGCACTTTTGACATTAATGAAGAGGCTATAGCATGCTGAATAAGGAGGCTTTCTAAAGAATAGACCTATGATGAGAAAACTAATTTTTAAGTCTCTCTTTTATTCTACCAAGCTCAAGTTTATTTCTAGTACTGCAGGGAATAATACCACCATAGATGAAAATCTTTATCTCAAATTAGTCAAGGATAGGGAGAGCCAAGAGCAAAGACATTTACTTTCTTTTACTTTGCTATCATATGCAGTGCGACACTTTATGATAGTGCTATTGTAGTGTGAGCTGCTCAAAGGTAAGGCCTACCTCTCACTGAAGTGGGTGTGCTCAATTATTTGGCACTTAGGTGTTCTTAACAAAATGTTTATTTAATCAATTTTAATCTATGTTAATTTAAATATAATTTGAATAAAAATGAAACTGTGATGCACTCCCACATAATATTTTAAAAGACCATAGAATTAACTGTCTTTAAACTTTCTGATTACATCTGATTCCTATTGTGCTCCAAGCCTAAAATCCAAAAATGAACTAACATTGCTAGGACAACCTAGCTGCATGTATTTATATGCGCCCCTAGAGGGCAGCTTTCTCCTGTACTGCCAACAAGATCTAAGGCCTCAGAGTATTCTGGTGACACAGAATCTTCAGGTGACCAAAAATCTTCAACAGTAAATTATTCCACATATTTGGTTAGGCATATACCATATGGATAAAAAGAAAATAATTAATATGAAAAATTGTGGCCTGAAGGAGCTGATATTTATACAAAGTGTCACTTTTTTAGTGACATGGAGTCCAACTCTCTCCAAACCTTGCTAGACAGTAAGATTTAAACAGAAGCCTAAATATGCAAAGTTTGACTGGTTTTTATTTATTCATATGCCTTATTTTTTGACCATGTACTTGAGGCTATTTAGAAAACATATATAGGCCATGAAAGAATAAAAATTAAATGAGTGATTATTTCTAAGAAGGAGAATGGATGTTTCTTTACATTTCATATGTTAGAGGAATATTTTTGGTTTCTATGGATTTTTTTTACAATAACCATTCATATACTTTATAATTAAAATGTAAATATAGAGTAAATCAGACATTTTAGTGTCACTTTGCTTGCATCAGTTGAGATTGGCCAAATGTGATAGAAAAGAAGCAAAGAGAGCTCATGGATGACCACACCTTAGCCTGGGGTCCTGGAGGGAAAAGTGAAATGTGACTCCCAGTGCAATGGCTTTCAGTTAACTGTTGAACTTATTAGAGCAGATGTTGGAGAACAATAACCATTTGTAAAAGCAATAGTAATAACAAGACAATAAGCAGAACAAAGATCAAATATCTTTACCATATAGGTGAAATCATGCACAACTTTTATGAAAAAGTCATGAAACCTACAGAAGGATGAAAACCAAAACTTGAGTGTTGAAAGAGTCTGTTATTTCTCATAGGAAGTCACAAACTTATAAATATCACACTTCTTCCTAAGGGAGAAAAAGAATAAATGCAAGATTTTGTTTTGTATTTTAATTAAAACGAGCCCATGCTGATTTTAAGGTCCTCTAGATGTCAATAAGAATAGCCATGCTTAACCTCCTTCAAGATGACCCTGTCTTCAGCTTTCACTGGGTTCCAGAAACTTGGTTCTTCTTTTCCTTTCTGAGCAAAAGAAGCAATCGTGGGTGACTCATGTTCCTTATCACTTCCTTTAATCTAGCCTGAGTCTCTGTAAATGATCTGTCTATTGAACTATTTTTAGACAAACCCTTTAGAGTAGGACTGCATTCTTACTAGTTTGTCATCCAGGTTTCTGTTTACTTGTTTGATTTTGTTTTGGGTAAATTGGAACTGGGGAAGACTTTTGTAAGTGCTCGTGATCAGAGAACATAAAATATTAGATAAATTTGATTACATAAATTAAGAGAATTTGAATTTAAAAAGAATGAGAAAGAGAGTTAAAAGATAAATGACAAACAGAAGAAAATAGTTGAATTATTATTCTACTTTTTTTTTTTGGAGTTCTGGGGTTCAAACCCTGGGTCTCATACATGTTAGGCAAGGGCTTTACCACTAAGCTATTTTTCCACTCCTTCTAGTGCATAGCATAACTCAAAAAAATTGATTAGGGGAAGATCAACACCTGAATAAGAAACTGAGCAAAGGAAATTAAAAACTAAATTAAGACAAAGAAATGCAAATGGCTTATAAACATATGAATAGAAAAGTTCAGCCTCTCTCATTGTAACACATAATAAAACTGTGCAGGTACCGTTTTTCTATGAGATTGCCACAAAGTTCTAAATAGTGATAACAAGTTATTATTACTCCTGAGAAAGACAAGTAACCAATACTTATCAATTTTTTAAAAATTATATCTTTTGACCCAGAAATTTAATTTTGGGGATTTATCTTGCTGATATAATTGCAGACATGGAAAACAACAGCAAAGGTAAGGCCACTTGCTTCAAACAGCATGTGGCGTGGGATGCCAGTCCAATACCTCCTGTTACTCAAGGCTGGAGTGGGGGCGTGCTTAGCTTGTGTGCATGGCAGCCCCGGACAGACTATGAGGGGCTGGAGTTATGGCTCAGTGGTAGAGTCCTTGCCTCACATGTGTGAGACACTGGGTTCTATTCTAAGCACTATATACAAATAAATGAATAAAATAAAGACCCATCAACATCTTAAAAAAAACAAAAAAACAACTAACTATGAGTCACTGAGATCGTATAAGCAGACCATGCAGGATGCCTACAAGGTCTGCCCTCATCCTCTCTTCCATGCTGTTCAATACACTTGGAAGAGCAACAAGGGGTTCAAGGGGAAGAGATGACAGATATTTGATTTGCTATCTTAATACATTTACAGTTGTGTCATATTATTGGGAAAATTGAATTTTGTGCATTCCCAGTGCTTCTGGAAAACATCAAACATCAAAAAACCCATTCACCCTTTCATGTTCCAGAAAATGACATGTAATGGCAAAGAAACCTTATTTATTCTCCATTTCCTTAGATAAAACCTCCAGATGACCTGCTTGTCTACCTTTATCATAGGCAGGTGGACACAGACCCCCCACTTCCCATTCTTTGCTTAGTAAATGATTGAACTGCTTGTCCCCAGTAGTCAATAGGAGCAAAAATGCTTATTAACTAAACTTTTGTTCAGATCCTCTCCTTAGGGTTGAAATTGTAGCTCAGTGGTAGAGTACTTGCCCTGACTGCAGGAAGTGAGTTGGATTCCAAGCATTGCTGCACAAAGCAAAACAAAACAATAGACAATAGCAGATTCTGATCTTATCCTAGAACCCTGAAGTTTGGTCAACCCTCACCTTGAGCCACCAAACCAATCTTCCTGAACAGCTGGCCTGGCAGAGGGACATTCTCTGATTACTGACCCTCCAGGCTGCACTTTCTCCCTGCTTTTCTGTGTATGCTTCTTTCTACCTCTATGCTGCTCTGTAAAAAACAAACACAGAAACAAAACAAACAAAAACATGGAAAACAAAGACAATCTTCTACCTAATTCTTAAAATGTTTGCTGATCTTATAGTTAGAATGTTCCTTGTGGTGCCATAGTCCACCTCCCATTATTGCAATGGTCTCTCTTCCCCCAACCCCTCCCTTCTAGAAACAATTCTTTCAGATAAAGTCTTCCCTCACTCCACATTTGATTTTTACCTTGTATTATAATGTTCTTATCTAGGAGAGACATTCTTTGTATCCGGCAGACTTATTCTATTTTTTAAAGTTATTGGCTCTTTGTAGTTATACATATCAGTAGAATCTATTTTTGACATAATTATACAACCATGGAATATATCTTGTTCTAACTCAGACCCCAGAACTTCTCCTTCCTCTTCCATCTCCTCAGCTCTGCTTCCTTCCCTCTAATGATCTTTTTGCCATTTACCCTTTTAAGATAATTTTTTGTGGATTTACATGATGGTGAGATTCAGAGTGGAATATTCATAGTGTACATAGGAAAATTATGTGAGACTAATTCTATTCCTCTCCTTCCCCTTCATTCCCCTTTGTTTACTGCCTGAACTTTTGTTCTTCCATCCACCACTACCACCTTTACTGTGGGTTAGCTTCCACATATCAGAGAAAATATTTGACCTTTGGTTTTGGGGGGATTGGCTTATTTCACTTAGCATGATATTCTCCAGATACAACCATTTATCAACATAAATACAAAAATTATGTAATTGCCATAATTTCATTCTTCTTTATGGTTGAGTAATACTTCATTGTTTATATATGCCACATTTTCCTTATTTATATATCTGTTGAAGGCCACCTAGGTCTGTTCCATAGCTTCGCTATTGTATAGTGTGGTTCTATAACATTGATGTGGCTATGTCACTGTAGTGTGCTGATTTAAAATCTTATATATATATATATATATATATATATATATATATATATATATATATATATATATATAGGACTAGGATAGCTATATCAAAATGGTGGTTCCATTCCTAGTTTTTTGAGAAATTTCCATTCTGTTTTCCAGAGTGTTTGCACCAATTTGCAGTTCCACCAACAATGTAATGAGTGTTCTGTTTTCTGCATATCCTCCCCAATATTTATTGTTATTTGTATTTTTAACAATTACCATCTGACTGGAGCGAAATAAAATATCAGTCTAGTTTTAATTTCCATTTCTGTAATTGCTAGAGATGTTGAAATTGTTTTCATATATTTGTTGATTGGTGATATTTCTTCTTTTGAGAAGTATTTGTTTAGTTCCTTTGTCCACTTATTAATTTTTTGGGGGTGGAGGTTGTTAAGTTTTTTATATTTCTTTATACATCCTGGATATTAATGCCCTGACATGCAGATGTCAAAGGTTTTCTCCCATTCTGTAGGCTCTCTCTTAACACTCATCATTGTTTCTTTTGCTGAGAAGAAGCTTTTTAATTTGATGCCATTTCATTTATTGATTTTTTTTTTATTTTTTTTATTTTTTATTGTTGGCTGTTCAAAACATTACATAGTTCTTGATATATCATATTTCACAATTTGATTCAAGTGGGTTATGAGCTCCCATTTTTACCCCATATACAGATTGCTGAATCACATCAGTTACACATCCATTGATTTACATATTGCCATACTAGTGTCTGTTGTATTCTGCTGTCTTTCCTATCCTCTACTATCCCCCCTCCCCTCCCCTCCCCTCCCCTCCCCTCCCCTCTTCTCTCTCTGCCCCCTTTACTGACATTCGTTTGTCCCCCTTGTATTATTTTTCCCCTTCCCCTCACTTCCTCTTGTATGTACTTTTGTATACCTCTGAGGGTCTCCTTCCATTTCCATGCATTTTCCCTTCTCTCTCCCTTTCCCTCCCACCTCTCATCCCTGTTTAATGTTAATCTTCTTCTCATGCTCTTCGACCCTACTCTGTTCTTAGCTACTCTCCTTATATCAAAGAAGACATTTGACATTTGTTTTTTAGGGATTGGCTAGCTTCACTTAGCATAATCTGCTCTAATGCCATCCATTTCCCTGTAAATTCTATGATTTTGTCATTTTTTAATGCAGAGTAATACTCCATTGTGTAACTTACTCAAACTAAAAAGTTTTTTCTCAGCAAAAGATACAATAAGAGAGGTAAATAGAGAGCCTACATCCTGGGAACAAATCTTTACTCCTCACACTTCAGATAGAGCCCTAATATCCAGAGTATACAAAGAGCTCAAAAAATTAGACAATAAGAGAACAAACAACCCAATCAACAAATGGGCCAAGGACCTGAACAGACACTTCTCAGAGGAGGACATACAGTCAATCAACAAGTACATGAAAAAATGCTCACCATCTCTAGCAGTCAGAGAAATGCAAATCAAAACCACCCTAAGATACCATCTCACTCCAGTTAGATTGGCAGCCATTATGAAGTCAAACAACAACAAGTGCTGGCGAGGATGTGGGGAAAAGGGTACACTTGTACATTGCTGGTGGGACTGCAAATTGGTGCAGCCAATTTGGAAAGCAGTATGGAGATTTCTTGGAAAGCTGGGAATGGAGCCACCATTTGACCCAGCTATTCCCCTTCTCGGTCTATTCCCTAAAGACCTAAAAAGAGCATGCTACAGGGACACTGCTACATCGATGTTCATAGCAGCACAATTCACAATTGCTAGACTGTGGAACCAACCTAGATGCCCTTCAATGGATGAATGGATAAAAAAAATGTGTCATTTATTGATTTTTTATTTTACTTCTTGTGCTTAAGAGTCTTAAGGAAGTGAGTTCCTGAGCTGATATGTTGGAGTGTTAAGCCTACATTTTCTTCTAGCAAATTCAAGGGTTCTGGTATAATTCTTAGGTCTTAGATCGACTTTGAGTTGAGTTTTGTGCAGGATAAGAGATAAAGGTTAAATTTCATTCTTCTACATATGAATTTCCAGTTTTCCCAGTACCATTTTTAAAGAGACTGTCTTTTTCTCCAATGTATGTTTCTGGAATCTTTTTCTAATATGAAATATTTATATTATGTGGGTCTGTCTCTGTGTTTTCTATACTATTCCATTGGTCTTCTTGCCTGTTTTGGTGTCATGCTATTTCTGTTACTGTATTTCTGTAGTATAATATAAGATCTGGTATTGTGATGCCTCCCGTGCCTCTTGCTTCATTTTTAAGCATTGCTTTGCCTCAAACATCTGGGAGGGGAGTCTTTCCAATTTCTAAGTTCTTCTTCAATTTCTTTAGTGTTTTATAGTATTCATTGTAGAGGTCTTTCACCTCTTTTGTTAGATTTATTGCCAAATTTTTTGAGGCTATTATTAATGGGATAGTTTTTCAAATTTTTCTTGCAGCAGATTCATCATTGGAGTATAGGATAATGATTAATTTATGGGTGTTGTTTTTATATCCTGCTACTTTGCTGAATTCATTTATGAGTTCTAGAAGTTTTCTGGTGGAGTTTTTAGAGTCTTCTAAATATAGGTTCATTCTATCTTTTGAAACATTTATCTGATGTTGTTATTCCCATATCTGATTTAAATTCTGAAGTACCTGGCAGAGCCCAACTTACCTCAGAACACCAATCCTAGTCTATTCAGATCTGTTCTTCACTTATAATTACATGGGCTTATAACCTAGAGAAAGCTTTTATTGTCCTGTGGAACTAACTTCTTTACCTGTGCATTAGTATATAGTTCCTGGGTTATTTTTTTAAAATAGTTCTTTTTTTTAATGGACAGAATGCCTTTATTTTATTTGTTTATTTTTTTAATGTGGTACTAAGGATCGAACCCAGTGTCTCACACATGCCAGGCAAGTGCTCTGCCACTAAGCAATAGCCCCAGCCCCCATTAAATTATTTTAATGTACCCTGTAATACACTTACAAACACAGCATCTTTCCCATGTTATATCATGACATATGTTAGTAAGACCACTATTTGTTGGATGCCTGTCTTAGAAATAGTCTAGAGGTTCAAAAAGGCAGGAGTCTGTGGTTTTTATTTTCTATTGGTAGTACACAGTTTGCAATGTTTTTAGCACACAATAGATATTGAATAAGTGTTTATTTCACAGAAGAGGAAATATAGAAATTTAATGATAAAATATAAATATATTTAAGAGATCTGCAAAATATATGTTGTTTTGAAAGAAATTATTTCCTCACAGAAGTCATAGTGAGATATATCTAATAGGTGATCTTGAATAATTGACTGGATTTGCAAACACAACAAGGGAATAGCATTCAGCTATTATAAGTTGCAAAGGTGAAGTAAATAAGAAATGCTTTAGAAGAAACATTTTGGAAAAAGTTGGGGATATACATATTAGAATAATATAAGATAAATTATTAATTATAGCAAAGAGATGAATATTGAAAGTCCTTTGCATTTGTTTCACCAGATTAAATGCAATTTGAAATATTCAAGGGACCCTGGATGTGTTTGATTATAAAGTAAATAAGCAAATTCTGCAGGATAGATTGGAATGGAGAATAACTGGCACAAGAAGAGTAGTTTAAAAGTTATTGAAAGAGGCAAGGTAGAAAGGAAGAAGAGAGTTGTAATGATAAAACAACAGAAATTTGGATTAATAGCAAAAGTTATTTTAATAAAACTTTGCAACCAATTAAATGTAGGGAGTAAGGGTAAGAGTTAAAGAGTTTGAACTTTAAACCTAATTAAAATTAGGGGTTTTTGAATTATGTGCAAATTCCTTGATATCTTATTAGATTATGAATATAAATTTGATTCTTGCTTTGTCCTGAAGAAATTGAGAAGAAAGGTTACCAGATTCATTTACTGAAGGAAATTACCACAATTCCTTTTTCTGGTCAGTGGTAGCCTGTGACCTAGAAAGGACAGAATGATTAGATCCAATAAGGTAAGTATCCTATAGCCTGTATCACTTATCAATACAAACCTTTTAAAACAACTTTTAGGCTATTCACAAGTTTTAAAAAATGCTTTCATGAAAAGTTGTCCCACTTTCTCATTACAGCTCTTTACTCACATTTATCATGCTATTCATGCCACTCTCTGAGCATGGATGCCCAAATCATGCTCAAATCCATGCCCCTTGGCAGGAGATGTTTTCTTGGTGTTGGAAAAAATTCTATTTGTGCTTTCAAATACAAAAGTACAAGGAAGCCCCTAATGCAATAGAACCCAGAATGCTAAAGACAATTACTGAACCTCTTTATCCACAGGGATGTGGAATATTAGAATTTGTTCTCCTTTCTGACAATAGAATTTTTTTTTAATTTTTTATTGTGGGTTGTTCAAAATATTACAAATTTCTTGACATATCATATTCCACACTTTGATTCAAGTGGGTTATGAACTCCCACCTTCAGCCCATACACAGATTGCAGAATCACATCAGTTACACATCCATTGATTTACATATTGCCATACTAGTGTCTGTTGTGCTTCGCTGCCTTTCTCATCCTCCCCCCTCCCCCCTCCCCACCTCTCCCCTCCCCTCCCCTCCTCTCTCTCTCCCCACTCCACTGTATAACCCTGAGGGTCTCCTTCCATTACCATGCAATTTCCCTTCTCTCTCCCTTTCCCTCCCACCTCTCATCCCTGTTAAATGTTAATCTTCTTCTCCTGCTCTTCGTCCCTACTCTGATCTTAGTTACTCTCCTTATATCAAAGAAGACATTTGGCATTTGTATTTTAGGGATTGGCTAGCTTCACTTAGCATAATCTGCTCTAATGCCATCCATTTCCCTGTAAATTCTATGATTTTGTCATTTTTTAATGCAGAGTAATACTCCATTGTGTATAAATGCCACATTTTTTTTATCCATTCGTCTATTGAAGGGCATCTAGGTTGGTTCCACAGTCTTGCTATTGTGAACTGTGCTGCTATGAACATCGATGTAGCAGTGTCTCTGTAGCATGCTCTTTTTAGGTCTTTAGGGAATAGACCAAGAAGGGGAATAGCTGGGTCAAATGGTGGCTCCATTCCCAGCTTTCCAAGAAATCTCCATACTGCTTTCCAAATTGGCTGCACCAATTTGCAGTCCCACCAGCAATGTACAAGTGTACCCTTTTCCCCACATCCTCGAGAAATAGAAGAAGATCTTAGAAGATGGAAAAATATACCCTGTTCATGGATAGGCAGAACTAACATCATCAAAATGGCGATATTACCAAAAGTTCTCTATAGGTTTAATGCAATGCCAATCAAAATCCCAACGGCATTTCTTGTAGAAATAGAGAAAGCAATCATGAAATTCATATGGAAAAATAAAAGACCCAGAATAGCAAAAACAATGCTAAGCAGGAAATGTGAATCAGGTGGTATAGCAATACCAGACTTCAAACTATACTACAGAGCAATAGTAACAAAAACAGCATGGTACTGGTACCAAAACAGGCGGGTGGACCAATGGTACAGAATAGAGGACACAGAAACCAATCCACAAAACTACAACTATCTTATATTTGATAAAGGGGCTAAAAGCATGCAATGGAGGAAGGATAGCATCTTCAACAAATGGTGCTGGGAAAACTGGAAATCCATATGCAACAAAATGAAACTGAATCCCTTTCTCTCGCCATGCACAAAGGTGAATTCAAAATGGATCAAGGAGCTTGATATCAAATCAGAGACACGCAGTCTGATAGAAGAAAAAGTTGGCTACGATCTACATTCGGTGGGGTCGGGCTCCAAATTCCTCAATAGGACACCCATAGCACAAAAGTTAATAACTAGAATCAACAAATGGGACTTACTCAAACTAAAAAGTTTTTTCTCAGCAAAAGAAACAATAAGAGAGGTAAATAGGGAAACTACATCCTGGGAACAAATCTTTACTCCTCACACTTCAGATAGAGCCCTAATATCCAGAGTATACAAAGAACTCAAAAAATTAGACAATAAGAGAACAAACAACCCAATCAACAAATGGGCCAAGGACCTGAACAGACACTTCTCAGAGGAGGACATACAGTCAATCAACAAGTACATGAAAAAATGCTCACCATCTCTAGCAGTCAGAGAAATGCAAATCAAAACCACCCTAAGATACCATCTCACTCCAGTAAGATTGGCAGTCATTATGAAGTCTGACAATAGAATTTTATAAGATAATAAAATAATAATTTTCCTTGGAGTATAAATTATCTTAGAGAAGGGAATATACATTAACTAGCCTTCTATGACCCCAACAGTGTTGGCATATAACCTAAGGACTCTTCTGAGGAGAAAGTGGTGCTAAAGGAGGGAGGAGGCCAAGATTAAATGACTCAGGCATATTATCCAAGTGGCCTAGAACAAGATGAGTCTGGCACATGCCCATAAGACAGATATTAAAGTAGCAGATTCACAGAGGCTAGAAACATGTTTCATAGACTGTGTTCTTAAGGCTGTTTGTTTTCAAGACTCAAGTACTTTGCTCAAAGCTCAAGTTCAATGAATTAATGCTTTTTATGTCAAGATTTCTTTTCAATCCTTGTATTTCTGTGTCTGAGATTAAAATTTCTGTTCCTCTCTATGAAATGGACAGTTGATTACCAGGCAACAAGAACAAACATTTACTCGAATGTCTCAATTTTCTTTGATCTGAAAAAAGTTCACTTTTTGTGTAAGGGGATTCCATTTCATACTATAAACCTTGCTGCTTGACCACAGGTGTCTTATTTTTTAAATGAACATTCTTTTTTCTTTCTTTTCTCCCTTCTCTGTCTCCTCCCCCCCATACATTTAGGGAATCCAAGATTATCATTCTTGCCATCCTAGATCAACTTATCTGTTCAGTGAACAGCTCAATAAACACAAGAGTAAAGAAATCTAAGCCTGGTTACTGATGTCAGCCCTTATTAAGATAGAGCTCTCTCAAGGCCACAATTTGAACATAAATTATATATATTCATAATAGTTATACTTGAAGCCCATACTGTTTATTACCAGTCTTCACATTCCCCTTTAAGAAGCATTTTCCCCCACTGGCAGTTAGAATTGAGCCTTTGTGAACTTTGTCCATTGCTTTCTCATTCCCTAGCAAGTAATACATCTTTTCCTTTACTCTCAAAGCCCTGTTGTCGTTATTGAACTGACACTGGGGACAAAGACCAAGTTGTCAGTATTGAATTGGTGGTGACTAGATGGGACCCAAGAGCAGCCTCTCCTCTGGACTTCTTGGGCAGGTCCAGCACTTCTATCAATGCATGCCAAGGATGCAGGTGGCTGGTGAGCTTGTTGAGAGTCCACTGCTTAGGGCTTAGATGATGAGGTAAATCTACCTCAGGTTGGACCATTTTGACAGAGCTAGCATCCTACTTAAAAGGGAAGGGGTTGAGGCACTCCAGCAGCTTCTAAAGATGGTTTATGCTTTGGAGATTTTTTGAATAACTTTTCGTTGCTCTGACCAAGATATCTGACAAAGATAACTTAGAGGAGAAAAAGTTTATTTGGGGTTTAGTTTCAGAAGTTTAATCCATGGTCATCTGACTCCATTGCTCTGAGCACAAAGTAAGGCACATCATTATAGTGGAAGAGCATGGTTAAGGAAAGCTGCTCAGATCCTTGCAGCTGGCTAGCAGAAAGATTAAGAGCAAGGAGCCAGGGACAAAATATAAACCGCAAAGACATGCTCCTGGTGCTCTATACTTCTTCTAGCCATGCCCCACTTGCCTATAGTTACTACTCAGCAACTCATTTATATTATTAATCCATCAAATGAATTAATCCCCTGATTACATTATAGCTATCATCATCTAATTATTTCACCAATGAACAGAAAAACGGAAAGAGATTCTGTATATTCAGTTATTGGTGCAGTTAACTAATGAAGAGCCTAAACAGGAGCTAAGATAATAGTGTAGACAAAGACACAGCCTCCAGTACACAAGGATAGTAGAAGACAAAAAGGCAAGTCTCCTTTGCAACCCTCTTTCTGAACTTGCCACTTACACAACTAATTGAGCTCTGAATGCTGTGCTCTCCCACTTTCTGCCCACCAACAGACACTTCTGGGTGGTGCCCTATGTTCTGCCTGCAAAGTCCAGGAGGGACAAGGGCCTTCTGGAGTTCCTACATGTGAAAGAACTTGTATCTTATATCTTGGATCTGCTAGTTTCTGTAGAGACAAACTCAACAATCGAAGAATAAAAGTTAAGACATGCCTGTAAGCAACTTCTAATTTTTAAACTTTTCTAAGTAGTGTGAGGACCCCTCCAAATATTTTGAGCTAATCTACTAGGGTCAAAGAAAATACACTGATGAAGACTCAGGAGCCCCTAAAAATTCCCATATGGTCAAAATGACCTTCACTGGGCAGAATACCTTGGACATTGAAAGAAAAACTTCAGCAGGTGAAGGGGAAAATTGACTTAAACACCTCACTCTTAGTTGATATTTCCTGTAAGTTGTATAAAGCCCAGAAGGAAAAAATCTAAAGCCAACACATCTTTTGTTGACAGCCCCAATAAAAGGATCCTCAAAGAAGCCCAAAGAAAAGGATGGGAAGGGCCACTACCCATTAAAAGACCATTTTGACAGAGGTGGCATCCTACTTAAAAGGAAAGGGATTGAGGCACTCCAGCAGCTTCTGTATGGAAAAGGTACAATATGACTCCAGGAACAATTGACAGTGGGAGCCCAATTAGAGTCCATCACCATGTTGTATTGGCATATTATAATCTGCTGGCAATGGGGTCTCCAAATTTAAGGTGGTCTTAGTTATAAAGTTGATGTTCAAGTTGGCTGAAGGGTCACCTGGTATCTCACCATCCTCCCAGTAGTCAGCCAGTAACCACCCCTGGACCAGAATTGGCAAGGAATAGACACAGGGTGACCCTAGAGTAAAATTTTAACCTCTTATGGTAAATAACACTGGTAGCCATCACACAAAGGAAGCAGGGACATCTTTTTGTCATGTGGTCTAGCTGTTTTGACAAATAGATTAATGGTTGCTTATAGGAGAACTACAAGTTAATAACACCACGCTGTCGATAGTAGGGAAATATAATGGGAGGCCATTTCATGCTCTAAGTATAAACTTTGCTGCTTTATCACAGGTGGCTTATTTTTTAAATGACATTATTTTCCTCTCTGTTTTTCTTCCTCCTCTGCCTCTTCCCCTCCACCAACTTAGGGGAAACATGATGAACATGCTTCCCATTCTAGACCAAGTTATCTGTCCTTTAGCTCAAGAGACACAGAGTAAAGAAATTCAGGTAGGTTACTATGTCAGTGGTTCTTAGGACAGAGCTCTCTCTCAAGGCCATCATTTGGAGATTAGTTGTATGTATTGATAATAATTATACTTGAAGTCCAGAGTTTGTATTCCCCTTTTAAATGCCTTTTGCTATCCCTGACAGAATTGCAGCCTTTGTGATCTTAGTCTGCTGCTTTTCTCATTTACTAATAAATCAATAAAACATATTTTTCCTGTTTTCTCAAAACTGTGTTCCCACAATTGAAAAACCACTAAGGACTGAACTTTCAGTGTCATTTGGGTCACAAAGCTTACAGCCAGCCAAGGCCACTGATGCCACATTGGCACCTTCATACAAAGTGAAAAATGTACCCTTTACTATAGAAATTTACTTCTTTTTAAATTTTTTTTAATCTATTTTTACATTTTTTAAAAAATAAATGACAGTGGAATGCATTACAATTCTTATTACTAAGTAGGGTCCTCACACTACTTAGAAAAGTTTAAAAATTAGGAGTTGCTTACAGGCATGTTTTAAAATTCATTTCCAGCCATTTGAGCCATCCCAGCAATAGATTCACACATTTTCATGTATAGATATGTCATTTCTATAGTACCTTGGATATTACTAACTCTCAGAAATTGTAAGTATTATAACATAGCTCTTTTATTCCAGTAAATTTTGAGGTTGATGTTTTACACAGAAAACTCACAGGAATCTTGTTTTTTTAATTTATTTAATCGATCTTATTTTTAAAGTACAGGACAGCAAAATGCATTGTAATTCTTATTACACATATAGAGCACAATTTTTCATATCTTTGTGTATAAAATGTGTTCATGCCAATTCATGTCTTAATACATGTACTGTTTTGCATTACAACACACATATACAGCACAATTTTTCATATCTCTGGTTGAAATTTACTTCTATTTCTTAGGAAATTGCAATAATATACTGATTTTGGAAGATAACAAGACACTTTACTGATCCACAAAATTCGTAGAATAAACTTTATAGTAAATATGTAAATCTACTATGTTTATTATAGAAATAATGCCCTGAAAAATTCCTGTACTTGCCCTGGACAAAATACCAGAAAACTTGTAGGGTTGTAGAACATTAGGTTCAGAGATTTCCTATAAGGTCATCTAGTTTAAAGTTTGGCCTAAGGGTGTAAGGTAACTAATCTCCAAAAATGGTACCACAACAAACCATCACTCTGGGTAGCCATGGGCCTGTGACTCATTTTGGACAATTAGAATGGAGAGATAATACTGTATGCTTTCTGAGGTTAGATCATAAGAAGTGCCATGATTTTGATGTGAGACTCTTATAACTTTTACCCTGGGGAATGTTAATTTCCATTGTTAGAGTCTATCGTACTCTAAGAAACCTAAAGTGTGCAACCCAAAGAGGCTTTGTGGAAAGAGAGTGATGCTGGCTAGTTCTCATCTCAGTGTTTCATTCATCTCAAACTAGAACTGAAAATGAGCATGAAGGAAGATCTTAGATTTTCTGGCTCCAGTAAATGCAGGAATTAAGGTCCCAAATATATTTACCCTGTGAAGCACTGTTCTAGTCATTTCCAGCCACTTGAGCCATCCCAGCAATAGATTCACACATTGTCATGTACAGATATGTCATTTCTATAGTACCTTGGAAATTGTAAGTATTATAACATAGCTATTTTATTCTAGTAAATTTTGAGGTTGATTTTTTACACAGAAAACCCACAGGAATCTTTTTTTTTTTTTTAAATTTAATTGATTTTATTTTTTAAATACATGACAGCAGAATGCATTACAATTTTTATTACACATATAGAGCACAATTTTTCATATCTTTGTATATAAAGTGTGTTCATGCCAATTCATGTCTTTTTACATGTATTTTTTGCATTACAATTCTTATTGTAATATATATATATATATATATATATATATATATATATATATATATATGCCACAATTTTTTATATCTCTGTTTGTATATAAAGTAGGTTGACACCATCATATGTGTTCTTTGGATAATGATGTACATCACATTCTACCATCCTTGCTCATTCCCTGCCTCCTCCCTTCCCCTCCCACCCCTCATCATTGCCAGGCAATAATATGATCTTCAAATAATTATATTAAAAGAGCTATTAGAAAGTATAAAATGCAATCAACATTCTTTAAAATTTTGTACTCCCCCCCCATACTGGGCCTTCTGACTATGCATGAATAAGTTCATATATTTTCCTTTTGAAACAAAAACAGATGAGAGTAGCCATCTGGGGCAAGGTAGACTGCCCTGAGGTGAATAATTGCATGGCTAGCTATGCTTAGAGGGAATCATCTTCATCAGGACACCTGTAAGGCTTCTTAGAACTCTGCAAGGGATTCTGAGATTGTGGAGACATGCTACTGAATCAGTCAGGGTCACTCCAGGTGAACTGGGATGACTATCAAATAATCACACAAATGCAGAAAGGACCTTTTCTTGGGGTCTTTCAGTGATGGCTCCTCAGCCCCAACTCCCACAAGGGAAGCAAGAGAGGCAGACAAGAGAGATAAAGGAGCACGTTCTGGAACCCTATTTATTGAGAGGAGCCATTTGATAGAACATTCTGCCACACCACAACCAGTGTGGCCAAACTAGCAGTTTCTGGCAAGAGGCAATGGGAGATTAGAAAAAATTAAGAGTCACACACACAGATTTTGAAGATAAAACAGCTAGGGTCAGGTGGAACACTGCTCTCTGGTGGAGAAGCAGGTCTTAAAAATTACACCAGCAATTTTTATTATATATGTCTCTAAATCGGATTAAAGACTATGCAAGGATTATTCTTTGTATTTATGAAAGTTACAGAGTTAGCAACAGTATGCAGCTATTTCCTTAGTTACATTCTATGTTGCAATGTGCAATGTTAGAGCATTGTGTAGCTCTCAAGAAAGTCCACTGTTTAAAGTTACTAATTCGCTGGTAGATTCAGGAGCAGCAGAACTGGAACTGGTGAAAAATTGTGGTACTCTTAAGAAGGAAGTTCCTTCATTCTCAGGAGCTGCCATGCCTGAGAATAAGGTTGAAGCTGATAAGACTCTAGCATGGAGGACATCTCTATAGCAATCAGGCATCCTGTGCCTTTGCACAGAAACTTTCCCAGTCACCAAGTATGCCATAGCCATGAAGTCATCAGGGAACCAGACATTGGTCTCCCAGACACTGTCACCGCTTTCTACAACATTTTTTTTTTTTACATTCCATCCAAAAAAAAGGGGGGGTAGTATTACAGAGGAACAAGAAGGCAGCCCACTCCCATTGGGTAATGCCCACTCCCAAAGCCTTACTACTCTGCTGAACAGAGATGGGGATCTACCTGCTTCTGCATGCAGGGAAGCCAGTTTCCACATTTCCATCACTTGAAGCTAGGGGGCGCTCAGGTCCTATGTGGCAGCTCCCAGAAAGAGAGAGCTTTAATTTGATATTGAGTAAGTAAGGTTGAAAACAAATAGCCTTATTTTTCAGGACCCCCTAGTTTGGGGTCAGCATTTAGGCCAAAATAACAAAATTTATAAATATTACTTATAACAAGAAACATTTCTTTCTTACACTGTTTGTCTCTTCTGAGTGTTTAGGGACTGAAGATAAGAGAGTACCTACTAAGTGGAACATTCTGATCTAATGGTGGAGATTAGGAACAAGAATGGAAGAACCAATACACACAAAGAACATTCTGTGATTTTGCAAACATAATCTATGTTTGAAGATTAGATTTTTGAGGACTGTTTCATCTGGGTTCTCCAGAAAAACAGAATTAATAGTCTCAACATGAACAAGCAATGATTCATAGAATTAATAGAAAATGGGAATTGATTCATGTGATTATCAAGGCTGAACAGTCCCATCATATTTCCTCTGCAAGATATAGAAAGAAGAAACTGGTAGAGTAATAAAATTTGAATCTGAAATTTTGAGAAGTAAGCAAGCTGAGAGTGTATTTAATCATCTTTTTTTTTTTTTTTTTTTTTACCATTGTGACCAAAAGATGAACAATTTAAGAGAAGGAAAAGTTTATTTGGCTCTCAGTTCCAGAGGTCTCAGTTCATAGACAGAAAGCTCCATTTCACCTCTGAGTGTTCTTGAATTGTCTCATACATGAACTTTTGAGTGGACACCACATATCTAAACCAGAACAGAGTACACAACTCCCAGTACAAGTCCAAAGGCCAGAGAGAATAGGATATAAGGAAAGGAAGAATGAGGATCTGTTTGTGTAAGTTCTGGATCTGAAGACCTGAGAAACAGGAACCCCGATGTTCCAGATGAAGAAAAGAGTAAGAGAGATAAGTCATCCTCCTCTCACCATTTTTGTGCTAGTCAGACCCTAAACATTGGATGATGCCTGTCCACATCGGTGATTGATGAGAAAAGATCATTTTTACTTTGTCTACTAATTCAAATGACCAGAAAGGAGAGGCTAATCATAAGAAAAATATTCAAGGCCAATAGATTTGGGGCAATGGAGTGTTTGAGGGGGTATATTAAGTAACTTATGAGAAACAAAGGAGAAGAAGGGCCTTCTTAGAGTAAAACACAAAGTTTCAGTACAGAGCTTCATAAGTGAAACTTGAGGGTAATGGCAAAATTCAAGATTTTCTTATTAAATGATTGGCTGAAGGAAAATAAAAATAAAAATCAATGGTTCATGAACTTAGTGAATCAGATGGCTCTTGCATCAATATAATAAAAGGACCACAGGATGATAAAATGATTTTGGAAAGGAGAATAACAGCAGAAGGTAGTAGTTAAAATCTTTAATGAAGGAATGAGCACAAACTCAGAAAGGCATCAGAAAGAGAGGTGGGAATTATTTGACTATCACTCTTTCAAGAGTAGAATTTTAAAGATAGATTTGATTCCATGTGGATTGTGAGCGAACCAATAACTTTAGAGAAAGGTGCATCTTCAAGGAAGAACTCGATTTTCTTTAAAGATAGAAAGAAGAAAATGTATAGTGAAAAATTGGGGGTATTAAAAAGGTCTGCCAAAATAGAGATGATGTGAACTAGTAGGAATTTAGAGAAAGAGAGATCAGTATTATTTTCCATCATGGGTGAGGAAAAAAAGACTCATGAGGACCTAGACCTAAGCTGTAAAATATGGATAGTATTTTGAGATACAGAGGACATTTAAGAAAGAAGGAATAGGAGAAAAAAAGACTAGGGGTGAAAATTCAGAATTAGATACATACATATGGTGACAAAAGATTTATTAAGCTAATAGGAAAAGAGAATTAGATAAAGTTGTAAATGAACTTGGAAAAGTATAGTATGACTAAAGATAGCTTTGATATAAAATAAAGTTCACTTTTGCTTGGTAACAATTGAATATTTTTATCAAAGAACTTTAAAAATGAGAATAATAATAAACTAGATTTCTTTTAAATTGTTTGGAAATGGAGAGACTTGATTAAGAGATCAGTAAGCCGAATTACATCCAGTAACAGTGGACATTCAAAAGCACCCTTCTTTGCTGGCATTTATTAGGTACTTGGGGAACTAAGTGGAAGACCACAGATGCTGCAGTTTATTTTTTCAGTCCTGTTCTTGCAACATTGAGTATCAGACCTAGAGGAAACTGTAGATCTGACATAGCTTATTTAGTGGGAAGAAAATTTAGGCCCCAAATAATTTACCCAAAAAGGTAGAACTTCATAGTCCTGATTGCTCATCCAATAGTGTTTCATTTTATATGTGAAATAAAATCTGTTGGTAGAGATTATATTTTCCTGAGCTAAATATGCACTTAAATAGAACCACATAAACTTTTTTTCTCTTTTTTATCTATTATTGCAAGTGTTGATGTGGCATAAAGAACAGAGGACTGCATTGCTGACTGAAAAATCTTTCAAATCATCTACTCTCATTGAGTAGAATAATCTCAATTTTAGTTTAGCATTTTTGCTTAGAAATTGGGCACAGTAATAATCTTCCTCGCTTAAATTATATTGATGTAACTTAATTCCCCTTAATTTATATCACTGACTTAAAGTAATGTATATAGTTGAAAACAAATCTTAAAGTCTTAATGAGATATGGTTGAAAAACTATTTAATGGTTTGATAAGTAATCTCATTCCCTTAGATGATCTAAGTGTGCCAAAATGCCAAGGATGTGACCGTTTCTTATTTCTACTTCTATCTAATGTTATCGAACATCAGACAAATCCAAACTGGAAAAGTATTCACAACTGGCCAATGGGAGTCTCTAAATACTGGCTTTGGGTCCTTTTGATTTTCTTTATTATATATATATATATATATATATATATATATATATATATATATATGACAGAAAAGTGTTTTCTGACACATTATATATACAAGTACTATAACTTATTCTAATTAGGATCCCATTTTTGTGGTTGTACATGATGTGCAATTTTACTGGTAGTATACGCATATATGAACTTAGGAAAGTTACGTCCAATTCATTCTACTATCTTTTCTATTCCCATTCTTCCTCCCTTCCCTTCAGTCCCCTTTGTCTCATCCAATGAACTTCTATTTTTCCCTTGTTGTATGTTAGCATCTGTATATCAGAGAGAATATTCGATCTTTGCTTTTTGGGATAAGTTTTTTTCACTTAGCATGAGAGTCTCCAGATCTATTCATTTACTGGCAAAAGTCATAAAGTCATTCTTTTTTTGCGGGGAGGGAGGGGTGATACCAAGGATTGAACCCAGAGATGCTTAATCACTGAGCTACAATCCCAGCTCTTTTTATATTTTATTTAGAGATAGGGTCTCGCTGAGTTCTTAGGGCCTTGTGAAATTGCTGAGGTTGGCTTTGAACTCATGATCCTCCTGCCTCAGCCTCCTGAGGTGCTGGAATTGCAGGCATGTGCCATCATGCCCAGCTAAGTCATTTTTTTATGGCTGAGTACTATTATATTGTGTATATGTACTACATTTTCTTTATCCATTCATCTGTTGAAGGGGACCTATGTTGGTTTCATAGCTTAGCTATTGTGAATTGAGCTTCTATAAACATTGATGTGGCTATGTCACTGCAGTATACTGATTTTAAGTCCTTTGAGTATTTAACAAAGAGTGGGATAACTGGATCAAATGATGGTTCTAAGAATTCTAAGTTGTCTGAGGAATCTCCATACTGTTTTTCAGAGTGGTTGCACCAATTTACAGTCTTACTAGCAATGAATAAGTGTACCTTTTTGCCCACATCCTTGCTACCTTTTGATGTTTTGCTATAATTGTATGGGAACTTGTTTTGTGGCTGATCATGTATTTTGTTGTCCCAACCCTGGAATCTGTTGATTTTTTAAGAAATTATAATTTCTTTTAGTGGAAAATAACATTTAGAAATCATGACCTGAGTTCATTGTGTGCTCATTTTTAGTAGGCTATCATTGCTTCTAGACCATCTTAGTAGACAGCTACATTTTTCTCTGCTTCTCTCTCCCCCACAGATAAACATGCACACACACAATTTCTAAGTTTATCCATATATACTGTAAAAATACAGGTTTAAACTGATACATATAATTCCAATATAATCCAAAATCTAAGTAGTTTTACCTAATCTTCTCATTTTCATAACTTGTGCATGTGGTTCTCATTGTCCTTAAGATACTACCTGTTTGCTTAATTGCTACCTTGTGTGTAACCAATTAACTGACCATGCTGGCCACCTCCTCTGTCCTGCTGCCTATGTGACCTCTGGACTCCACATTACATTCAAATCCCCCAGGCATGCTTTTGTCTGATAAGCCCTGGGAACACATCCCTGCATCATGGCATCATCTTGAAGGGAAAGGAAGAGGGAAAGAAAAAAAAAGGAAGGAAGGAAGGAAAGAAGGAAGGAAGGTTGATTGATTTGCACTTAATTTCTGAGGTCTAATGTCATCAAGTTTTAATAAAAAACAGAGATCACAAATGACCCTCCTATTCCCATTCTAGTCCTTGGTAGCACCTGAAATCCAGCTTTTATCTTTGTTAGCCCACAGGATTCTCAAATGCTCTATCTAAACTTCTCAGATGACTTTTAGAAATAAAAAATGTTCATGGGAAGAGCAAGATTCTACTCTCTGTATTTCTGTTTCTTCTGTATTTTAATCTGAGATTATAAAAATTTTTATTAGTTCATGAATGTGAAATAAGCCCAAAATAAATAGAAGGAAGGAAACAGTGAAAATAATAAAAATTAAAAAAAACCCATAAACTAATGAAACTGGATACAGGAAAACAAGAACAATAGAGAAAATTAACAAAACAAAACAAGTTCTCAAAAAATTTAACAACATTGATAAACCTCTAGGAAGACTGACAAAGATGAAATATAAAAGATGCTAATCACCAAAATTAATAATGGAAACAGAGGATATCATACAGACTCTGCAGCAATATCATAAAGATTCTGCAATATAATATTAAGTGTTTTAGAGAAAGGATTTGCTAAAATCCAACACTCAATGTTGGTAAATATTCTCAAGAAATTGGAATACATAGGAATTACATCAACCCAATACAAGAATATCTACAAAAAGGTACAACTAACATCATACTTAATTGTGAAAGACTCAATTCTTTACCATTAAGATCAGGAGCAAGTCAAGGATGGATTATTCTTTTTCAGCTCAGTGCTAGAATTTCTAACCACTTAAATAATAAAAGAAAAAGAAAGAAAAAGCATAGATTGTAAAGAAATGAATAAAGCCAATGCATTATGCAAGTGTTCAGTAGCCCTCTGGAGAGGATCTTGGCATATGGCAAACAGCTGACATGGACCCCAAGGCATTCTACCAACAAACAAGCAAGTGCAACATTTTGCAAGCAAATCCTCAAGCCTTCCAATCACTAGAGCACCAACAAATAATTTGAATACAATCTCATGAAAGACCTTGAGTCATTGCTACCCTCCTAAAACACTTTCAGATTCCTAAACATTAGAAATCTGTGAGACGATAAATACTTGTTGCTTTAAGTATTTTAAGGTAATTTGCTACCCTGTGATAATATAATGAATTCAATGTGGAATAGTACATTTTCAGAGATTAGCTGTGTTTCTCTAAAAAATGCTAATCAATTACAAAGAGGAAAATACAGATGCAGATACAAAAACCTATTAGAATCTAGCTTAACCAGGTGACTGATGATCACATTTATTTTCTCTTTCTCTTCAACCAAATAAAATGAAGCCTCCCGAAGACAGGGAATTTGTTCTTATTCACTGACAAAAACCAAGTGCATAAAACAGAATATGTACATAGTAAGTAGTCATAATATTTGATGAATAAACAAATGAATGAATGAATCAATGACAACCAAGGCACATAAGTACCCCTCTGTTATTCACAGGAACTTTAGAAATTCCTTACTTACTTAGCAAAGAAAATGTTATTTATGTACATTTTTATTAACTCTTAAAAAAACAAAAACAAAAACCCAAAAATGGAACATAGCAGTATTGTCCAGTACATTTCTGCCAATTTCTGAATCTCAAGAACAAAGTTGTCTGGAAGGAGGAAGATTTATTATACATATTTTAGTTACAGCTACTCATAGGTAAAAGATTACCCACATCTCCAGTTTAGTGATTATTTTAGGAAAGGTTTTGTCTGTGAAAAGGGATTGTTATTATTCAGCTCTTCTGAAGAAATAAAAATATTTCAAATCTCTCATTACCTACAGTAACAAAGGTTATTTATTCCCTCTTCTTGTTACTTTGTGGCTGACACATGGTTCCAGCCTTTAGACAGGTTGTGACTGATACTTAAGGCTTTTTATTCCAGGATCCAGGCTGAAGGAGCAGCATCTTTGAGGTGAATGCTTATTTGCAAGACATAGAAAGGAACAGAAAATTTCAATTCCTCTTAAAGCATCATTGACATGTTCTCACTTTTGCTCTCATTTCATTGACCAAATATACTGTCAAGTCTCAAGTCACTGAACTGAGAGGGCATACTCCTCCCATAGTCCAAAGGAATGATAGTGCATATTTGCCAACATTATTATAATCAACTTTCCTGGTTTTCTCTTACCATCTTGTAGACTTTCAAATCAGAGCTTTTGCTATCTATATGATACCCTGGAGGAAGAACTGGCTTTCAAGAGTTCAAGTGCTACTCATTTTCGTTCTTAACCTTCTGATACAGTAAATATTAGTTCCTTGGTTTCTTCTTGTGAGATGGTGAATTTATCACGTAGTGATCACATTAAGGCCTTTGACATTGCTGATGTTTGGCCCAAAGTATTAGAATCATCTGAGAGTCCTGGATCATGGCAAAACCATAAAATTTCACACCTTAAAAAACAATCCATTGATCTGGGCATGGTGGCACACATCTGTAATCCCAGCAGTTTCAGAGGCTGAGGCAGGAGGATTGCAAGTTCAAAGCCAACCTCAGCAAAAGTGAGGCACTCAGCAACTAATGGAGACCCTGTCTCTAAATATAATACAAAAAGCAGAACTAGAGATGTCGCTCAGCCCTCAAGTGCCCCTGAGTTCAAGCCCCGGTATCCTACCCTTCAAAAACAAAACAAAACAAAACAAAACATCCATTGCACATACATACTGCTAAACTTGTGTAACAGAAGAAACCAGGAATCTATGTCTTGTTGTCCTCAGGTTCAGTTTTGTCCCAGTCAGACAAGTGTCAATGAAATCTGCTGGTATGATACATTTTCTCAAAAACACATAGTTTTTTTTTTTTCCATTACAATTCAGCTTTAGACCAGAACATTTATTTGAATTTGTTTCAGTTTTGTTTTTGGTCTCTATATGCTGTGTGCCCAGACACACACACACACACACACACACACACACACACAACCACATACACATTCTGCAAATTTGTAAGTTTTTTTCCTTCCAAAAATAGTTTTAAAATGTCTTTTCCCCAAACTGTCAAGAACAATTAGAGTTTGAGAAAGTAGACCCTCTGAAAAATCATTTAAATATACTGTGATAAATATTTTTAGTTTACCCTCTTAAAACACACCCTTCACCTTCTTCCACCCCATTCTTTACTCTGGAAGTCTGGTGTGTACAGATTAAACCATCAGAAATCTGGGCCCTCTTATTCCCAAGAGAAGAGAGTAAAATCAACTTGATTATTTCCCTGCCTCTTTCCACAAAAGCAAATCAAGTGAGCTGCATCCCTCAGTCAAATTAGATGGAAGGATATGACCTCTGACCTCTTAGTTTCCCTCTTTTTGAAATGACATTTTGCTACAGTTATGACTAGTGAATTTACACCTGGAATCCCTAACTGCTGTAACTTTTTAGAACGTAAATTTTCAACCTGCAAGAGACAGATTTGCATCAAGCTGAAAGTGTGAGGAGCCTCTTCTGGCTGCAAGGCACATGGGAAGGCAATCTAGAAATAATTATTCCTTCTTTATTAGATTAATCTTTGAAATTATTTAATTGCCTTCAATTGCTTTTCTGTACTATAGTTATATAACAACATGACATTCAGGTTGTTTCTTGGCTTCTTCCCTAAAATAGATTAAGAAAATATCTTAATCAAGATCTCTCATAACTTTTTGTTTCCCCAAACTAGGGCTGATGAGGGGATTGGAAATAAAAACAAACACACAAATATAGAAGAGAAAGAGAGGGCCAGTGGATGGATCAGCCCTGGTGGGGATCTGATCTCTAACAAAGAGAGGGACTCCAAGTACTTTATTTTATAGGCAAAAATTACAAAGGGATTTATTGTGAGCAGGAGCAGCTGAGTTGAAAGCTTATCAGCTTGCACTCATATCTCTCCTGCCTCTGGGCAGCTGGCATCTTAAGGCTGTTGAGATGCCCATATCTCTGTTCCCCCACCCCCTACAGCTGGCATTTGAACCCGAGGCTATTTGAACCAGTAAATTCTGTGAGACTCAGAACTCCTTTTTAACAATGGGCCACCAGGGACTGAGTAGTCTCACTCTGGGAGATACCCAAAGGGTTTCAACCTCTGCCTAGGATGGTTCAAAGAGACCTGTAATTCATTCGCAGCTTCTGACAAAAATCTCTCCACTGCAGTAAAAAAAAAAAAGTTTGTTTGCGATATTCAGAGAGGATGATGACAAAATAATTGTATTTTCATGTTTTGTTAAATAGAAGTATTCAGCTTCAAATTCCATTATAGTACAGATTGATAAATTTGCAAATTTTTAAAATTTTTCTTCTTATAATTCATTTGAGAAAAAACTTTTTAGTTTGAGTAAGTCCCATTTGTTGATTCTAGTTATTAACTTTTGTGCTATGGGTGTCCTATTGAGGAATTTGGAGCCCGACCCCACAGTATGTAGATCGTAGCCAACTTTTTCTTCTATCAGACTGCGTGTCTCTGATTTGATCAAGCTCCTTGATCCATTTTGAATTCACTTTTGTGCATGGCGAGAGAAAGGGATTCAGTTTCATTTTGTTGCATATGGATTTCCAGTTTTCCCAGCACCATTTGTTGAAGATGCTATCCTTCCTCCATTGCATGCTTTTAGCCCCTTTATCAAATATAAGATAGTTGTAGTTTTGTGGATTGGTTTCTGTGTCCTCTATTCTGTACCATTGGTCCTTGGAAAGCTGGGAATGGAGCCACCATTTGACCCAGCTATTCCCCTTCTCGGTCTATTCCCTAAAGACCTAAAAAGAGCATGCTACAGGGACACTGCTACATCGATGTTCATAGCAGCACAATTCACAATAGCTAGACTGTGGAACCAACCTAGATGCCCTTCAATGGATGAATGGATAAAAAAAAATGTGGCATTTATACACAATGGAGTATTACTCTGCATTAAAAAATGACAAAATCATAGAATTTACAGGGAAATGGATGGCATTAGAGCAGATTATGCTAAGTGAAGCTAGCCAATCCCTAAAAAACAAATGCCAAATGTCTTCTTTGATATAAGGAGAGTAACTAAGAACAGAGTAGGGTCAAAGAGCATGAGAAGAAGATTAACATTAAACAGGGATGAGAGGTGGGAGGGAAAGGGAGAGATAAGGGAAAATGCATGGAAATGGAAGGAGACCCTCAGAGTTATACAAAAGTACATACAAGAGGAAGTGAGGGGAAGGGGAAAAATAATACAAGGGGGACAAACGAATGTCAGTAGAGGGGGCAGAGAGAGAAGAGGGGAGGGGAGGGGAGGGGAGGGGGGATAGTAGAGGATAGGAAAGGCAGCAGAACACAACAGACACTAGTATGGCAATATGTAAATCAATGGATGTGTAACTGATGTGATTCTGCAATCTGTATATGGGGTAAAAATGGGAGTTCATAACCCACTTGAATCAAAGTGTGAAATATATCAAGAACTATGTAATGTTTTGAACAACCAACAATAAAAAAAATAAATAAATAAAATAATAATTCATTTGAAACTTAGAAATAACAGGGAATCACTGTAGAAATATCTTAGTCATATAGAAAATGAAAAGAACCTCAGGTCATTTCTTTATATTTTGAAATAGATGTTATTAGAATTACAGGAGGTTAAGAAAGATGATAGACCAACCTGACTCTAGATGGTGCAGGCTTCACTTAAGGAACAGAATGTGCTTCGGTTTTCCTTGGCTGCTCTTCCTTTTCCCCTTTGTCCCTCACAGGTAATATTCTCTTGGCTCTTCTACTTGCACATGCAGTCCTAGTGGTACAGATAAATTGCATTTAATTGGAGGTTTCTAATAGGAGTACTAGAGCCATAAGAGACCATCTGTGTTTTGCTTTGCTCTTACAGTTGAAATAAGAAACACATGAAAATAAAGAGTGTGCATTTACGAAACAGGACTATTTGATAGTAGTATTTCCAGATGCTAAGCTTGGTGTACTTCCATGGGCTCTTTGTTTCATTCTATTTACCACTGCAACCAAGAACCATGTGATTTTCCCTTTAGCCTTTCATGCTTAAAACAGCAGCACTTTATACAGCTTAGTCAATGGTTTCATACAGCTCATTAGACTTTACTTTTTGCCTTCCAAATTACATAAAACAAATTAATTGTTATTGACTAAAGCAACATACAAAGAGGGACTTTCATTAATTAATTGCATCAGAAACTACATCTAGATTCCTAGTTCCTCAAGGCAAGCATTTGTAATTTATCAAGTTTGCTTTTGAATAATTTTCAACAAGTGAAAATTACAGAATAAAAAACAACAAAAATTATAATATGGATGTTTCACTGCACAAGGGAAATATTTGTAAATTCTTACCTCCAGATTTTTGATCCTAAAGATACAGGATTATTTTCCATAATTAAAATTGCATTGAAGTAGTCTGCTCTACTAATTTGTAGGTTTGTAACAATAAAGTTAATTGTAAAGGCTATTATTCTTCTATTTTTCTCAGTATTTCTCTTCATTTTAGAGGACTATCTTGTACATTTCCCTGCCAGGCTAAGTTCTAAGAAAGTCTGTGTTTGAGAATGTGAAAACATCATCTAGGCAATGAAAAAAACTGAACAAGTCTGCTTTTGCATGTTTCTATAGATTTCC
Source organism: Marmota flaviventris (assembly GCF_047511675.1). Taxonomy (NCBI): domain Eukaryota; kingdom Metazoa; phylum Chordata; class Mammalia; order Rodentia; family Sciuridae; genus Marmota; species Marmota flaviventris. The sequence continues at coordinate 54,908,937 of NC_092504.1, read as the reverse complement.
CCAAACAATGTGTTGGATAAGAAGTTAGGTAGATACATTTGATATTGAAGACTTCTTTATTTGCCGTTGTAAAATATTTTGGTTATTTAGTACATTTTTTACTACAGTACATGAACAATTTTAAGTTAAAAATTTTTCTTTTTTCAGTTGCAGATGGACATAATACCTTTAATTAAATAATGTTTCATGTGGTGCTGAGAATAGAACACATGCTGGGCAAGCACACGCCCACTAAGCTACAACTGCAGCCCATTCTTTTAAAATTATTAGGTCAGCACCACTCCAGTGAAATGTTCTTTAAATTTCTGGATATTCATTACTTTCTAAAATATTTTGAAACAAGATTTGACATACATATTTTTTAAATTTTCCCACATACACCTCCCTACTGTAACTTTACTATAATGAATCACCATTTCTGAGTGATCTTTTGTACAGTCCTTTCTCTTTTGCCTTCAATTTAACAATAAAGCAATATTCAAATAAATCCACTTTATCACAAAAATTGTGGTGAATAAAGTCACATGATGCCTTATTATAGTGATGTGAATTTTTATTGTTTTGTTTTAAAAATAAATGTAAAAAAACTAAGTGGTTTTTGAGTCCAAATTTTTTCAGTTAAATCGAGTGTAGTAAGTCATATGGATCTATTTTGGCTAATGCCTGTCTTTAAAACTTGTCTTTACCAGTTTTTTTTAATGGATAAACGTTTCATAATTAATATTTTAAATAAGTCTAAATATTCTCTTAAGATATATGAAATTTATATAGTTGAAATTCATAAGCTAATAATCCAAAATGTTTTCAAATTGCATTTTTATTTTTAATGAAATATATATTTGTCAGCTATCAACATGTATAAGCTATTAAGGATTTTAACATAACCAACTTAAAGTGGAAACAACATTTTAATTGAAGTCACTTTGTACTGTCATGTGATTTCTAAATTTACAGACATATTAAAAGAAATTCTATATGCTTAAAAAAAAACACTGTTGTTTGATTCTCATGAATTGTTTAGTATTTCATGATGACCTAGGGTAGTTAAAGCATATTTTGAAACATAAATTAGATCTTCATCCTACCTGGGATGTTTGCAAATTTATTATTTTGTTTACGGAAACTAAGAACAACTTTCTCTTGTGCTTTGAAATTTGATATAAATAACTATAAAAGAGACTTTGAAACTAGTTTCAAAAGTAGATGGGAAGTAGTTTTCAAAAGCCTTTTGTAAGGCTACAAAATACTTGATAAATCTTGCGCCCCACAGAAACCCAAGATGTTTCAATGTATCTTAAGCCAGTGGTTACAATAGGCAGCCATCTATTCTGTGAAGAATTGGTGGCCAGTTTTATTAATCTTCACAAATAACATATCTCATCATCTTATTTCACCACAATCTGAAAGTAAATTTTAAAGAAGAGTGGAAATAATCTTTCTAAGTAAGGAGAAATGCATTGTTTTGGAAAAGGCTTTGGGTATAAGATATGGTGATATGAAAGTCCCAGTTAATTTTCAGTAGTTCTGATCACTTTGTGCTTGAAAATGTAGATTTATGTGTAACTTTAGGTTCAATTTTCTCTTCAAGTTACTTCAGTTGTCATTACTTTTGCCAATATAAACACGATTATTTTTCAAAGACATTTAATTTTTTTTATACCCTAAAGAAACTCTCACTATAAAAGTTAAAATGCTCATAGAAGTAGTAGATGACAAAGGGAGAAGGAAACATTTTAAAGAACAGTGAAGAACTTATAATAAAAGTGCTCTCAGATTTACTTAAAATTGAATCTCAATATGTATAAGTCTATGTTTTTAATCTATAGATACATGCATACATATTTATCATGATGTAACAGATATAGGTCCTGTAAAACAAAGAAAGCAACATGATTATCTGAGAAGAATAAGATTCAAAATAAAAAGCATTAAGTCATATAAATATCAATTTATGATAAAAAGAAATACTATGTGTGTTAAAATTCTGAGAAAAATTGATTGAAATGTAAATGTAGAGAGAGATTCTATACAATACTAATACACAACAGTTTAAATTTAAAGAAAGATTTAAGATGTACAATGATATTGAATTCATTTGTATAGATATATACACACATTGATGCTTAAACTACAAGCATACACAGCTTGAAACTAAATTATGATTAAATGGCACAAAAAATTAAAACCAAATCCAAATGAAAGAAATTGTAATGTTTACATATGCTAGATCAGCACAGTAACATAAAGAATCTAATTAAAATTTATTTTAAAATGAAACTGATGAGAAGTCAAAATCAATTTTTTCCAAAATCATCTGCTCAATCAACAGTCATTATATAATTTAATACAAATTATTTAGTAGACAAAAACTAAAAATGCTAAGATCTCTATTATTTGACCAAAGTTGATGTCAATGGTCAATTATTTTATATTATGTTTTTTAAAAGAAAATGAACTACTAGTTAAGTAAAGGAAACTAAAACAGATGATTTCCAGAGTTTTTGATTTTTCATTGTTGTACTTACAGACTACTGGACTTTGAGAAATGTTCACAAACTTCTCCAAGCCTTAGTTTCTCCTTCAGTAAAATAAGGATAGATAATACCTATCTCAAAATTTTCTTCTGAATCTTCCTAAAATATATAATAGATTATCATGAGCTATAGTCCCACTGGGCTCTGAAACACCAGAATTTATAATTTCTCTCTGTTTTAGTACCCACTATTCAGTCTTCTTTCATTCCTCCTCCTTACCTTACTTCCAACCTCTAGTAATCACTATTCTACATACAGGTCAAATTTTTCATTTCTGTATATGAGAGAGAAGGTGTAGTATTTATCTTTCTCTATATTTGGCTTATCTCACATAGCATAATGTCCTTGAGACCCATCCATTTTGCTGAAAATGACAGAATTTCATTCTTTATTTTAGCTGAAAAACATTCACTTTGGGTATGCATGCATGTGTGCATGTGTGTGTTTATATGTGTTTGTATGTCTATATCCATTTAATAGCCATTCTAACTAGAGTGAGACAATATTTCATTGCAGTTTTGATTGGCATTTCCCTGATGGAGATTTGATAATCTTATGTAAATTAAGATTTTTATTAGAATATAGAGTGTGTGGGAAAAGAATATGGACTATTTCTAGGTATACAACAACAAACCAGCAGTAGTCACTAGTAATGTAGTTAGGTTATTTGTCACAATGATGAACTAATGAAGGGTTCTTGAAAAACAAAGGATAATGTTTACATTACTTTTAAGTTTATAAAATTTTGCTTTTATAAGTATGAACTTTTTTTTTATAAAATCATTTTAACTAGTGGCATCCAGATGCACTTTTTTGCATTAAAGATGTATTGTATCCATTGCTTTTTCTTTCATTTTTTTCCTGCTATTGTGATCTATTAATCAGAAAGCATTAATTTTATTTAAAGTTGTATAATTAAGAAATTTAACAAATTGGATGACCATTTTGTATATTTTCTAATGTTTTAGACAAGTAAAATGCAAAAATATAAAATAAGTTGCTCCCGTGATAGTGTTGTTTTATGGAAAACTGGACCTAAATGCTGCTTTTCACTCTCCCAATATAAGGCTCAGAAATGCACCACAAATA